>NW_023425524.1:9203454-9788454 GCF_014108245.1 Pipistrellus kuhlii
CTAGGAGCCCCGGATGGGTGGGCTGGGCCTACTTCTTTGGGGCAGTAAATCTTGGGGCTCCCGCACAGGGTGCAGGCCAGGCTAGGGGACACCCCTCTCCCCACCCGCATGGATTTCGTGCACCAGGCCATTTGTATTTTATAAAATGTAGAGTCTAAATCCCAGCAATATTAATGTGTACTAATTGTGCCTTTAATGTGAGTTGAAAAGAGCCTGGAGCATATTCTAGGAGCACTTTCTCAGATGCACTGTGTGTTCACACAATCTGAATACTGAGTATAGGATACTCAGACTTAGTGTGTCCCAACTAAGTGAGCCTTCCTTCCATATGAGAGGAGGAAATGAATGGTGGTCTTTGAGTCCAAGACAGTGTGGCTGGAGGCAGAGCCTTCAGTACTGAGGCCGGCTCACAGGCGCGTGTGTCTGTATATGACAGAGCTTAATGCTCCACCGTGAATCTGTGAGGAGCCAGGCTGAGCGCAGGCAGGTCACTTCCCTTAGGCCTCGGGGCCGTTTGCCTGCAGCCGGCGCTGTAGCCACAGGCTGTGCTGCTGCACTGAAGGCTGAGGCCACCGCCCGAGGGCCCAGGAGGATCGCGTGCCACAGGTGCCACGTGGAGCAGTGGTGAACATGATTACATAAGATGCCCTTTGACCCAAGTCAGGCCCCAAGGACTCTGGCTAATTTTCAGATTTATCTCACTCATAGTACTAGTTCAGGGAAAGGAGGGAATACTTCCTTTTATCCACTTAAATGCAGTTAGCTAAGGATTGCAAGTATTTAAATGATGAGCACTCCTCTATTTTCCTGTGACTGAGTAGGAGCTTAGGGGTGACCTGTGGGGAACAGAGGAGTAAGCAGCAGGAGAACTACATGAACCAGGTATCAACATTTATTTCTGCTCCCTCCTCCAAAGTTTTGGGCAAGCTGTGCACCCGCATGAGCGAGGAAGAGGGACTGAGGAAATCAGGATGCCGTAGCAGAAAGGCTTTTTGTCCTGTTTCTATTGCAGTAAAATATATACATAGATTGGCCAGTTTAAGTGTCCAGTTCAGTGGTATGAATTACATGTTATATAACCATCGCCACTATCTATTTCCAGAATTTTTATCACTCTAAACAGACTCTGTCAGCATTAAGCAATAACTTAACTTGCACCCAGTAACCTCTGCTCTATTTTCCGTCTCTGTGAATGTGCCTGTTCTAGATCTTTCATGTAAGTGGAAGCGTATGAGACTCGTCCTTTGGCGACTGGCTTTTTCACTTAGCATGATGCTTTCAGGACTATTCGTGTTGTAGCATGCATTCCATTGTCTGAACATGCCACCTTCTGTATGTCCAGTCATCTGTTGATGAACATTCAGGTTGTTTCCTGAATGTTGGTTAAATGTGAATAGTGCTGCTATGAATATTGGCATGTGTGTATCTGTTTGACTGTGTGTATACCTAGAGATATGCCTGTTCTGTGTGTGTAATGGGATTGCTGAGTCAGTGCAGTAACGTAACATCCCCTGGAAAAGGAGAGGGATGGGAGTGGGTGCTCAGTGGGTAGAGCTTCTGTTTGGAGTGAGGGAGAGCCTAGGAGTGGATAGTGGTGAGGACCACACAGCATCGTAAGTGTAGCTAACGTCACTGGATTGCACACTTCAAATGATTGAAATGCTTAAGTTTTATGTTGTGTTTTGAAGAATATCATAAAAAAATTGGTACGAGTTTCAAACTCAGTGATAAGGATACAGAGAGCTAAGTTGATTATAGCTTACTGAGTTTTAAAACAAAAGTTCCTGCCAAAACCGGTTTGGCTCAGTGGTAGAGTGTCGGTCTGCAGACTGAAAGGTCCCAGGTTCGATTCCGGTCAAGGGCATGTACCTTGGTTGCAGGCACATCCCCAGTAGGAGGTGAGCAAGGGGCAGCTGGCTGATGTTTCTCTCTCATCGACATTTCTAGCTCTCTATTTCTCTCCCTTCCTCTCTGTAAAAAAATCAATAAAATATATATATATATTTTTTTTTTTTTAAAAAGAACTATGTTAAAACAAAAGTTCCTGTGCATTTATTGGGCACTTTTTAAAAAATATTTTTTATTGATTTTCTAGAGAGGGAAAGAGAGAGGGATAGAGAGTTAGAAACATCAATGAGAGAGAATCATTGATCAGCTGCCTCTTTTACATCCCCTACTGGGGATATGCCCACAACCAAGGTACATGCCCTCCCCTGCCAACCTGGTCCCCCCCAACTGCCCTCCCCTGCTGGCCTGATTGCCCCCAACTGCCCTCCCTTGCCAACTATTTTGTGGTGGCCACCTTGTGATGGTGGCCATCTTGTTGTGGCCATCTTGTGATGACATTGTGCGAGGGTGTTACGTGAGGGCTTGATGCCACCTAGGCTTTTATTATATAGGATATTGTCTAAATAACTTAGATCATTCATTTCCATTATTCAGAACCCTTTTTTTTTTTAACCTCCTTGAGATGAGGTACTCATAAATTCTGTTCTTTTTTTAATTTCTTTATTGATTAAGAAATTGCAGGAATGTAACATAACATTTATTGATTAAGGTATTACATATGTGTCTTTATTACCCCATTACCCGTCCCCATTAATGCCCTTACCCCCCTGTTGTCTGTGTCCATTGATTAGGCTTATATACATGCATATAAGTCCTTTGATTGATTTCTCCCCCTTACCCCTACCCTCCCTTACCTTCCCTGAGGTTTGACATTCTGATCAATTTTTCTCTGTCTCTGGATCTATTTTTGTTCATCAGTTTATGTTGTTCACTGTTCCTTTTTTAAAAACTTGGAAAATCCTATCTCTTTAATAATAGTCTTTAACGCCATTTTACTGAATATGACTATTATAAAATTTCAACATATTTTCAAAGAAGGAACATGAAGTAGTATTGATAACTATGGGAAGAACTGAAGAAAAGTACAGAATATAGCAGGCTAGCCTTATTGCAGTCGATGTGAGATTAGATATTTTAGATGTAGTTGTATGGCAAGATATTAAGTTCTCTTAATATCTTTGTAGTTTTCTGTGGAAAGCTTCTTGTAACAACCATTATGGTTTAAAAAATTAGCAAGCAGAAGAATCACGCATATTTTCATGAATACTGTCCCTGCAAAATGGCAGGCCACCACTGCACCTGACTTCCAGAAGCCAAGTGACATAACATTTATAAAAGAGAAGTTACAACATTATAAGAAATCAGCCGAAACTAATTTAGCTCAGTGGATAGAGCGTCAGCCTGTGGATTGAAAGGTCCCAGGTTTGATTCCGGTCAAGGTCATGTACCTTGGTTGCGAGCACATCCCCAGTGGGGGGAGTGCAAGAGGCAGCTGATCAATGATTCTCTCTCATCGATGTTCCTAACTCTCTAGCCCTCTCTCTTCCTCTCTGTAAAAAATCAATAAAATATATTAAAATCACTACAGCCCTAACTGGTTTGGTTCAGCGGATAGAGTGTTGGCCTGCGGAATGAAGGGTCCCAGGTTCGATTCCAGTCAAGGGCATGTACTTTGGTTGCGGGCACATCCCCTGTAGGGAGTGTGCAGGAGGCAGCTGATTGATATTTCTCTCTCATCAATGTTGCTAACTCTCTATTTCTCTCCCTTCCTCTCTGTAAAAAAATCAATTAAAATTTAAAAATCATACAGATAATTTTGTTTTTGCAAAAGCACATTTCTTGGACTTTTAGTGCCGAGCCACAAGGGGGCTAACGTGGTACATCACTAATCCTGTGCTGCAGGAGTTGTGACCCGATAAAGATGAGGCCGGACACCAGTTACTGTAATGCAGCCCGTGTCATACAGGGCCAGAGACAGGACTCAGAGGAAACGAGTTTACTTCAGGCTCCTGTTATAGGGCAATGCATCGATTTTGTTAGGGGAGAAGATGAGTAGGCGTCGATGAGAGGAAAATGTTCCAACTGATGGAAGCTGTAAGTGCTCTAAGTGCTGTATTAGGGAGATGAAGAATTGATCGGTCTGGTCACAACCGGGGGTTTACTTAGAAGGCAGCTGAAACCCTAGCCTATTTGGCTCAGTGGATAGAGCCTCGGCCTGTGGACTGAAGGGTCCCAGGTTTGATTCCGGTCAAGGGCATGGACCTTGGTTGCAGGCTCGATCTGGCCCTGGTCAGGGCACATATGGGAGGCAAGCAACTGATATATCTCTCTCACATCCATGTTTCTCTCTCTCTCTTTCTCTCTCTCTCTCTCTTCCTCTCACTCTAAGAATCAGTGGAAAAATAACTTCCAGTGAAGATAAACAACAACAAAAACCAGAAGGCAGTAGAAGCCAGGATTCTGGACATAATATCTTTGTATTCTCAGTCGTGGTGAACACACTAAATTGCTGGGAAATATCTTGTTTGAGACAGACCAGCTGAAGGTCTGGACAGTCAGAGAGTCTCTCAATTTGAATATGAAAATTATAACTGATACTGGGAATTTAGTGAAAGTTGACATTATAACGTATAATGATTAAATTTTGAGCATCATTTAGGAGCTGTGGGCCAAGCATTTAATTTATTGGTGACGTTTTTATTTTTAGAAGTTTGTATTACTTAACTTCTTTTTACCAGGAAAAATGTTTCTGTGGCCATTAGCTCTGGCATCCGAATTGCTACTGCTCTTCTGGGATCCAGAAGTAGTTTCAAAGTTATCAGGCCAGAGTTTGAAGAGGAAAGCTTAACCCTTTAGCCAGCAATTTCATATGATGAACACATGCGTCTCCCTGTTCAGTTCTGTTTTATTTGGGACCCGCTAGGACTTCACATTACACACAGTTATTCCATTTTTTTTCTCTAGGAGAATCAAGTTTTTGGTCAGGTTCCAACCTGCATAAACCTCCATACTTCTGTTTAAATCTATTTTTTGTTGATACTTTTGATTATAATTCTGCAAAAATGGTTTCTGTGTGTGCTGATAGAAGCAGTCAAATGTCAGCATCGTCTTAATCAGGCCAGTCGCTGTGTTTTCTGAGGGTTTTCACGCATTTAGTTTTATTTGAAAATTGTATTGTTAGCAGCCATCATTGCTTTAAGGTGTTCTACCATAAGCTATTTTGTATTTTACTTTTAAAAAGTTGCCGAGCTGAAACCAGTTTGGCTCAGTGGATAGAGCGTCGGCCTGCGGACTGAAAAGTCCTAGGTTTGATTACAGTCAAGGGCATGTGCATTGGTTGTGGACACATCCCCGGTGGGGGGTGTGCAGGAGGCAGCTGGTTGATGTTTCTCTCTCATCGATGTTTCTAGCTCTCTATCCCTTTCCCTTCCTCTCTGTGAAAAATCAATAAAATATATATTTTTTTAAAAGTTAAAAATCACTTACCCTAACGTTGGTACTTCATTTACTTCCTCAAGGACTTTCCTCGGGAGATGCCGCACCTGTAACACAAGAAGACGTGCTGAGTGCATCCACACATGCGGATGGCGGGGAAGAGTCTGCCAAAGGACATGCTCACGACCAGCCGGAAGCCCCGACCCCAGCTTTGCAGTCTCTGTTCTTGCTGATCCGAGGTGAAGTGGAGCAGTTGGACTCGAGAGCACTTCCCCTTTGCCTTCATCAGGTACTGTGTTAAACCCTTCATTCTTCTAAAATTCTGGGGCCATTCTTAGTAACGACCTGAATCCAGTCCCGTCATTGATTCTGTCCTTGGGGAGCCCATGAGAAGGGACCTGGGCACGTGGGGTGGTGGGAAATTTGAATATTACTGAATAGTGGCCACTCAGTGGACATAGATACTAAATCAATAGTTCTGATAACCGCTAGCTTCTTTTATTTAGGGAAGAAGCTGTTTGCAATTTAGAGTCCATTTAGCAAGCACTTAGTGAGCACCAGGTAGGTGCCGAAAACAGCGCCAGAGACCAGGGAAGCAAGATTACCTGCCAGGTGTAGCCTTCAGAGAGCCTCTGTGGAAGGGGAGATGCAGCTGTGTGGGTAAAAAACTATGGGAATCTGAATTCAGTGTTGGAATAGACAGTTCTTTAAGCCTGGAATACGTGGTTAATGTTGTCCCATAGGGTATGAGGGACTTGCAGGATGTGTATGCCAAGCATGTCAGACTCAAAGGCTAACACAGGCCAAATAAAGGAGGCCTGTGGTCCAAGGGCCTCGAGTTTGACATGCTTGATGTAGCACTTCCTGGGAGAACAAAGTGAGGTGGTGTAGGAAGAGAGGTCACAGTGGGGTATATCACTGGAGGTTAACATGGAACGAGATGGGAAGTGAAAGTGGGTAGCTGGCAGCATTGAGGCTTTAGGGACTGGGGTTGTTTAATTATGTGTGCCAGGATCAAATCTGAATTTTAGAAATAGAACTCTCTGATGACTGGGAGGGTAAGCTAGGCGATGGGGAGCCTGGAGGTCGGGAGGCCTTAGGACAGTGATGAGGGAGCTTTCTTTCTTACACAAGAGCAAATTCAGAAAAAAAAAATAATGAATTTATGAGCTATGTTTTCTTTTCCCTTAAAATGAAATTAACTGGTATAGGGGAATGGAAAAAGCTTGGCCTTTTTCTTCATTTACTTCTGTTGCATTTTAACTTTTGCAATGAGTAGAAAGTAATTTTAAAATTTTTAAAAGTAAAATAGAAAATAGCTTTTGTCCCAAGGCAGGAAAATGTATCCTATATAATAAAGAGCAAATATGCTAATGATTGTGATGACCTCACGCCGTAACAGCCTATCAGCAGGAGGCTGCATGGGCAGCAGGCATGGGTAGGTGGGGACTTGATGCTGGCCAGGGTGTGTCCTGTGTCCCCCCCACCAGTGGGGCTTGATGGGGGTGGGGCCCACCGGATCTGGGTATTGCCCAGTGGGAGTGGGGCTGGCCAGGTACCCAATTTATTCCCTTTCAATGTGCATGGATTCCATGCACCAGGCCACTAGCATTCTTATAAATTTATAGTGCCTGCTTTGTGGACTTGAATGCCTTTGAGAAAATGGGTGCTGTTTTTCAACCTCTAAAACCTTCTAACTTGCCTGTCTGGTGTGGCTCAGCGGCTGAAGTCAACCAGGAATCAAGGTCACGGGTTTGATTCCCTGTCAGGGCACAAGGTTGGATTGTGGGCACAGTCTCCAGGAGAGGGGGGGTGCCGTATATGGGATGGGAGGCAGCCGATCATGATGTTCCTCTCTCATTGATGTTCTATCTATCACTCTCCTTTCCTCTCTAAAAATCCATAAAATCATGTTTGAAACCTCCTAGTTGAGCAGCACCGACACCAAGGCAGCTGCTCATGCTTCAGCCTTCATGTATTTGTACAGTAGAGACTTTACAAAGGGTAATCACACTTCCTGTCACTCATCCTCCTAACAGCCATAGCGGTATTAGCATCACCCATTCACAAATGGGAAAGCAGGCTCCTTTACAAAGCAAGTTTCTTCTCATTCTGGGGCTGGAATGGGTTTATTCCATTCATTGTATCTGTTTTTGTAACAACTTGGGTGAAATTTGAATCTGGGCTATTTCTTAGGTTACATTGTTTAATCACATCTAATTTCTTGAGGTTGACAATATAATTGTAGGTTAGGGAGGAGAGTGTCCTAGTTCTTTGGACACACACTTGCAAGTATTTAGGAGGGATGCATTTAGGAATGGCTTTGAATAATGCCAGCAGCTTACTCGAGATCTTTCCGTTGGGGGAGAAAAAAAAATACGTAAGAGAGAAAGCACATTTGGCAAGATGTCAACAATCAAGGAATCTATAGTTAGGGGTGTCGAACTCAATCAGAGAAGGGGCCAAAATCTAAAATCCAGCCTAAATCGCGGGCCGAATGGTTTACTGAAAAGTCATAAACTGTCATTGTGATGGAAACGCATCGGAGTGCAGTGATGACAGCGCGGTGCGGGCCACATTGCAAGGCCTGGCGGGACGGATTTGGCCCGCGGGCCTTGTGTTTGACACACGTGGGCTAGAGCGTCGGCCTGCGGACTGAAGGGTCCCAGGTTCGATTCCAGTCAAGGGCATGTACCTTGGTTGCGGGCACATTCCCAGTGGGGGGTGTGCAGGAGGCAGCTAATCGATGATTCTCTCTCATCGATGTTTGTAACTCTCTCTTCCTCTCCTTTCCTCTCTGTAAAAATCAATAAAATACATTTAAAAAAAGAAAGAAAGAAAGAAAATGGTGCCCTCGCTCCCCAGGAACTTACTAGGGTGCTGAGCCTGTGGGTCACACTTCTTCAGTGGCTCAGCCTGCTCTCCGGGCAAAGAGCCGGACGCATCCGGTGCGCTTGGGAAGGATGGGCTTTGGCTCCACTTCTGACAGGCTCAGTGGCTCCAGCTTCTTCTCGGAAGTGGTAGAGCAAGTGAGATAATGCAGTAACAGCACTTAACATAGTGCTTGGAGCACAGTAAAGCCAAATAAACATGAGGCATCCCTCTGTTCTCACTGTCACACGCTCAGTGACAGGTGTTAGGAATGAAGGCTGGGTCGGCAAAGCCATGCTGAAGGTGCAGCCGCTGAGCCACAGGACAGCAGAAGCAGCTGAGGCCCACAGCCCCGGGGGACAGACAGTCCTCCTTCCTCCCAGGGAGACACACAGTCCTCCTCCCTCCCAAGGAGACACGGATCCTGGCGAGACGGGTGACGTCATTCGTTTCCGTCTCCCAGCGCCTCGCCCTGAGCCTTTGGCCTGGACTCGCCAGTGGTTGACATTTCACCAAATTTTTGCCCTCCCCCCCACACATATTTTCCATGGAAGCACTTTTCCCCACATCCAAACCCGGGAGGCAAGTCCTGCAGATCTACTTCAGCAGTGTCCACAGTCTGAGCTCTTCTTGCCTCCTTCATTGCTGCCATCTTAGCACAAGACACTGTGAAATCTCACCTGGAGACCTCTCTGCTCGCACCCTGACTTCCGTTTAGTTGTTCCCTCTGTACAGCAGTCACTGTGGTCCAGGTGACATGTAAGCCAGGCCACGTTACCCCTCTGCTCTGAGCCCTCCAGTCCTCGCTTCTTGTTTAGAGGAGAAGCCAGAATTCTTTTTTTTTTTTTTTAAATATATTTTATCAATTTTTTACAGAGAAAGGAGAGGGATAGAAAGTTAGAAACATTGATGATGAGAAACATCGACCAGCTGCCTCCTGCACACCCCCCACTGGGGCTGTACCCACAACCAAGGTACATGCCCTTGACCAGAATCAAACCTGGGACCTTACAGTCTGCAGGCTGACACTCTATCCACTGAGCCAAACCGGTTTTGGCAGAAGCCAGAATTCTTACCATGGCCCACAAGGCCTTACAGGGTCAGGCTAGTTCCTCTTCGACCTTCATTTCCAAAACTCTCCTCCTCATTCACTGCTTCCCAGGAGAGAGGCGGAGGGAATCGCCAGTGGACAGAGATTCTAAGATGACAGCTATCCACCAAGGAGAGGGTAATCTGTCAGTCTGTGTGGAGCAGATCAGCAGAATCTGAAGAGAGACTCTTATACCGAGTTCCTGCTTCAGAATGATTGATGTGTCTGAGTATACTGAGAGAAGATTAGGCTCTTAGTAGAGTATTTGGAGTTATTCACATGAGAAATTCATGGAAAACTCTGCTCAGAAAAAAGGAAAAGAAAAGAAAAAAGTAGCTCCAGAAGCCATAACCGGTTTGGTTCAGTGGATAGAGCGTCGGCCTGCAGACTGAAGGGTCCCAGGTTCGATTCCGGTCAAGGGCATGTACCTTGGTTGCGGGCACATACTCAGTAGGGGCTGTGCAGGAGGCAGCTGATCGATGTTTCTGACTCTCTCTCTCTCCCTTTCTCTTGGAAAAAAATTAATAATTTTTTTTAAAGTAGCTCCAGGAAAAAATAAGTGTTTAGAAAAAAATAATAATAATAGTTTGGCCCATAATAAGGTAAGCATTAAATATTTGTCTATCCATTGCCATAATGTAACAATATGGGTTGCTGAATATGTATGAGAAAAAAAGTATATGTGTTTGTGGGATTGAGGTAGAGGAGAATCAAGAGTCAATATTTGCCTTCCACTAAAAACGAAAAATCATGAGTCAGCAAATTAAGCAAAATGTTTAGAGACATAGAAGTTAAAAAAAAAAAAAGAAAAAGAAAAGAAAAAACAGGAAAAAGAAATCTCAGTGCCTGCTCCGGAAGGAAGGAAGGAAGGAAGGGGAGGGGAGGGGAGGGGAGGGGAGGGGAGGGGAGGGGAGGGGAGGGGAGGGGAGGGGAGGGGAGGGGAGGGGGAAAGGAAAGGAGTATAGAACAAGGGGGTGGGGCTTTCTTAACACACCTTAGAGAGCTATTGGCTCCTTGTACCATGTACATTCCTGATTTTGGTAAAAATAAGAACTAAAGAGTGACAGTTGTAACTTAAGCATGAGGTGAGAAGAGCATCCAGGTTAAGGCAGTGGCAGTGGAAACAGAGAGGGATGACTTTGACATCTTCAGAGAAAGAATCACGAGGGCTTGGTGCAGACAGCAAAGGGCGTGAGGGAAAGGTCAGAGGCAACGCTGGGAGGTGCAGTTTGGAGGAACGGCACGGACCATTACTAGAAGCTGAGGATTAAAGAAAGAGAGTTAACTTGGGCTGATGATTATTTTTAAAGTGATATCATGGGACATATCCCTAAACGCCATTAGAAACATGACGGCAGTTACTTAAGATATTACTTTACACCGTGGGAACTTTTAAAGACTCCATTTAAAAATTCCAGTTCTTGCCGAAACCAGTTTGGCTCAGTGGATAGAGCATCAGCCTGCGGACTGAAAGGTTCAATTCTGGTCAAGGGCATGTACCTTGGTTGCGGGCACATCCCCAGTAGGGGGTGTGCAAGAGGCAGCTGATCGATGTCTCTCTCTCATTGATGTTTCTAACTCTATCCCTCTCTCTTTCTCTTTGTAAAAAATCAATTAAAAAAAAATTCTGGTTCTTGGGTCTGAGTAACGTTTCATACATCGACTCGGTCAGCATGACTGCAGGTCAGCCTTCCTGTGGGGCTGACGTCTGAGCCTGGAAGCGGGAGGCAGGACACCCAGGGCTGTGAGCTTTCACCGAGAGGCATCGGATCCGGCAGGAAGGGCCTCCCCCGGCCCCTTGCAGCCCCTCTGGAAGACACCTTCCTGGTCCCTCCATGTTCCTGGCAGGTAGCAGCCTGGAACCAGGACCCCTTAAAACGTTTACCCTCCCGGATGTTCAGCTTCCCTCTTCCCGTGATTCTACTCTGCCTCTTGCATTCCCGGTTCAGACTCACCTCCAAACACCACTCTAAGCACTGCTGGTATATACTAGGCATTGTGCTAACCACGCATTCGCAGCCCTGCAGCCGCTCTGCTCATAGAGCTGTCGATGTTATTGTCATATCTGAGACGTGAAATGACACGTCCAAGGTCACAGCTGGCAGTGACAGAGCTGGACGGCAGTGCAGTCACGTTATTCACCTCCGATCTTCGCGTTCTCCCGGATTCAGACACGAGGACCTCCAAGAAAGAGCACACCTTCTCCTGCGCTGCTTTCACAGGGACACATCCTGCATGTTCGTTGCCAAGCCGTCCTTTCACCCGGAAGCACCTCTTGCCTGAGGCATGGGTTTTCGTGATTCAGTCTTCGCGGTTGCTTTTGTGGTCTCGGAACTTCCAGAAACCTGAGAGCTACCTGAAGTCTGTGTTTCTCTGGTGCCAGGAAATGGGGGTCAGATGGGTCTGGGCTCCATCAATACGTCTTTTTAAAAAATATATATTTTATTGATTTTTTTTTTTTTTTTTTTTTTTTTTTTTTTACAGAGAGGAAGGGAGAGGGATAGAGAGATAGAAATTTCGATCAGCTGCCTCCTGCACATCTCCTACTGGGGATGTGCCCTCAACCAAAGTACATGCCTTTGACCGGAATCAAACCTGGGACCCTTGAGTCCACAGGCCGGTGCTCTATCCACTGAGCCACACTGGTCAGGGCCCATCAATACTTCTTAAACGAGAGCGTTTATTCATGTGATGCACAAGCACACAAAGGCCAGGAGGTCGCTTTGAAGAGCGGACAGAGGTCCTTGCTGATGAGCAGCCATGTCTCCTGCCACGGATGGTGGGAAACCTGTGCCATGCCGCAGATCTCTCACCGGGAGCTTGTGGGTGCGATGTGGTCACTGGTCTCCGTTGGGTGTAACACAGGGATGAGCGGGACCTGCTAACACGCCAGCTCCGGGAGCTGTATGCAGTGGCATCCGTCATGTTGGCAGCTTGAAGTCGGCCATGATGGTAGGATTGGCATCACAGAAATGAGCAAACACTGCCCATCGGCCTCTCCCAACACTGCGCAGCCCATTAGTCCATGTTTGGGTGCAGTCTCTGGAACCCTCATTTTGTAGGGGGAAATGGTGGAATAATGACAGTTTGATTTGGTTCAGACTAGCACTGCAATCGCACACTGTTAGAACAGTGAGCTGATCAAAGACAGGCAGGATCCAGCAAACCCTTCGTTCCTGTGGAAAGTCCTAAGAGTAGAAAATGAGTATGGAATTGCCGAAACCGGTTTGACTCAGTGGTAGAGCGTCGGTCTGTGTACTGAAAAGTCCCAGGTTCGATTCCGGTCAAGGGCATGTACCTTGGTTGCGGGCACATTCCCGATAGGGGGTGTGCAAGAGGCAGCTAGTCGATGTTTCTCTCTCATCGACGTTTCTAGCTCTCTGTCCCCCTGTCTTCCTCCCTGTAAAAATTCAATAAAATATATTTAATAAAAGAAAGAAAAGTATGGAATCACACTTGAGGTGGAACTGAATCGTCACCGAAAGGGGACTCTCTGGCTCCTGGGAAAGTGCTCTATGAATAGAATGCATTTTTAGTCAGGTAAATATTTCCCTTTGAAAGCACGGTGTTTCCACTGTGGGGTCTGGAGAAGCCTCTCTGTCTCCCTGCCGGCTTACAGTCTGACAAACAGGCCGCTGCTGTTTACACCGGCGGCTCTGGAGGTGGTTTTAGAAGCGTCAGGTGCTTATAGGAAGCATCCCAAAGACGACAGCAGTTGAGGCAGGTATTTCTCACCAGACACCGTTTGATGGTTTGGCTTATAAATAAAGGTCTAAATAAAAGATGGAAGTTTTTAGAACCAAAGACTGTTTAAACCTAAAGGCGCCTTAGGATCAGTGTGGTAACGGACAGGCCTCCCCGGGGACCAGCGCCTGACGCTCTGGACGCTCCATCCAGTGCCCTTTACACTGCGCAGCTCCGCGAGCAGCGCCCAGGCCTCATTGCTCAACTCTGAGCACGTGGCCGCCTGCTCTGGAGTCAGAACAGACAACAGGGAGAGTCCCCTGCGATGGTTTGTGAAACAGAAATGGGAGGAATGGGGTTGTGAGGCCTTGTGATGTGACACGTGTCGACTTTTCAATTGACAGTAAACAAATTCATTCTTTTACTCACGTCATACCTTGTTAAGCCTCCGTAGCATTTTCCTCATTCTTCAGAGTTCTTCCTTCTAAACTCTAATGAATTGCTTTGACTGGAAACAGGATGGGAAGAATGAGTTTGTATAAAGACCAAAGACTGTCCTGTTTGCGTTGCTTGATTTAAAGGACTTCATAAATCTATCCTGTGCCTGCAGTCAGATTTCTTCTGAACGGGTCAGTGTACTGAAGTTGTTTTCTTCGTTTGAGATTCTTAAAGGCTTTCATAGTTCCAAGGTCTTGATTTCTTCCAAATTCGTCATTTCACCTGAATATTAATAATTTAATGTCTTGTTTTTTTGTGTTTTTTTTACAGATAGCGGAATCCTATTTCCAGGAGGAGGACTGTATCCTTTTCTTAATTACAGGAAGAAATTCATCAAACTCTTAGAAAACTGCACATTTTAAAAACTTGAGATTTACATACAAGAAAATGTATAGCTATGTTATTTTTAATAAGTTTTAGTAGTTGCCTGCATCCATGTAATCACTCAGAAAGCAAAATGTAGGGACTCTGTCACTCCAGAAAATTCTCAATAAAGGAGCCCTAATTTTTTTTTTAATATATTTTTATTGATTTTGTACAGAGAGGAAGGGAGAGAGAGAGTTAGAAACATCGATGAGAGAGAGTCATCGATCAGCTGCCTCTTGCACACCCCCTACTGGGGATGTGCCCGCAACCAAGGTACATGCCCTTGACCGGAATCGAACCCGGGACCCTTCAGTCCCCAAGCCGACGCTCTATCCATTGAGCCAAACCGGTGTTGGCCCTAATTTTTTTTTAAGTATTTTTTTTATTGATTTCAGAGAGGAAGGGGGAGGGAGAGAGAGATAGAATCATCAATGATGAGAGATAATCCTTGGTAAGCTGCCTCCTACATGCACCACACTGGGGATTGAGCCTGCAACCTGGGCATGTGCCCTGATTGGGAATGGAACTGCGACCTCCTGGTTCATAGGTCGATGCTCAATCACACCAGCCAGGCAGCTCTAATTTTACCAGAATCTAAATATTTGTTTGTTTGGGAGTTGGGGGGAGAGGAGGAAGGAGGGGAAGCACATTTCTGAAAAATATAATTTAAAAATCCATTGGATTTTCTTACTTTGAATTAAGCTGAGATACAAGTCAACTAATCTATATATATAAAAGCCCAGCAACCGGAACGGCAGAAACGACCAGAACAACCGATGGCTATGACACACACTGTGGCAGCCAACCAGCCTGATCCAGTCCCCAATGGTCCCCTGATACCCCGATCAGGGGCGGGGCCAGCCGGACCCCACCCACGCACAAATTCGTGCACCGGCCTCTAGTATTGATATAATAGAGCCTACAAGCATATTGCACATAGTAGATCTCACAACTGTCACACATATACCTGCAAAGGAAAGATTTCATTTTTCACTCATAATAAACAATAATTGCTATCAAGTGAGATGGTATGTTAAATTTTATACGGAGAAGATTCTTCCCTCAGTCTTCCAATTTCCCTTTTTTAAAAACTACTCTTCTTTTTGAGGGATGGCCCAATATGGACTCTCTGGAAAGGCTGTATCAGAAACCCCTGTTTTCCCCATTTGTGTGATGTTTTCCTCCCAGCCTTGCTGACTCCCCCCACACCTCTGAGGGATAGGCAGTTGCCCCCAAACTCTATCAAGCAAGCTGGTGAAACTTTCAGACAGTGACAGTTTATCTCCGTAGAAAATCCAACTGGAGTGGAAATGAAGCTAGAACACAACACTTTTTTTTTTTTTCTTTAACTAAAGAAGTGTATTGTCTAGTGCAGGGCGGACCAGCATCAACATCTAAGTTTCTTAGAAATGCAAATTCAGCCGAAACCAGTTTGGCTGAGTGGATAGAGCGTCGCCCGGCCTGCAGACTGAAAGGTCCCGGGTTCAATTGCGGTCAAGGACATGTACCTTGGTTGCGGGCACATCCCCAGTAGGGGGTGTGCAAGAGGCAGCCAATCGATGATTCTCTCTCATCGATGTTTCTCTCTTCCTCTCTATAAAAAAAAAAAGAAAAGAAAAGAAAAGAAAGATATGCAAATTCATGGGCCTTCGAATCAGAACTTCTGGCGATCAGACCCATGAATCTGTATTTCAGCAAATTTTTGAGATTATGGTCAGTTAAGTAAAAACATCCATGGACTGTCAGTCGTGGGCAGAGGAAAGCTGAGTTCCGTGTCCAGCTTCTCCCTGGCCCAGTGTGTGGCCCCTGGCTTATTTTTAAGGCTACAAATAAGCAAACCTCTGCGTGACCTTGAGAAGGACAGAAAGCTAGACAGCGCGCGTCCCCGTCCTTCCTCCTGGCTCGGCATCGAGGACACGGCCCAGAGGAGGCAGACGACCTCCGACGATGCCAACTGTGTGATGCAGATGGAGGTGGCAGACGTTTATGAAACAATCTGCAGAGTTTCACCTAACTATGAAAATTACTGTGGCAGGTTAGTTACATTTTCAAAAAAGAGTCACGTGTTGGGCTCTGTGACCCGTAGGCGTGTAACCCTTAGATTTTTGTGAGAGAGCAGCTTTCAGTGAGAAGTAAGGGAAGGATTAAGGTGAGTGAGACCAGAAGCAGGTTGACAGGAGAGAGGGTAGCAGGTGTTTAACAGAAAGCAGTTGAAGGAGAGGAAAGAGGGAAACACAGGTGCCAGGATTCCGTGGGGTCCCTTTTCCAATTAAATCACACTCAGTTGACTGCTAGAGGGCATTAGCAAACAGGCATTCCTGAGCGTTGAAATTTCCTTTTCGCTTCTACTCTTTGCTGATAGAACGGACCCCAAGGAGCTATTGCATAATATGCCACATTAAAATGTACCTACTTCAAAACCAAAAAAAACATGTTTAAATTAAAAAATATTTAGAGTCCTCTTATTTTTTTGGTAAGCTTCAAGTTTCGTACTTTATATAGGACATTTCTTCTTCAACCATGTGGCTAAATGTAAATAGCCTGGATTTCTATTTTCCTCAAGTTTTCTGTTCAGATGAGAAAGCAATGAAGTTCATTCAGCTTGAGCGCCTGTATCATGAGCAATTGCTTGCAAACCTTTCTGCGATTCAAGAACAATGGGGTGAGTACAGAATGTGGAATTATCAGCAGTTTGACAAGCTGCTATCTAGAAAGTTAACACATTTGACCCGGTTTTGTACATCAGGAAATAAATGTTTCTACGTTCACGTTACTATTGCAAAGAAAGTTGCATTTTCACCACAAGCAATGCCATTGTGAGAAAATGTCTCTTTGTATTTTGTTCTTCATATCAACACTGAGCAAGAGAACTCCTGCCACTGCTTGCATTTCTTCTGATCCCTTTGTATGCCCTCCTGGCTAATTTAGTCTCTGAGATATTTACTTACATTGTAAAGTAATCACTTAGCTGTTTCTAACTATATTGACTTATGGGTTATTTGAGAAGATAGTTTTGCATGCTAATCTTTATAAGTGTGCCAGTTAACTATCTTCCCTCCTAAACGTGATTTGTAATAGTCAGTGACTAACAAATATTTTAAATTTAGAAACAAAATGGAAAACTGTGCAGCCACGTGCAGTCACGTCTCCAAGGAATTCAGAGAGGGGATTTAACGGTGAAGATTTTGAACGGCTAACCAAATTTTGCACAACACATCAAGAGTAAGTATTTCCGTATTTGGTTAGAGTGAGCTCGGATCAGAATATTGAAGAACCATTGTAGCATTGAATATCTGAAATACAACATCCATTTCTTTGTTTTGTTAATGTTTTCAACTGGAGAAATTAAACTGGATAAAATAAAAAGATTAGGTTTCTTTCTCAGCTTTTATCTGTTTCTTATGCCAAGCTCGGTGAAAGGTCCGCTTTACAGAGGTTCACAGCACTTTTTAATTAGAAATTTTTATTTTTTTATTGTTGGAAGTATTACATGTGTTTCCCTTTTTTAAAATTAGAAAATTTTTAAATATAACTTCTACTTTTTATCTCTGATTGGTTAAGAGATTAGGCAATTCAGATGGGAAAATTGTGTATTAGGACTGTTGGCCAATATTTGTAAATTATAGTAAAAAACATTTTTTAAAGAGTAGGCTAATAGTGGAAGCAAATGCAGTATTTAACCAACATAATGCAGAAAGGAAATTACATTTTCCTGATAATACTTTTTAATTGCTTGATTTTTGTCGAAGAATTGGATCTTTAAAGCTAATTTACAGTAATAATAAAGAACATAAATATGCTTTTAATTCGTATTTCAAGACTTAGATTTCGGAAGCTGAGGGGACGGTGCTGAATGAGTCTGGATTCAGAAGTGATAACTTATTCAGCTCTGCTGGTGACCGCTTTCTTATGTTGGTCACTGTGAACCCTTGAAACCAAGTATTTTGGGATTTTGCACTGTAACCTAATGTCTTAGCCTGTTAAATATGTGACCTTTCAACTTCACAGAGTTTTAAAATCAAGGAGTTTTTAGGCACATAAGAGATTTGCTTCCAAATATTCAATACCCTTTCCCTGCCCTTCGCGTGGAACTAGATATTTTTTTCTGCCTCTCGGCATTTGTAGCTTATTTGGGAAGTTTCGGGAGTAATTAGCCTCGGAGGAGATGAGCACTGTCGCTGCCTCTGCGCCGAGAGCCAGGCTGTGTCCGCAGTGGGAATGTTCGGAGCTAATGTCAGAGCCCCGTGGAGCTGTAACTTTTTACAGCATTTCCGTGACATTTGTGTGGAAGCATACTGCCGCTGCGATTTGTTTTTAACTCTTTCTTTTCTCTCTGTTTTCCCTACAGCCCTCTTCCATCCGCATACAAGGTAAGGGATTGTTTCTTTGGAAGCATTTACAGGGAAGACTCTATGTCATACGTCTATAGCATGACTCGCGTAGAAAATGAACCTCCTCGATTGTTTTCCCCTTCCCTTGTTGTGCTGTGTTCCCCCTTAGACGGCAGCTGCGGAGCCGGCCCAGGGGAGGCAGCGCGTGGCCACGTTGGTGGAGCCTGGGTGTCCCCTGGGAAGCGAAGTGGCGGCCCCAGCACCTGGTATGTGTTGAAGATTGAAGACTCCCATCTGCCACCCTGACTCTATCTTATCTTGCTGTCACCTCTGAGATGCTATGCTGACCTTTTTTTTTTTTGCACATACTTTTCCTAGACAAATAGCAAAATGGGATTTTTTTATATTATGAAAGTATTTTTATTTTTTTATTTTTTTATAAATATAAGGAATTTTAATATATATATATTTTATTGATTTTTTTTACAGAGAGGAAGAAAGAGAAATAGAGAGTTAAAAACATCAATGAGAGAGAATCATCGATCAGGTGCCTCCTGCACACCCCCTACTGGGGATGTGCCCACAACCAAGGTACATGCCCTTGACTGGAATCAAACCTGGGACCTTTCAGTTCACAGACTGACGCTCTACCACTGAGCCAAACCAGTTTCAGCTGAAAGTATTTTTTAGCAGTAGAAAATATAAAATCTAAGTTCTTATAAAAACAGTGATTTCCATGTTTTTCAGCAGTGGCTGTCTGTATCTAACACAGTATGACAGGATTATACAAAAATGCTCTGAAACAGAGTTGGTTTGGGTGTCTT
Organism: Pipistrellus kuhlii; assembly: GCF_014108245.1. NCBI lineage: Eukaryota > Metazoa > Chordata > Mammalia > Chiroptera > Vespertilionidae > Pipistrellus > Pipistrellus kuhlii. The sequence continues at coordinate 9,222,402 of NW_023425524.1, forward strand.
CAGACATTCTTTTCTGTTTAGAATCCAACAATTATTACCTGGGCTTTAGCTAGCCATTTGTTCTGTATATCTAACTACTTAAAAGTTATTGATAATTTATCCATAGCATTGATTCCTCTCCCTTTTATGTTGACTAACATGGTGTACTTTAATTTGCATATATATTTCAAAAACAATTGTGATATATTTTGTATCACTTTGTGTCCTATGTCAAAAGTTAAAGATTTTTAGAAACTGATTTTTTTTTTTACATTAGTAATGTATGTCCATTATAAAAACATTAGAAAATAAAGATAAATACCTTTCAGGGTGTTTGTTTTTCCTGATGCATGATTTTTGGTTCTAATTTCTATTTCTGGGATTTATGTTCCTGAGCCCTGATATTAAATAGCAGCATCAGGCATTTGGACTGAGCTGCCTGAGAGAGAAAATGATGATGCTGCCTGCAATTCGCTTCTTATTTTTCTTTTTATAAAGTCCTTTTTCGTCCCCTAATATATCTCCCTTATTTTTATGAGGCAAATTAGAGATAGTGCCTTAGGCCAATCCTACTACATTCTGTTCTTCCCGTCTCTACTGTCCCAGTCATTTTCAGACTGGAAACCAGAGTAAAGTGAGCCTCAGTCTCAAAGGGGGAGAAAGTCGCAGCCTGGCCACCTGGCTGGGCGTGGCTGTCCCCGTGGTGCCCGCTGGGAGTGCTCTTAGGCTGAGGAACTGTTTGGCACTTGGGACTGGCTGCTTGGCCCGCACTAGCTAGGCACTCACAGCTTGGCCTCAGCTGTGAGCTTGTTCCCGACGGGAAAGCTCAGTACCACGTGGAAGGCACTTGCTCGATTCTCTGACTCACTGCCAGGCCCCGGGTCCTCTGGCTTCTCGGTAAAGGGCAGCACGCTCTGCCAAGCCGGTGCCTGGGTTACCAGGGACTCACCAGGGAGCATCCTGTGGGGAGGGTGGCCACTAGATCCACAGCGAGAAACCTGGCCACGTCTGCTGAAACAGTGTCTCTTAAAGAGAAATGTCTGACCTCCCACAGTTAGTCTTGTTTGGTTATTCTGTAAACAGATACACAGAAATGTAAGAATATGAGAGAAAAAAAAATATGAAAACGTTACTTTAAATGAATTGAATACATCATTCTTGTTTTACTTCATATTCCTCGTTTCTAACAATGAAAGACATGTTAGACTTTCCTTTTCCCTTTTCCTTCTCTCTACATTCCTTCTTCCGTGAGAGGTAACTTGCTGTTTTTGTGTGTGTCTGGTTAAAGGCTGTTTCTGCAGCCAGTTTCTCTCCCCTGGTTCGTTGACTAGCGTAGGGTTAAGCGTTTAGAACAGGGCCAGGGCCACAGTGAGAAGGCAGCGTGCTCTCACTTCTCTCTTCCTCCCCCGCATACCGTCACTGCCCCGACACCAGTGCTCTCCCGTCTCTCTGCATCTCACGCATTGCCGCTTCTCTCATTAACCCCCCGTTCTTAAAGTCTTCAAGTAACTTGCCTAGTATTTTATGCTTTCAAAATACTTGTATGTGTATTATTCATCTGTTCCTCTTAACCAAAATAAGGCCTGCCGAATCATTTGAAGAGACTCGATGAAGTGAAGTGACTTGTGCAGACACAGAACTAATTAGAACTCAAAGCCAAAACAGCTTTCTGGCCCTGTGGTCCATTATTTTTATTGATTTTTTGTAATGTTTTATATGTAGAAATAATGTTACTTATAAATTTATAAGACATGATAACGAAGTGCAGGCCTATGAACCTAATACCTAAGTTAAGGACTAAATTATTGTCAACTCTGAGGGTTAGGTGAAATCCTGAATTTTAGATTTATCATTCCCTTCCCATTTTTTTTTTTTATCAACTTTATGGACATACAATTTCCAAGCAGTAAATGTACCTGTTTTAAGTGTGTCATTTGATGAGTTTTGACAAACGTACGTACTCATGTGACCACCACTACAGGGAAGATAAGAACATACATGTTTCCCCTCTATAGCCAGTCCCTCCCACCTCCTGTGCAGGCAGCCAATACTTTCCTGTCAAGATGAGTTTTCCCTGTTTTGGAATGGAATATAAGTACAATTGCTCAGCGTATGTTTGGATAGTCACCCATGTCATTGTATGTATCATTAGTTCATGCCTTTTCAGTGCTGAGCAGTATTTTTTTTTCCTTTTTTGTTGTACCAGTTTGTTTATCCATTCACTTATTGGTAGACATTCGGATTCTTTCTAGTTTGGGGATATTATGAATGAAACTGCTAGGACGTCCCTTTGTGGATGGGTGCTTTTATTTCGCTAGGTAAATAGTTGAGGCTGAAATCGCTGGGTCATAGGGAAGGTACTGGCTTAACTATAAGAAATGGACAAGCAGTGTGTCAGTGTACCCCACGAGCATTTTATGAGAATTTCAGCTGCTTCAGATCCTTGCTAACATTTAATGTTGTCAGTCTTTTAAATCTTAGTCATTTTAGCAGATATGAAATTATGTCATTGTAGTTGTAACTTGCTTTCCCCTCATGACTGGGTATATACATTTTTAATTTTTATTTATTTTTAAAAATATATTTTATTGATTTTTTTTACAGAGAGGAAGGGAGAGAGATGGAGAGTTAGAAACATCCATGAGAGAGATACATCGATCAGCTGCCTCCTGCACACCCCCCACTGGGGATGTGCCTGAAACCAAGGTACATGCCCTTGACGGGAATTGAACCTGGGACCTTTCAGTCCACAGGCCCATGCTCTATCCACTGAGCCAAACCGGTTTCAGCCATTTTTAATTTTTAATTAACTACTGTTGAAGAGATACTAATTTATACTACTTTCAACATTTCAGACTTAGTTTAAGTATGTGTTTTACTGTAAAGTATTTACTGTGAAAATTCTTTTTTTTCAAGCCTGATACCACTCAATGTTAATTAATGAGATCTTCAGAAAGTATAAGACATAAGTATTAATTCATAAATGCTTTAGATCCCATACCAGGGGGGAGGGGGTCCCTAAAGAGAACATGGGGGAATAGGCTATAAAAGAATAACTTAGCCGAAACCGATTTGGCTCAGTGGATACTGTAGGGGTGTCGAACTCAATCAGAGAAGGGGCCAAAATCTAAAATCCAGCCTAAATCGCGGGCCGAATGGTTTACTGAACAGTCATAAACTGTCATTGTGATGAAAACGCAGCGGAGTGCAGTGATGACAGCGCGGTGCGGGCCACATTGCAAGGCCTGGCGGGACGGATTTGGCCCGCGGGCCTTGTGTTTGACACATGTGGGATAGAGCGTCCGCCTTCGGACTGAAGGGTCCCAGGTTCAATTCCAGTCAAGGGCATGTACCTTGGTTTCAGGCACATCCCCAGTGGGGGATGTGCAGGAGGCAGCTGATCGATGTTTCTCTCTCACTGATGTTTCTAGCTCTCTGTCCTTCTCCCTTCCTCTCTGTAAAGGGGTCAATAATATATATATATATATATATATATATATATATATATATATATATATTTTTTTTTTTTTTTTTTTTTTTTTTTTTTTTTTAAGAATAACAAAGCCATGTACATTCCTCTAGAGCAGTGGTCGGCAAACTCATTACTCAACAGAGCCAAATATCCACAGTACAACAATTGAAATTTCTTTTGAGAGCTGAAAACTGACTTCTGTGCATGGGCCACGAAGTTTCAATCGCACTGTACGTGCACGCCCGCACGTGGTATTTTGTGGAAGAGCCGCACTAAAAGGGCCAAAGGCCGCAAGTGGCTTTGCAAGCTGCAGTTTGCTGACCACTGCTCTAGAGCATGTGTAGGAACTTAGGTTAAGTCTGACTTCTCATTTTAGAGCTACCTCTTTAATTCATTGTGTAGGAAGTGTCTGCTGTGCACTCAGCTCTTACTCCATTTTTATCCATCAGAGTGGGCTTGTTGTTGGTGTTTGGTTTTTAGTGAAGTTAGTGCAATGGGGGGTAGCAAACTGAGCTCACTAGATTTGTGGGTTCAGAAGACCCAATTAACAGAAATGCATATCAATGTTAACAGAAGCATTAACAAGGATAAGTTTTATATTATATTGTAGATGCAGAAAATATTTTGGGTCAAACATGTGGATCCAATATTTACCCTCCCCCCTTTTCCTGGGACACTATTAAAGCATCAGACAGGGATTCCTAAAAGAGAAATCCACAGGACAAACTGGCAAGGACACAGCAGCAGATGAGACATCCAGGAAAATGGAAAGTAGAAACCGAGAAATCTGTGGCTACTACGAAAATGCCGGTTCCTGTCTGGAAAGGTTGGGATTGGAAGCGCTGAGGGTACCTCTAAAGTCAAAGGTATAAGGCCCAAGAGTCTGGCTCACGGATAGAGCGGAGGCCTAGGTTTGATTCTGGCCAAGGGCACATCGATCCCCAGTAGAGGATGTGCAGGAGGCATTCAATCAAGGATTCTCCTCATTATTGATGTTTTTATCTCTCTCTCTCTCCTTTCTTCTCTGAAATCAATAATAAAAAAAAACAACACATAAAAAATAAAGTCAAGGACGTAGGGTTGGACTGGAAACAGGTAGGAGCACTGGGACCTTAGTGCTTCAGAGGCAGCAGGGTTACCTGGTGGAGAACGTGACAGACGGGCTGGGCCGCAGGGTCAGGCTCAGCTCTAGGAAGGGCTGTTCTGTGGAAAATGAGAGTGAATGACAGTCTCATAGGCTGAGTGGTGAGACCTGCAGCCTCCATTCTGCATGAGCATTTAAGCGTGTGGCAGCCACAGCTCTGGTTTCCTCTCTGGGAAATGAGCTGCTGATCTAGGAGGGAAAACCTCCAGAAATCACGTGAAGGGCCTCCCAGTGCACGGCCCTACCCACTGTGCCACCCTGAGGCCGGCCCCTGGGGAAGGCTTGCCTTGGGCCACGGGGCTGCTTGTTGTTTCCTTTAAGAAAACCTGAGCCGAAACCGGTTTGGCTCAGTGGATAGAGCATCGACCTGCGGACTGAAAGGTCCCAGGTTTGATTCCGGTCAAGGGCATGTACCTTGGTTGCGGGCACATCCCCAGTGGGGGGGGTGCAAGAGGCAGCTGATCGATGTCTCTCTCTCATCGATGTTTCTAACTCTCTATCCCTATTTCTTCCTCTCTGTGAAAAACCAATAACATATATTAAAAACAAAAACAAAAAACAAAAATACTCAAAGTCCGGTAGACAAGCCAAGAGAAACTCAGAGGAAACAAAATGCAGAGAACAGATGAAAACTTTTTTTTAAATGAATATTATCACAGAGATTAGAGGAAATATTATATAAATGAAAGCAAAAAGAATATGTTTAGTTTTTAAATATTTCTTTTTATTTATTTTAGAGAGAGAGGAAGAGAGAGGGAAAGAAAGCAAACATCCATCAGCTGCCTCCTGCCCGCCCCCTACTGGGAAGCAAGCCCACAAGCCTGGCAGGTGCCCTACCCTGGAATCCACCTGGCAACCTTTTTGTTGCATAGGAAGATGCTCAACCCACTGAGCCATACCAGCCAGGAAAGGATGCAGTTCTGTTGTTGTTGTTTTAATTTGTATTGACTTCAGAGAGGAAGGGAGAAGGAGAGAGAGATAGAAACATCAACGATGAAAGAGAATCATCGATTGGCTTCCTCCTTCACACCCCATACTGGGTATCAAGCCCACAACTCTGGGCATGTGCCCTTGATAGGAATCAACTCTGGGACCTGGGACCCTTCAGTCCACAGGCCAGTGCTCTATCCACTGAGCCAAACTGGCTATGGAAAGATGCTGTTTTGTTTTGTTTTTAAAGAAACATTCAGAGAATTAAACACTTATAGAAATTTACAAATATGATAGCCAATATAAGAAATTATTTCGAAGAACTGAAGGGTGAAATTGAGGCAGTGTCCCAAAAAGCTGATCCAGAACAAAGAAGTTTGGCAGCAAAGGCTGAGGTGATGAGTCCATGGGGCATCCCAAAGGGAGAATGGGAAGGGCAGGGACCGCCATCAGAGAACTAATACAAGGACATTTCCCCGCATTGAGGTCATGAGTTTCCGATGGAAAATCCTACCACTGACCTAGTTGGTGTGGCTCAGTGGATAGAGCATCAGCCTGCAGACCAAAGGGTCCCGGGTTTCATTCTGGTCAAGGGCACATGCTGGGGTTGTGAGCTCCATCCACATTCGGGGGCATGCAGGAGGCAGCTGATCCTTGATTCTCATTGATGTTTCTCTCTCTCTCCCTCTCCCTTCTTCTCTGAAATCAGTGTGTGTGTGTGTGTGTGTGTGTGTGTGTGTGTGTGTGGTAAATAAGTACAAATTAAAAAAGAAAGCGCCACCAAGTACCCAACACCAAGAACAAAAAAATGTTACAAAGTGTCAGGACACCAGATGGAAAGACAGGATCTCAATCTTCCAGGAAGAAAGGCAGGTCAAAGGGGCTGGTATTCGGAACGGTTAAGCAACAGCATTCCTTCCAGAAGCAGACACAGGGCGGCAGGGCCTGCTTCAGAGTCCGGGAGACGTGGTGTCTGACCGAGGACACTTGACCCGTGTTTTGGGGGCAAAGGAATAAGGCTTCCAGGTGCGGGGACCTTTCCTTAGGAAAAGTTCCCCGGGAGAGGACAGACGGAGAGGAGACCTGGGGTCCAGAAGCCAAGGTTTCCAGCCCAGCACCTCAGGGAGTCCTAGGACTGGGTGAGGGGGGGAAGGAGTGGGAGAGGGGGAGTCAGGGTGCCCCTGCGGGGCACTCTTGGAGGCAGCGGAAAGGGGTTTGGAAGTTGGCAGACGCCCTGGAGCCATAGCTGTGCAGGGTCAGAGCTGAGAGATACAAGGAGAGATTTTTTAAATGAAGTGATGGGTCAGTTATCACCACCAAGGACAGTCAGTTGGAAATGAGAAAGAAATGCGGGTCAGTATGCACGATATGGACAAACCCCTGTGAGGTGGACGTTTGAGCAGGAGCTGCCCCAGTGCAGGGGTTGTGGGGGCAGCTGGAGGGGGGACCGTGCAGAGGGCTGATTTCCTATGTCCTCCTAAGTGTTTCAAACGTTAAAACCACTTGTTTTTCTTCGTCTCCAGAGCGTGGAGCGGGGCCTGGCATGGAGCCACGCGCAGAGAGCCCGCGGAGGGCGGACACTCCCACCCCGGGGAGCGGGTCGGAGGCAGCCTCGGGCCCGGAGCGCCCCGCCCCGGAGCTGCCCGCCCAGCCCGCCGGCCGGCTGTCTGCCCAGAGCGCCCGGGAGGACCCGGAGGAGCGGGAGGACCCGGAGGAGCGGGAGGACGGCGGCCGCCCGCAGCCGGCGCCCCAGGAGGCCCGCGGGGCTGCAGCCCAGGCCGAGGGCCCCTCCGAAGACCCCGAGGCGCCCCCCGCCAGCAGGGCAGCGACCGCGCCCCCGGTGTCCGCGGGCTCCGAGCCGACACCCCCTTTCCCGGGGTCAGCGGGCTCCCAGCTGACCCCCCTTGCCCCGGGGGCTCACCCCGCGGGCTCCGAGCCGATACCCCCTGCACTGGGGACTCCCTCCGAGCTGACCCCTCCTGCACCGGCAGCTCCCTCCGAGCCGTCAGCCCCTGCCCCGGCGTCAGCGGGCTCCCAGCCCGCACCCCCTGCACCAGCGTCAGCGGGCTCGGAGCTGACCTCCCCTGCACCGGTGACCCCCCCAGCCCCGGGGACTCCCCACTTGCCAGCGCCCCAGAAGGAGCTCCAGCTGCCGCTGGCAGATGCCCCCGGGGCGGCGCCCACAGACCCCCCTGCGCCCCCGGACCTGGAGGAGCCGCCAGAGCCGGAACCCGCGGGCAGCGATGGGGGGCCCGGCGGGAGCGGCCTGAGCGCAGAGCCTCCGGAGGGGTGCGCGGCCCCCGCAGGGCGGGGCGGCCCGGACCCCCGCGTCAGCCAGGAGGCGGAAGACTACCTGAACAGCCTGCTGCAGGGCTGCCTGCTGGAGGGAGACCTCCCGGACCTGTCCCCCGACCTGTCCCCCGACGAGGCCTCCTACAGCCTGCAGGACGACCCGCCCTCCGACGGCAGCCTGTCCCCCGACGACCTGGCCCCGAGGATCCAGATCGCCGAGGTGAGTGCTGCCCGCGGCGGAGGACAGGAATTCTGCAGCCTGAGCTCCCGGCTCAGACATGGGGGGTCCGGAATGGGAGCTGTCACTCTGAGGAGTGTCACTCCTTTTCATCTTTACATCGTGGTGATGCCCTGGAGCTCAGGGACGCCCCCAGGTATGCGCCCCGGAGTCCCCCAGGTATGCGTCTTCCCCCCCTCCTCCTCGCCCCCCGCGGTCCTAGGAGCAGCGGTGAGATGAGATGAGTCACCGCCTTATAAGGAAATTAATTTTTCTTCTCATCCATAGAAGATGGAATGGGATGCGCTCTGTCCCTTCCTCTTACTCACGTGTTTGTTGACTCCCTGAAGCTGTGACGGGAGGGAGGAGACAGGCCAAAACGCAGTGGGATTAGGAAGTCGGACTGCTAAGCCTCACACTGGGTGCTCGGAGTGTTCTCACTGGCACAGTGTTAATTTGTAAGTTCAAGATTTGTACTTGACAAAGACAGTTACTATAAATAATTGAAAGTCTTAAGCTTTCTTTAATCATTAATGAGTCTAATCAAAGCAAAAATGGGGCGGGGGGGATGAGGATCAAGATGGCCATTCTCCTTTTTTGATATTAAAATTCAGGGAAAAGAAAAGATCCTTCCTGAAGGCTCTTCATGTGGCAGGTGCTGGGGGCAGTTGGGGAGGTGCTGGGGGCAGTGGGGGAGGTGCTGGGGGCAGTGGGGGAGGTGCTGGGGGCAGTGAGGGAGGTGCTGGGGGCAGTGAGGGAGGTGCTGGGGGCAGTGGGGGAGGTGCGGGGGCAGTGGGGGAGGTGCTGGGGGCAGTGGGGGAGGTGCTGGGGGCAGTGGGGGGGGTGCTGGGGGGGCAGTGGGGGAGGTGCTGGGGGCAGTGGGGGAGGTGCTGGGGGCAGTGGGGGAGGTCTGGGGGCAGTGGAGGGAGGTGCTGGGGGCAGTGGAGGGAGGTGCTGGGGCAGTGGAGGGAGTGCTGGGCAGTGGGAGGTGCTGGGGGGCAGTGGGGGAGGTGCTGGGGGCAGTGAGGGAGGTGCTGGGGGCAGTGGGGGAGGTGCTGGGGGCAGTGGGGGAGGTGCTGGGGGCAGTGGGGGAGATGCTGGGGGCAGTGGGGGAGGTGCTGGGGGCAGTGGGGGAGGTGCTGGGGGCAGTGGGAGGAGTTGCAGGGGGGCAGTGGGGGAGATGCTGGGGGCAGTGGGGGAGGTGCTGGGGGCAGTGGGGGAGGTGCTGGGGGCGGGTGGGGGAGGTGCTGGGGGGCAGTGGGGGAGATGCTGGGGGCAGTGGGGGAGGTGCTGGGGGCAGTGGGGGAGGTGCTGGGGGCAGTGGGGGAGATGCTGGGGGGCAGTGGGGGAGATGCTGGGGGCAGTGGGGGAGGTGCTGGGGGGAGTGGGGGAGGTGCTGGGGGGAGTGGGGGAGGTGCTGGGGGCAGTGGGGGAGGTGCTGGGGGCAGTGGGGGAGGTGCTGGGGGCAGTGGGGGAGATGCTGGGGGCAGTGGGGGAGGTGCTGGGGGCAGTGGGGGAGATGCTGGGGGGCAGTGGGGGAGATGCTGGGGGGCAGTGGGGGAGATGCTGGGGGCAGTGGGGGAGGTGCTGGGGGGAGTGGGGGAGGTGCTGGGGGCAGAGTGCAGGTGCTGGGGGCAGTGGGGGAGGTGCTGGGGGCAGTGGGGGAGGTGCTAGGGACAGTGGGGCAGGTGCTGGGGGCAGTGAGGGAGGTGCTGAGGGCAGAAAGCAGGTGCTGGGGGCAGTGGGGGAGGTGCTGGGGGCAGTGGGGCAGGTGCTGGGGGCAGTGGGGGAGGTGCTGGGGGCAGTGGGGGAGGTGCTGGGGGCAGTGGGGGAGGTGCTGGGGGCAGTGGGGGAGATGCTGGGGGCAGTGAGGGAGGTGCTGGGGGCAGTGAGGGAGGTGCTGAGGGCAGAAAGCAGGTGCTGGGGGCAGTGGGGGAGGTGCTGGGGGCAGTGGGGGAGATGCTGGGGGCAGTGAGGGAGGTGCTGGGGGCAGTGAGGGAGGTGCTGGGGGCAGTGAGGGAGGTGCTGGGGGCAGAGGGCAGGTGCTGGGGGCAGTGGGGGAGGTGCTGGGGGCAGAGGGCAGGTGCTGGGGGCAGTGGAGCAGGTGCTGGGGGCAGTGGGGGAGATGCTGGGGGGCAGTGGGGGAGGTGCTGGGGGCAGTGGGGGAGGTGCTGGGGGCAGTGGGGGAGGTGCTGGGAGCAGTGGGGGAGGTGCTGGGGGCAGTGGGGGAGGTGCTGGGGGCAGTGGGGGAGATGCTGGGGGCAGTGGGGGAGGTGCTGGGGGCAGTGGGGGAGATGCTTGGGGCAGTGGGGGAGGTGCTGGGGGCAGTGGGGGAGATGCTGGGGGCAGTGAGGGAGGTGCTGGGGGCAGTGGGAGGAGTTGCAGGGGTGCAGTAGGGGAGGAACCAAACCTCCTAGGACAGGCAGCTTTTAATCTGAAAGAGAGCAAAATATGTCCCCACCTTCCGTCTAAACTGACAACATTTATTCAGTTATCTCAAGTCTCCCTGTTCCACAGACGCATATAGGGGACACATAACCGGAAGCCTTCTGTTGGGGAGAGAGATGACAGCCCAAATCGGCTGTTGGTTTGTCTCCGGAAGCCAAGGAAATAGGGTCACTCTGTAGAGCATAGATCTCTGGGGTCAGGGAGGTCAGGTGACATTAAGACGAGTCACCACGGGGCGCCCTGCAGGCGGGGGCTGGGACTCAGCAGTGGGTCTGATGAGGTCACGTGGTGGCCGTTCTGTGGCTCTTGGACAAAGGAGGGTCTTGGGAACAGTCCTCCGGGCTGTGCCGCCCGGAAGGGCCCTTTGGAGGGAGCGGGAGCCGGGCCCCCTGACCGTCGGAGAGGCGGTCCCCAAAGCAGGGAGGGTCGGGGGGGATAGCTGACCCGGGGCCTAGGTCAGTGTCCGCAGAGCCCAGGCGTAAGCACAGACTGCCTGTCCTGTCCTGTCCTCGGCCACAGGGCCTCCCCTCGGCCTTCCTTCCTCAGCCCGCCTCCCCACGTCCGGGTTAACGAATGCTCCTCTGGCCAGCATTCTCCTGCTCCTTCTCTTTCACACCATCTTCTGTTCATTCACATCTTTCCTGCCTCTTCCTGGACTTCTGCAGCAGCTGCCTGAAGCTTCCCAGGCCTCCTGTCACCTCCTCCGCCTCCAACGGTCTTATGTTAGCACGTTAGCAGGGTATAAACCTGGAGTCTCCGACTGATGCCCCGGGGGCCAGTTAATAATAACAGTGAATGAGCCCTAACCGGTTTGGCTCAGTGGATAGAGCCTCGGCCTGCGGACCCAAGGGTCCCAGGTTCAATTCCGGTCAAGGGCATGTACCTTGGTTGCGGGCACATCCCCAGTAGGGAGTGTGCAGGAGGCAGCTGGTCGATGATTCTCTCTCATCGATGTTTCTAACTCTCTATCCATCTCCCTTTCTCTCTGTAAAAAAATCAATAAATATATATATATTTTTTTAAATTAATTTATTTATTTATTTTAAGTGAGTGAACCGAGTTAGTGGTAGAGTGATAAGGAGAAGGTTCCCACCCTTGTCTAGGGGTTTCCAGCTTCATAAAACTGCAGGGGAACAGCACCCCTGAGGGTCTCGGTCTCACACACACTGTCCGTTAAACTTCTGCTGGACAATACTGTTTGCCTTGTCAGTCTCTCCCCACAACACCGTTCGGCTGCGGGACAGAGGCTGTACTACACGGCGTGGTATTCAGGACGCGGTCCTCTGGCTACTGCCTTCCCAGCGTCTCTCCTGTGCAGCCTCCAGCTGCACCTTGTGTGCTGCCACCTCTGACCTTCACCTCCGTGTCGCTCTGTTCTGGGGCGGTGACCTCCCTTCTTACACTGACTTCCTCAGGGTCTAGGTCACGCCTTTTCAGCACGTAGAGGGCCCAGGGCGTGCCTGGCTCGTGGTCAGTCCTCAGTAACTGCCAGCTGCTGCCACCATCCCCCGATCACTGAAGTCCATAATGTTTATTCTCTCCAAACTACGCCGCTGGGCTTCAAAAGAGGGAGTGGCTTCAGCCCATTCCTCCCAAAGTCCTGTCTAGCTATAACCTTTCTTGTTACAGAACACACATGTTATCCAAGAAAACACAGGTAGGTGCCGTCTGTCTGTAAATTGCTTACCTGTGTATCCATTTACTCGTTGGCATGTTTATTGAGCAGCTACTACCTCTGCCTAGTCCTCTTCCGCTTTGGTAACCACCAAACTGTTTCCTCCTTCCGTGAGTTTCTGTTTGTGCTGTTCCTCCCCTTGTTGCTTTCTGTGCATAACCCACACGTGAGCTAAATACTATGACTCCTGGCCTTTTATGTCACAAAAAGAAATACTGCCATTTGTGACAGCACGGGTGCATCCTGAGAGTATGTGTCATGCTGAGCAGTGAGTCCGTCAGGATAAGCAAAGCTCTGATAGTCATTACAGATCAGACCTTTTTCACATCGGGAAGATGGCCAGAGGTTTAATCTTGAGTTTGGCTCAAACTCTGCCAGTAGCCGCTGCGACACATTTGAAGCATGTCACCTGGGCTCTCTCAGCCTGGCTCTTCCCCCTACAGGGGGCGCTGCTACTGCTGAATGAGAGCCATCGGCATTCAGTGTGACACAGTATGTGAATGTCTTTACATAAAGTATATGTTCACTGAATTGTAGGTCTTACTGTAGAGCCCGTATATTTTTTACTTTATTTTTATTGATTTTACAGAGAAAGGGAGAGGGAGAGAGAAATGTCAATGATGAGAGAGAATCACTGATTGACTGCCTTCAGTATGGCCCACTCTGGGGATCGAGCCAGCAACCTGGGCATGTGCCTTTGACTGCAGTCGAACCTGGGACCCTTCAGTCTACAGGCCGACGACCTAGCCACTAAGCCACACCGGCTAGGGCGAGAGCCGTAGCTAAAGGAGCAGGCAGAGAGCATCACGGGTTCCTCCAGTGCAGAATGATAGTGGTAAACTTCACGTGGCTCCTGCAGTGAGACAACGGGCATGGAGGCTGTTGGTAACGGGCTAACGAATGTTAATTCTCGAGTTAGTCAGACGCCACACATGTTTGTGTTCAAAATTTACCAGCCTTGAGGTGCTGGACTGAGGAAAGCCTAGCTCACTGAAAGGATATTATTTGACATCTACTTTCTTCAATTTTGTGAGGAGGCAGTTCTAACCCCAAGACCTCTGACTGCTTGCTTTGTCACAATAGGATTTACAGTACCCATAGAAACGTGAGATAATTTTGTTTTCGCAACCATTTCATTCTTAAAATGCTGTTTGAGGTCATCATTGACGTCTGAGGGGAAGTGCAGAAGAACTGTTTATTAGCAAATGCAATAAGATGTGTTGTTTTGGTTGAATTCTGCACTTATTCGTAGAGTAAATACCACCAGCGACAGTTTTGTTCATTACAGCTCACACGTGCTTTTAGTTCATAATGGAAGGAAGGACTTGGTCTATTTTGTTTGGGTACAAGTAGAAAAATCCAAATTTAGTTTATAAAGGTTTATTATTTTTTGAGATTTAAAAATTCTTAGTCTTTTATGTCAACATTATGGTAACAGGGGGCATAGAGATGTTTGTGGGGGGTTTTTTAGAGTAGTTTGGAGGAGACACATTTCTGTGTGCCCTAAATCAGCTTACCTCCTGCTTACAGAAATGTGCGGCAGTCCTTTGAGGGAGACCTCAAACTACCGTGTTTCCCCGAAAATAAGACATCCTCCGAAAATAAGACCTAGAGCATGGAAAGATAAGACATCCCTGAAAATAAGACCTAGCGCAACTGTGGGAGAAAAAATTAATTAATATAAGACACTGTCTTATTTTCGGGGAAACAGGGTAATAGTGAGACCTTGTTTTGGCTTCCCTGCTCCCAGAGAATTAAGGAAAAATCTACCAAAGTCAGGCCTTGAACTCCTGTCTGACTGCCGTGGTGCGGTAGGTAGGAATTTCTGTCCTTGGCGTAGCTTCTAAGACCTCGGCCTAAAACTCAGGCCAGAACAGAAAGGCCCAGCCCTATCCTGAGAGTTTCCTCCTTGGCTTGCATCTCCGATGCCTGAGCTTGGCTGCTCCCTCCCTGTCCCCTGTCCGTAGACTGAAGGGCCGGAGGGAGTAGGAAAGGACACAGCGAGAACCCTGGAGAAGATCCCTGAGCAGCACCGGAAGGCAGTAATGGAAAGAACATGCTGTGCTGCTGACAGCAGGCTTTGGTGGGGAAGAATGTAGGTGCCCGGCCGGCAGGGCTGTGGTTGAGCGTCGACCTACGAACCAGAAGGACACAGTTCAATTCCCGGTCAGGGCACATGATCTCCAGTGTGGGGTGTGCAGGAGGCAGCCAATCAATGGTTCTCTCTCATCATTGATGTTTCTCTCTCTCTCTTTCTCTCTCTCTCTCTCTCTCTCTCTCTCTCTCTCTCTCTCTCTCTCTTTCTCTCTTTCTCTGTAATCAATAAAAGTATATTTAAAAATTTTTTTAAGTAGGCTGTATTAGATTTTTAATCAAGAATAAAGGGTAGCCTAAACTGGTTTGGCTCAGTAGATAGAGTGTCGGCCTGTGGACTGAAGGGTCATGGGTTCGATTCCGGTCGAGGGTATGTGCCTGGGTTGTGGGCACATCCCCAGTAGGGGGTATGCAGGAAACGGCTGATCGATGTTTCTCTCTCATTGATGTTTCTAACTCTCTATCCCTCTCCCTTCTTCTCTGAAAAAAAGTCAATAAAATATGTTTAAAAAAAAAAAAAGAATAAAGGGTTGGTGGGGTAGAGTGTCAAAATGTTGGCCCATCCCACCCAACTGTAATTTCTCACATTTGACTTCTTCCCTCTTTAAAGAAGTTGCCAAAGTTCATTGCCACCCATAGTACATAAGGTGGGGCCGCTTAGACATGACATTCAGAGCCAGACACCCAGCTGAGGCCCAGTGGGACCAGCAGCGGCTGCCCTGGGACCGGCTGGCTTCTCTTGGAAGCACATTCTGTCTTTCCAGATGATTTCCAAAGTTCTCCTCATTCTTTCGACATTCCTTCCTTCATATCTGCAATGTCTTTTGACTTACAGCTTGCAGTTACAGGTCCAAAGTTCCCATCGCAGGGGTATACAGGTAGCATTCATGGCATTCCGGGGCTCATGCGGGATTGATTATTCTGAGGAATTAAAGCAGCCTGAAAACGCCTGTGGAATGTGGGCTCACTGTTGGTGATAACTGTACGGCTTTATTTTATGGAGGAAGTAGTCCACGAAAACTCGTTCTTTTTACATTTACTAAAAGCAGGAATATCGTCTGCAGCAGTAATGCGCTCATTAAGCTAATTTCAGTTCTCCTCCTCTGGCTCTTAAGGAAGCCATTAGGACTATTTCCCGCTCTGTTTTAGCGGGAGCCTGTCAAACTGCTTTCTGTGCTGTCTGAAGGGGCTCTTGAATGTTGCTGTCTAAAATGAGATTGGCCCAAACCGGTGTGGCTCAGTGGATAGAGCGTCGGCCTGCGGACTGAGGGGTCCCAGATTCGATTCCGGTCAAAGGGCATGTACATTGCTTGCGGGCACATCCCCAGTGGGGAGTGTGCAGGAGGCAGCTGGTTGATGTTTCTCTCTCATCAACGTTTCTAGCTCTATCCCTCTCCCTTCCTCTCTGTGGAAAATCAATAAATATATCAAAAAAATTAATTAATTAATTAAAAAAACAAAAGAAGATTGGAAAGGCTGCTCCTTGCATATCTGTACTTACCATAATCATGTCACCAAAGTTCTTTCGTTTCCTCACAAAGACATCATCTGAAGTACATGTTTCCTATAAAAAGAATAAATGGCTAACATCGATTTTTTTTTTTTTTTTTTGAGATAATAGATTCTATTGGCCCGTGTTCAGGAATGCCCAGGAGAGACTATAGAGTTGTTTGGCCCTAAAAGCCTTGAGTTATAAAAAGAACAGGCAGGATCTGTAATGCTTACGCAGAGTACATTATCCGGCTGGACCTGGAGCTCGTGTGGGTATTGAGGCCATCGACCAGCTGACTGAGATTACAGGCTTGCATCCTCACTCACAGGGACCTGAAGCCAGCGAGCCGCTGGCCTCTGCAGTGTGAGGCCCACAATGCCCACCTGTGCCATCATCCGCAGCTGCCCAGGCAGGCGGCTGGCAGGCTGACCTGTGGACCAGCCTGCTGCCAGGGACCTCGCCAAGGCCTTCCGCTTCTGCCTGGCTCCACCTGGCCCCTTCCTCCCCCTCCCTGTCCTGCAGAGCCTGGTCGCTCCTAATGGCTCAGGTTTTTGTTTCTGTCTTTGCTCTTATGTAAGGGGAGGGGTGGGGTGGAGGCAGGAGAGAGGGATCCCAAGTGCAAACCAGAGGAAACGGGGGAAAGGGGGAAGGGTGGTGAGTCTGAAGAGTTATTAGGCAGCAGACTTGTTTTTGAGGGGCCAGGAAGTCAACACTTTAGACTTTGGGGTCTGATGCAAACACTCAGTTCTGCCATGGTGGCCCAGAAGCAGCTGTGAGTGAATGGCTGTGTCCCAATTGAATTATTGCATTCAAATAGGCAGAGGGGCTGAAACCGGTTTGGCTCAGTGGATAGAGCGTCGGCCTGCAGACTGAAGGATCCAGGTTCGATTCCAGTCAAGGGCATGTACATTGGTTGCGGGCACATCCCCAGTAAGGGGTGTGCAGGAGGCAGCTGGTCGATGTTTCTCTCTCATCGACATTTCTAGCTCTCTATCCCTCTTCCTTCCTCTCTGTGGAAAATCTATAAAATATATATTTTTTAAAATAGGCAGAGGGCCTTTGGCCGACGGCCATGGTTTGCCAGCCTGTGCACACTACCTACCAAGTAACCAGCCCAGAGTAACTAACTGGCTCTGAGAGTCTGGAAGAGAATCCTTGGGATACTCTGAGCATCAAGCATTCCTTAGCAAATGCGTCACTCCCTGAGGAACTGAGGGCAGCACTGGTCGTGATGTTGAAAGTGGGTATCAGATACATTTTGAGTCCCTCGTGCTTATTTCTTTGAAATTACCTATAAATGGAAAACGCAGCGGTAGATTACCAGCCTCTGTTACAAAGCAAAACCCAGCACGAATGACTAAGCAACGAAGGGTTGTAAGTGATCGTACAGGGTACGTGGCAGGGAGAGGGGCGGTTAAGGGGCCTGGTCTGGCCTCGGCCCGCTGCCTCTGTGCTGCCTGGCCCTGAGCCAGTTCAGAGCTTTAGAAATACTCAGCCATCGTCGGCGTAGAACTGATCATATTCTGTCCCATTTCGATGATGAACTGTGATTTTACATCCATAATAGAAATTCAAACGCCCATTGAATTGCATGAGCCTGGCTGCCGTTACATGGAAAATGCCACGAGCATTGCCCACCTGATTGAACGAGTGGTTCCTGTCGCCCTGCCAGGTGGTTCCTGCCGCGGGCCTGGTCTCCATACTGAAGAAGAGGAATGACGCCGTGGGAGGCCCCGCCCACATGCCGCAGAAGCCGGCCAAGCGGAGAGTGCGGTTCCAGGAAATAGACGACAACTTGGACCAGGGTGGGTACCGCCCAGCGCCTGTCTGACACAGGGCCACTCCCCGTGTCTGCTGGGAATGAGGCAGTGCCCCAAGGGAGGTAGCGGGATCTGTGAAAGAATACGGGGGCGCAGCTGTTTTATCTTCTCGAAGGAAGCAGAGAACGGGACTGTCATCGGTTCTTAAACGATTCCTAAGCGTTGTGTTTGCTCAGATAAGGGAACAGGTTGCAAAATTCATCTCCTGTCCTTCCGACCCCACAGGCAGGGCTTGGTGTTCAGAGCTCATTGCTATTAACTTGTTTGGTGTGTTGTTGGGTTTCTTAGTGAGGGTGCTGCTACTTTTTTTTTTTAATATCTTACATTTTATTCTTTTTAAAATATATATATTTTATTAATTTTTTACAGAGAGGAAGAGAGAGAGAGAGATAGAGAGTTAGAAACATCAAAGAGAGAGAATCATCAATAAGCTGCCTCTTGTACACCCCCTACTGGGGATGTGCCCGCAACCAAGGTACATGCCCTTGACGAGAATCAAACCTGGGACCTTTCAGTCCACAGGCTGACACTCTATCCACTGAGCCAAACAGGTTTCAGTGAGACTGCTACTTCTGTCTTCTTTTCAGCAGCAGTTAATTCTCCTATTTCATATGTGTGGGAAACGTTTATGGATCACAAGTTTATTCTCATCAGTGATTTCTTTACACACACACACTTATATATATGTATATATATTTATATAGATAGATAGATATAGATTTAGATATATAGATATATAGATATAGATATAGATATATACGTATGTATATAATTGATTTTTTTTTACAGAGAAGAAGGGAAAGGGATAGAGAGTTAGAGAGATCGATGAGAAAGACTCATCTATCAGCTGCCTCCTGCACACTCCCTACTAGGTATGTGCCCAAAACCAAGATACATGCCCTTGACTGGAATCGAACCTGGGACCTTTCAGTCCGCAGGCCGATGCTCTATCCACTGAGCCAAACCAGTAAGGGTTCTTCAGTGATTTCTTGACTCCACAGAAGGAAGTCTCCCTTAAGGGCAGCAATTTAACACGGTTGCTGTTGTTGGACTTTCCTCCTGGGCCGCTAGGCAGATGCAAGGTTTCCCAAAGGCAAATAAGAGTGAGTGGAAAGAGAGCCAAAACCTTCTCCTGTTCATAAAAGCACAGTGTGCGCATGTACATACACTTGCTAAGTATGGCACAAAGTGAGGGAGGTTTCTAGACTCATACAATCAGGAGTCTTGGGAATAATCTGTTCCCGCCCCTCGTTTTAGCTCTGCACCTTGCCTGTAACTCCCACTTTCTTCCCCAGATAAGATGCGTAATTCTGTGTGCTCTAATGGGCCCTGAATGGCCCCCCTCCCCGGAGGAACCCGGGTTCAGAGCTAACATCCTGGTTCACCCTCATCTTAGACCAGGTCTCATCGCCCGTGCTCAGCAGCCGCTGGGGCCTCTGCACAGTGTTTCCATTCGTGTAGATAAAGCAAACACATGTTTATAAGTAAACTATCACACATGTAAAAGCCAAGCAACCGGAATGATGGAATGACCAGAACAACTTTCCACGGCCCCTCCCCCATCTTGGGGCAGGATGGCTGGACCCCACTTGCGCACGAATTTGTGCACCGGGCCTCTAGTTTATAGGACTATGAAGGAAAATATGGAAAGATACATTCCTGTCAGTGGAGGCGTGCAGGAGGCTCTATTCCCAAAGAAGCACTGCCTTTCTTCTTTTTTATGGAAGTGTTCATGGTCATTGTGCAGAGGAGCTGCTTTTTTTTTTTTAAATATATATATTTTTATCGATTTTTCACAGGGAGGAAGAGAGAAGGATAGAGAGCTAGAAACATCGATGATGAGAGAAACATCAACCAGCTGCCTCCTGCACACCCTACTGGGGATGTGCCCGCAACCAAGGCACATGCCCTTGACCGGAATCTTACCCGGGACCTTTCAGTCCGTAGACCGACGCTCTATCCACTGAGCCAAACGGGTCTCGGAGAGGAGCTGCTTTTAAGTGGAGCGTTGCCGGGCTGCAGGGGGCATCCTGTACGGCGGCCAATCAGCAGGCGCTTGCAGAACGGGAGTGCCTTGGCTTTCCGTCCACATGTCTGTCTGTCCCGAGAGGACTCAGAAACACCTGATCTTCATCGGAGAAGACCGGGGGCGCCCGGGTTTCCGTTCGTGCGGCCTAACCCCCCTCTGTTCTCCCGTTCGCAGATGAGCCTGGCAGCGGCTCCTGCCTCTTGCTGGTCCTGCTGTGCATAGCCACGGTCCTCCTCAGCGTCGGGGGCACGGCGCTGTACTGCGCCTTCGGGGACCTGGCGTCCCCCGTGTGCACGGACTTCGCCCTCAACGTGGACTTCTACTACTCGAAGCTGCTGCGGGGTGTGGCGGGGCTGAAGCACTGGGTCTACCTCTCCTAGCGCCCGGCGGGCCCGCACGGGGCGGCCGGGACCGGAGAGAAGCTTTTATTTGGGGAGTTGTGGAACGGCTGAAGACCCGAGGTCAGCAGCAAAGAGCTTCCGAGGCTCCGATCCTGGGGGGCTCGGAACCATCGGCGCAGGAAGCAGAGTGGACTGCGCAGTGGGTGCGGGAAGACCTGCGGGGAGCACCCCAGGCCCTGCTGCGGCCTCCGCAGCGGCTGCCCTGAGGTCGCAGCCACGTGTCTTCAGCTGTCCCGTCCAGCCAACCCTCCGAGGACACCGGGCTCCTCTAGCTGGCCCCAAGGCAGCGCTTCCGGCCGTCACGCAATAAGTGTGGGTGTGATCAGAAGGCGTCCCCTTCGGCGTCGTGTGTGTTCCGTTAGCCCGGAGCGCCGTGGGCTCTGTGCGTCGTTCACACGTTCTGTTCTCCGTCTGTGGACCGGTGGTGTGTACGTGCGTGTGCGCGGGTGCGAGCATGTGTTCCGGTTCATCATAGCAAATACCCAACGCACAACAACAACAACAAATGACCTTTATTCTTCTACCTTGACGATAGATGTGCAGGCACAAACTCCTCAGAGCAGGTTGAATGGGTTGTAGAGACCTCGGCCCTGAAATGGGACACTGGGACAGATCTGCGACAATTAACGTGATTAACAAGCCGGGAATTAATTACAGACCCGGAGGAGAAATGAAAGCGCTCCCTGAGTCTCAGGCCGGCGGTGTGATCGTGGATTCGACACCTCGTGGAGTGTGATGAATGCGGGACTCAGTCTGGCAAACACTCATGGAGCACCTGTTAGGTTCTGAGTCTTAAGAACTAAAATGCAAAGATCATGCGATGCCAGTTCCCGCTCTTCATCCTGGCCTTATGTTAAAAAAAAACAAAAACAACTTTGGCAAATGAAATGAAATCACCACATAACCCAGTGTTCCCAGATCATGCGTTCCGAGGTCAGAATGTACGTTCATGTCACAGGCTCCATTCGGCCCTTTTATGGGGTCATTAAGCAAAAATCCCATCATGTCTTAAGCAAGCCAACGTCTGGATTTTGTTTAAATCTGTCAGTCACGTGGCATTTCCTTCTCTAAGGTCTATCATTTACGAAGCCTTGCTGTGGCTTTTTATACCATAGGCAGCGTTTTAAAAGAAACAGAACATGAATTATAGTTTTTCAGCGAGTGATCATTTGCTTCATGTTTTCCCGTCAGAATCACGTGAAAGGAAAAGGGAGGAGCTCCTTCCTCGTTGTTACTGGCTGGTACAGTACCCTCGTGTTCTGCTTATTTATTTGGATTATGTGAGTTTTGAAGGGCTTTTTACTTGTGTTGAACGTGTGTTTTTGAGCATGCCTTCGGTTTTCCCAATGTAGGTATCTGATTACTGTGTACGTCGTACTTTGATTTCCTATCAATTCAGTTCCTCGTGTTTTTAGCCTTGTTTATTTTTAAACTGATGTTTGATTTTCACGCATAATACTGTTTGACTGTCTCGTGTCACCCATAAACTGTAATATTTTCAAGGATTATAGATCAAAGATATTTATTTAGAAGTATACGAGATGCTGAAGTTTAGATTCTTTATGCATAAGGCTGATTTTATTGGAAGGTTATTTTAATGGTCTATTATAAATTTTAAGAATTTGTACTCAAGCTGTATGTAACATATGTAAATGTCCACGGCACTATCTGAGGTGGTTCCACAGAAGACTTTCACCGCGTCTGCCCGAGGGATCCCCTCTTCTGCGTCACCCCCTTGGCTCCTGGTTATGAGAATCTGATGAGTCTGGTCTCTGACGGTTTTATGTGAAGATCAATCAAAGCTTCCTCCTGTTCCCCCCTCTGAGTCGCTGTGGCAGTCCTAAGGACCCCGAGGGTCTGCTTCTCCATACCAAAGGTCTCCTGGGAAGCTTGGCGCTGAGCTGAGAGGACCAAGGCGACACCCGGGTCCTCAGGGGCCCAGTTGGGTCTCAGAGGAACCAGGTGTGTCCTCACACTTCCCAGGAGGGGAGAGGGGGGAAGCATGCTCACGAGTATGGTGAGGTCTGGGCTTGAGACAGGCATGAAAATCGCAACTGGGAAAGGTAGGGCACCGCTTACAGTGTGATCGTCACTCATTGCATGAGTCGGAGTAATCCCATCTGGTGGTGAAAGCATTGTTCTCGCACACATGGAAACTCATCTGGCTGTCCTCTGAGGTAATCATGTGACAGTCTGGACAACTGCTTGTAACTACTCTTCCTTGAGAACTGTACTGGAGGGTAACCGGTCAAGCTTGTCACTTAAACTCTTCACCAACCAAGTGTCTCCGAGCGTTTCTTTGGGTTCCGGGGTGCGGAGAAACACTGCCGTGAAGTAAAACACTTCAGAAGCTGGTCTGGGCCCACAAGGAGAGAGCGGTCTGTGTCGGGAAGTCAAGCAGGTCCCTACCTAAGGGCTCTCTGCTCTCAAAGGACCTCCCGGTCTGCCTGGCATGGTAGCTGGGATTTGCTCTAGGAATCCATCCCTTTTCAAATAATCCATTCCTTTAGGTTTAATAATCCGAGTCCTAGGGAGGCTTACTGTAAGCCGTGAATGTGTGTATTATGCTGAGAGGACCTGATGGGGAGGATAGGGGTGGGCAGAGCAGGGTGGGAAAGGGGTAGGAACTGAGCAGTGAAAAAGCACGTGGGCCAGAATAAGCCCGTTAGCTATTAACCTGTTTGGCTAACGCTGGCTTTGTGGCATTCACTCCCAATCCAGAGAGAGGCTGGATTTTTGTCCTCCCGTTCACATGGCACACGTAATTCGGTTCATTTCCGTTGGCTCAGTTAATACTAACCCACCCTGTGTCCTTTCTGCAGCATGATAGGGTTCTCTGTTCTCTCGTTCTTTCATCTGATGCTTAGATCACTGAGCTTACATTCCCTGAAGTCCGGGTATTGTAACTCCAAAATCCAGTTCGAGGTCCATTCTATCACATTGCCACCTCCTCAGAAAGAGCTGGTGAGCCGGGTCTGTCCGGTACTGTCTGCTATTTTAGCAACTTCAAAGACAATTATCACTGAGCCTCCTGTACTAAGCTACAGTGCGGAGAGCCTCCTTAAGGGGTTCTAGTAAAAGGTATTCATTCCTGACTTCAGGCACTGAGAGAGGAGGTGTGGGAACCCGTGGTCTTCTCCCTGACTCACGGTGGTTCCCATGGCAACAAACCCATCGTGTGTGGAAAATGCCTTTGACTCTGCTCTCAAGCAGCAATTTCCAGCCTTGTTCACCTCACGGCACACACAGCAATTACTAAAATTCTGCAGCACTCCAAAAAATATATTTCTTGACATCTGACACAAAAAGGTATAATTTTTACTGATTTACAAAAATACATATAATAATAGTAATTATCCCTTTTTGCTCCAAAGTGGCTTTTTAAAAAATGTGGTGCCTCTCCTTGTATGTAAGGATCTCTGGTACCAAGAAGGAACCAATCAGACACAGCTTTCTTATGCAATGTGTCCAATGTGATTCAACTCTTATTCAATGATCTATATATTTATGGCTCAATGCAGGGCATTCACCCCTGGACAGCTATTGTTGTGCAGGCTTCTGTCATCTTTCTGTTTGGCAATCTAATGGAAAAGAGCAGTGCTCTGGCTAAGGAGTGAAGCATTGCGTGTGTTAAAAACTGGCTCCTGATTGAAAAGCGCTGCACGCAAGTACCAGCTGTTTACCCTGCGGGTCTGAGGTGATGGAGCTGGGGCTGGCTGCCTCCACTCTGCACCAGGAGGGAGGATCACAGGCTACATCACTAACCCGAGAAAAGGTCAAATTCACAATCTGAAGTTCAGTTTCTCCTGGATGGGTGTCACTTCCACACCACCATAAAGTCAAAAACTAACCAGCCTAAGCCGGGGACCACCTGTATATACAATACCAAAGAATTATGAGAAAGCTGCCAAAGCTAATAAATGAACTCAGCAAGATTCACGTAGGGTACAAAATCAGCACACAGAAACCAGTTGTGTTTCTAAATAGGGAATTAAGGCAATTCCATTCACAACAGAATCTCAAAGAATAAAGGTAACCAAGGAGAAGACTTGTACACTGAAAACTACAAAAATTGCTGAAATTAAGGAGTATCTAAATCCATCTATTCTGTGTTGATGGACAGGAAGACAATACATGGTGGGGCAAAAGTAGGTTTACAGTTATGAGTGCTCAAAACACAAGACTTGGTTCTTATATTGTTTTTCATGTCTTATTTTCCAAATGAACAATTGTAAACCTACTTTTGTCTCACCCTGTATTGTGAAAATGTCAGTACTCCTCGGAGATCTACAGAGATTCAAGCAGAACCTATCAAAATCCTAACACACACACCCCTTTTTTTCTCTTTCTGCAGAAATGAAAAAACTGATTACCAAATTTTATGGCATTGCAAGGGGACCCAAATAGCCAAAAGTCTTTTTAAAAAAATATATATTTTATTGATTTTTTACAGAGAAGAAGAGAGAGGGATAGAGAGTTAGAAACATCGATGAGAAAGAAACATTGATCAGCTGCCTCTTGCACACCCACTACTGGGGATGTGCCCGCAACCAAGGTACATGCCTTTGACCGGAATCGAACCTGGGACCTTTCAGTCCACAGGTCGAGGCTCTATCCACTGAGCCAAACCAGTTTGGGCTAGCCAAAATTCTTAAAAAAAGAAAGCCGTATTTGGAGGACTTACATTTCTCCATGTCAAACCTTCCTACAAAGTTACAATAATCAAAACAGTATGACACTAACATAAAGATAGGCATATAGACCAATGGAGGAGAATTGAAAGTCCACAGTTAATTAAGCTCATATGCCTTTGGCTAGCTGATTTTTGATGAGGGTGTCAGGTCCATATGCAAGAGAATGAAACTGGACCCCTGCCTCATACCATATACAAAAAGGAATGCAAAGTGGATGGATGAGCCTGGCTGGTGTGGCCTGCTGGTTGAGCATTGACCTATGAATCAGGAGGCCAGGGTTCAATTCCCAGTCAGGGGGCATGCAGGAAGCAGCCAATCAATGATTCTCTCTCATCATTGATGTTTCTATCTCTCCTTCTCCCTTCCTCTCTGAAATCAATAGAAAATATATCTTTTAATGGATGAGTGACTGCCCTGGCTGTTGGGCTCAGTGGTAGAACATCAGCCTGTGCAGTACAGGGTCATGAGTTAGATTCCCAGTAAAGGGTATGTTATGTACTTGGGTTTTGATTTGCTCCCCAGTCCCAGTTGGGGCATGTGGGGCAACCAGTCGATGTCTCTCTCACATGGATGTTTCTGTCTCTAACTCTCCCCCTCCCTCCCACTTCTTCTGAAAAAGCAATGGGGAAAAATATGGATTAATGAAAAAAAATTTTTTTAATGGATTGATGATCTAAATATAAACTATAGTAAATCCATAAAACTCTTAGGAAACATAAGGGTAAATCTTCATGACTAGGCATTTCGCAATGGATTCTTAGATAGGATACCAAAAACACAAGCAACAACAACAAAAAAAAAATAGGTAAATTGAGTTTCATCAAGACTTTTTAAAAATTTGTGTATCACCGAAACCGGTTTGGTTCAGCGGTGGAGCGTCAGTCTGCGGACTGGGGGGTCCCGGGTTCGATTCCGGTCAAGGGCATGTACATTGGTTGCGGGCACATCCCTGGTGGAGGGTGTGCAGGAGGCAGCTGGTCGATGTTTCTCTCTCATCGACGTTTCTAGCTCTCTATCTCTCTCCCTTTCTCTCTGTAAAAAATCAATAAAATATATATATTTTTTTTAATTTGTGTATCAAAGGAAATTATCAGGAAAATGAAAAGACAACTAATAGAATGGGAGAACATTTTTGAAAATTAAACATCTGGTAAGGCTTTAATATCCAGGCTATATAAAGAACTTCTAGAATTCAATAAAAAGTACAACAATCCAATGTAAACCAGTGCAGAGCCCTTGAATATGCATATCTCCAAGGAAGATATGCAACATTTTAAAAATATAATATGGTGGTGAATGCACTTGATGCCACTGAATTGTACACTTAAAAGTGGTTCAAGATGCTGAAACCGGTGTGGCTCAGTGGATAGAGCGTCGGCCTGCGGACTGAAAGGTCCCAGGTTCGATTCCAATCAAGGGCATGTACCTACTCCTCTCTCATTGATGTTTCTAACTTTCTATCCCTCTCCCTCTCTGTAAAAAGTCAATAAAATATATATTTTTAAAAAATGGTTCAAGCGGCAACTTCTATGTTACACGTATTTTACCACATCATGTACATACACACAAAAAGCTGGCACTCCCAAGTGTTGGTGAGGCTGTGGGACAACCAAATTCTCACCGGCAACTGGTGAGACTATGAAATGATACAAGTGCTTTGGAAAACAGCTTGTCCGTTTCTTATAAAGTTCAGTGCCCACCTACTGCGTGCCCCAGCAATCCCACACCTCTCTTTGTCCGTAGCAGCCAAGAAATGGAACCCCCTCCCTTCCTTATCACAATAGAAACCTATTTAACAGTAAAAAATAATACAGTATGGATACATAAGTGACATAAATAAATCTCAAAACAATCATTCTGAGTGAAAGAAACCAGGGGGGAAAAGAGTACATAGTGTATGTTTCTGTTTTATAAAAAATGTTAGAGCCGTCACCGGTTTGGTTCCGTGAAAAGAGTGTCAGCCTGCGGACTCAAGGGTCCCAGGTTCGATTCCGGTCAAGGGCATGAACCTTGGTTGCGGGCAGCTGATCAATGATTCTCTCTCATCGATGTTGCTCTCTATCCCTCTCCCTGCCTCTCTAAAAAATCAACAAAATATATTTTTTAAAACGTTAGAAAATGTAAACCCATTCATAATGACAGAAACAGATCAGTGGTCCCTTGAGCAGCAAAGGATGGTGGGAAGTTGGTCCAGGGCACCTTTGGGATTGACAGAAATGTATCTTGAAGCAGCCATATTTCATGGGTAGACACATCTTTCTGAATGCATTGAGTTGTGCAGTTTGTATAGATGCAGCTGTGTATATGAATGATACCTCAATAAAATCATTACTTTTAAAGAGTAAGCTCAGCTTGTAACTTCATAGCATCCCAAGGGGATGTGAGGGGCCAGGGCGTCCCTAATGTGTGTCAGGACACCTTACTCCCTTCTGCTGGTATTGCTTAATCGGGCTGGAAAAATGGTTCATCATTAATGTTTCTATCTCTCTGAAACATTAATAAATCAATAAATCAATAAAAAAAATATTTTTTAATGGATGAGTGAATGCCCTGGCTGGTGTGCTCAGTGGTTAGAGCATCAACCTGTGTACTACAGGGTCTTGAGTTAGATTCCCAGTCAAGGGTATGTTACCCTCATTTGGACAGGTCCTCCCTGCTGATCTAGCTGCTGGACAGGGTGCTGCCTCACGTTCCCTGGTTCAAAATGCCTGATTTCAGCTCCAGTTCTGTCCATGGCTTTTCCCAGATCCTTCTGAAATATTGAGATGGTGATTTAAAACTATGCTTTTTGTTTTGTTTTGTTTTTCCAGTCAATGCAGCAGTCCCAATGCCAAAGCCAATCTAATTATAGATATTCTGTGAGGACAACCTGACCTCCCTCGGGCAGGAACGCATCAGCTGAATTGTGGTTTTACTGCTTTTCCTAATTGCCTGAGGTCGAGGGTCAGGGAAGAGATGTCGCGCAGGGAGGGAGGGGGGGGGGGGTCTTTCTCTGCGACGACGTCAGCCCGTCAGCCCGTACATGGCTGGTTCTGGTTTCCCGAGAGCAGGCGGGGGCGGACAAGCTCTGAACCAGCCAAACAGAGAGGGAGGACGTCCTGGCCTGAGCTTCTGGGCTGGGGAGGGATTTGATCCAAAAGTGGCTGTGCATACAGAAAATGTGCTTTTTCCCTTCAATTTCATTTTCTTTTTTTTAAATATATTTTATTGATTTTTTTTTTACAGAGAGGAAGAGAGAGGGATAGAGTTAGAAACATTGATGAGAGAGAATCATCGATCAGCTGCCTCTTGCACACCCCCCTTTGGGGATGTGCCCGCAACCAAGGTACATGCCCTTGACCGGAATCAAACTTGGGACCTTTCAGTCCGAAGGCTGACGCTCCATCCGCTGAGCCACACCGGTTTTGGCCATTTTTCTTGATTGGAAAGATGAAATGACTGGGTAGGAATAGCAGTTGGGTGGACCCTGGAGACAAGACTCAGCTATAGGACTGTCTGGGGGGACATCGAGCCAGAGAGAGGAGTCCCTGGGGTGGGAAGCCGGTGGTGACCAGGGTGTTAGCCAGCCTCTCGGCTCTCTCCCGAGGCTTCTGTTCCCCACCTGCGTCATTTCCTAGGAAACTGGAAACTCGCAACCCGCTGCTTCTGAGAAGATCCAAACGCGTTCTGCTTTGTCGCTGAGAACAGGCAGCTGCGAGGCCATGCTGGGTGGGTCGCTGCCATCGCTGGGCCGGGCCAGTGGGAGCTCCCAGAGCTGTAGGTGGAGGTACCAGGGGGAACATGCTGGCTGAGCCACAGGCTCCAGTGCCCACGGTGCCCGAAGCCCCTTCCGGAGGGAGCGGCTGCCCCCGGGTTCCTCGTTCGCGGTGACCTGGGGAAGGGTCTGGTCCCTGCCAACCAGGAGAGACCAGCTCCACGGCCGATCTTGGGTAGCACTGCCTGGATCTTTAAAAGCATGTTTTGTGAGCCCGGCCGGTGTTGCTCAGTGGTTAGGTGTCAACCCATGAACCAAGACATCAGCGTTTCAATACCCAGTCAGGGCAGCTGCCAGGCTGTGGGCTCCATGCCCAGGAGGGGGCATGCAGAAGGTAGCCAATCAATGTTGCTCTCTCAATGACTCTCTCTCTCTCTCTCTCTCTCTCTCTCTCTCTCTCTCTCTCTCTCTGCCTCTCTCTTTAAAGTAAATAAGAACATATTTTTAAAACGTTGGAATCCTGTTCTCTTAGACTTATGAGGTCAGTGTAGACATGTCCATTTGCTGTGTCAGAAATGAAGCCGGGACCCGGGGGTTCAGTGACTTCCTTAAGGTCAAGATCCACAGAGCTGGTGCACGGTTTCCGCTTCTAAACAAGAAGCTGGGAACAGCGCTGGGCTCTTCCCCCGGGGGCGGCCCTGCCCCTCCTCTGCCTGCTCTGTTGGCGCCTGCAACCCTGAACCTGGACCTGGACCGGAACCTGGATCCCTACTGCTCCGTCTCACCCGGAATGACGGCACTGCACACTCTCACCCGGGGCCCGGGGAATGCCATGCGTGCCCACACGGCTCAGAGCATCCTGGATGTGTCAGAGGAAAAGGCAACGAGCACCACGGGGTCTCAGATCCTGCATGTCGGAGCGTGTGCGCGCATAAATTCTTTTCCCACCCCGCTAGCCAGGCATAAGTACTACAGGGATCAATCATGTGAGGCACAATAAATACCAGCGGAAAACACTGAAATGGTAAAAAACAAAAAGCACCAAACGCAGGCCTGAGAGAGGGTAGGGTCTTGGGGTGGGGTGGGGGGGCGTGCAAGAGGCACCCACATTTTTCCTTTCCCCAGAGGCCCAGCAGCAGTTCCCGGGGGAGCCTTCCCCGCAGCCTTTCTGTGGCCTCACAGAGCTGAGCTCCGTCGTCTTAGCAACGAAAACAAATGCACAGGCAGCCACTGCCTTACTCCGGGCTCGCCCTTCCCGCCCTTCCCTCAACACTTCCAGCTCCTGTTTCCAATGGGATTGCCTTTCCCCCATAATAGTTCAGCTAGAGGCCCGGTGCATGGAATCCGTGCACAGGTAGAGTCCCTAGGCCTGGCCCGCGATCAGGGCTGATCAGGTTCCCCACCTTCCAGCCTCCCCACCTCCTTTCCTCACCCCCTCAGCACCCCGCCACCACCACTGCTAGTCACCCACCATGCTCCGGGCCACCCCTGGTGGTCAGCACACGTCATAGCAAGCAATTGAACTCCGGTTCTCCTGGTCCAACGCCCAAAGGGACACTTTGCATATTAGCCTTTTATAGAGAGAGCTAGGATGCTTCGGTTGTGTGGAACACGTTTTCTATCCCAATAAGGACAAGTCAGAAGGCCTCAATAAGAAAGAACCCCAGGCTGCAATGCCTTATTGAGGGTGCCTTTTGGAGCCTCCAGCTCTTGCCTCACCTACTTACGAAGAAGGATGCTTTTTGGGTACTTCAGTCTGAGCCGAAGACCGTTGGAAGCGTGTGGCCGGATGGAGGCGGGGCTGGGAGTGGGGGCAAGAGAGGGTACGGAGCCTCTCTTGAACCATTACTGCTGCATTTTCCAAAAGTCAGGTAAAGCAGAGGGCGGGCCCTCACCCTTGAGCAAAGGGTAGGCTGGTGTTCCGGAGCCCGCCTTCCTTTCATTAACGGACCCATGAGGGCTGACCCCATGGCAGGCGAGGGTCTGGCAGTGCCGCTCCAGGGTGGGGGCACCCTAGACAGCTTTCGAGGTGGACCCCATGCTGGAGGGAGGGAGGGAGAGCAGAGAGAAGAGGCTTGGAACTGGCAATGAGAATTCTCACACTGAGGCCCAGAGGTGGGCCTGGCCTGCACTGGAAGAACTCCCTGCCAATCAGAGCCTGCTGCCCTTTCTTCCCCACCAATCAGGGTTTGCATGCGCACACACACCCCAATTCCCCCGCCAATCAGAGCCAAGCATCCCACCCCTGTCCACCAGTCGGGGCTGCAGATAAGAAAGAGTGATTCCATGTGTATTTATTGATCCCTGTAGTATTTATTGTGACTTAAATTATTGATCCTTGTAGTATTTATTTCATGTCATCCACGCCCACATGAATCACTCCATCTTCGCTGGAGAGTAAGTCTCTGCTTGGGAAGCTGACCTCCAGGCTCTGTCACTAGTGCCTATTGTTCAGAAGTGAGAGGAGGAGGAGAGCAGAGGGCAGGCAGGGCCAGGCTGTAGGGTTTCCGTTTGATAGGTTCATTTTATTTTTAAAGGTCCTGGTGTGTCTTGAAGACGGTGCGTGGTAGATGGAGGGCAAGAAGCAGGTGGGCACCAAGATGAGAGGTGACAAAACAGAGAGACTCCTAATGCCATATTTAAAAATAATAATAATAATAAATCTCTACCTTGGCATGTCTTTTTGCCTATGTTTTTATTGATTTCAGAAAGAGGAAGGGAGAGGGAGATGGAAACATCAATGATGACAGCATCATTGATCGTCTGCCTCCTGCACGCCCCACACGGGGGATGGAGCCTGCAACCTGGGCCTGGGCACTGACAGGAATTGAACCGTGACCTCCTGGTTCATGGGCTGACGCTCCACCGCTGAGCCACGCCAGCAGACCCTACAGCCATCCTGAATGTCTCAGGACAGCGTTAGTCCTTTCCCCCATAAAAGGTAACGAATAACCCCTGCCCCACCTCCCCCCCCTTTTTTTTTTTTAAATATATTTTGTTTTTTTACAGAGAGAAAGATAGAGGGATAGAGAGTTAGAAACACCGACGAGAGAGAGACATGGATCAGCTGCCTCCTGCACACCCCCTACTGGGGATGTTTCCACAACCAAGGTACATGCCCTTGACCGGAATCGAACCTGGGACCCTTCAGTCTGCAGGCCGACGCTCTATGCACTGAGCCAAACCAATTTCGGCCCTCCCTTTCCTTCATACCCAACCTTGGTTGACTCCGGGTTCTGTCTCTGGCAACTGCAGACCCCAAACCTAGCATCTTCCAGACTTCTGCAGAGCCAGTTCCGGATGCGCCCGTCAGAGCCTGTGTGCCGGGAAGAGAAGCAGGAGCATTTCCTCCCAGGCAGAGGCAGGGCTGGAGGCCTCTCACCCAGGCTCAGGGCCGCTTCTATTTATAAAGGCTCCCGGCAGAGAACCTTCCAGCTCTGGTCTTCCTGCTGGGAGCCAGGATGCCGCACCTCTGCTGGTTTCCATGACGAGCCTCGCAGCGAGGTGAGTCCCAAACCAAAGCCAGAGGACTTGGCGATTTACCTTTTTGTTGTGGTCAGCTCATACCCGATTTTATTTTATTATTATTTTTAAATATATTTTATTGATTTTTTTTTTTTGAGAAGAAGAGAGAGGGTTAGAGAGCTAGATACATTGATGAGAGAGAAACATTGACCATATGCCTTCTGCACACCCCCCGCCGGGGATGTGCCCGCAACCAAGGTACATGCCCTTGACCGGAATCGAACCTGGGACCCTTCAGTCCACAGGCCGACGATCTATCCACTGAGCCGAACCGGTTTGGGCTCATACCCGATTTTAAAAGAAAATGCTCAGTCCCTCTCACTGCTGTCTCTCTCTCCCACTTGCATTTCCCCTGGAAGGTGGTGGGTTGGCCAGAGGCACGAAGAGGGCCCTGCCCCCTCCTGAGCTCGGGGTCGCCCTTCAGATGCGCTCCTTCTCACGGTGACACGGCTCGGTGACTTAGCTCCCAAGACACACGCCGGCTGTGGAGCTTCCTGAGGACGGCAGCTCGAAATAGCTGTGTGTTTGTGAGTAAGTTCTGTGGCAGGCTCGCTTTTCTTTTCTTCCCCTCTCCCCCTCCCCCTCCGGAAGAAGAGATTCCTAAGACCAGCATCTGGGTCCCAGGCTGTGGGCCTCGGGGCCGGGACAGAGGACACAGGGGCATCTGTCCCTCAGGAAACCCAAGTTTAGCTCCGCAATCCTTGACTGACCCTTCCACTGCCGGTTGTTTTTCTCTCTGCCCCCTGGGGAGGGGACCCCTGGGAATGCTGCCCCCGATGATGGCCTCACCTCTCAGGGCTCTGGCTCTGCCTGCTTGGATGTCCCCTTCTCGCTTCATGCTGAACAAGCCTTTTCCGATGCTGGAACCCCCAGGTGCCGAGGGTTTTCCATGGAACTTACGACAGGAGAGTGTGTCACCAGGAGGAAGGAGACTTCACACCACTGGTTCTCCATGGGCCTGTCTCCTCCCAGATCCATGGACAATTTTTTAAAAATATATATATTTTATTGATTTTTTTACAGAGAGGGAGAGAGAGGGATAGAGAGTTAGAAACATCAATCAGCCGCCTCCTGCACACCCCCCACCGGGGATGTGCCCGCAACCAAGGTACATGCCCTTGACTGGAATCGAACCTGGGACCTTTCAGTCCACAGGCCGATGCTTTACCCACTGAGCCAAACCGGTTTTGCTCGATGTACACTTATTGATTCTGGTCTGGGCACATGCCTGGGTTGCAGGCTGGATCCCCCGTAGGGGGCCTATGGGAGGCAGCTGATCAATGATTCTCTCTCATCACTGAAGTTTCTGTCTCTCTCTCCCATCCTCTCTGAAATCAATAAAAATATTTATTTTAAAAAGTAGCGAGTTTGGCTCAGTGGATAGAGCATTGGCCTATGGACTGAAGGGTCCCAGGAGTTGATTCCGGTCCAGGGCATGCACCTCGGTTGCAGGCTCCTTCCCACCCAGGCCCTGGTTGGGGCACGTGCAGGAGGCAATCAATGGATGTGTTTCTCTCACATCCATATTTCTGTCTTTCCCTCTCTTCCGCTCTCTCTATAAAACATCAATGGGGTCCTAACTGGTTTGGCTCAGTGGATAGAGCGTCGGCCTGCGGACTGAAGGGTACCAGGTTCGATTCCGGTCAAGGGCATGTGCCTTGGTTGCGGGCACATCCCCAGTAGGAGGTGTGCAATAGGCAGCTGATTGATGTTTCTGACTATCTCTCTCCCTTCCTCTCTGTAAAAAAAAATCAATAAAATAATTTAATAAAATAAAACATCAATGGGAAAATATCCTCGGGTGAGGATTAAAATAAACAAATAAAGATGGGTGTGTCCATCTGCTGATCTCAGCATTCCCTTCCCACCCTCCAGCCCACCTGGGCACCCTCCAGCCCACCTGGACACCTTTCCCTGCACCACACGAGGGCAGGAGCCTGTGAGGCATCTGAGGGCTGCAGCCCTCGCTCGGTGAAGGATGTGGGGGCTACACTGAGGCACCCACTGGCCTTCTAAGGAGAGCCAGGCCCCCAGGTCACCGTCAGCCCCGCCCTGCAAGTCCCTGGGTGTGCCCACCTGCCCACCCCAAGGCCCACCTGCCCTCCCTGGAGCTGCTGGGCGCGCACTGTGAGCGGCCAGGGGGTACCATCAATCGCTCCTTATCATCAGTTTCCATTTTTTAACTCCCGGTCGCCCTCAGCAAATCAGCAAATGTTGGTTTGAAGACGGACAGTCCTGTAGGATGCGCGGGGCGCCCAGGCTAGGCGGGATGCCTCTCCGCAGCGCCACCTGGTGGGCTCCGCGTGGAACTTCACCAACTGGGCTCAGGGTGCTGGTCTTGGCGTGGCGGGTCTGGAGCTGCTGTGCAAAGGCCCTCCCAGGGTCCTGTCTCCTCTGTGACGGCGCCCAGCCTCACCCCTGCCTGCAGGGATGCTGAGGATCCTGGGAAGACTCCGGCAGAGACCATACAACCAGGACCTTGCACTGTGGTTGGAGAAGCAGGTGAGCTCCGGGGGCCTGTTTGCACCAGCTGATTAGGGCAGACACCCCACCTGTGTGCTCTGAGGTGAGGAAAGGTGGCAGACACTCAGTGATGGCCCATGCCCAGTGATGCCCCTGCCCTGCCCATCTCCTTCGGGAATTAGGGAGCAGGAGGCAGGGCTCTCGTTGGACAAGGCCCCTGAGGCCAGGGTGCCGCTGGCTGTGCCCGAGGCTGGGGGTGCCGCTGGTGGGGACAAGGGGTGGTCTCCCTGACGGGGGGCCCTGGGGTCACGGGGAGCACCAGCCTGGACTCTGCGATCGCCCTAGGAGCTGCGGCCTGGCTCTGCTGAGGCCAAGCTCTGAGGTCACCCTGGAAGGCGGGGCCTCAGACTCCGCCCCCCAATGGGGTGACGCTGCTGGCCGCTCTGCAGTTCGTTTCCCGGGGGCCACAGGCTGTGCCCCAAAGCTGGGCGGGTTCGCAGCGGGGGCTTCTCAATCAGGCAGGCCTCCTGCACCCAGAGGTGGGTGGGGTGGAGACAGGGCTCAGGTCACTGTCTGGGCTCCCTGCTCAGTGGGGCCAGGGGGTGTGCTGGGCAGTTGGGCAGGGCTGCTGCTTGCTTGCCGCCTGGTGGGCCCTAGGCTGTGCTCTGTGGCCCGGGGTGTCTGTGGCCTTGCTTCCCTGAGGGCAAGATGGGGGCAGGGACTCTGCAGAGGGTCAGAGTGAAGCATCCATCTTATAGAATAAATGCTGTCTGAAATGTTATCCCTGCTATTTGGATTCTGTAAATGCTTGCTTGCTTAAATAATAAAGAAAATGAGACTATTCCCACTTCAGAGAGGACATTAAACCTTCCCCAGACAAGGTTATCAGTGCTGGCACCAGGCCAGGCCTTTGGTGGAGGTCTCAAAGCCCCAGCACATCGGGGCTCTTTAAG
Organism: Pipistrellus kuhlii; assembly: GCF_014108245.1. Taxonomy (NCBI): domain Eukaryota; kingdom Metazoa; phylum Chordata; class Mammalia; order Chiroptera; family Vespertilionidae; genus Pipistrellus; species Pipistrellus kuhlii. The sequence continues at coordinate 9,257,724 of NW_023425524.1, forward strand.
GACTTGCAAAGGGGGCCAGAACAGAACCCCATATTTGGGAGATAAAGGAGGTAAAAAGGTGTAAATACAGGAAACTTCCTGTGTGACTTCACCCAGAATTCTAGAGACTTTTTCCTCTGGGCCCACGCATAGTAATAGTAATAGTAGTAATTAATAATAATAATAATAATAATAATAATAATAAATGTAACTCCATCTCTCTAAGCGTTGCCTGGTTCTTCTCCGGTTTTCTGTAACAAGAGGGGCTGTGCGTTGGCTTTCCTGCCTGAGTGAGGCCCCAGACGCATGGTCTGCAAACTGCGGCTCATGAGCCACATGCGGCTCTTTGGCCCCTTGAGAGTGGCTCTTCCACAAAATGCCACGGCCTGGCCGAGTCTATGCTGAAGAAGTGGCGTTAGAAGCAGATTGAGTTTTAAAAATGTGGCTCTCCAAAGAAATGTCAGTCGTTGTGCTGTTGGTATTTGGCCCCGTGGGCTGATGAGTTTGCCGACCTCTGGCCTAGAACCAGCTCCAGAGCTGGGCGACCTCACATGAAGCAGAACTTCCCACCGAGCCCCCTGCCCAGAGGGGCCACGGGTGTGGCTCAGCAGGCGGGCAGGGCTGCTGGCTGGAACGTCTGCTCGGACCCGGCACCTGGCACCAGACGTGTGAGCCCCGCCTCCTTCTCCAGCTCCATCTGAGCCCTCCTGATCCCCTGGGTGAGACGGAGGGAGACCAGGGAACTGCCCCCAGCACTGGGCAGTGATGTCCACCTTGGGCCCTGCTTCCCCCACTGAGAACCGCAGGCCCTGAGGGGCCCCTGTGCGCTGTGCTAGCGGGGGGTGGGGGGGCGGTCAGCGTGTGGCTGCCCCCCTCCCCTTCTGATGGGTCCTTCTGGGGCTCTGTGTCAGGGGCCTGGCCTCACGCCCGGGTCTGGGGTTTCACAGCGATGTCTTGGGAAAGGGCACGGCTGCCAGCTGTACCTTGTGTGGGAGCGGAAGTGCTGCCCAACCCGTGTCCCCGTCTTGCTGGCATTTCTCCTCCTCACGTTTAGCCTTAGCCATACTTAGCTCATATTAATAAACGGGTGTTTTGACTCACTCATTTATGGATAATAAAGAACATTATAAACCGATGAACCAAAAGATAGATATAGAGACAGTAAAGCAACAACAAACAGTCTGCCAAATTACAGCAGGGAGGGGAGGGAGAGGTGGGGGAGATAAGAGATCAACCGAAGGACTTATATGCATGCGTATAAGTATAACCGACGGACACAAAACTCTGGGGAGGGAGGGCTGTATGGAAGTGGGGGGGCAATGGTAAGATATGTACACATATAAAAATAAAGAAAGAAAACAAAAAAAGAAAGATGAATCAATTGCAAAATTTATACAGCTAGTAAAATAAATAAATAAATAAATAAATAAATAAATAAATGGGTGTTTTGGTCTAAAATGGACATATGGGTCTCTGAATAATGAGTGCGCGTGTGTTTGATGGTGGCATGCCTAGATCTGGCCCATGACATGTTTCCCTGCCTTGGTTCTGAGGAGCAGGGCTGGACGGACGGACGGATGGACGGACGGACAGTCTGCAGTACACTTCCCATGAATGCTCTCGGGAAGGGGAGGAGCCAGGGCCGTGTGTCTCCTGAGTGACTCTGTGCCTGAGACTGCGTGTGCCTGACACCACTCACAGCCAGAACGGGGGGGGGGGGGGGGGGTCATCAGGAGAAAGGCCGGTGCTTTCATCCTGGGGCACAGGTGCCAATCAAAACAGGCAGTCTTGCCCTCACCGGTGTGGCTCAGTGGATAGAGCACATGTGTCAAACACAAGGCCCACGGGCCAAATCCGTCCCGCCAGGCCTTGCAATGTGGCCCACACCGCGCTGTCATCACTGCACTCCGCTGCGTTTCCATCACAATGACAGTTTATGACTGTTCAGTAAACCATTCAGCCCGCGATTTAGGCTGGATTTTAGATTTTGGCCCCTTCTCTGATTGAGTTCGACACCCCTAGGATAGAGCGTCGGCCTGTGGACTGAAGGGTCCCAGGTTCGATTCCGGTCAAGGGCATGTACCTTGGTTGCGGGCACATCTCCAGTAGGGGGTGTGCAGGAGGCAGCTGGTCGATGTTTCTCTCTCATCGATGTGTCTAACCATCCCTCTCCTTCCTCTCTGTAAAAGATCAATAAAATATATTTTAAAAAAACAACAGGCAGCCTTGGGCAAAAGGAACCCAGGAGCACCCCCTAGTGCCCCCCTGGTCTGCTGTCATGGGATATCAAGGCTCATTTCTCGCAGAAGGCAGGAGCCAGAGAGACTGAAGACTGAAAATAAAACTCAGAGCGCTAAGGGACGGTGTGCGAGTGTAGACGTGTGTAAACAGAGGTCGGAGTATCTGTACCACAAGGTTATTTGATCATTAAAGGAGATATTTCCTTTTTTTTAAAAAGTATATTTTTTATTGATTTCAGAGATAAGAAGAGGGAGATAGGAACATCAATGATGACAGAGAATCATTGATCAGCTGTCTCTTGCACACCCGCTACTGGGAATGGAACCCGGACATGAGCATGTGCCCTTGACCAAAATCAAACCTGGGACCCTTCAGTCCACTGGCCGATGCTCTAGCCACTGAGCCACACCGGCTGGGGCAAGGTATTTCCTTTTTATTGAAGAGCTTTGCGTTCAAAAACAAAAGTGGTAACTAAGTCATTGTCATCAGTTTAGGAATCCCTGACTTTATTATGGGACATACTATCTTGCCAATGTATTTATCACTTTGTTTGATAAGTTGTATCACCTTTATTTGTTTTGTTTTATATTTTTATTGATTTCAGAGAGAGAAAGGGAGAAGGAGAGAAGCATCAATGATGAGAAAGAATCATAGGTCGCCTGCCCACTGCACGCCCCCCACTGGGGATGGAGCCACCTGGGCACGTGCCCTGACCCGGAGTGGATTGTGGCCTCCTGGCTCACAGGTCCACGCTCAGCCCCTGAGCAAAGCTGGGGCGTATCGTCTTTGTCTGTGATTGCAGGATGTTTGTTACTTGAAATGTCCCAGTTTGCAGTAATGGTTGGGTGTTTTCCTTAATGAAAAGAGTAGGAAAGATCTTGGAGGAAACAATGTTATTGGGTTCCTAGGAAATGTAGAAAGAGTCAATGAAAACTATTTTGGAAATGAAGTTCACATTTGTGCCTGTGCACAAAAGACGTGGAGAGAGAGAGAGACAGAGAGAGAGAGAGAGAGAGAGAGAGAGAGAGAGAGAGGAGAGAGAGAGAGAGAGAGAGACAGAAAGAGAGACAGAGACAGAGAGAGAGAGAGAGAGACAGATAGAGACAGAGAGAGAGACAGAGACAGAGAGAGAGAGAGAGACAGAGAGAGAGAAAGAGAGAGAGAGACAGAGACAGAGAGACAGAGAGAGAGAGACAGAGAGAGACAGAGACAGAGAGAGAGAGAGAGACAGAGAGAGAGAGAGAGAGAGAGAGAGAGAGACAGAGAGAGAGAGAGAGAGAGAGAGAGAGAGAGAGAGAGAGAGAGAGAGAGAAGAGAGAGAGACAGAGAGAGAGAGAGAGAGAGAGAGAGAGAGAGAGAGAAGACAAAACCGACCATTTCCTGGAATGTTCAGAGATGTTAGTCCAGGGCTCGGCAAACTTATTCGTCCGCAGAGCCAAATACCAACAGTACAACGATTGACATTTCTTTGGAGAGCCACATTTTTAAAACTTAACCTTCTTCTAACGCCACTTCTTCAACGTAGATCCGCCCAGGCTGTGGTATTCTGTGGAAGAGCCACACGTGGCTTGGGAGCCGCAGCTCGCCGACCACGATGTTAGAGGATGCAGACGGTCTGAAGGTACATGCCTTTGGCCATGGCAAACCTGGGACCGGATGGGACCAGGGCCGGCCCCCTGTGTGTCTGTCACATTCTCGGGGACGGAAATGAGAGTCCCGTCAGTCAGCCACCCAAACACAGCTCCCCGGGAACTGTCACTCCCTGTGGGGAGGACGGCACACACGCAGGAAACAGATGGCAGACCAGAAGGATGTGTCTGACGGCATCACACGGTCGTGTGACCAGCCCGAAGCAATGTGCTAACTGTGCATTATTAGCTGTAACACATGAATCCTCCTGACTCATTTTTAAATATATATATATTTTATTGATTTTTTTTTACAGAGAGGAAGGGAGAGGGATAGAGTGTTAGAAACATCGATGAGAGAGGGACATCGATCAGCTGCCTCCTGCACACCCCCCACCAGGGATGTGCCTGCAACCAAGGTACATGCCCTTGACCGGAATCGAACCTGGGACTCTCCAGTCTGCAGGCTGATGCTCTAGCCACTGAGCCAAACCGGTTTCGGCCTCCTGACTCATTTTTAAAAATATATATTTTATTGATTTCGGAGAGGAAGGGAGAGAGGAGAGAGAGATAGACACATCAATGATGAGAGAGAATCATTGATCGGCTGCCTCCTGCACACCCCCTACTGGGGATTGAGCTGGCAACCCGGGGCATGTGCCCTTGGCCAGAATAGATAGAACCTGGGACCCTGCAGTCCGCAGGCTGATGCTCTATCCACTGAGCCAAACCAGCTAGGGCCTCCTGCCTCATTTTGAGAATGTTTTAATTTTCATAACAAATTAACCAGATTAGGAGAAATAACTACTAGCGTTGGGGTGCAAAGATGTTTAACCTTTTATATATTTATATATATATATATATATATATATATATATATATATATATATATATATTATTGATTTTTTTACAGAGAGGAGGAGAGAGGGATAGAGAGCTAGAAACGTCGATGAGAGAGAAACATCGACCAGCTGCCTCTTGCACACCCCCAACTGGGGATGTGCCCGCAACCAAGGTACATGCCCTTGACCGGAATGGAAGTTGGGACCTTTTAGTCCGCAGGCCGACGCTCTATCCACTGAGCCACACCGGTTTCGGCAGATGTTTAACTTTTGATGCCAGTACGTGTCCTGACTGTTTTGAAGTCAGCCTGTGATGGGACTCGGGGTAGCCCTTTCCCACCTGTACGTGCTGGCGTGGGTGCATACGCTATCGGAGGAAAGGATTTCCTGAGCCTCGCCGGCAGATGAGTGGTTGTTATCTGTGTGACATTCCACGCCTGGGCTTCCAAAGCCCCGTTCCCATGATCCGGTCGCGGGAGGAGTGCAGCTGGGCTGCCAGCAGGTCTAACCGCAGAGCTCTGGCCAGCGCTCCGGCCGGCGCTGCAGCAGCCAGCTCAGCACCAGGCTGGCTGCCGCCCACTGGAACATCGCATGGGGGTGAATGTGGGGGGCAGGAGCAGGAGAGCCCCCACTCGGCCAGGACTCAGCCAAGAGCAGAGCCATTCCTTTGTTCCGGGAGTGAAGCATTATAAACCTTCCCATCCCTGGCAGCGGTCTGTTCCCGCAGTGACTGACTGACTGACAGCAGGCATCTCCGCCTGTCACCAGTGTCATGGGCATGCACCTGTTCCCCAAGAGGGCACAGGCCAGGCTGAGGGACACCCCCCTCTCAGTGCCTGAATGCCATGCAACAGGCCTCTAATATATATATATTTGAGACTAGAGAGAAAAAGTGAAAGAATGTAATAATTTGTTAATGAAGAAAGTATATGGGTGTTCATTGCATTACTGTTTTCCAGTAGGTTTAAATTTTTTCAGAAATAAACATTGGGGTACGCGGGGGAGGGGGCGGGTTAATATAATGCAAAAATATTGCAATGATGTGATTTTTCCCTCTTGCTAAAACATTTAATCAAAACATAGTTCCTTCTGCGGCCCAGTAGCTGGTTGAGCCTGGGCACCGAAGGCTTGCTGATCGGTTATTCTTCACAGCAAACTCTCCCCCAAAGGCTCAGAGTAAAAGCCAGGGGTTCCCACTGCCCCTCTCATCCCTCATTCTCCATCCCCTCAGAGCCCTCTCCTCCCACTGCCCCGGCCTCCTGCTGTTTCTCAATCACATCGAAGCCCGGCCTCCCACACTCTGGCTCCATTCTCTGCTTCCTGCTCCTGATCACCCTGTCCTGAGCCCCTCCTTCCACACCCCATTTAACCAGTAAGACTGCCCCTCCACCTCCTGGCACTCTGTCCCCCTCCCCCACCCCAACTCCATTTCTGCCTCAATCAAAACTTCACTAGGACACAGATTGTTGTTTGTTTTGTTCAGGGTTTTTTTGTTTGTTTGTTTGTTTTTTTAATATATTTTTATTGACTTCAGAGAGTAAGGGAGAGGAAGAGAGATATAGAAGCATTTAATGATGAGAGAGAATCATTGATTGGCTGCCTTCTGCAAGTCCCTTACTGGGGAATGGAGCCTGAAACCCAGGCATATGCCCTTGATGGGAATCGAACCCAGGACCCTTCTGTCCGCAGGCCGACCCTCTATCCACTGAGCCAAACCAGCTGGGGCTGTTGTGTTCAGTTTTTCCCTCAGTGCCTAATATAGTGCTTGGCATATAGTAAGTGTTCAATACATTTTGAAAAAAATGAAATAAGTATATAAAATTTTATGTCAATAAATATAAAAAGTAAATATTTTTGAAATTTTAAAGCAGAGGTTTGGCATACAGTAGGTATGCAATACTTTTATAAAAAATAGATTTTTATTGATTTGAGAGAGGAAGGAAGTGGGAGAGAGAGAGAGAGAGAGAGAGAGAGAGAGAGAGAGAGAGAGAGAGAGAGAGAACATCAATGATGAAAGAGAATCATTGACCGGCTGCCTCCTGCACATCCCACACTGGGAGACTCAGCCTGAAACCTGGGCATGTGCCCTGACCTGGCATCGAACTGTGACCTCCTGGTTCATAGGTCAATGCCCAATCACTGAGCCATGCTGGCCAGGCACATGTTAAGTGTTGAGGTCAGATCTATTCAGGCAAGAAGAGACAGAAAGGGTGTTTTGCTCAGAAGGAAGAATACGGGCATGAGCACACAGGCATGGAACCGCATGGTGAGGTGGGGACCGGCAAGCCTTTCGGCGTAATCTGCACTAATAAAAGAGGAATATGCAAATCGACTGTACCTCCACGACACCCATAATCAGGAGTATGCAAATTAACCCAACAAAAATGGTGGGCCAATTTGCATACATAGGTGCAGAGCTGCTAGGTGGGGCAGGACACCTGCTATGAGGGGTAGGGTCGGGGGCGGGGGGAAGGGGAGGACAGAGGGAGCTGTTGGAGAGTGGGAATTTTGGAGCCCATTCCAGAAAGACAGAGGACTATGCCCCAGATGGAGTTGTCAGTACTGACACCAGGCCAGGCCTTGAGATACGGTCTCATGGCCCCTTCCCAGCACATGGGTCTTCTTTCACAGAACACTGCCAGCTTTCTGAAGAACAGGATGACCCTGTGAACAACATGGTCGTCAATGGCATGATCCTGACATTACTTAGGAAAAACTGTTTTGTCTTGGGTTGCTTGTTCTGTAAAAGCAGGATATGGTAAATGGACTTAAAAGGGTCAGGGATGCTCTCTGGACTCCCTGTGTGGAGAGAGAGCAGTTGCCTGGTTGGCTAATAAAGGCTCCCTAAATTTTTTTTTTAAATTTATTTTTATTGATTTTTTTACAGAGAGGAAAGGAGAGAGATAGAGAGCTAGAAATGTCAATGAGAGAGAAACATTGACCAGCTGCCTCTTGCACACCCTCTACCAGGGATGTGCCCGCAAGCAAGGTACATGCCCTAGACCGGAATCAAACCCGGAACCTTTCAGTCCACAGACCTGAAAAGGTCTACCACTGAGCCAAACCAGTTTCGGCAAGGCTCCCTAAATTTTAATTTGGTCTAGACTCCAGTGGTCATTCATTCATGTTCGCTCCACAACAGGAGCTACAGGGGCAGCACTTCGGCCGGAGTGGGGAAGACTGAAGGCTCTGGCCAGAGTGAGGGCCAGGGTCCCGGGTGCCAGAGGAAAACTGGTGCCGGCAGCCAGGGGAAGGAAGGCCTATTGCACGAATCTTCATGCACCGGGCCTCTAGTGGAATAACAAAGCATGAGGGCGGAAAGGGGAGGGCAGAGAGCTGGCATTGTACACAGGGCCGGCCAGATCGGGGACACTGGTGCACACCCAACAGGGACACTAACACAGCCTAAATTCCCTTGCCAAGTGAGTAGGAGTCGTGCCAGGAAGAAGGAGAGTTGTGCTGACATTTTTAACGTGCCCAGCACCTTGCACGGTGCTTGCAGACGCTCAGTAAGTGGCCTTGTGTTGAAATACTGTGGCCTCGTCAGAGGAGGTTCTGGTGGGAGCTGGGAGACCCACCACGTGTACCATGCCCGTCCTGGCCTCGCGCTTTTCTCTCGAGGCAGCCTCCTGGGACGGTGGGTTCTGAGTGTGGTCTCGGACCCGAACAGCAGCACTCCCTGGGGCTTGGGGACACGTGCAGACTCCTGGACCCCACCCCAAACCCACCCACTGAAACAGAAACTCTGGGGGCGGGGCGCCCCCAATCTGTGTTTCAGCAGCACCTCCAGGGGTCCTGATCCAGGACAAAGTGTGAGGATTGTGGTCTATAAGTGTGTCCCCTCCAGTGGCACCATGCATGCCCACCTGCAGAAGTCTGTACACGGTGATCGGAATATTATCTGTTGAGAATCATTGGGCTTTTCAGCACCTGCAAGCAAACTGTTCTGAGATTTGTTTTTTGTTGTTGTTTGTTTTTTAAAATATATTTTATTGATTTTTTACAGAGAGGAAGAGAGCGGGATAGAGAGTTAGAAACATCGATGAGAGAGAATCATCGATCAGCTGCCTCTTGCACACCCATTACTGGGGATGTGCCTGCAACCAAGGTACATGCCCTTGATAGGAATCGAACCTGGGACCCTTCAGTCCCCAGGCCAATGCTCTATCCACTGAGCCAAACTGGTTTTGGTTGCTCTGAGATTTGTAATCGTGGTTTTATATGATGACTAGTAGCCCCGCGCATGAATTCATGCGCTAGTAATTTGATGCTGTCCTCCTGTAGCTCCCCCAGCACCCCTTTACCTTGCTGCCCTGCCCTGTCTTGTAGCTCTCCTGCTGAAACTTGTTGTTCACTGCCCCACCCTCCTGCTGATCCCTGATCCAGTTGTCATGCATCACGGCATAATGAATAACTAGCATATTCCTCTCTTATTATATAAGATTGTTAATGAGGACAGGTCCCGTTTTAATATTAATGAGGACAGGCCCAGTTTTCCCTGTTTGCTGACTTGCCCATCTATCTTTGCAGAACTCTGCTTGCTCATCTTTCCTGGTCATGACCAGCAGCCCGGGGGACCCCAAGTGCCCAGGTGACAGCACAGCCCTCCTAAGCGAGGGTACCCAGAGGCTGCCTTCTAGCAAAAGTAATTGATTTGGTTCAAACAAGCTCCTTTTGAATGAAACCAACTATGGCCGAAACCGGTTTGGCTCAGTGGATAGAGCGTCGGCCTGCAGACTGAAAGGTTGTGGGTTCGATTCCGGTCAAGGGCATGTACCTTGGTTGTGGGCACATCCCCAGTAGGGGGTGTGCAGGAAGCAGCTAATCAATGTCTCTCTCACTCATCGATGTTTCTAACTCTCTATCCCTCTACCTTCCTCTCTGTAAAAAATCAATAAAATATATATTAAAAAAAGAAAAGAAAAAGAAACCAACTATGTTAGTCAAGGTTCCAGAGACCCAGAACCAATAGGGAGTGTGTGTGTGTGTTTGTATGTGTGTGTGTGTGTGTGTGTAGAGAGAGAGAGAGAGAGAGAGAGAGAGAGAGAGAGGGAGAGAATCTGCAGGGCGGGCCAGGCGGCTGGAGACCAGGGAAGAGTGGATGCTGTGATCTTGAGCCCAAAGGCAGTCTGGAGGCAGAACCCCTCCCCCAGGACTCCAACCTTTTCTCCTCAGGCCTTCAGCTCATCAGATGAGGCTCATCCCCATGATAGAGGGCAATTTGCTTTACTTAAACTCTGCTGGGTTCAATATTTTCCAGAAAGTAATTTCAGCCCTAGGCGGTTTGGCTCAGTGGCTACAGCATTGGCCTGTGGGTTGAAAGGTTCTGGGTTCGATTCCGGTCAAGTGCACCTGCCCTGGTTGCGGGCTCAGTCCCCAGTGTGGAGCATGCAGGAGGCAGCAGATCCATGATTCTCTCTCATCATTGATGTTTCTATCTCTTTCTCCCTCTCCCTTTCTCTCTAAAATCAATAAAAGCATTTTTTTATTGATAAATAAAAAGGCACAGAAAAATCTAGAGATTTTCCTAGAATTAAAAATATGGTGGAATTACAAAAAAAAATTGTTTTTCACAGAAACTTCAACACGTGTGTTTGGCCAAATCTGGATACCACAGCCCAGCCAGGTGACATGCAAAGCTAACCACCACACAGCTAACTACTGGGAGATGGAGGTTCCCACACTGGTTTCGCCACTCTGACAATGCCGAGGGTGTGCTTACGTTGTCCTGCAGCCAGGAACATGTTCTGGTTCAGAGATATGCCAGCCTGATAAGCTCCCGAGGAGCCTGCCTTCTTCTCCCCACCGAAACCAGATTCTGGACGCTTCCAATGGAGACACCAAGTGTGTGGGTCTATCCATACCTCCTCACTCTTTGTCTTGCTAAGCATTGGCAAGGCTTGGTAGTCAAGGTGATTCTCAGCTGAGGTGATTTTGCTCCCAGTCCTGCCCCTGGGGACAATTTTAGTTGGGGGTGGGGTGGGAAGGAGATAGGAGTGGGGAGGAAAAGAGAGCAGGGCGCTGCTATTTGGATCTAGTGGGCAAATATCCTCCAATTCAGGACAGCCTCTGCCCAACAATGTTCTGCCCTAAGCACCATGGAGCCAAGACTGAGAAACCCTGATTACAGACTTAAGGGCAAAGTATTGTAGAAACTTAATAAAGTGAAGAGCTGGAGCCCTAGCCTTAATCATTGGATTTGCACATACATTTCTCTCTCCAGCTACGTGGTATCAATATACGCCCGCTTAAGGGTTATTTTGAATCTGAGCAGATTTTGTTGTTTGCCAAGTTCCCAACTAAGCAAGAATAAAAGGTCTCTGCATCTACTGTTTGAAGAGTCAGCTGGAAGGAAGTGGCAGAGAAAGAGAGAGAGAGAGAGAGAGAGAGAGAGAGAGAGAGAGAGAGAGAGAGAGAGAGAGAGAGACCCCATTTCGTTCAGCAGAAGAGAAACACAAACACATGATTATGATCAGAAGCTGAGACACCACTTCTTGCTTCATCACCTTGCTTGGCTTGAGCCTTAATTTTGTTTGACTCCAACTCTCTGCTTACCCAACACCAGACCTGCACAGCTGAGCAAGGCGAGAGAACACCCTTAGCCAGCCAGTCTCCCTTTAAATCGATAATTGATCATCTCAGGAGGATGGACACGTCTTTCCCTGGCCCGTCATTTCCCTCCTGACTGACCCCTTCATTCCTGATTCTATTTCCTCAAGCCCCACGCTGACATGGAGCCGTGGCTTTGTACTTCACTACAGAAGTTACACAATCAGGAGAGAGCTCGCCCACGTTCTCACGGCTACACCCATGCATCTCCCTGCACAGATATTTCACCTGACAAGGATCAACTTAGATCTTCTTTACTGAGCCCTTTGCCTTCCTGCCTTTGATGGCCAAATGCTCTAACTTCTCCCTAATATCACGAACATGTGGTTCAGGATCCAGGTGTCCACCCTGTATTTTACTTAAGGATACCCCAGCACTTTCCCTTTTTCTCCCTAATCATCCATTTCTCTCTCTCTCTCTCTCTCTCTCTCTCTCTCTCTCTCTCTCTCTCTCTCTCTCTCTCTTTTTCTCTCTCTCTCCCCCTTCCTCTCTCCCTCCTGGATAATTTGCATCAGTAAACAAGCACCAAAACAAACAAATTTCTCTTGATGTCCTTTCTTCTTCCAACTTTTGCCTTTTGCCTTTCTTCTTCCAACTTTTCCCCTTTATACTGCAACTGCTTGGGCTCACTCTGTATGATTTTGGCTTCCTCCATTTTACAGAAACTGCCTCGTGAAGGTCCCCCAGTATCGCCACGTTGAGGCACGATGTGCAGAGATTGGTAAGACTGGGTATGGGGAGACAGGCCCGTGAATATTTTGCAACATTCATTGTGCTAAGAACACGTGTTGTAAAATTTTATAGCACACGAGGGAATTTGACTTGTATCAGCTGCTTTGCTTGTCAAAAGAAACTTATGACTCCCCATTACGCCTTCCCCTCACATTAGCCATAACTGCCATCGCATTTCCCAAGGCAGATCATGCCCACGCCTGCGGTCCGCCTAATGGACCCCAGCGTGCAGCACCAACATTCATTTTACTTTGCAGCTCCCATGGCAGGACACTTCTGGGAATCATTTCCCCACGGAGCTCCAACATCAATAACGGGGTCACCGACCCTGAAGAGGGGTCCCCGAGGGGTCGGAGCCTGGGACCTGCTACACTGGGCAGGGCTGAGACGCTCCGTGGAGACCCCGCACCCAGACCTCACTTGTCCAACGTGCTTCGGAACCAAAATGGTGTCTTGGTGTGGGCAATCCCCTGCAATCATCAGGGGATGATTTTTCTCTGACTCTTTATATATACATATTTCAGAGGAAGGGAGAGAGAGGGAGAGAGAAACACCAGTGAGAGAGAATCCATGATCCGCTGCCCCCTGCAGGCCCCACGCTGGGGAAGAAGCCCGCAAACCCAGGCCCGCGCCCCGACCAGAATCGAAGCTGATCGCCCGGCCACTAGGTCGATGCTGGGGGCACAAACGCGTTTCTTCGCGCACCCCTTCCTGCAGCAGACACAACGGGCTGCTGCCAAAGCCGCCGCCTCCGGTGCGGGCCGGCGGTCTGCGCGGAGCAGGGCCACCGAGGGGACCTCATGGAGAAAGGGCCGCTGTCCGCCCCTGCCAGCCCTGGGAGCGGATTGGCGGGAAGGGTGGGGGGGCGTGACCTCTGCGTGAAGGGACGTGACCCCTACGTAAGGGGGCGTGGCCTCTGCGCGGCGGCGCGGGGGGAGCGGCGGGCGGCAGCGGCGGCGGCCCCGGGAGGCGGTTGCTGCGCGCGGGACTCGGGTCGCTGCCTGAGGCGCAGGCGCCGGGGACTCAGGCCGCCTCGGGCTGCGGCTCGCTGGGCGCTCGCCATGGCGACCAAGCAGAGGCCTTTCCACCTGGTGGTGTTCGGTGCCTCCGGCTTCACCGGCCAGTTCGTGACCGAGGAGGTGGCCCGGGAGCAGATGGACCCGGAGGGCAGCTCCCGCCTGGCCTGGGCCGTGGCGGGCCGCTGCCGGGAGAAGCTGCAGCGAGTGCTGGAGCGGGCGGCCGAGAAGCTGGGTAAAGGCGGGCGGCGCGGCCGGGACCCCTGCGCCCGGCCCGGGCTCCGCCGCCGGGCGGCCCGGTCCTCCCGCGCCGGCTCCGGCCTCCGGGCTCCGGGCTCCCGGCTCCCGGCTCCCGGCTCCCGGCTCCCGGCGGCGGCGGCTTCTCCCCACGTTTCGAATGGTTCCTCCGGTTTGGGGGCCCCCCTGGCGGAGGAGTCAGAACTTGGGGTTTTCTTTGTCGCTCCGTCCCCCCCCTGGAGCCGGAGGCCCGGGTTGGGTTTCCTCCGGGGGTTGGAGGTAGGAGGGGAGGCCGGAGTTCGCGGTGACGCGGTTGTGGCTTTTGTTGGTTTGTTTTGCTTTTAAGACCCTCCGCCGCCCACACCGCCCAGAGTGTGTCCTTTGGGTGCAGACGGGGAGCGGGGGGCGGCCCCCCAGCCCTGCCACCCTGTCTCCCCTTACGCAGACCCATAGTTCCTGTTAGTTTCTTCTGTTCAGTTTTTTTTTTTAATATATTTTATTGATTTTTTTACAGAGAGGAAGGGAGAGGGATAGAGAGTCAGAAACATCGATGAGAGAGAATTATCGATCAGCTGCCTCCTGCACACCCCCCACCGGGGATGTGCCCACAACCAAGGTACCTGCCCTTGACCCGACTCGAACCTTTCAGTCCGCAGCCCGACGCTCTATCCACTGAGCCAAACCGGTTTCAGCATCTTCTGTTCAGTTTTCATGTCGCTTTTATAAGTTAATGTTTTCAGAGAGGGGAAGGGAGAGAAACATCAATGCTGAGAGAAAACCATCCACCTGTTGCCTCCTGCCCGCCCCCTCCCCCTTCCTGTGGAGCCCACAAACCAGGCAGGTACCCCGACTGGGAGCTGGACCCTGACCTGGTTTGGTCCATGCTCAGCCACTGAGCCACCCCCTCTCACTTCCTCCTCATCCCACACGGAGCCCTGGCCGTGGTGGGAATCTATCGTGGAGTTTGTGGGCACTTCCAGGAGACACCATCCTGCTACTGACCCACACTCTTCCTGCTGCCACTATCAGATAGAGGCGCTTGCTGGGCTGGTGTTGCTCAGCGGTTGAGCGTGGACCGTCATCATTGATGTTTCCTTCTCTTTCCCTTCCTCTCTGAAACCAATAAAAAAAAAATAGTTGTTGAGAAATTTTTGATATAATAAGTTCTCGGCAGAGAGGATGTCAGAACAATCTATTCAGTATATGGACGATCGTAAAATTGTCATTTTACACAAGATTGCCATTTACATTACTTGTGTTAGATTTGTGTGTGTGTGTGTTTTTTTTTAAAGGTTAGTCATGTTTTTAGTCACCTTTAGCATTAACTCTCATAGCCTTTTTAAAAAATATATATTTTATTGTTTTTTTTAACAGAGAGGAAGGGAGAGGGATAGAGAGTTAGAAACATTGATGAGAGAGAAACATCGATCAACTGCCTCCTGCACACCTCCTACTAAGGATGTGCCCACAACCAAGGTACATGCCCTTGACCGGAATCGAACCTGGGACCTTTCAGTCCACAGGCTGACACTCTATCCACTGAGCCAAACCAGTTAGCTTTCATGATTTTGCTGTCAGTGATTCCTATAAAAAGAAGATCTGGGAAGTCTAATTCTGTATGGGATTCACCTAAAGTGATTTATTTCTTATTTCAGGAAGACCGACACTCCCAACTGAAGTCGGGATAATAATTTGTGATATCAGTAATCCAGCCTCACTGGATGAAATGGCCAAACAGGCAACAATTGTCCTCAACTGTGTAGGACCCGTAAGTAACCAGCCCTCCTTTGTGTTAAAACAAAGAGCCTATTCACCTCGAGCAGAATCTGCTGCTTCGTTTTCCAGAGGATCGGGAGGGCGGGCATTGCTGGGGCCTTCACCCTTTATGGGGAGTTTTCACTCTGTGGTCAGCAAACTGATAGGACCAAATCTCCTGAGATGGGTCAGTCCTCTGATACCCTACTCAAGGAATGTGTGCTGGGTTGTTTCATTTGTTTATTTACAGCTATAATTGGAGATCTTTTCCCCCCCCTCCCTTTACTGTATGCTCCTCAAGTAAAAATGTTGGAGCATGTTCTCTTAATATACTTTTTATTTATTACAAATTATTTGTCTGCATTACTATACAAATATATTTGTTAAAAACGTATAAAAATAGAGATTGAAAAAAACTCATTTGTTCAGTATTTATTGAATGCTTTTTATACAGGGTTGGGCAAAAGTAGGTTTACAATGCAAGAGTAAACTTATGTTTAATGTACTCACAACTATAAACCTGCTATTGCCTACTCCTGAATGTAAATGCATTAGTCCAGGTGCCTGCAACATAATGGCGAACAAAAGAGAGCTTGCAGTCCAGTGGGACAGACAGGAAAACGAGGTTATAATAGTTGGGAGTTGGTAGATGCTTTGGAGAAAAATAAAGCTGAGTGAGGAGATAAAGAGACGGGCACATCAGTGTCTGGATGGTCAGGGAGGAGCTCTGAGGACTTGACCTTGGCTGGAGACCTGAGAAAGGGAGTAAGCCCTGTGAGTGTTGGAGGGAAGGGCACAGGGTCGGAGTGCTAGTGGCGGCCGAGATCAGAGTGTATTGTGAGAGGAGCCACCAGCCTGTGCTCCTGTACTAACTGGAGGTGAAAGAAGCACGTGGCATGTAAGAATCAACAACAACAAACCTCCTTGAGTGTTGGTGACCTCGGCTGATCTGAGGGAGCCACCACAGTTAACAAAACACTGGGCACCACGCTGGAAGGTTTGTTATCACATAAAAATGTACCTAAGTTGTTGTTTATTTAGATTTGTCTCATTCTTAACTATCTTAGGTTCTCTGGTCCTTTGCTTGAATTACTCTTACATACACCTTCAGTCAGTGCCTTTGCCCTTTCGTCCCTGGTGCTCTGGAAAAACCCCATCCTGGTATTCCGGATCCCTGCTTACTCTACCGAGACATTCAGCATGGCTGGGGAAAATGCATCTCCATGCCAACTGGTCCCTTTAAAATATGTGACCTAAGCCTCAGCGCCTCCAGCGATTCTGCCCCATTCCTAGCTGGTATTCTTTCCTCTACTCTTCGTAGCACTGTTTTTTTTGTTTTGTTTTTAATCCACACCCAAGGATATTTTTCCATTGATTCTTAGGGAGGAGTGGAAGAAAGTGGGAGGGACAGAGAGAAACATAGATGGAAGAGAGAGACATTGATTGGTTGCCTCCCCGCACGCTGGGGATTGAGCCTGCACCTGAAGTACGTGCCCTCAACTGGAATCGAACCCAGGACCCTTCATTCTGAGGGCCTGATGCTCTATCCATTGAATCAAGTCTGCTAGGGCCCAAGCAGCAGTTTTACAACTTTCCCTCACACTTTTAGCATCCTGTTGCTTTTTCCTCAGTTATCTGATGATTTTAAAAACTATTTTGTTGAGTTTATTGGGGTGACATTGCTTAATAAAATCATGTGTTTTAAGGGTACAATTCTATATTACATCATCTGTGTATTTTATTGAGCTCACCACCTAAAGTCAAGCCTCCTTCCGTTACCATTTATTCCCCCCCTTTCCCTCTTCTGCCTCCTCCACCTTCCCTTTCATGATGCAGGAGGGTGCAATGTGCTGTCAATGTTCAGTGTCTGTGTCTATGAGTTGGAGGTTTGTTGTTGTTGATTCTTACTGTGAAAATGGGAGCTGTCAGAACAGATGAAGTTCAGTGTCGATAGCATGGCAATGGGGCTCCTTCATGATAGGGCCCAAGTATTTGTAGACTCATCACTTACATTCCCCTTGACTACCCTGCGCTTCAGGTATCCTGAAGAGCCCCTTGCTTACACCTTGGCATACCTATAGGCTACTTTATTAGTATTTGATTTCTTAATAACCAAGACTGTACTTCCAAACAGAATGGCATTTCATTCATTTACGTTCCCTTGGTAAGAGTAAACTGTTTTTTTTCTCTCTTCCCCCAGTACCGATTTTATGGAGAACCGGTAGTAAAAGCATGTGTTGAAAACGGAACTAGCTGCATTGACATCTCTGGAGAACCTCATGTATGTAAACTGAGAAAACTCCACCAGAATCAATAGCCTAATTTTCTGTTAAAGTAGGAAATATTTAATGCCTTGTGCAGACATTATAGAAGGGGTAGCTCCTCCTTGTGTTTAGAAATGGTACTCCATTGCAGCTCCCAGGAGGGCACGGTGGTGAGGTGGTGAGGTTTTAGCTTAGTTTGCTGGGAACTTTTCCTTCCCTACAATCTGAATTAATTAAAACTGTGTGCTCTTGAGTAATTCTTGGAATCTTATTATGGTATCTTTTATTATAAATTCCCTTTTTAAAATCATATACCTTTACAACATTACAGAGGGAAAAATAAAATCCCCTCAACATAAAAAGTTTAAATGTCATATTCATTGAATGCTTGCCACATGCCAGACAATGTGCTAAATAAACATATGTAACTTTTTACCATTCTTACAAAGTATCATATTTTCCCCTGTTTTATAGACGAGAAAATTGAACCTTAAAAAGGTTAAGTAACTTGTTCAGAGTCATGCAATTAGTAAGTAGAAAAACTAGAACTTGAATTGAGGTTTGCCTGATTGTAGGAAGTGATGTGTTCATAGCACTAAGCTACTTTAAAACTGTAACTCCTTTAAAACTGTAACCTCTAGTCTACTGATTACTACCATCAGAGTTTATTGATTGTTAATATATATTGGAAAATACCAGGAAAGTATAAGTTACCAAAATTTATTCATGAAGAGATAGGAAACATAAACAAAACCAATTCCTATATTATTATTATTTTTAATAGTTTTTATTGATTTCAGAGAGGGAGAGGGAGAAAGAGAGAGAAATATCAGTGATGAAAGAGAATCATTAATTGGCTGCCTCCTGCATGCCCCCTACTGGGGATCGAGCCCGCAACCCAGGCATGTGCCCTTGAATCAAACCTGGGACCCTTCAGTCTGCAAGCCAGTGTTCTATCCACTGAGCCAAACCAGCTGGGACACCTATATTATTTAAAATATTCCAGAGCAGAGAAAATGGTAAAAACAAAACAAAAACAAACAAACAAAAAAAACACTTATAAACTACCATAAAAGTAATATAAAAACCTAATAAAAATTTAGATATATAAATAACTCTTAAGTCATAATACAAATTCAGATAAACAAATTAAAATGGACAAAAGGCCCTAACCAGTTTGGTTCAGTGGATAGAGTGCTGGCCTGCAGATTCAAGGGTCCCAGATTCAATTCTGGTCAAGGGCATGTACCTTGGTTGAGGGCAAATACCCAGTAGGGAAATGTGCAGGAGGCAGCTGATTGATGTTTCTCTCTCGTTGATGTTTCTAACTATCCTCCCTTCCTCTCTGTAAAAGTTAATAAAATATATTTTAAATAAATAAAATAAAATGGGCAAAAGGATGAGAAGAGACAAATTTGTGCAGAAGAATTCCAAATAGCGTGGCTCAGTGGTTGAGAATTGATATGAACCAGGAGGTCATGGTTCAATTCCTGGATGGGACACATGCCCGGGTTGCAGGCTTGATTCCCAGTAGGGGGCGTGCAGGAGGCAGCAGATCCATGATTCTCCTCATTGATGTTCCTCTCTCCCTCTCCCTTTCTTTCTCTCTGAAATCAATAAAAACATACATTTTTAAAAATTCCAAATTATTTATGTAGCTATTCTGCCCTCGGGGGAATTATGGGGTTTAATTCCTCGCTCCTAAGTATGGGCCTCGCATAGTCACTTCCAAAGAATACAACATGGAAAGGAGGGGGAAGAGTGAGTAACATTTACAGTGAAAAAAAACTTGAAAAACACTTCCCTAGCCAGGTATTAAAGGTCAACATGAAGTGATAAGCTGGTGATAGTATGTACTTTGATATGGTGTCATGACATGGCACCCTATCCCCCCATGGTCTTCCTTTCAAAACCCTGTAACTCCAGCCTCGCCATGAGAAAAACTTGCAGTAAATTCCAATAGAGGGCTATTCTACAAAGTACCTGATCGATACTCCTCACAACTGTCCAGTTCATACAAAACAGGGAGAGGCTGTCAGTCAAAAGGAGCTTAGGTGGGCATGGCAGTAAATGTAATACTGTCCTGGCTGGAGTCCTGGGATAGAAAAACAACTTGGGGAAAAGCTAAAGAATCTGAATCAAGTGTGGACTTTGGCTAATGATAATGTATCAGTTTTGCTTTATTAATTGTGACCAATAATATAAAAGATGTACTGATAGGAGACATTGGGTGGGTGGTATTTGGGAACTCTACTAACTTAAGATTTCTGTAAATCTAAAACTGTTCTTTAAAAAATCAAGTAATTTTTATTTTATTTATTTTTAAAATATATTTTTATTTCAGAGAAGAAGGGAGAGGGAGAGAGAGAGAGAGAGAAACATCAACAATGGGAGAGAATCATTGATCGGCTGCCTCCTGCACACCCCCTGCTGGGGATCGAGTCTCAAGCTGGGCATGTGCCCTTGACTGGAATCAAATCCGGGACCTTTCAGTCCGCAGACCAATGCTCTATCCATTGAGCTACACCAGCCAGGGCTCAAGTAATTTTTAAAAATAGGCAAAGGATTTCAATAGACATTGTTTCCTTCTTACATTCCCTCCTTTCCTGCCACTATTTTTCTGTTATATGTATGTGTGCATAGATATAGATCTGTAATGACGTTAATCTCGATAATTGATTTGGCGTAACTTTTTTGCTTTGTTTATATTTTTTCTGTGTTAATAGTTATTTTTATAAGAGATATTACTTTTGCATTTACAAGTCATTCTGAAAAAGTAATAGTGTCAGAAGTCAGATCAGCATCTGCACATGTGGTGAATGTTTGCTAAATAAATGAAAAACGTGTTGACAGTTACTATTTCTCCACAGAGCCATATTGGTTAGCATTTTCAAAGGTTAGTTCTTTTGTCTTTAAAGGTAATCACTTACTACTGGTCAAGATGTTTCTATATAGCTCTGACTCAGATCTTTTGTCCTGAATTTTTAGTTTCTGGAACTAATGTATTGGAAGTATCACGAGAAAGCTGCAGAAAAAGGGGTTTATATCATTGGAAGCAGTGGCTTTGACTCCATTCCAGCAGATATGGGAGTAATATATACCAGCAGTAAAATTAATGGTAATTATTAATCAATTCACAATAGTTGAATTTAACAGTAGGAAAGCCTTCATATTTGCAATTAATGATGAATTAAAATCTGGTTGATTGAGAAAAGAAACATCTATAAATGGGTAATGTTGAAATACTTGCTTTTATTTTTAATATAGCTATGCTTATTATAAAACTAGAGGCCCAGCACACAAAATTGTGTGCCTGTAGCTCATTTCTGCTTGCTGCTGCTTGCTGCCCCGCACGCTCACTGCCCCAGGGAGCCACGAGTAGCCCTGCCCACTGACACGAGCTGCTGCTCTCAGGGAGGGGGGAGGGAGGAGAGACCAAGAGTGGTTATTGCACCTCATGGTGACTGCTCAAGCTGTCGTTCCGGTCATTGTGCTTGTGGTCCCTGGCCTTTATTATATAGGATGCTATTGACACTATTGGATTTTTTAGATATGGATAGTAGTGTAAGTGTTCTAAAGTGAAGAATTATCCATTGTCTCAATTCTTTTTGGTTACAGCTGTAAAATTTCTAGGAAAAAAATTTAGAGCCATTATAAATTCAAATTTGTTTTGTTTATGAATCAACACATTTTAAATTATGATTTATATAGATATTATAGTCAAAGGTTTTAATTTTTTAACCAACAAAGCTAGAAAGCATTGAACAAAGTTTTTGATCTCTTTTTTACCCCATTTATAAACTAGAGACAATAATTTAAGAATAGAAAACATCATCAGTAGTTTGGTAAAACAGGGAAATTGCTAATATCATGCGTATTTTAAAAGTATTCATTTAGAAAATGACCTAAAAAGAGAATTCCAGTACCACACAAACTGTTCTACAGCTTAGAAAGATGGAAAGTGTCCCAGTTTACATTTAAAAGTTAACTCTGAAACCAAAGTCCAACAAAGATAGCACAGAGTGAAAAAAAGCTCAGGTCAGTCTTACTTGTGAAAGAGGTTGTAAAAAGAAATTGCTAAATAACATTTTAATAAATATCGAGTGATGTTTCATTATTTATTTGCTTATTTATTTTAAACATTTAAAAAATATTTTATTGACTTTTTACAGAGAGGAAGAGAGAAGGATAGAGAGTTAGGAACATTGATGAGAGAGAATCATCGATCAGCTGCCTCCTGCACACCCCCTACCGGGATGTGCCCGAACCAAGGTACATGCCCCTGATTGGAATTGAACCTGGGACCTTTCAGTCCGCAGACCGACGCTCTATCCACTGAGCCAAACCAGTTTTGGCTGTCCTTAATTTTTGTCAGAAGTGAGGCTACTGACATTTATGTAGCCATAGTTCTCTCCTGCTGCAGCATGAGACACAGTAGATGACACAATTCATTATTTTTCCCAGTGTCAGCTTTACTGAGCACCATGCTTTAATTTTTTCTTGGAATTAAACCTAGGAATACTGTCTCTTATGAAATTGACATTTTTATCAGATTTTGAAATTCAGACCTATGTTTTTCTTTTGACTTATTGCTCTGGAGAATTTAAAAGATTAATTAAATACTTGATCACTATGCCTGTATATTAGTTCTCATGGTTAATATAATTGATTTCTCCCCTTTTTCCTGGTTTTGGTTTTCTACTTTTACTTTATACTTATTATATTTTTATTTCATTTAAAATGTCTTACTGCAATATTTTACAAGTCATCACGAAGGCCATTTAGATAGGTTTTCTGTATGTCACTATTAATAAGTATTCTTAAAAGATGTCATATTGGAAAGCCAAATAATTCCCTTAGATGTACTTTTCAGAACTATGTCCTGCTGGCCTTCCAGGATGGATGGGCTGAATTGTTGCTTTATTGGGAGGTTTTTAACGTCGGTTTGACCAAATACTTGGTCAGTACTCGCAGATAGAGTTTATGCTAAACTACTCTTTGACAATTTACCTGGTTCAGCTGTCTTTTAACTCTGTTTACAAAAACATAGTAAAACTGTTACCAGTATTGATTTTCTGGCTATATCAGCTGCAGGTTTAGTAAAAGTCCCTGAATGAATAGGAATCATTCATTGTAACTGTCCTGGCAAATAGATTTTATTTGATTTATGTTGACCATTTTCCTACTCTTTGTAGGTACTTTGACAGCGGTGGAAAGTTTCCTGACTATAAATTCAGGACCTGAGGTTAGTTTTTTTGTTAAGTGCTTTCTAAGTTAATACTAAAAACATTTTGGAAATGATACATGCTTCATAAGAAAAGATTTAAATTAATTAAATTATACATATATTTGTACTTTTTAGTGTATGAAAGTCCCTGTGTTTAATTAAAAAAAAAAAAAAGATACTAGATTGCTGAGCATTCCTTTGACCTAAGAATAGAATTTATTTTTAAAACAACTGCACAATTTGTTATATTGGAATGAATTCCCATGATCCTAACTGAAGTTTCTATGGTTGTTCAGCAATAAATGTTGTCAGTCAGTGCGTTTTATTCTGTGCCTAACTGGGGTTAGGTGCTTTCGTGGCCAAACAAGGAATGTGTGATAGAAATGCATTTACAGTCCATTTGGGAACATAAGATAGTTGTCTCCGTTTGTGATAGTCCTTTATTACCAGTGGTGTCTGACGTGAGGCTTCCTAAGAACTTGTTCATTCAGCCCTGGCCAAGTGGCTCAGTGGGTTAGATACACCAGGGTTGCAGGCTTTTATATATATAGACCACATGTGTCAAACACAAGGCCCGCGGGCCAAATCCGTCCCGCCAGGCCTTGCAATGTGGCCCGCACCTCG
This sequence comes from Pipistrellus kuhlii, assembly GCF_014108245.1. Lineage (NCBI taxonomy): Eukaryota > Metazoa > Chordata > Mammalia > Chiroptera > Vespertilionidae > Pipistrellus > Pipistrellus kuhlii. The sequence goes on from NW_023425524.1 coordinate 9,280,878, forward strand.
CTGTCATCACTGCACTCCGCTGCGTTTCCATCACAATGACAGTTTATGACTGTTCTGTAAACCATTCGGCCCGCGATTTAGGCTGGATTTTAGATTTTGGCCCCTTCTCTGATTGAGTTCGACACCCCTAATATAGACTATGGGCCTGCTGACTGTGCTGAGCAATCAGGGCCAGCACTTGGCACCAGCAGTGGGTGTGAGTGCCAAGCAGGACTGCGGCACTTGGGAGCAAAGAATTTTCAGTGACCACCAGATGCTCACCCCAATGACCGCAACCAGCATCCCAGCTTGGTCTGGTGCCCCTGCTCTCCTGCTCCACCATTCAGCCAATGCCCACCATGTTCCACGTTCTGCTGCTTGTTGCCAACACCTGCTATGTTCTGCGTGTGCCCCCTGGTGGTCAGTGCATGTCATAGCAACCTGTTTGGTTCTACAGTTCGGTCTTTTTGCATATTAGCCTTTTATTATATAGGATACTGATGGACACTTGGGCTGTTTCCAAATCTTAGCTATCATAAATAACACTGCTGTATTATAACATACATTCTGATTGGTGTTTTATGGCTTTAGGATATATTCTCAGAAGCAGGATTGCTGGCTCAAATGGAAGTTCCATTTTTAATTATTTGAGGAAACTTCATACTGTTTTCCATAATGGTTGCACCAGTCTGCACTCCCACCGGCAGTGTACTAGGCTTCCTTTTTCTCCACATCCTCGCCAGCATATGTCATCTGTTGAGTTGTTGATAGTAGCCATTCTGACAGGTGTGAGGTGATTTCTTTTTGTGGTTTTAATTTGCATTTCTCTGATGATTAGTGACTTTGTCTTTACTCCATTGTGTGTTCTTGCTTCCTTTGTCAAATATTATTTGACCATAATGGTGGGACGGTTTCTGTGGTCTCTATTCTGATCCATTGGTCTATGTGCCTGTTCTTGTGCCAGTACCAGGCTGTTTTGCTTACAAGGCTTTGTGGTATAGTTTGATATCTGGTATTGTGATTGATTTTTTTGCCTTTCATTGTCATTAAAGCTAAGATATTAAAAACCTAACTCTTCTAATGGTGTGATTATCTCCCTTATTCTGCTTGTTAGCAATCAACAGTATCTTCACATCTGCCTCACCGATATTCTTCTTTCAAAGTCTTGTGACAAAGTTGGTTTTGAATGTTTCTAAACAACATATAAGGCAGGATATAATATAGTCATGTACAATCAAAATTATAAATTAAGTCTGAAATATTTACACTAACGAATTAAAAGCCCCACCTAGATGTTAGGTAAAGAAGGCCAGCATGGGACAGTAAGTCTCAGGATTACTTCTTCACCTGTGCTCTCCTTTCTGCCACTCATTTCTTCTGTTTTTAATAATTAAATTTTTTTTATTGATTTTAGATAGGAAGGTAGAGGGAGGGAAGGAAGGAGGGAGGGAGAGAAAGAGAGAGAGAGAGAGAGAGAGAGAGAGAGAGAGAGAGAGAGAGAGAGAAACATCAGTGATGAGAGAAAAATCATTGATCTGCTGCCTCCTGCATGCCCTCTACTGGGGAATGAGCCCACAACCCAGGCATGTGCCCTGACTGGGAATTGAACCATGACCTCCTGGTTCATAGGTCGACACTCAACCACTGAGCGACATTGGCCAGGCTATATGTTGAAATTTTAAGGAATCAACATAAGGATATGGATTAGAGAGGCTAATTTTGAAGGAATACAGTCAGTTGAGTGAAAATTATGAAGTGAAATACAATGGCTTATTGAAAAGAGCATAAACAATGGTAGAAGGGAAGAAGAAAGGGCATTTGTTGGTGTAAATATTGAATGTAACCAAAATAATGAGTGTTATTGCTGCCTCGCCGGTCATGAAAATTCATCTCAAAATTATCAAATAATGGATTATGCTTTGAATAAATAGAGGTGAACTGTTCTTTGTGCCAATTATAACTTATTTGGTTTTACATTTTAATAATTATTTCTTATGACATGTTTCTTTATTTTATTAGGGGTTGTGCATTCATGATGGTACCTGGAAGTCAGCAATTTATGGTTTTGGAAATCAGAATCAATTGAAAAAACTACGAGAGCAGTCAAATCTGAAACCTGTCCCAATTGTTGGTACAAAATTAAAAAGAAGGTATATTAGTTCAAAAATCTATTTTTTAATATCTCTAGTCTTAACTATTTTGTGTTGATCTGGCTATTAATAAAGTATGCTACTAAGAAAATCTTGGAGACTAGTTTGTAGTAAGTCCAGAATTGTTCTCAAAGATAAATAAAATATAATTAGTATCTTACCCTAAGCTTACGTATGTCTACATATATAAAAGCCTGATATTCAAAGTGTCCCTTCGGGAGTTTGACCAACCAGGAGTTCGATTGCTTGCTATAATGTGTGCTGACCATCACGGGGCAGCACGGGATGGAGGGAGGCCCCAGCCGGCAGCAGGTAGCTGGGGAAGGGAGTCCCTGGCTGGCAGCTGGCAGGTGCAGGGGACACTACCTGTGCGTGAATTCTGCGCACTGGGCCTCTGGTATAAATGTGTTGTTATGGCCCTGGCCAGGTTGCTTGCAGTGGTTAGAGTGTCAGCCCTTGGCCTAGGGATGGCAGTTTTGACTCCTGGTCAAAGGTAAATACCTGTGTTGCAGGTTCAGTCCCTGGGGGCGCATGTAGGAGGCATCCAATCAATGTTCCTCCCTCTCCCCCTGCCTTCTTCCCTTCCAGCTTCTAAAAGCCAATGGGAAAAACATTGTGAAGGTTCATTAATAAATAAATAAAATAAAACATTTATACCCTTGGAAAAAATTTTTGACTTTTCATTATTGCTATCAAAATTAAACATCAATTAAATTTTGTACAGTGAAACTATCAACTTAAAGTGTGATAATCTTATATACTTAACGTGTGAATATCGTTTATTTGTAAGAACTCTAATCTCAGAGTTTGGCTGTTGAAATGAGTGTTCTTTTTATCATTGTCCTGTGAGACTGATGGGGTGAAACATAGTTAAACTACACGTATTAAGTTCCCATGGTGTGAAGAATACTCCTTGTTCACTGGGCTCATGTTTGGGTGCATAGAGAATAAAGGACAAATACTGAAATACTAATTAAAAGCAGCCACGAGAAAGTTGAAATGTGTATTCAGAAATGTGCCCACTGACGTGTGGGCACTGCCTGTGGAGAAAACGCAGCCTGTGTGTGTCTTGCAGGTGGCCAGTCTCCTACTGCAGAGAGCTCAGCAGTTACTCCATTCCTTTCATGGGAGCTGATGTGTCTGTTGTAAAGCGAACTCAGCGATACTTGCATGAAAATTTAGAGCAATTACCTGTAAGTCTACACAATTTATTTTTTAATAAAGAGCATTCTATGTTTGTTATAGTTTCCCCACAGTTTAATTAGGATTTTTATGTTTATAAAGCCAAAAGAGAAATAGCTGGATAATGTGTATTTCATTCCTGGAAGTTTAGTCAGTATGTGGAGCATTTTGCATGTCAGGGGTGGTAGTAGCCTCCCTCATAGTTCACATCTGGCCTGCTGAGTACTTCAGTGGAGCACAACAAAGCACAGGAAACCCTGGTTTGTAAACCCGATCGTCAGTAGCTGGAATCCTCTTCTTCCCTCCTTGCTGCCTCTGAGTATCACCTCCTTTTTGTGAGGGAAGCACACCATTGCTCCACCTGCGGAGACTTGAAGAGGCCACTATCTCAGGTTAAAGGATCGGAGCATTTCCTTACGAAGAGGTGATAAGTGTGCTCTGTGTCCGATCATGTCTAATTGCTCAGTGCCGTATGTATTGAACTGTCTCCATATGGATCATGTGGACCTTTGTGCTCCAGAGAGGAAGCTAATGAGTATTCGCAACGATTTCTTTTAAAACTGCTCCCAATGTCTGGTTTCTGAACAAGCTTTCAGAGCATAACATGGTCATAAAGTGGAAGCTGCTTTTGTTCAGATTTCCGGCTTCAGAGCAGGTTGTAAGAGCTGGCATTCCTGTAACGAGAGAGTCACGTCTGACTCACGTGCTCCCCCAGGTTCAGTATGCTGCTTACGTCACTGTGGGCGGCTTCGCCTCTGTGATGAAGCTGATGTTTGCAGGGCTCTTTTTCTTATTGTTTGTGAAGTTTGGCATCGGACGGCAGCTCCTCATAAAAGTAAGTGACTGTTCATGAAATTGGGTCTAAAAGTATTTTCCAGGAGTTTTAAGATACCTCACTGAGCGCTGTTGTTTCCCCCCTTTAGTTCCCATGGCTCTTCTCCTTTGGTTATTTTTCCAAACAAGGTCCAACACAAAAACAGGTAACTCTTTTGTGTTCAGGTCTCTAAAATAATATTGTTTTCTTTTTGTTTTTTACTTTCCTCGGTGCAGTGACAATAGCAGCTCAGGCTTGATGGAGCACTTACTATGCATCAGATGCCTTTTACTTTGTTCGCATAAATTAGATTACTTAATCTTTTCAAATACCTCTGGGAGTGGGTATCATCTCCATTTTTACAACTCTAAGTGGAACAGTAATAAATTACTTGATGGCTATTTTTGTCTTGGCACCTCAAACAGATAGTTAAAACCAGGTGGTAATATGCTATTAATTTAAAATAAAAAGTACCTGCAGCTTGTGCCCTAAAACCGTCTATTTTAATGGTAAAATTAAATCCTGTAAGCCACAACATAAGACTCATTTTTATCTTCTCCTTGTTCCTAGTCACTTCTCCCTACTTCCTGGCATCTTTAAAACTTGCATCCTCAAAGAATTAATTTTTGCTCCATACTTAAAGGATAACATCATATTCTGACAATTAGAAAGTTGATGTTTTTATCTATTGAAAATAGCTCATTTGAAGCAGAATAATAGGTTAGATTATGCTCAGGGGAAAATTACATATTTCCTAAATAAACATTTGTGTGGTTTCTTTTTCTCAGCTTGATGGCACCTCATTTACAATGACATTTTTTGGTCAAGGATACAGCCATAGCACTCCTACCGAGAACAACAAACCCAACATCAGAGTTTGTACTCAGGTGAAAGGACCAGGTATTTCACACAGGACTTAAGGACACTTGGGAATTTTATATTGTGTTAAATATAAGGTGGTATGCTATTCTTCTCAAAACATAATTATTTTAGAAATATATCTGCACAAATTAAGTATTACTGATAAATGATTCTGTCATGAAGGATTAAAATTACTGGTATAATCCAATTTTATTATCGTATTTTCCCTCTTTTTTTCTTTCTCGGGATTCAGTGATTCTACATGGCAGGGTTGTTTGTTTGTTTGTTTGTTTTGCATGACAGGTTTTAATATTAAAAGAGAAGGGGCTGGTTGATATCTGTGTGGTCCAAGGCTTCTTTGGACTTTGTGATTACCATGATATTGTTTATAAAATGGGTGCATACGTGTGCATTTCTCCGGGGAGGGCAAAAACTTTTTTAAGGTTGTTAAAAGTAAGTGTCATCCAAAAAAGTTCTAGAACTTTTTCTGTAAATTTAGATAACTGAACAGATAGTTCCACTTATGAATTATAGTATAATTGTAAGTTTAGTTACTGGCATCCCCGGTAGGTTACAAGAGGTTCGTTTTGCAGTTTTAAGCAAGATGGAAAGATAGCTTTACATCTTGCCCTTTTTTCAAATTCCCATCTGGGTTACTAAGATAAGTTGACTGTGTTTTTATTATCTGACAGGAATGTAAACACTAATGCCCCAGCCGCTTACAGTGACTTCTTGAAGTGAGACTTCTCTTAAATTACTCAGGGTTTTTTAAGAAATTGAGTCCTTTTTTAAGTGAAGTGTAGTGTGTTAATAGAGAAACAAGAAATCCTAGGGTCATTGGCTTTGGTTATTGTCAAGAGGCAGTGCAGTGTAGTGGGTAAGAGCTACCTGAGTGCACTTCTGGCTCAGCCACTGCCTACCTGTGTGAGTTTGGACCAGTCACTTAAACTGTCCGTGCCTCAGCTCCTCGTTTGTAAAATGGGATTAAAATAGTGCTAACCTGCCCTAACCGGTTTGGCTCAGTGGATAGAGCATTGGCCTGCGATTTGAAGGGTCCCAGGTTCGATTCTGGTCAAGGGCATGTACCTTAGTTGTGGGCACATACCCAGTAGCTAGTGTGCAGGAGGCAGCTGATCAATGTTTCTCATTGATGTTTCTAACTCGCTATCCATTTCCCTTCCTTTCGGTAAAAAAAGCAATAAAATATATTTTTTAAAATAGTGCTATCCTTAAGCACTATTGCTAAGGAGAATTAATGAGCTTAGTAAATTTAAAGCACTTAATACAGTTTCTAACACTTCCGTTAAGTACTATGTAAATATCATTATTTTTTTTATTAAATGAACAAAGTGTTGAGATAATTCTGTATACCTAGAGTTAGATCTAAAACCTACTATTTGATTTTTGGGCATTTTGAATGAATATTATATGAAAACTTTTTCTTTGTTCAACTGTTTTCTGCAGAGGCTGGCTATATAGCTACCCCCATAGCCATGGTCCAGGCAGCCATGACCCTTCTAAACGATGCCTCTAATCTTCCTACCGTGTAAGTGTGGTTCTCTTCTAATGTGAGGATCGCTTTTTCATGTTACTTTTAAGCTTACTTTGATTTGATTTCAGGCGTTGGGTCTGCACATGAGTATTTACAGTTCCTTTGATACAGAGTTAGAGGTAAATTAAAACTGTGAGGAGGAAAATCCTTTATGGGCCTCTGGAAACAAAGCAGAAGTCATGGAGAGGAGACAGACGTTTGAGAGCCGTGTAAGGTGGCTTCATTTCCCGGGCGTGCTGACACCAGCGTGATTGATTCCTGGTGTCCTGGCCACACGATTGCCAAGGGGACCAGCTACTGGGTATTTGGCTGTTGCCTGAAAGTAGGCCAGCCTCACAGGAACACAGAAGTAAATAAGTTTGACCTGAAACCTGTTATGTTAAGTCATAAACAGAAAAATTATATAAAGTGAAACCTAATTAAATTTTTTCAAATACTTGTATACGCTTTGACTATATTTAGCATTTACATTTGGCCATTACATTTCAAGAAACTTTTTTTCATTCGGTTTCAGTCCTCTTTATGCTTTATTAATATTGATTTATTCCACTCAGGTCTTTATTTATCCTCCTGGTGGGAGGGCTGTCTGTGAAGGCCGGTTCCCGGTGGGTGGCGCTGGGTGTGCCCCTGAGCAAGGTGCTGGGGAACAGGCACTGGGCGCTGCATCAGCTCAGTTCTGGGTGCCAGCTTCCTGCTCCTTGGCTGGGCTTAGGAATTAACCCACCCGAGTCCAGAGCCCAGAACAGGTTTCTGCTCACTCAGCAGAGGAAAGGGCCAGAGACAGACAGCTTTGTGAATGTTTGTCTCATTCTTGTCTTCCAGGGGCGGGGTCTTCACACCCGGAGCCGCTTTCTGCAGAACAAAGCTGATTGACAGACTCAACAAACGGGGCATTGAATTCAGTGTCATCAGCAGCTCTGAAGTCTAAACAATTGAAGATTTTTCCAAACTCATAAAGTGCGTGAATTAACAGCTTTTTTATTCGCTATTTGAAATTCTTCTGTAAGCCTGTCTGGCTCTATGTGGAAAAGATTACCAAATCTAAAATATGTTCACACTAAAAGCAGGAATTCCACTAGCTTACCCTAAATTTCAAATCCTAGCTGATTTTATGATTTTATTGCTTGTGAGAGAGAACCACTATTTGACTGACTTTTTCATTGAAGAATTCATGGTCAATTTTTATAAGTGAGCTGGCAGATCAGAGGGTGGGCGGTGTCTTTATCTGGTGGCTGACAGATCCCTTCATGAGGCACCCAGGCTGGTCACGGCCTCACTGCTGATTTCCTAGCCATGGTACGGAGTGGATCTTACTTTCCAATGAGTTTCTCTACGCATGTGTGGGCCTTTGCCAAGTGAAACTGTACTTTTGTTATTTTAGCTTAGTTTTCACCCATCTACACAGATTGATTTTGGACTTACCCAAGTTGCATAATAAAGGATTGTCAATTGATTGGTGGTTTTGTGTTTGGTGATTGGGTAGTGGTAGAAACGTGCTTCCCACGTACAGCCTTTCCCTGGGCCCTGGTATTCAACAGAAATCATCAGCCTAGACCCCACCCCCAGGAGGGTTTCAGTGTCATCCTATCTGATTCCTAGCTTTCTGTCTTTGAGAGCAAGAGTTGGGGTTGTCACCTGTTTCCTTCTTCCTGGTTTCTTATGCAAATAGGGCTGACCACTCCCCCGGGTAGTCCTGCATGTTAAAGTAGCAGGTGATTAGGAGTGCAGCCCCTTAGCCAAGCCCTGCTTACTCACAGCAGCCTTGAACACGCCTTGGGTGTATAGTCTTTAAAGCCTCAGAAGGGGGGAATAATAGTGCCGAACCCGGAGTGATGGTGAGAATTAAGTGAGCTGTTAGGTGTTTAGCACTTAGATAACTTCGTAGGCACAGAGTAAGCGCTGTCTCGGGAGAGTTCTTTACAGCCTCTCACAGACCAAGTGCCTGTTCGTCCTCCACTGAGCCCCTTCGGTGAGTTCTTTGTGGAATCAAGATTGCTTGGAGCCGAAACCGGTTTGGCTCAGTGGATAGAGCGTTGGCTGGGAACTGAAAGGTCCTGGTTCGATTCTGGTCAAAGATATGTACCTTTGTTGCGGGCACATCCCCAGGAGCGGGTGTGCAAGATGCAGCTGATTGATGAATCTCTCTCATCGATGTTTCTAACTCTCTGTCCCTCTCTCTTCCTCTCTGTAAAAAATCAATAAAATAAGTATATTAAAAAAAAAAAAAAGATTGCTTGGAGAGCCTGCTTGGTGTGGCTCCGTTGGTTGGAGCATCATCCCATTCACCAAAAGGTGGCAGGTTTGATTTCTGTGTGAGAAGCAACAGATTGATGTTTCTCACATCAATATTTCTCCCCCCACCCACTTCCTCTCTCTGGAATCAATTTTTAAAAATGCCCTAACTGGTTTGGCTCTTGGAGAGAGCATCTGCCTGTGGACTGGGGGTTCCCAGCTTCAATCCTGGTCAAGGGCATGTACCTTGGTTGCAGGCACATCCGCAGTGGGGGGTGTGCAGGAGGTAACTGTTCAGTGTTTCTAACTCTAAAAAATCAATAAAATATATTAAAAAAAAAAAAAAAAGTTGCTTCCAGATTAACTTCAGGCAGATCTCTGCCACCCAAGACCCTCGTTGCAGGCACCAACACTGCTGAGTGGACTGGAGAGCCTGTAAAGGCCAGAAATAAGAGCGAGGCCATGAGGCCATAAAACGGCACGAACAGCCACTGCCTCTGTCCGACAGCAAGACACTTATCAGAAGGGCTTTATCTGAAGTTTCAAACTTCACCAGAAAAAGGTGAGTGGCAAATGCTTGTCACTAGCCTTCGTGTGCCAGGGCTTCCTGTTACTTAGGGCTTATTCCTGTGCTGTGTGAGAAAAGAGAGGCTCAGAGAGGTAAAGGCATTGGCCGCAAAAACCACACAGCTGTCGGATGGATTGAACCAGAGGCAGTCTGGTCCCAGAGCATTCTGCTAGCGGTTCCCTTCAGCTCCCCCACTTCCCCTTCACCTGCTGTGGGCTCATTTCTACGGGTTTTAAATCAAAGTGAAGAGCTTTGCTTAAAAATGGTGGGAGGAATAGGTTGAATAATCGGGAAATGGATCCAGAGCTGCTGGTAGGAAACGTCTAGCTGGCAGCGTTCCGGTTCAGAAACGCTCCTCCGCCCTCACCGGCCCTGCCTTGCTCCTGGACTTGTCCGTCATGTGTGACTGGCAGTCACACGCAGCTGTCTGCCTCCCGTCCATGTGGCCTGAGGGTGAACATGGACACAATGCACCGCCAGAGGGGCCAGTGTCTGCATCTGAGCCCCCACTGCTCCCCCACAGCCAGTCTTCTAACCTTACACACACACACACACACACACACACACACACACACACACACACACGATGTCCCTAGGAACGACCAGAAGTTCCCACCAGCAAATACCGTGAACTGTTAAGAGTGGGAATTGTGAGGGAGTGTGTATGAGAGTTCTGTACATTGCTTTGGAAACTTTTCTGTACATTTCAAGAATTGTTTTAAAATTAAGAATTACCCACAAGTGCTCCCCCACCAGGCAAGGGGCTGGGGAACAAGGGCAGAGCATCTGAGCGTGAGGACAGGCTGAGCTCCTGGCCGAGATGCGCTGGGGAAGGTGCCCCGAGGAAGCCACGGACGCCACAGAGAAAAGCTCTCTGATGCAGAGAGACACCCAGAAAAATCCCCAGAAACAGGGAACTGAGGCAAAGGGATAGCTGTCCTTTTGAGGATGCAGAAGAGCCTGAGCCAGGAGCCCGATTCCCCAGGGAGTGTAGCCTTGCAACTACGACTCACGTGGATGGGGCCCGGACTCAGAGCTGTCACATGCTGGCATGTAGGAGATTGGCAAGTGACAGCGGCTTCATTCCAGTGGAAGGTCATTGGCCTCAAGACCACTTGTCTGACTCGGCAACCTCATCTCCATCCTCCCCCCATGTGCTAATACACCACCACCACCCTCCTCCCCCCCCTTGCCCTTCCCCCCCACCCCTGTCCTGCCGGAGCCATCTTTTTTTTATAAATATTTTATTGATTTTTACAGAGAGGAAAAAAGAGGGATAGTTAGAAACATCGATGAGAGAGAAACATCAATCAGCTGCCTCCTGCACACCCCCTACTGGGGATGTGCCAGCAACCAAGGTACATGCCCTTGACCAGAATCGAACCTGGGACCTTTCACTCCCCAGGCGGATGCTCTAGCCACTGAGCCAAACCGGTTTCGGCATCCCGGAGCCATCTTACCTACGGTGACCAGACCAGACATCCCGCTTTTGGCGGGACAGTACGATTTTTAACAATTTGTCCTGCGTCCCGCGGAATTGGGACTTTTTTAAAACGGCGCGTGACGCGAGACAAATTGTTAAAAATCAAGACATCTGCTCGCCTTAATTTTACCCCCATTCATGAGAGAAACAATTGAATGAATTAAATCTTTGACATGTGCTCGCTCTACGTTTGTATAGGAATCATAACTTTCTAAACGTTGTTGTTTGACACAATAAAAGACGGTTTTCTTAAGGAAAGCGGGATAGCACCCAGTGACTTCGGCTGCTTTCAGCTCAGCCCATGGAAAATGCCAGAAGCTGGGCTGCTGCTCGCCACGCTTGTCCACATCCACCCCCTCTGCAGCTGCTCTCTCCAGCTGGAAGAAGTCAAACTGGCTCATGCCCTCACTGCCTTGCTCTGAAGGATACCTGATGCAGAGGTAGGCGCTGGTGGATCCCAAAATGACGCGGTCCTAGGGAGGGGAGGGTCAGCTCAGAGGGAGGATGCTGACCTCACACGGCCCTCGGGGGGGTGAGGTCAGGTGCTCCAGGATGGCCAAGGCCCTGCAACCAGCCCGGCTGTGGGAAGAGACTCATACAGGAGAAGGGGAGGGGTGGCATCTTTGCTATTGTGTGCATGCTTTCATTTATTTCTTCCTTTATTTCACATGGAGCACTGATGCTCCATCAGGCACTGGGAACCAGTGGGGACCAAACAGACCCAACCCCACCCGTCCAGGACTGTGTGTGTGTGTGTGTGTGTGTGTGTGTGTGTGTGTGTATATATATATATATATATATATTTTTTTTTTTTTTTTTTTTTTAATATATTTTATTGTTGGCTTGGGGACTGAAGGGTCCCGGGTTTGATTCCGGTCAAGGGCATGTACCTTGGTTGCGGGCATATCCCCAGTAGGGGGTGTGCAAGAGGCAGCTGATCGATGACTCTTTCTCATCGATGTTTCTAACTCTATCTCTCTCCCTTCCTCTCTGTATAAAATCAATAAAAAAATATATTAAAAAAAATAATAATATATTTTATTGATTTTTTTACAGAGAGGAAGGAGAGGGATAGAGAGTTAGAAACATCAATGAGAGAGAAACATCGATCAGCTGCCTCTTGCACACTCCCTACTGGGGATGTGCCTGCAACCAAGGTACATGCCCTTGACCAGAATAGAACCTCGGACCTTTCAGTCTGTAGGCCGACACTCTATCTACTGAGCCAAACCAGTTTCAGCCAGGACCGTGTAGACTGACGATGTGACACCCAGTGAGAGGCTGGAGGAGAAGGGCAGTGCTTCTGCAGAGAGTGCAGGGGGCCTGGTCACATGGGGCTTAGAGAATGGTCTCTTCTAGGTGTTCAGGCTGGGGCATGGGGGGGGATGGAGGGGGAGGTGTGGTGAGCCGGCACAGCCATGGCATACGCAGCCTCAGGGCGCCTTATGTGCCACGCCAGCTCAGCCAGGTTCTGTGAGCCTGAGAGGGGGCGGTGAAGGATTGAGAAAAGACAGATAAGAGAATGAAAGCTGGGTCTGGGTGGGATGCTGTCCTCTCTGATGGAGAGCTAGCGACAGCACCACAGACTACAAGCTGTGTCTTTATTTTATAGCCGATGCCACGAGGCACAGTAAGGGCGTGGTCAAGATGTTGACAATGTTCTAATCTACTCAGTTACACGCACCTGAACTCTATCAAGCCCACATCACTCAGCCACGTGGGGCCACGTGTTGGGACCACAGGTTCACACAACTGCAGCTGTTGGCTATCATTGTGTTAACACCCCCTCTGAGGGTCATGTGAGGTCAGCATCCTCCCTCTGAGCTGACCCTCGCCGTCACCATCGAGACGAAGCTGCAGCATTTGGTAACTTCCCTCCAGACCACAGAGGTAGGGCTGGGCAGGGCTGGGGGCTTGACCCGTGTCCCTCTGCCACGGACACACAGTGACACGGCAAGGCCACGGCCATGGCTGTGGAGCTGGGAGATCTGAGGAACTCGGGTAGAAGCTCCATTTACAGTCCACACAGAACAGGAAATCCTGTGTTCTTGCCCTCTGATTCCTACTGACCTTAGAGCTCAGAGTCGAAAACACAGCTACCCTGTACATGGACTGTTGCTTTAATAGTGCATCTGGCTGCTGCGTGCACCCCATGTCGTGCCCACACCCCTAGAACCCTTGGACCCTAACTTAGCCTGGCCTCCTGATGCCATCCCTCCCACCACTGTGGGGTTTGTCCCGAGCCCATGGCTCTGGGGAGAGGTAATGGGGGCGGTGTAGACAGAGGGAGAGGCCGGAAATTCTCATCTCAGCCCTGTTAGGACCTGGTACCTGCAGCGAACGCCAGGAGAGAGAGCAGGGCTCAGGGCACACCACGTGGTCCTGGAAGACAGCTCACTGTCCTCAAATTCTCCCCAAACTGGGTCCTCAGCCTCGCTAAGGCCTTGGCTCCCTGCCTGCCCGCCTTCCCCGCACGCTGCGGGAATGATGTAAACCACAGCCCAGGCCACAGTCACTGGAAACCCCTACTCCAACCCTCCACCTGGCGGGCAGCCTGTGAGTTCGGCCATGGGGAGGCCGGGCCCCAGGTGCTGGCAGACCTCACCTGGGCCTGGGCCCTGCCGCCTGGAGCCAAGGCCAAGCTTCCTGCCCTGGCAGCTGATGGGGCCTGCTGATGGGGGGCTGATGGGGTGGCTGATGGGGGGCTGGTGGGACCGGCTGATGGGGGGGCTGGTGGGGGCGGCTGATGGGGGGCTGGTGGGACCGGCTGATGGGGGGGCTGGTGGGGGCGGCTGATGGGGGCTGGCTGATGGGGGGATTGATGGGGGGCTGATTGGACCGGCTGATGGGGGGCTGGTGGGGTGGCTGATGGGGGGCTGGTGGGGGCAGCTGTTGGGCCGGCAAACCTGCCACAGGTGGGGGCACTTGAAAGGCGTGAGGCGGGGCGGCCGGGCCGCAGTGGAGAGACGGAGGGACGGAGGCTCGGACGTGGGGAGGACATCACGGTAGGTTCTGTCCAGTTCTGAGCGTTTTATCCAAAAAGTGGAGGCCCCGGGGGAGGCCTGGGCCCGCAGGGTGTCTGTGGCGTGGACAGTGGTCATGCCAGGGAGGCGGTGGCGGGCGGCCTGCGTGGGACGGAGGGTGCAGCCGCGTGTCTCGGGTCCGGGGGCGCCGGGCGGGGGGTGGGGGCCGTCCTGAGGCCATGCTGCCCGGTCTGAGGGCGCAGAGTCCAGGGAGGAGCCTGCACGGGCGGCGCCCCTGGAGGTGGGTCCGAGCCGGCGGGCTGAGGTCCCAGCGGGCAGGGTGCGGGGTGCGGGCAGGCGGAGCTGATCAGTGTCTGGGTGAACGGTAGGAGCGGGCATGAGGGAGCTTTCTGGAAGCTGAAAATGTCCTATATCTTGCCCCCTCCCCTTTCTCTTACTTGGCTTTTATTTATAAAAACCCTTTTACGTTTTCTTCTTGTTCTGTAACTATCTGACGTACTGACCAGGTTCTAACACGAAATCTACAAAATAAGTTGTTTTCGAAGAAGGCAACTTTTCATCCCTGAGTAAAATCCCACGGCGTCTGTCTTTCTACCTTGTTCGGTCTCTCCCTCCTAGGGAAGGCAAGTTTTATTCTGTCTAGTTTTTGTTCAGTCTCGCCGTGTTTGTTTCTTGTTTATTATTTGAATTTATTTTTTCAGGTGCAGTTTATAGTCAGCATTTTCATTAGTTTCAAGTGTGCAGCACTGTGGTCTTTCTCCTTTTTCCACGTCCCACACGGAAAAATGACAGGTTCTTGAGGGGAGGAGCTGGGGATTAAGAAATTAGAGAAAGAAAGACACAAGAGGCAGAAATAGATTCATAAAGCTGGGAGCTAGGTGGGTGCCATCTCTCTGATGGAGAGACAGTCACACTCACCACAGACAACACAGCATATTTATTGGTTTCCAAAGGGGAGTTTAAGGTCAAAAGGAGTTTCGGGTGTGCCCAGATCCTATTCATCAAAATCGGGGTAAGCTCCTTATTTTTTGGTACAAGATTTAGCATATCAAGACCTGGGTGAGTCAAGGTTCTATTTGTTCCTCATTTCAAGCACATGGATTAAGAAATCAGTACTGATAACAGGATTCTGCCAGCTGATAAGAATTAACAGAATGCCCATGTACCTTCTCAGGCGGATCTCTACACAGCTCGGGGGAGATCACTTCACAGCGTGATCTGCCCCATGGGCCGCCTGGCACGGCCACGGTGAGCCTGAGGGGGCGGTGAAGGATGGAGAAAAGACAGACAAGAGGATGAAGGCTGGGTCTCAGTGGGATGCCGCCTCTCTGATGGAGGGCCCTTTTCTCTGAAAGCCCCACGTTGTCCGCTTTGAACCTCAAGCCCCTCTCCCCTTGCTGATCTCTTTTCTGGGAGGGAAACCAGATTCCCAGCGGATTCCCAGACGGGTGCTGTCCCCACGCCCCCCTGGCATGGCCTGTCCCTTCTGCTCGGCGAAAGAGCCTTCAGCAGCAATGTCCCCTGTGAAGGGGGCGCTGTGTCTGCCGTCCTCAGAGGCCTGTGCTGAGGCTGACAGGCGATCGTGTGCAGAGTGAGAGCCAGGAAGGAAGGCGATGGTGGTGAAGGCGCCGATGGTGTTAACACCTGGGCGCTCCCCTCGGTCCTCGCCCCGGCTCCACCTCTGAGCTCCACATGGCAGCGTGGGCACACACAGCCGCTCCCTCTGTCCGCAGCTCTGCTCTCTGCAGGCTCAGTCGCCCACGGTCAGCTGCAGCTCAGAAATATCAATGGCCCTCGATGGTGTGGCTCAGTGGATAGGTCACTGGCCTGTGGCCTGGAAGGCCCTGGTTCGATTCCTGTCTAGGGCACATGCCTGGGTTGCAATCCCCTGCAGGGGGCATGCAGAGGGCAGCCGATCAATGATTCTTTCTCATCGTTGATGTTTCTGTCTCCCTCTCCTCTCTGAAATAAAAATATATTTAAAAAATATTAGGTGGGCCAAAACTGGTTTGGCTCAGTGGATAGAGCATCAGCCTGCGGACTGAAGGGTCCCAGGTTCGATTCCGGTCAGGGGCATGTACCTTGGTTGTGGACACATCCCCAGCAGGGTGTGTGTGTGTGCAGGAGGCAGCTGGTCGATGATTCTCTCTCATCAATGTTCTATCGATAACTCTCTATCTCTCTCTCTTCCTCTCTGTAAAAAATCAATAATAATATTAGGTGGAAGGTTCCAGAAACAAGTAATTGACAAATGTTACAATCACGTGCCACTCTGAGTACCTCCCTTATCTCCTCACATAGGCATTGCATCGTCTCACATCCCAGGAATAAGGTGAGCCAGGACACAGAGATATTTTGAGAGAGAGAGAGCCCCCTGTCATATAACTGTTATTACAGTAGATGGCTATAATTTTTCTTTTCTGTTACGATTGTTAATTGCTTACTGGGCCTAATTTGTAAATTACACTTAGCCACAGGTGTGGACACCTGGGAAGAGGGATTGGGTGTGTGTGGGTCGCCCCCTCCCCCGTCCCTGACTGCCTGGGAGCAGGTGGCTGAGACGGGGAGGGACAGGCTGCAGAGGGGACAGGACTGTGTCCTGGGCAGGATCCCTGGGTGTGTGTTTGCTCCTCCTGAGCTTGCTGTCCTTCACTGCTCCTACCACCCAACCCACAGCCATCTGCTCCTTCTCCCCGATCTGCACCGAGCCTTTTCCTGGGAGAGGGTCCGGGCGGGGAGCTCCGGGGCTGGTCAGTAGGGCTAGGCATTCGGGCGCTGCGGGGCCTCCGCTTAGGAGAGCCCCCGGGCTGTCAGGGCGGGGCTGGGTTGAGCCCGCAGAATCGGGGGGGTGTCCCTGAGCAGAGGGGGGTCCCTGAACAGGGGTTCGGGTCAGGCCCTGCCTGCTTTTTCTCCTGTGCTCCTGGGGGGGGGGGGAGAGACCGGTCCTGGGCTGGGACGAGAGGGCCCCTAACCTATCGAGGCCACATTGCTGTTCCGGGTCAGGTCTCTGTGACCCCAAAGCGAGTGCTCATATGATGCTATTTCTTCTTTTCTGGACTTTGAGGGCACCAAGGGCTGTGTCCAAACCTGCTGCCGCTTAAAATCCCACCGGGAGAAAGCGGGTCTCCACACCCCGCTTTCTCCTTCCTCCTCCTCCTCCTCCTCTTCCTCCTTATGGATTTCAGAGAGGAGGGAAAGGGGGAGAGAGATAGAAACATCAATCATGAGAGAGAATCATTGATCAGCTGCCTTCTGCACGCCCCCTACTGGGGACTGAGCCTGCAACCCGGGCATGTGCCCTGACCGGGAATTGAACCCAGGACCCTTCAGTCCTCAGGCTGACCCTCTATCCACTGAGCCACACCAGCGCGGGCGCCCACTGTCTTAGGATGTGAGCTCTCGTTACCTTGGAGACTCCAGGTCTCTGCTGCCTTTCCTGGTGCCTGGTCAGGACCGGGGGGGGGGGGGGGGGGCGCTGAGGTGTCGCTTCTGCTGGGCTTGGGATGCTCGAGCGCTCCAGCTCTTGGTCCAGGAATCTCCGGAGGCCAAAGGAAGCTCCGCCGTTACTGTAAGGAGCGCCCTGGCCTCTCCCGGGACCTGGCCGGGCAGCAAATAAACACACAGGATGCCCGTGCCCTGGCCGGGCGGTCCAGGCGGTTGAGTGTCGTCCTGTGCACCGAAAGGTCGCGGTTCGATTTCCCAGGGAGAGCACGTGTCCGGGGTGTGGGTGTGATCCCTGGGTGGGTGCAGGAAGCAGCCGGCTGGTGCTTCTCTCTCTCCTTCCTCTTTCTTTAAAAATCAGTAAAAACAGCCGGAACCGGTTTGGCTCAGTGGAGAGAGGGTTGGCCTGCGGACTGAAAGGTCTCAGGTTCGATTCCGGTCAAGGGCATGTACCTTAATTGCGGGCACATTCCTGGTAGGGGGTGTGCAGGAGGCAGCTAGTTGATGTTTCTTTCTCATCCACGTTTCTAGCTCTCTATCCCTCTCCTTTCCTCTCTGTGGAAAATCAATAAAATATATATTTTTAAAAATCAGTAAAAACATATTAAGAGATGTATATAGGATGTCCAGTTAAATTTGGAATCCTGGTAAATAAACTTTTAGTATACCCATGCACTATTTGGGATATGCTTATACTAAAAACGTTATTTGTTGTTTATCTGAAATGCAGACTTACTGTGTTTTATCTGGCAACCCTGGGCCCAGGGCCCTCGAGGACTGAACAGCTGTTTGACCTTGGCTGGTGGCCTGGGGACCCCGGTGGCCGGAGAGGGGCAGTGCCTCCTGGTGTCTGGAGAATGGAGCACCGCGGGGGTCCGAGGGGGCTTTGGGCCGAAGGCAGTGAGAGGCAGAGCGCGGCCGCCATGTGCGTGTTCCGGGTTGGCCGGACAAAATGCCAGACGGTGCCAGACCACCACCGAGCGTCCCTCCCGGCTCTGCAGGCTGGAAGTCAAGGTCAAGGTGCCGGGGCCTGGTTTCTCGGAGGCCTCTCTCTGGCTCCCTCCTGGAGGCTCACATGACCTTCCTCTGTGCCATGTCCTGATGGCCCATCCGGACTCCGGTCACCCTGGACCAGGGCCGCCCTCATGGCCTCACGGGGACGGAACTGCCTTTGGGACCTGTCTCACACAGCCCGCTCCAGTGCGAGGGCTCAGGGCTCCACAGGACGCCTTTTGGGGAGCGGGCACAGCTCAGCTCTTAACGGGCAGAGAGCCATTCAGGAAGCATGCGAGTGCCCTGGGCACCGTGTCCACACTCACGGCGTGTCAGTGCCCTGGGCACCGTGTCCACACTCACGGCGTGTCAGTGCCCTGGGCACCGTGTCCACACTCACGGCGTGTCAGTGCCCTGGGCACCGTGTCCACACTCACGGCGTGTCAGTGCCCTGGGCACCGTGTCCACGCTCACGGCGTGTGGGTGCCCCGGGCACCGTGTCCACGCTCACAGCGTGTGGGTGCCCTGGGCTCCTTGTCCACGCTCACAGCGTGTGGGTGCCCTGGGCACAGCGTGTGGGTGTCCTGGTCACTGTGTCCACGCTCACAGCGTGTGGGTGCCCTGGGCACAGCGTGTGGGTGTCCTGGTCACTGTGTCCATGCTCACAGCGTGTGAGTGCCCTGGGCACAGCGTGTGGGTGTCCTGGTCACTGTGTCCACGCTCACAGCGTGTGGGTGTCCTGGTCACCGTGTCCACGCTCACAGCGTGTGGGTGTCCTGGTCACCGTGTCCACGCTCACAGCGTGTGGGTGCCCCGGGCTCCATGTCCACGCTCACAGCGTGTGTGTGCCCTGGGCTCCGTGTCCACACTCACGGCGTGTCAGTGCCCTGGGCACCGTGTCCACGCTCACAGCGTGTGGGTGCCCCGGGCACCGTGTCCACACTCACAGCGTGTGGGTGCCCCGGGCTCCGTGTCCACGCTCACAGCGTGTGGGTGCCCCGGGCACCGTGTCCACGCTCACAGCGTGTGGGTGTCCTGGTCACCGTGTCCACGCTCACAGCGTGTGGGTGTCCTGGTCACCGTGTCCACGCTCACAGCGTGTGGGTGCCCCGGGCTCCGTGTCCACGCTCACAGCGTGTGTGTGCCCTGGGCTCCGTGTCCACACTCACGGCGTGTCAGTGCCCTGGGCACCGTGTCCACGCTCACAGCGTGTGGGTGCCCCGGGCACCGTGTCCACACTCACAGCGTGTGGGTGCCCCCGGGCTCCGTGTCCACGCTCACAGCGTGTGGGTGCCCCGGGCTCCGTGTCCACGCTCACAGCGTGTGGGTGCCCCCGGGCTCCGTGTCGGCCGCGGGGCCAGGCCTGACCTGGAGCTGAGTCCTGAGGAGCCCGCACTCCGCCCGGAACACGGGCCCAGGAGGAGGGCGAGTATTTCCAGGGCCCCCAGCGTCCTGGCAGCCTTGACCTCCCCCGATGGAGGGAGGGCCCAGCTGCAGGCTCCCCCTGCCCCTCCCGCCTCAGCCCTGCCTGGAGCACAGGCTGCAGGGCGCTGGCACCTTCGGCTGCTCGTCCTCGCACTGAACGTGCACATAACGGCCCACAGGGCTCCCCGGCTCTTTCCCAGCCAGTCTGCCAGGACCTGCCTTGCCCTGGGCTCTGGCCGGAGGCAGGAAGCACAGCCTGCATACCAGGGGCCCCGTGGAGAGGGGGAAGGGGCAAATAGAACAGAAAGCCTTCTTAAAGGGGCGGGGCTGGCGGGGTCGGCTCTGCACAGTCACACCACCGGGAAGGGGTGTGCTTGGGGTGATGGTGACGGAAAGGCTCCCACCAGGTCATGTGACATTTAAATAGCTGTTAGAAATAAGGGCCGGACGGCGGGTTGTGTTCTACATCGAGGGTCTCCACAGATACTGAACGCTGACCCCACCTGTGGACGGGGCGTTTGGGAGGCGAGGTCGACTGGAGGGTCACCATTCGGTCAGGCGAAGGGTTGAAGGGTCAGCATCAGCATCGTCATTTAATTCCTGGGTTCAAGCCCTGTCTCCCTCACTTAGGAGCTCCGCCCTCTCTGGGGAATGGCTTTGCCTGTTTAGACTTCAGGTGGCTCGGTGATGGCGCTGGGAGCTGTTGGAGAGTGTGTAATAACAGTGTACGCTGTGCACACTCCCTGTGTGCCCGTCTGTGCCGCATGCCTTATGTGCAGGATCTCATTTCACCCTCAGCGGCAGGAGAGTGCTCTCTCAGCTCCTCGGGTGCGCGCACCGAGTGCTGAGGGGCTGAGTGACTTGCCCGGTGACAGCTGGAAAGGTCAGAGGCAGGATTCAGTCTCAGGCCACTCACTGCAGAGCCTGCCCACGCGCCTACAGGCGGCAAAACTTATGCGAAACGGTAGACAGTAAGCTTGGTGGCTGTTGTGATCTTCAGCTTTTCTTACTTTGAGAAAATTGACTAGTGCGAAGACAGTACATAAAGGAGCAGGACAAAAGAGGCTTGCTTTTTTATTTAAATGCCCCAACCACACACAACCCAAACGGTCTGTCCCGCAGATGCTCAGGCCAGTCTGTCCCTGAGGGAGACGTTCGAGGCTTGTCTGTATGGCAGACGCTCTGGGCCAGTCTGTCCGAGAGGAAGACCCTCGGGGCAGGTCCTTCTGGCAGACGAATCGGGGCAAGACTGTCCAAGAGACGCTTTTGGGGGGCTGTCCCTCTGGCAAACAAATCTAAGACGGTCTGTCCAGGAGACGCTTTAAGGGGGCGGTCCCCCTGGCAGATGAATCAGGGCCGGACTGTCCAGGAGACGCTTTGTTTTTTTCAGGGGCAGGTTCCTCTGGCAGACGGATTGGGGCTGGACTGTCCAGGAGACGCTTTCGGGGAGCAGGTCCCTCTGGCAGACGGATTGGGTCGGACTGTCCAGGAGACGCTTTTTTATTGGGGGAGGGGCTGGTCCCTCTGGCAGACGGATCGGGGCTGGACTGTCCAGGAGATGTTTTTTGGGGCAGGTCCCTTTGACAGACGGATTGGGCCCGGATTGTCCAGGAGATGCTTTTTTTTTTTTTTCGGGTGCAGGTCCCTCTGGCAGACGGATCGGGGCCGGACTGTCCAGGAGTCTCTTTCGTGGGGTGGGTCCCTCTGGCAAACGGATCGGGGCTGGACTGTCCAGGAGACGCTTTCAGGGTAGGGTCCCTCTGGCAGACGGATCGGGGCCGGACTGTCCAGGAGCCGCTTTTGGGGAAAAAGGTCCCTCTGGCAGACAGATCGGGGCCAGACTGTCCTGGAGATGCTTTTTTTTTTATCCGGGGCAGTTACCTCTGGCAGACGGATCAGGGCCGGACTGTCCAGCAGACGCTTTCAGGGGGCAGGTTTCTCTGGCAGACGGAAGGAGGCGGCAGGCTGGCTTCGTGGTGTCAGGTAGCAGCCCTTGGGTCTCGGGTACGGGCCAGATGGAGACAGTAGGCGGGCTTTGCGGGCCCGGGCCAGATGAAGGCAGCAGGTGGGATTTGTGAGGCAGGTGGCGGCCCGTTGGGTCCCAGGCCCGGGCAGGATGAAGGCGGCAGTTGGGTGTCGTGGTGGCAGGTGACGGCCTTTTGGGTCCCGGGCCCGGGCCGGATGGAGGCAGCAGGCGGGCTTCGTGGTGGCACATGGCAGCCCGTTGGGTCCCAGGCCCGGGCCGGATGGAGGCGGCAGGTCGGCTTTGCGTGCCCGGGCCTGATGGCGGCTTCAGGCGGGATTCGTGGTGGCAGGTAGCGGCCCTTTAGTTTCCCGGGCCCAGGCCGGATGGAGGCGGTAGGCGGGCTTTGTGTTGGCAGGTGGCAGCACGTTGGGTCCCGGTCCTGGGCCGGATGGAGGCGGCATGCAGGATTCATGGTGGCAGGTGGCGGCCAGTTGAGTCCTGGGCCCGGGCCGGATGGAGGCGGTAGGCGGGCCTTGTGGTGGCAGGTGGCGGCCCCTTGGGTCAGGGCGGAACTTACCAGCATACGCTTTAGGGGGGCAGGTCCCTCTGGCAGACGGATTGGGTCGGACTGTCCAGGAGACACTTTTTTGCGGGGGAGGGGGCAGGTCCCTCTGGCAGACGGATCGGGGCCAGACTGTCCAAGAGACGCTTTTGGGGGGCAGTTCTCTCTGGCAGACGGATCGGGGTCGGACTGTCCAGGAGCCGCTTTCGGGGGACAGATCCCTCTGGCAGACGGATCGGAGCCGGACTGTCCAGGAGACGCTTTTTTTTTTTTTCGGGTGCAGGTCCCTCTGGCAGACGGATCGGGGCCGGACTGTCCAGGAGACGCTTTTGGGGGGCAGTTCCCTCTGGCAGACGGATCGGGGCCAGACTGTCCAAGAGACGCTTTTGGGGGGCAGATCCCTCTGGCAGATGGATCGGGGCCGGACTGTCCAGGAGACGCTTTTTTTTTTCGAAGGCAGGTCCCTCTGGCAGACGGATCAGGGCCGGACTGTCCAGGAGACGCTTTTTTTTTTATCGGGGGCAGGTCCCTCTGGCAGACAGATCAGGGCCGGACGGTCCAGGAGACGCTTTTTTTTTTCGAAGGCAGGTCACTCTGGCAGACTGATCGGGGCCGGACTGTCCAGGAGACGCTTTTTTTTTCGGGAGCAGGTCCCTCTGGTAGATGGTACGGGGCCGGACTGTCCAGGAGACGCTTTTTTTTTTTTCAAAGGCAGGTCCATCTGGCAGATGGTTCGGAGCCGGACTGTCCAGGAGACGCTTTTTTTTTTTTTTCGAAGGCAGGTCCCTCTGGCAGACGGATCGGGGCCAGACTGTCCAAGAGACGCTTTTTTTTGGGGGAGGGGGCAGTTCTCTCTGGCAGACGGATTGGGTCGGACTGTCCAGGAGACGCTTTTTTGGGGGGGGGGGCAGGTCCTTCTGGCAGAGGGATTGGGCCTGGATTGTCCAGGAGATGCTTTTTTTTTTTTTCGGGTGCAGGTCCCTCTGGCAGACGGATTGGGGCCGGACTGTCTAGGAGACGCTTTCAGTGGGCAGGTCCCTCTGGCAGACGGATCGGGGCCGGACTGTCCAGGAGACGCTTTCGGGGGGCAGTTCCCTCTGGCAGACGGATCAGGGCCGGACTGTCCAGGAGACGCTTTTTTTTTTTTTCGGGTGCAGGTCCCTCTGGCAGACGGATCGGGGCCGGACTGTCCAGGAGACGCTTTTTGGACGGGGGCAGGTCCCTTTGACAGACGGATTGGGCCTGGATTGTCCAGGAGATGATTTTTTTTTTTTTCGAAGGCAGGTCACTCTGGCAGACGGATCGGGGCAAGACTGTCCAAGAGACGCTTTTTGGGGGGGGGAGGGGGCAGGTCCCTCTGGCAGACGGATTGGGCCCGGATTGTCCAGGAAATGCTTTTTTTTTTTTCGGGGGGCAGTTCCCTCTGGCAGACGGATTGGGGCCGGACTGTCTAGGAGACGCTTTTTTTGGGGGAGGGGGCAGGTCCCTTTGACAGACGGATTGGGCCCGGATTGTCCAGGAGATGCTTTTTTTTTTTCGGGAGCAGGTCCCTCTGGCAGACGGATTGGGGCCGGACTGTCCAGGAGACGCTTTTTTGGGGGGAGGGGGCAGGTCCCTTTGACAGACGGATTGGGCCCGGATTGTCCAGGAGACGCATTTTTTTTTTCGGGTCAGGTCCCTCTGGCAGACGGATCGGGGCCGGACTGTCCAGGAGATGCTTTTTTTGGGGGAGGGGGCAGGTCCCTTTGACAGATGGATTGGGCCCGGATTGTCCAGGAGATGCTTTTTTTTTTTCGGGAGCAGGTCCCTCTGGCAGACGGATCGGGGCCAGACTTTCCAAGAGACGCTTTTTTTTTTTCGAAGGCAGGTCCCTCTGGCAGACGGATCGGGGCCAGACTGTCCAGGAGACGCTTTTGGGGGGCAGTTCCCTCTGGCAGACAGATCGGGGCCGGACTGTCCAGGAGACGCTTTTTTTTTTTCGAAGGCAGGTCCCTCTGGCAGACGGATCGGGGCCAGACTGTCCAGGAGACGCTTTTTTTTTTTTCGAAGGCAGGTCCCTCTGGCAGACGGATCGGGGCCAGACTGTCCAGGAGACGCTTTTGGGGGGCAGTTCCCTCTGGCAGACGGATTGGGTCGGACTGTCCAGGAGACGCTTTTGGGGGGCAGGTCCCTCTGGCAGACTGATCGGGGCCGGATTGTCCAGGAGATGCTTTTTTTTTTTCGGGTGCAGGTCCCTCTGGCAGACGGATCGGGGCCGGACTGTTCAGGAGACGCTTTTTTTGGGGGGAGGGGCTGGTCCCTCTGGTAGACTGATCGGGGCCGGACTGTCCAGGAGACATTTTTTGGAAGGGTGCAGGTCCCTTTGGCAGACGGATAGGGGCCAGACTGTCCAGGAGACTCTTTCGGGATGCAGGTCCCTCTGGCAGAGGGATCGGGGCCAGACTGTCCAAGAGTCGCTTTTGGGGGGCAGTTCTCTCTGGCAGACGGATCTGGGTCAGACTGTCCAGGAGCCGCTTTCGGGGGGCAGGTCCCTCTGGCAGACGGATTGGGCCCGGATTGTCCAGGAGATGCTTTTTTTTTTTTCGGGGGGCAGGTCCCTCTGGCAGACGGATCGGGGCCAGACTGTCCAGGAGACGCTTTTTTTTTTCGACGGCAGGTCCCTCTGGCAGACGGATCGGGGCCAGACTGTCCAGGAGACGCTTTTGGGGGGCAGTTCCCTCTGGCAGACAGATCGGGGCCGGACTGTCCAGGAGACGCTTTTTTTGGGGGGAGGGGGCAGGTCCCTCTGGCAGACGGATTGGGCCCGGATTGTCCAGGAGATGCTTTTTTTTTTTTCGGGGGGCAGGTCCCTCTGGCAGACGGATCGGGGCCGGACTGTCCAGGAGACGTTTTTTTTGGGGGAGGGGGCAGGTCCCTTTGACAGACGGATTGGGCCCGGATTGTCCAGGAGATGCTTTTTTTTTTTCGGGTGCAGGTCCCTCTGGCAGACGGATCGGGGCCGGACTGTTCAGGAGACGCTTTTTTGGGGGGGAGGGGCTGGTCCCTCTGGTAGACTGATTGGGGCCGGACTGTCCAGGAGACATTTTTTGGAAGGGGGCAGGTCCCTTTGGCAGACGGATAGGGGCCAGACTGTCCAGGAGACTCTTTCGGGATGCAGGTCCCTCTGGCAGACGGATCGGGGCCAGACTGTCCAAGAGTCGCTTTTGGGGGGCAGTTCTCTCTGGCAGACGGATCGGGGTCAGACTGTCCAGGAGCCGCTTTCGGGGGGCAGGTCCCTCTGGCAGACGGATTGGGCCCGGATTGTCCAGGAGATGCTTTTTTTTTTTTCGGGTGCAGGTCCCTCTGGCAGACGGATCGGGGCCGGACTGTCCAGGAGACGCTTTTTTTGGGGGGGGGGGCAGGTCCCTTTGACAGACGGATTGGGCCCGGATTGTCCAGGAGATGCTTTTTTTTTTTTTCGGGTGCAGGTCCCTCTGGCAGACGGATCGGGGCCGGACTGTCCAGGAGACACTTTTTTTTTTTCGACGGCAGGTCCCTCTGGCAGACGGATCGGGGCCAGACTGTCCAGGAGACGCTTTTGGGGGGCAGTTCCCTCTGGCAGACGGATTGGGTCGGACTGTCCAGGAGACATTTTTTGGAAGCGGGCAGGTCCCTTTGGCAGACGGATCGGGGCCAGACTGTCCAAGAGACGCTTTTGGGGGGCAGTTCTCTCTGGCAGACGGATCGGGGTCGGACTGTCCTGGAGCCGCTTTCGGGGGGCAGGTCCCTCTGGCAGACGGATCAGGCTCAGACTGTCCAGCAGACGCTTTCAGAAGGCAATTCCCTCTGGCACATGGATCGGGGCCGGACTGTCCAGGAGACGCTTTTTTTTTTTTTCGGGGGCAGGTCTCTCTAGCAGAAGGATCAGGGCCGGACTGTCCTGGAGACGCTTTTTTTATCCGAGGCAGGTCCCTCTCTCAGACCAATCAGGGCCAGACTGTACAGGAGACGCTTTTTTTTTTTTTTTTTTTTTTTTTTTTTCGGGGGCAGGTTTCTCTGGCTGACGGATTGGGGACGGAAGGAGGAGGCAGGCTGGCTTCGTGGTGGCTTGTGGCAGCCCGTTGGGTCCTGGGCTCGAGCCTGATGGTGGCTTCAGGCGTGCGTCGTGGTGGCAGGTGGCAACTCGTTGGATCCCGTGCCCGGGCCGGTTGCAGGCGGCAGGCGAGCTTTGTGGTGTCAGGTGGCGGCCCGTTGAGTCCCGGGCCCAGGCAGGATGGAGGCAGCAGGCGGTCTTCGTGGTGGCAGGTGGGGGCCCGTTGGGTCCGGGGCCTGGGCCAGATGGAGGCGGCAGGCGGTCTTCGTGGTGTCAGGTAGCAGTCCTTGGGTCCCAGGCCCGGGCAGGATGGAGGGCGGGAGGCGGGCTTCATGGTGGCAGATGGCGGCCCATTGGATCCAGGGCCCAGGCCTCATGGAGGCGGCAGATGGGCTTCGTGGTGGCAGGTGACTGCCCGTTGAATCTTGGGCCCGGGACTGATGGAGGCAGCAGGGAGGCTTCGTGGTGGCAGATGGCGGCTTGTTGGGTCCAGGGCCCGGGCAGGATGGAGGAGGCAATCGGGCTTCGTGGTGGCAGATGGCGGCCTGTTGGGTCCCGTGCCCAGGGCAGGATGGAGGCGGCAGGTGGGCATTGTGGTGGCAGGTGGCAGCCTCTTGGGTCAGGTCCGGACAGTCCAGGAGACGCTTTCGGGGGGCAGGTCCCTCTGGCAGATGGATCGGGGCTGGACTGTCCAGGAGTCGCTTTTTTTTTTTCCAGGGCAGGTCCCTCTGCCTGACGGATCAGGGCCAGACTGTCCAGGAGACGCTTTTCTTTTTTAATCGGGGGCAAGTCCCTCTGGCAGACGGATCAGGGCCGGACTGTCCAGGAGGCGCTTTTTTGGGGGGGGGGGCAGGAGACGCTTTCGGAGGGCAGGTACCTCTGGCAGACGGTTCGGGGCCGGACTGTCCAGGAGGCGCTTTCGGGGAGGGTCTGTCCAGGGGATGCTCACCGTTGGGCTGTCGGGGAGGGATCGCTCAGTGTTTCGCAGGCCCCACGTGAGTGGTGGGCGGTGGTGCTATGTCACCTGTGCGGGGTGATGTGACAAGTGACCCAGCCCCCGGGCTGAGGGGTCTGTGATCGTGACGTGTGTGAGACTCTGCACCCTGGTGTCCTCGGCGCTGTGGGTTCTGATGGTTCTGTGTTCGCCTGGAGGGCCCAGTGCCCTGGGCTCTGTGAGGTCACAGCTCCGCTGGGCATTGTGAGGTCGTGGCTGCGTTTCCTTGGCAACCTTGGCCTGTGGCTGGGCCTGGGCGCAGCCATCCCGGAGGTGGCAGAAAGGGACCTGAGGCCGGAAAGGGAGCCACGGGGAGTCCCGGAGGCCTTGGCGACTGGACTGTCTGTTCCTGACGCTGAGACTTGGTCCCGTCCGTCCCCGTGCCCGGAGAGGCTGCAGGATGGCGATGCTGGACATGCGGCCCCGCGGCCCCCTGCCTGGCCGCCCGCGCCCTCCGCGGGGCCCGGGGCACAGGGAGCCGGCGGCGGGGCGGCCCGCAGGCCCTGGGGAAGGCTGCCCGGGCTGCGGGCTGTGGGGGCGGCTGCTGCGGGGCGCTGCCTGCGGGGCCTCGGGGAGCCCGAGCACATCCCCCTGCTGCTGCTGGAGCGGGTGCCCAGCGTCCCTGTCCCCGAGGCTGGGCCGGCTTGGCTTCGTAGACCGAAGGCCAGAGTGGACCCAGCCTGTCTGAATGAAGGCCCACGTGCGGGCATTGGAGCCAGCGACTCTGTGCCAGTTTTTAGCTAAGGAAACACCCTGTTCCCCCCTCCCCACCTCACCGGCCGAGGGACCCATGCAATCCACTTAGGGGGGTGGGAGAAGACCTGTGCAACCCACCAAGGGGAGTGCTGCCCAGCGGGTTCCATGGGAATAGAGGGGCCCACTGTCCTCCTGACACCCCCAGGAAGACCGTGGGAACTGCGCGCTTTTCAGTCCCAATCTGTGCAATGGTCCAGGCCCTACCAGGGGTCTTCAAACTGCGGCCCGCGGGCCACATGCGGCCCGCAGAGGAGTCTGATCCGGCCCGCCAGGTTTTTTGGGCAGTGAGCGCAGCCGAGGTGTTACAGTAGGAATTAGTAGTTCATATAGTCCGGCCCTCCAGCTCTCTGAGGGACCGTGATCTGGCCCCCACTTTAAAAAGTTTGAGGACCCCTGCGCCTAGACTCTAGGCCAGTGGCAGCAAACTGCGGCTCCCGAGCTACATACAACTCTTTGGCCCCTTGAGTGTGGCTCTTCCACAAAACACCACGTGCGGGCGTGCATGTACAGTGCGGTTGAAGGAGTTCCCTAATTAAGTTAATAACAATGTACCTATATAGTTTAAGTTTAAAAAACGTGGCTCTCAAAGAAATTTCAATCGTACTATTGATATTTGGCTCTGTTGTCTAATGAATTTGCCGACCACTGGTCTAGGGGATTTAAAAAAGATATACATATATATTTTTTCTTACCAAATAAAGAGGGAATATGCAAATTGATAATCACGGTATCACAAGATGGCAGCCCACACAGCAAAGGCGGGGTTCCCATAACACAAGATGGCCATGCCCAAATCCCACTGAAGAGAAGGTGTCTGTGTAAACAGTGAAATGCATGCCCTTACCAAAATTCAAGAGGTACTCACATTGCATGGAATGATATGTTCGCATGTCAAATTTCCGGACTATCCTTCATGAATTACTACAAATACGTGTGATGAATTGTACGAGCAGCAACAGGCACAGGTTTTGATAAATTCTCTGATGAACAGCTGCCAGCCTTTCAGACTATAAGATCAAACTGCATACCCCAAATGCTTTTTCATGGATGGTTCTGGTGGTAGTTATAAAGTTTCTAAAAATATATTTTATTTTATTTTTTTACAGAGAGGAAGGGAGGGAGGGAGATAGAAATATCGATGAGAAACATCAATCAGCTGCCTCCTGCACACCCCCTACTGGGAATGTGCCCACAACCAAGGTATTGTCCTTGACCGGAATCGAACCTGGGACCCTTCAGTCCACAGGCCGATGCTCTATCCACT
Source organism: Pipistrellus kuhlii (assembly GCF_014108245.1). Lineage (NCBI taxonomy): Eukaryota > Metazoa > Chordata > Mammalia > Chiroptera > Vespertilionidae > Pipistrellus > Pipistrellus kuhlii. The sequence continues at coordinate 9,310,156 of NW_023425524.1, forward strand.
GAGCCAAACTGGTTAAGGCTGTAAAGTTTTAGTACATTATATTAGAGGTCATGGTAGTACCCTTTTACCCACAGTGTCTATAGGAATCGCTGCAAATTTACTTTGTATTCCTAATATAAATTACCAATTCCATTAAATGAAACTTCAATTTCTAGACTCGATATAAAGAGTGAAGTGGCTAAGACCTTTAAGAAGGCCCAACTTCTCATTAATGATGTATGCACCATGGAATCCAGTCATGCTGTGAACGCCATAGACAGATCACTAAGAAAAATTACGAATTTGAACGTTGCATTTGGTGGGAAAGTTCTCCTTCTCAGAGGGGAGTTTCCACAGTGTCTCTGGGTTGTGCCGTGTGCTATGCGATCGCCATAGTTTAGACGGGTTTAAAGTACCGTAGTGTTTGGGGATGTTTCAGACAGTTGCCTCTTAAAACAAATGAGATCAGAGGAGTCTGCTTATAGTGAATGGTTAGTAAAATTTAGAGATGGCAAACTTGGTAACAGTTTTCATTTAGGAATGGATATTGTTGAAATCCCCCGTGAAATGATTTGTAATGGATCTATTATTGAAGCTACCTTTGGAAATAGTATACTATACATAATATTAAAGATATATCTAAACATGTGATTCTTTGTCCAAAAAATGAGCACATTCAAAAATTAAATGAAGGAATTTTGGATGTACTCTATAGAGATTTTCATATTTGAGTGATGATTCCATTGATTCAACAGATGCTGCTGCAAAGGAAAATTTTCCCATTGAATTTCTTACTAGGATTACTCCTCCGGGGATGCTGTCATAAATTAAAATTGAAAGTGGGTGCAATCATCATGCTATTGAGAAATCTAAACAATAAATGGGGTCTTTGTAGTGGTACTATATTTATTATCAATCGATTATAACCTAACTTTATTGAAGCTGAAGTATTAACAGGATCTGTGGAAGGAGAGATTGTTCTGAGTCCAAGAATTGATTTGTCCCATCTGACACTGGCCTCCCATTTAAACTGATTGGGAGACAGTTTCCCGTGATGCCAGCATTTGCGATGACTGTTCATAAATCACAAGGACAAACTCTAGGCAGAATAGGAATATTCCCACCTGAGCCATTTTCGCACATGATCAGTTATAAGTTGCTTTCTCTCGAGTTTGAAGAGTGTGCGATGTTAAAGTTGTAAATACTTCATCACAGGGAAATTAGTCAAGCACTCTGGGTGTTTCCGCTCTTAATGTGGTGTATGGGGAGATATTGGAATAAGTTTAATCACTTTATCAGTCATTGTTTGCATCAATGTTATTTTTACATCATGTTTTTGTTGTTTTCATGTTTTTATTTTATCTATTGTTATATCATTTTGTTATTGTTTATTAATTCATATATTATTTTATATATATTTTACTCATTTCCTTTCATCTCTGACACTTCAATTCTAGACAAAGGGCAAATAGGAATATTAAAATAGTTCCTCTGATTCCTTTTATTTTTATTGTGCACAAATTTCATGCATCGGGCCACTAGTATGTGTTTGTGTGTATACACACACACACACACACACACAGACATATTAGAGGCTCAGTGGGTGAGCGTGGACCTATGAATCAGGAGGTCACGGTTGGATCTGTGGTCAGGGCACATGCCCGATCCCCGATGTGGGGCGTGCAGGAGGCAGCCGATCAATGATTCTCTCTCATCATTGATAATCCTCTCTCCCTCTTCCTCTCCCTTCCTCCCTGAAATCAATTCAAATATAGCTTTTTAAAAAGAAAGAAATGATGGTGGTGATCTCCATCTGCAGTTTGCAGAAGCTCCGGGGTGACCTCTGAGCTTCTGGGCGTGGTGGCTCCTCCATGACCTCCGAGGACGTCGGTCCTCAGGGGGCAGTGCAGAACCGTTATCCTGGGCCGGTGCCAAGGGAGGGCGGAGCCACCGGGGCCTGCCCAGCGGGGAGTACACACCGCCCCCTCCCTTTGGCTCCTCCGTCCGGGGCTGATTTCCGTAGCTGGGTCCCCTCCACCAGCGCGGTTGATGTTGCTGGGGTGCAGGGGCCCCTCGGTCTGAGCCTGTGGAGTTAGGGGACCAGCGGCTGGCCAGTGTGAGCCCGTCTGTCTGGGGGGGCGAGGAAAGAGGGCGGACTGGCGAGGGGCGTTCCTTGCAGATAGCGAGGCCACCCAATCGTCCGTCCGTGTTGCGAACGCCCCTCTGGCCTGTAGTGAGACACAGATGTCTGCCAAGGAAAACCCTGTGTTTGACCCGGAAAGGAGCGTGCCGAGGATGTCACCCACAGGCCGTGCGGAATGTTCCAGGTGCATCGTCAGGTTTTCTAGGAAGAAGTGAAGAATTAAAAACCTCTCCCCTCACCCCTTCTCAAAAAACAAACAAAAAAAACACGTTTCCCCGAAAATAAGACCTACTTACAGGTTTCCTTCTGAGTGAAATATAAGGCATCCCCCTGAAAATAAGGCCCCCCTAGGCTAAACGTGAGAGATTTGGTCCACTGATTCTGAAAGAAATGGAGTCACAAGAAATTCACCAGGAAATTCAGGAATTGGATTGTTATGATGATGTTCCAGAAGATGATCACATGATTGTCATTGAATAAATGAGTAAATTCTTGATACTGTAGGATTCACAGTTTGTCTGGTTTCTGTTGACAACTACCATACCGTATACAGGTAATAAATTTCCTTTATTTTTGCCGAGACCGGTTTGGCTCAATGGATAGAGCGTTGGCTTGGGGACTGAAGGGTCCCGGGTTCGATTCCGGTCAAGGGCATGTACCTTGGTTGCGGGCATATCCCCAGTAGGGGGTGTGCAAGAGGCAGCTGATCGATGACTCTCTCTCATCGATGTTTCTAACTCTCTGTCTCTCTCCCTTCCTCTCTGTACAAAATCAATAAAATATATAAAAATAAATTTCCTTTATTTTTATTTAACAATAAATGTGTACCGTATTTTTCTTCATGGAAAAATAAGACATCCCCTGAAAATAAGACCTAGCCCATCTTTGGGAGCAAAAAAATTTTTTTAAATATATTTTATAGATTTTGTACAGAGAGGAAGGGAGAGAGATAGAGAATTAGAAACATCGATGAGAGAGATTCATCCATCAGCTTCCTCTTGCACACCCCCTACTGGGGATCTGCCCGCAACCAAGGTACATGCCCTTGACCAGAATCAAACCCTTCAGTCCCCAAGCCGACGCTCTGTCCATTGAGCCAAACCGGTCCCGGCAAAAATTAATATAAGACACTGTCTTATTTTCGGGGAAACAGGGTAGAGACCACCCCAGCCTAGAGGCCCTGAAATTACACCAACTACCCAATCCTAAAATTGTCAAAACTGCCTGTGCCTGCCCATTCCTTTCTGCAGAAATGAAAATAAGACGGTGGGCCATACTCGGAGCCTCATACCCTCGCTGACCTTGATGCTGCTCCATGTGGCTCTGAGTGGCAAGTTCCGTCTCTTGGGAAATGCAAGGCTGTTCTCTCTGACACCTCTCTATACCTAACCAGTCTTGAGTACCTTACAATGATTGCATGTCACACATCATATCAAGATTGAAACCCAAAAGCCACCTCTCATCTCCACAGGTGCAGAAAACACATTTGACCAAATACAACACTTTTCATGATAGTCAACAAATTAGGATTAGGATGAAACTTAATCCGATAAAGGCCATCTACAGCAAAACTGATAACTAGTATCACACTTAATGGTCAAGCCTGAGTATGACCCCAAGGATTAGGAAGAGGGCAGAGTCCCACTCTTGACACTGGCATTCAAGTGTTGTATTGGAGGTTCAGCCAGGCACATGGCATGCAGAGAGAAGAGGAAATCAAATGACCTCTACTTGCACATGACATCATCTTGAATAAGGAGGTCCTAGGGGACCCCCTAAATCCCCAGAATAACTGCGTTCAGCGGGGTTGCAGGATACAAGACCGATACCCAAAAACCAATTGTAATTACATTCAAAATGAACAACCGGAAACTAAAACCTAGAAAACTCTTCCAACAGCATCAAAAAGAACAAAGTACCTAGGCACAGAGACAGACCAATGGTTGCTTAGGGCTGGGGGAACAAGGATGATAGCTAAAGGGCACCCCTTTTTTTGAGGCGATAAAATGTTCTCCAATGCACTGTTACTTATGTCCATGAACATACTAGTAAGCACTACACTTTAGGTGAGGGATTTTCAGAAAATTTGCGTTATATCTAGAGATTATGATGAAAAAAACCACCTTTAACAGCTGATATTAAGAGTGCTTGTCAAGCACTGTGCTCACTGGTTTACACATTATTTCATCTCGGTTTTTATAACAACAGTTAAGCATCCATTTTGCACTTAAGGAAACAAGTTCAGAGATCTTAAAACCTTGCTCAAGGCTACAAGATGGGTGAGGGAAAAGCCAGGTTTTGAATTCATGTTCCTGTGACTTCAGAAGCTGAGAATGAGAGGGTGGAAACCAAGATGGCCGCTCGCACAACAATTTAAAATTAAAACCAATATAAAGGACTTCTATCATCCAAAACCACGGGAAGGCTGGCTGAAAGAGGAGTGCAAGCGCTGAGAAGCTGAGGGGCCCAGGTACGGAGGCACGCGAACTGGGCTGGTGGCGGGCACATGGCTTTTCTTTTCAACCCTGAAAGGAAACAAGCTCCCGATCACGTTGAAACCCAGTTTCTGGGGTCACGTGGGGGACCCAGGCGCCAACGGGGAGAAGCTGGTCTGTCGGCCATCGGGTCCAAAAGTGAGGGCGACTCTTGCAGAGGTGCGCACAGCAATCATTGTTTACTGCGCTGAATTGCAGGAAGAGGAGACTTGGTAACAGGGAAGGGCAGGGAGGGCTGACAGCAGCCATTGCTGTTAGCCACGCCCCACCCTGCCCTGAGGCCCCGCCCACACATTCTACAGGCCGCCCAGGCACCACACAGCTGCTTTTACATATGAATGGCCTGTATTGTGGTAGCTTAACCATATATAAACTGCAGCTCCAGCAACAAAACCACTGAGGCCCAAGCAAACAGGAGAAAACTAGTTCTCACTGTAGCTCCTGCAGGGTGGCTTCAGGAAGTAGCTGAACTGAATCCCATTGGAGATCCAGAAGCCAGTGTTCCTAGTGGTCAGTTTCAACCACTCACACCCATAAGTGACACATTCGGGAGATGGGCTCAGTGAGCACCAAAGCCCCACTGAAACAAACTGTCTCCAGCGCAGCAGTTTTTCCTTTATACACAGCGGGTCCTCACAGACAATTGGCCTGGAGATCAATTCCTACCAACAGCAATCAAGGCTTAATTACACCAAGACTTTGCACTCAGCCCACGAAGGGATATACCAAAAGTGATCACCTCAGGTGATTGGGGAAGCTGAACTACTGTACCCTATAAGTCACCTACCACACAAAGCCACTCCATCAACACAGGGAGGCAGCCAAAATGAAGAGAGACAGAAACATGTCACAAATGGGAGAGAGGGAGGAAAGTAAACTACTGGATGACAGTTCAGAATCACATTTATAAGATTATTCAAGAATCTTCTAAAAACCTTTGAGAAACTTGATGAGACCTCCAAGAAGCTTGGTGAGACCTTCAAGGACCTTAAAGAGAATACCAAAAACAAACAAACAAACAAAGAAAAACCAAAAAAAATGAAAAAGGACCAGTCAGAAATTAAACATACAATGTCTGAAATAAAGTATATATAGAAACTCAACTACAGATTAATGTACCCCAAGAATCAAACTAAAGATCTGGAATATAAGGAAGAAAAAATCACCCAACCAGAGGCAGAAAGAAAGAAGAATCCAAAAGTGTGAGGATAGTGTAAGGAGCCTCCAGGACTGCTTAAAGCGTACCAACATTGGGATTTTTGGGGTGCCAGATAAGAGTGAGCAGGATACTGAAGGCCTATGAAAGAAATAACGTCAGAAAACTTTCCCTACCTGGTAAAATAGACTTACAAGATCAGGAAGCATACAGAACCCCAAACAAGAGGAATCCAAAGAGGAACATACCAAGACACATCATAATTAAAATGGCAAGGGCAAAAGACAGAGAATCTTACAAGCAGCAAGAGAAAAACAGCTAGTTACCTACAAGGAAGTACCCATAGTGTCAGCTGATTTCTCAACAGAAACTATGCAGGCCAGAGGGAGTGGCAAGAAATATTCAAAATGATGAACAACAAGAACCTACAACCAAGATTACTCTACCCAGCAAAGCTATCACTCAGAATTGAAGGTCAGATAAAGAGCTTCACAGACAAGAAAAAGTTAAAGGAGTTCATCAACACCAAACCAGGATTACATGAAATGCTGAAGGGTATTCTTTAAGGAGAGGAAGAAGAAAAAAGTAAAGGTAAAAATTACGAACAACAACAACAACAAAACACATAAAATACAAACCTACCAACAAGTGAATCTAAAAATCAAGTGAATAAAAAATCTGAAGAACAAAATGAACTGGTGAATATAATAGAATCAGGGACATAGAAAGGGAGTGGACTAACAATTCTCAGGGGGAAGGGAGTCTGAGGGGTGAGGGAAGAGATTGGACAATAATCTTACACCTATGGATGAAGACAGGGATGGGGGTAAGGCCATGGGGTAGAGTTGGGAATTAGGTGGAGGGGAGCTATGGGGGAAGAGGAACACCTGTAATGATTTGAACAATAAAGATTAAAAAAACAAAAAAACGGAAATGTATTGCCTCTTATAGCAAAGTCTAAAAAAGTTGGTTTTCTGACCCCACAATGAAGATAGACTGTGTATGAAGCTGGGAAGCAGGCTGAGTCCAAGTCGCCCGGGAATTGTACTCAAACCTGCCCCTCACATCTCTCCAGTTCCTCCTCCTGGAGCCCCCCCACTGTTCCAGCGTGCGCTAACCCAGGTGGGCAGTGGACTGGAACGAGGTGTGGTCTTGAGGAGGGTCTTAAGGGCTGTAAATATGTGACTGACTCTACATTCTTTGGTTTAAAACTTGCCGTGCCGAAACCGGTGTGGCTCAGTGGATAGAGCGTCGGTCTGCGGAGTGAAAGGTCCCAGGTTCGATTCCGGTCAAGGGCATGAACGTTGGTTGCGGGCACAACCCCAGTAGGGGGTGTGCAAGAGGCAGCTGGTCATTGTTTCTCTATCTCTCTCCCTTTCTCTCTGTTAAAAATTAATAAAATATATTAAACACACACACACACACACACACACACACACACACACACACACAAAAACCCACAAAAAACAACTTGCCGTTACTGTCTAGTAATACTAAAAGCCAGGAGAAATACTCCCCAAAATTGCTACTTTCAGTGTGTTGATTGGTAAGGATGGCAAACTCATTAGTCAGCAGAGCCAAATATCAACAGTATGATTGAAATTTGAGAGCCTGATTTTTTAAACTTTTAATGCCACTTCTTCAAAATAGTCTTGCCAGGCTGTGGTATTTTGTGGAAGAGCCACACTCAAGGGGCCAAAGAGCCGTCTGTGGCTCGCGAGCTGCAGTTTGCCGACCACGGGGTTAGGATATAAAACCATATTATTTTTCTGGTGTGTGTGGCATTTAATTCGATGACCACATGTCAGTTCTTGGCCATTTTTAGTTCCTAATCACACACCTGCCTGATGGCTCCAGTACTTTCTGTGACATCGACAGCAGGACGGGGAGATGTGGCACAAAATGGTCCTGCTGGGCGAGGGGAAGCAGAGGTTTACAAGTGGAAAGACCCCTGTGAGGAAGCACATGGTATCCCGTTCAGGACCCGTTCCTGTCAAACCCTCACCCACCTTATTCCCCTGCTCGCCTCACACACTCCGGAAATCAAGGTCTGCCGAGGCACAACTCCACCCGACCTTCCTCCGGTGCCACGACCAGCGGCCTCGGTGCTGCGCACACACCACGGACAAAGCTGGGGGCTGGCGGGAGCAAAGGGTCCCCCAGTCCCATCCGAGGACAGGGCTCAGCAACAGCAGACGGCCACGCTTGCTAATGGGCTGACTGTTCAGAGTTACTTTAAATAACGAATGCACTGGTAATCAAAGGCAAACTACTGCCACAAGATCTTAGAGTGAGTCTAACCCATATTTTATCCTAAAATGTAGCAACACAGTTTTATGACCAGTTTGTTTTTTTTGCAAAAAGTCATGAAAATATATCCATAAATGCACTTATAAAACAGTTCACTCTGATTTGGCAATTTGTTTGCTTATGGTCTACTGTTGAGGGGAAAAAGTACATTTACTACCAACAGACAGCACATGTCTACAATCACCAAACTGCCCTGCCTTTAAACATTATCAACTTGACAGGACATTTCTTGTCAAATTTTTTATTGTGCTACTTGCGCAAAGGATGAAATTAAGTGTTTACTGAATTATTTAGATCTTTAAATTACTCAACAAGTTCATCATTTAAATAAGTTTAATATTGCATAAATGACAAGCAGCTTAAATACAAATTTGATAACTAAAAATTTAAAAAATAAAATGTCATAGTCAAATTTTGGACAAGGCCAGGGAACATGGATCACTGACGTGACAAAAAGGTCGCACTCGCACGGGCCTTCCACGCTGTCTGTCGGGACTCGCTGTCTGTCGGGACTCGGTGTAGGCACTGCACCATCCTCTCTTATTCGCATGCCATGGAGTAGAAAAATAATATAGAAAGCACACCTTACACTTCACATTAAAAGTCCAGCCAACAAAAGCAGCTTGCTTCTAGTCAATCAATTACTAATGGTCCATTCATTACACACTATCCATTACCTCTTATAAATTATTTTACAACACTTACTTATTGATGAATTTTATAGTCTACACCAAGTACCGCCACATAATTGCACAATCACCCTACAGAGGACAGTGTTGTTTTTTCTTTTCCCTTTTCCACATCTACTCACACACTTTCCCCATCATCAGTGGGCCTTGCCTGAGGCCCGGTGAGAACTTGCCAGTTTAAAAGCCTGGATATTAAGGGATTTCTGTGATTCAGTAGCAAGCTCCTTCAAAGCAATAATAAAATTTCGTCAGACTTCTCATTCTATCAATATCAGGTGCACACGAGGTACAGTGAATATCCATGACAGAGGAATTTTTTTACATTCCCCTTGCTTCTCAAACTTTAAGAAGTTGCTAGTGAGCAGTGAACCGGTCAATCTAACCTGGATAATTAGTCTCTGAATAATTCAGAAACTTTAAAGATAAAAGCCTTTAAGCCTGCTGAACAAGAAATGCCAACATTACATTTAACCAAATGCATTACTTAGAAAGTTACTCATCTGAGGTAGAATACATAAAATTTGTTAAAACTACAAAAAAGGGGCAACATTTCATGCCCATAATTCAACTTGAACATAGCAACCACAAAACACCCCCCCGAAACACTTTATTAGAAATCTTAATCACAGAAGCAAAAGTGCATAAATTATAAAACAGCAACTTAAGAAACGTAGCAGTTCAGTCGTCCTCATTTTAAGATAGATCTAATACTTTTAACTGTAGAGAGACAACGGGCCAATGCCTGCTAGCATATAAAATCATCACTAAAACAGAAATTCCTTTCAAAAATCTAACCGACACAAACTACTAATGAAGTGTATACTTTATTTAATATTCTAATATAAGCCATATTTACATATTATATAAATGTCTGAAGTCTTAATATAAAATAGGGGAAAAAATGCCTCCAGTAAAAGAATCATACTCCATATGGAGTGATTTTACTTATGGAAGACATTCTGTTTACAAAAATTTACAATTTATATAAATTACTGTCTTCCAAATTATATGATTTTTAATAACCCTCATAGTTCTGGTGACTTTACAAAGAGGCGTGCAGTGAAACTGGAGAGAGTTACAGCATTTTTCTGCGGACAATCTGCTTCGGGAAGGAAGATGGCTTCTTCCTGCTCCTTCTGAGAACTTGTCCTGTTTCCTCTCTCGTTCTCCTCGGCTTGCTCTTCCCTCGATCAGCTGGGGTTGCCAAGGGAGAAATCAGCTTAATCTCCACCGGAGGAGGCGACCAACAGCTTTCCTTTTCTGGGGTTCTGAAAAGAAGATGTAATTCAAGTAAGAATAAACACACAACTATAACTGGCTTCCCAACACATGAAAAGAAACATTAGGATCACCTTTTCCTAGTGCTTTCATTTCACAAGAGGAGTGCAACTTTAAGTCATCTAAGCTAATGAGAGGCAGAATCAAAGTGTCACGTGACAGAAATTTCCCTTTTAATGTGAATATTCAAAAACATCACTACGGAATGTGTTTGATGCTGCATGTGTCCTAGTAAATGCTGCGGGTCACAGAGTCGGACCGGGTCCGGGCCCAGCAGGCCATGGCAGGAGAAGAGAGCAGTTGTAACACAGCAGCCATCAGCAGTATGTATACGTTTTCTTAGTATCAGGTAGTTTTCCACATACACACAAAGCCAATTTACATATAGGTAGTGTTACTAGTTATAGTCAAAAGGCTCATTAAATTCGTTTTTAAAGTAAGGTAAAATGAGTTATTTTACTTTTCTAGAATTCAGTGATGTCAAAGCACAGATAAATAAAATACCAGGTAACAAGTATATCTGAAATGGAGTAATTGCCCCATGGATAAAGTTATATAGCTATCAGTGAAATAACCACAGGATTTTTAAGCTTATTTACTTTTTACTAAAAGCCATCTATTTTTACTACAGATTCACGGGTATTACTCCGCTTCTTCAGAGGGACGAGTGGCTCTCCCACCATAAAGAGAGCCACCGCGAAGCCTAACGCTGAAGGAGCCAGTGCTTGTGCATGACCCTAAGAATGACCCTTTTCTATCTGATGAGCCTCGTTTCCTATTTTAAACCGGCTCTTCTCACATCCAACGTTAAGAAACAAAACAACACCGGAGCGCAGAAAGGCGTACCTGCTGGCTGGTTTTGGCTTTTCAGTCCTCACTCTCTTCACTCTTTGCTGTTCCACACCATCATCTTCCTAAGAGTGAAATTTTAAAAAGATAAATCTTTAGTAGTTAGACATTTGGAATCTAAATTTAAAAGTTTTTTACTAAATCAAGGAATAAAGTCAAACAGTGCTAATGAATTCAAACTCAGCCAGTCTCATATGAACTCATTTTTTAATCTAAGAATGCTTCTTCTCCCTCATTCTCACATACTCAATTATCCGCCTTCCCAATTTCATGTTTTGAGTGTTCCATTGCTCACTGCCCTTGTTCCCAAAACCAGGCTCGCATCCTCTCATAAGAACTGGAGACATTTTTTCCTCCCCAGAACTCATTTTCCTAAAACAACTTAAACCAGCACAGGGCGAGCGCGGCCGGCGTGGCTCAGCAGCCGAGTGTGGACCCGTGGACCCGGAGGCCACGGTCTGATTCCCAGGCAGGGCACAGGCCTGAGGTGAGGGCTCGATCCCCAGAGTGGGGCGTGCAAGAGGCAGCCCCTGGATGATTCTCTCTCATCAATGATGTGTCTCTCTCTCTCCCTTCCTCTCTGCAGTCAATAAAAATATATTTTTAACCAATGCACATAGCTACTGGTTATGCCGTCACGCTTTGCGCCTTTGCCCCCTGCTGCCATCTCTGCCCAGAAGGCTCTCTCCTTCACCTTAAGAAACACTATCTCCAAGAGTGGTCTGTGTATGACATTCCAGGGGTTCGGGGACTCACACTTTTTAAATAAACACATCCAGATCATTCTGATGAGACACTTAAAACCTTTCCCTAGCTGGTAATTCAAACTGCAGCTGCCGGTGATATACCACAAATCTTTCTTAAATGTATGGTCTCGAAGTGTACACAAGGCAATTTCAGGATGTTAATAAAAATGTATGTTGTTTTTTTTTTAAATATATTTTTATTGATTTTGTACAGAGAGGAAGGGAGAGAGATAAGAGAGTTAGAAACATCGATGAGAGAGTCATCGATCAGCTGCCTCTTGCACACCCCCTACTGGGGATATGCCCACAACCAAGGTACATGCCCTTGACCAGAATCGAACCCGGGACCCTTCAGTCCCCAAGCCAACGCTCTATCCATTGAGCCAAACCGGTCTTGGCTGTATGCTCTTTTTTTAAAAGTTTAGGAACATTGCTTAAAAAAAAAAAGGCAGCACACAATGAAATCATTTCTCACCAGTTCCCGCACAAGTTGGGGTGTCTTGGACAGGTTCTTCCGCCGGGTCCTCAGAGCAGGAGGGGAGAGGACGAATGGAGAAGATAAGTCTGAGATTAATTCTTTCAGCTGTTCAGGAGCTTCTACTTTTATAGCTAAACAAAGGTAAAAAAGACAACAATGTAACTATGTCACTTTATATAAACATACACTGTCTTGGTAAAAACTTGAAGTATGGTATTAGAAAGATATAAAGATCGACAAACAGAAAACACTAGTATCATACATAACTTAGTACCCATGAGAGAAATGACAGTAAAGATTCCAACATCATTTGGGTAATTAAGTGTTCAGGAACAGTTAAAGCTACAAACTAATGCCATAACATGAAAACAGGCCGGGAAGCAGATACAAAACAATAGTATGCTAGCTTCAACCTTTTCTACTCCTCCCCATTCCGAGAGGGAAGCATCATTCTCATGTATCACCTGGCCTCGTTTTCGTCATTAATTCCTGCTGCTCCAGACACAAGGTTTTTATTGACAAAAGTAATTGTAATATTTACAAAGCAAATCTTTCCTTTCAGCTCATTCTCAGTTAGTTGTTCTAGTCAAGGGGAACAGCAGAAAAGCCCACATCATAAAAGGAAAAGGCAAGAAGAGAAGACATTTTAAAAAGCTGACAGGAAGCTATTCCACAGATAAATAAAAATGATTTAACTAAGAATTGGTTAGGATATGTAATTAATCTCAGATTGGTTTAACAATAGGGTTTCCATAGTAATGGCAGTTAGCGATGTAACTGTGTGAGTGGCATGGTGTCGCCTAACCAGCCTGCTACCGATGACAGCCCAGCTTTCGGACTAACTAGCTGTGGGGCCAAAGTTAAGTTACTGAGACTTTGCGGTGCCTCGTTTCTAAAAAGTTACTTGTGAAGATTAAAAAACAATGTGTGGCATATGGTAAATGCTTTATAGATGTTTGCTTTTGTTATAATTTAAGAATATAATTAACAAATCTTTGAAAATATTGTAAAATTATCAAATTATACTTCAATGTTACTTCTTACTGGGATAATCAAAAGTTCTATAAGATATCAAATTCTGCTTTCTGTAATGTAAGTGTTCCTACCAAGGCTGGCTCAGATAATTCCAGAACTTAAAAAAAAAAAAAAAAAAAGTAAAATATACTTTTATTTTTTTTAAAAAAAGTTGTGTTGAGAGAGGAGAGGGAGACAGAGATAGAAACATCAACGATGAGAGAGAATCACTGACCAGCTGCTTCCTGAATGCCCAACTCTTGGGGATTGAGCCCAAACCATGCTTAAAACAATTTGGAGCTGAAGACTGAATAAAATGAAAATTATGCTTTGAGTAGAAATAAACATACCTTTGTCTTTCCTTGAAACCTTTGACACAGGAGGAGAAAATAAAGACTCATTTTCCAGTGCAGAAAAGTCTGGCAGTAAAATGGCCTTGCTAGACCTAGTCCTTGTGCTACGGGAAAACGGAGTCAGAGGAGTTTTGGCAAGTAATTTTTCTTCCTGGTCCTTCGGTTCTTTCTGCGCCATGTCTTCATCTACGTATTTTTCTGGTATTGAGGGTAATGATCGTTTTTGGCTTTGATTTTCAAACCTTTTTGTAACCTTTTTTTTAGAACTCATCACTGAAACAAGTTCCTCATTTGGCACTAAAACTGATTTTTCTGGAGTTGCTTTTCCAACATCGGTATTTTCCCTTTTAGCTGGGGTGTTTCTTGCAGACCTCTTTTGAACTTTGCTCTTCTTAGGACTTTTCTCTTCCTTATCAGCCTCGGATCCTATATTGACTTTTCGTGGTCTACCACGCTTCCTAGGTGTAGCGGGTATGTCACCTTCTGCTGGAGGAGCTAAAGGAGATGAAGCAAGTTTAGAGTCTTCCTTCACATCTGATACCTTACTGTCTCTCTTTTTAATCCTTTTACTACCTTGAGCAGGCAGCTGCTGTTCACTGAATTTCCCATCTTGTTCATGTCCTGTATTTTCAGAAGTTTCTAAATTAGTAGATCTCAATCTTTTGCTTCTTACGTTAGGACTTGCTACTTGACTGGTTTTTAGATCATTTAAAATTTCAACACTTTCCTGATTTTCTACAGATTTTTTCATTCTCTTAGGAGTCTTTTTTGTCACAGATGAAAGCTTAGCTTCTTTTTTAAGAGAAGTTTCTGTGGTTGCTGGTTCCAACTGAGATGATCTTGAACTTCTTAATACCCTGCCTGGAGTGACATGTAATTCTTGTTCCACAGAACTGAGACTCTCCGTGTCTTTCTTTCTCCTTCCTCTCTTGGGAGTAACAGAATTTGGAGGCATTTGCTGGGTTTGAGATATTTCTTTGACATCAAGAAAGGCACTTTCAGAAGCCTCGGACGTTTCTTTTGTTCTCCGAGTTTTCTTTCTCACAGAAAGTCCTAGCACCTCAGGGGTAGCAACATCTGCTGGCTCTTCCTGCTGCACTGATGTAACATCCAGGCTTTGGGTCCGTTGTCTTCTTGTTCGCGTTCCGGATGGAATCACGTCATTATCTTGGTTAACATTCATCGTCGCTGTACTAGTTTCCTGAACAGTCTTACGTGTAGATCTGACCAACCTGGTGGAACTCATTACCTTTTGGCTCATTAAAGGTATGTTTTCATGAATGGACTGTTCCATCGTATCTGAAGTAATTTCTTTACTTCTTGTGTTGTCTTTAATTACATCTATTACATTTTCTGCTACTGCTGCTTTAACTGGTTCAGGCACATGCGGTAACGCCTCTGTCTTTTGGGACTCCTGTTCATTAGTTAAGACAGATGGCAAATTTGCAACATGTCCACGATTATCGTTTTCCCCAGTGTATACGTGTTTTGAATCAGTTACTGTGTTAGCTGCTTTAGCTAGCACATTAGGCGCTGTAGAATCAACTGTCTCAATTTCTTCTTCACCTTCTAATATCAAGGTGAAGTTGCTCTGAGCCACAAAAAGTTCCCCATCTACTTCAGCAACGTCACCACACTCAGCAGAGTCTTTATTGTCAGGCAAGTCAGAGAACTGTTGCTCTATGGTCTCAAAATTATATTGAAGCTTAAGAGTTCCTGAGGGATAATCATTAAATGAAAGATTCTTAGCCTCTTGTCTTGAGTCTTGAACTTCAAGCTTTTCATTTTCAATTACCTAAAATGAATGAAAGATGAGACTGGTTAAAGAATTTATATATATATTTATTTTAACTTAAAACAATGTTTTTAAATGACCATCTCACCCTTGATGTATGAATTTTAAATATAAGCTACCTTTGACATGGCATCTACTTATGGGTTTACTTTATAAAATACCCACTTAAACAATCAGACTTACTTAGTCAAAATAACTAGACAGTAAGATTTTGAGGTTCTGAAAGGAATTAAAGTAGACACCCACATTTCCCTGGCTAAAAAGACAGTTTTAATTAACAAAACCTTGAAATTATTATGATGCTAACAATTGTGACAATTAAGGACTTACTCTATTCTCATCCAAGAAAAAATTAATTGGAGAAAAAGAAATAACCCCCAAACGGTGTTTTAATGATAATCCCCAAATTACCTAACTATGCACACTTTTCTAAACAGCACGATCCCCATAAGGTTGAAGAAGAATTCACCTACATAAGCTCCCTTGGGCTAGACTCAATCCTCTTCCCTTTGCTGGGGCTGCATAAACCATGAAATTCCTAAGGCTTTCAAGTTCAGTACCTCTCCTGCAAGGGTTTGGTGGAAGAAGGAATGGTCCTTGCATTTACCTTTTGGTAAGGGAAGGGGAGAAAAAGGAGGAGGTAGAGAGTAACAGAGAGATCTCCTGACCAAGAAGGTAGAACATTACCACCCGCCTAGACAACGCCATTTCCCCGCTCCCACACATTCAATGAGATGACAGACTGGAAATACGCAGAAATGAGGATTCCCACTACACCACGCCCACAGTTTTTAAATCTCCCAGCTAAAGGAATAGGGACTTTATCCATCTATTTCACAGTGAACATGGATAACCACGACACTTTATGAGTTAAGAAACTTTCCAAATACTATACAACCAAATTTATATAATTAATTAAAATAGTTGCTTTTCTCCCTTCTTAAATTCAATTATCATATAAAAGTTGCTTGTCAATAATAGGAGAGAATTGGTATGATTTTTAGAAACCAAAGGTCATATTAAGTACCAAGAAAAAATATCCTTCCTGGAGTCTATATATCAATCCTCCCATAAGTATGCATGGGGTAAAAATTATATTTAACTACATTTAATTATTTTAAAATATATGCTCTGAATAGTTTCAATGTCATACTTGTCTTTGGAGTAGCCAGTATGTGCTTTCTTATGACTAAAAAAACTTTCATTTGAATCAGAAACTAAGCAAAAATTAAACTGTTAAAATTGTGACTTCTTTAACACAGCCTTTTGGTTTTGGTTAAGAAAAATAATTTCTTAAAGAATGTATTCTTTCATAGGCCACAAAGTATTTTGAAACACTTATCTTTATAAAGACGATTTTATATAATAACCAAATAAATGAGTACATTAGGTTTGAACTATGGTTTAAATCCTAACTCAAAACAGAAAGACCAACAGAGAATAAAAAAGTTAAATTTTTTTACATGAATTTCTTGAGTATCGGGAGAATCGTCAGAAATTGGAGGCTTTTCTTCTGGTAAGTCAACACTTTCTTTTAGTGCATCGACTTCGATTTCATGATCTTCTTCTAAATTCACTGCTTTTTCCTGGTCAAGCCCATGTTCAGAGCTAACAGGACTTTCAGAGGTATCGAGCCCAGGGCTTCCACTATCACCAAGGACATCGGCCACAGCTGGAAAAAAAAAAGAGAGTTCACCTTTCATGTTTTAAGTTGAAAAAATAATATATACACTATTTGGGAAGGAAACAGGAAAAGGCTACCCCTGTACTTGAGAATATTTCCTTAAAAACCTTTATATTGCCAAAACTGATATACAAGGACTTACACGTTAATCCTGTTTCTTTAATATACAATTTAAACAATGCTTGTGCTGCCTGGCTGGTATGGGTCAGTGGTTGAGCGTTTACCTATGAACCAGAAAGTCACCATTCAACTCCAAAAGAGGGTGTGCAAGAGGCAGTCAATTGATGATTTTCTCTCATCACTGACGTGTCTGTCTCTCCTCTCCCTTTCTCTCTCTGAGGCCAGTAAAAATGTATTTAAAGATAAAAAGACCAATGAGGACCCTGCCCTGTGTGGCTCAGTGGTATCTGTGCAGCCTTGCACTGAAGGGTCTCAAGTTCGATTCTCAGTCAAGGGCATGTACCTGGGTTGCAGGTTCATTCCCCACCTTGGTCAGGTGTGGGAGACAAACATTTGATGTAACTCTCTCACATCGATTTTTCTCTCTCTCCCTTCTGCCTACTCTCCCCGAAAAGCAATGGAAAAAATATCCTTGGGTGATGATAAACAACATAAAAAAACAAACAAAAAACAACAACAACACAACCAACCAGGAAAGGGCATTTTTACACATTTCACAGATAATGTGCTACTATACAAAGACTGGTTATAAAAAAAGGAAAAAAAAAGTTTTTCACTAGTTTGGCAAAGAGGAATGGGAAAATATGTTGCATGTTACCTTCGAATCATCAGTGTCTGAAAGCATAAACAACCAAATATTAAAAAATCTGTGGGGGGAAAAAAGATCTGTGCCTACTCCTTGACATGGCAAATCCATGTTTACGAATCTCCCAACAGAAACCCTGATATATAATGTGCAAATACATTTATATACACAGAATATTCATTGCAGAATTGAAACAAAACAAAACAAAAATGGTGAGCAGCTCAAATGTTCAATAATAATTAGTTAAGCATACCAGAGAACATCCATACTACCACATACTATTATAACCATTAAAAAAGACAGGATTCATCTAAACTAATGACGAAGAAAATTGTCTTAAGTATATTGCACATTAAGTGGAAAAAATTTGCTTTTAAAAAATCATTGGTAATTATAACAACTACTATGTATTGAGCTTTTATTAACATTTAAAGCTATTGATGTTTTACAGACACACACACACAATGTACAGCCCAGTCTTAAACATTGTAAGTGCAGAACTGAGCTATGAACCCAAGCACTCTGGTTCAAGCCTCTGTACTCTTCAGCTATCATATTTATTTCCCCTTCCTTTTTCAACACGGGGAGAAATATGCATATGGGAAAACATGTCAGGAAAAAGGAGGTTGCCCTATGAAGATATGAGTCCCAGAAGATTAAGAAGCAGGTATGCAATCTGGCTGGGTGTGGATTGAAGGAAAATAGTCCACAAAAAGCATTCTAAGATTTCCACTGTGGTAATCATAGAGTGCATTACAAGCAACCCACTGTTTTCATAGCTGACACACCTTCAGACACCATACACACAAGAGATAAATAATTCTAAGTCAAAATAATACACCATTTATCATTACCTGTTCTAATTGTAGAGGTGCAGGGTTCAACTGATACTTCGTTTGAAAGTGGTACCTTGGACTTCGGGGTAAGGATTTTCCTTTAGAAATAGAAATAATATTGACAGTGTGAGAAGATTCCATCTGCTCTAAATGCTTTAAATCCTACTCCCTCTCCTACTTGTCTTATTGTTGATAAAAACCAAAGTTCAGAGTAATTAATAAGTTCACTCTGAACTTCTATAAAACTTACCAGTGAATTTAGAAACAAATAATGCTGTATTTGTTTCCCTCATTTTCCAATATTACATTTTATTGGCAATAATGACATAGCCTTAAATTATAAGTAAAATGATTTTAAAATGTTGCTCGGAACAAATTGCACTTATACCAATTTTTAATTCCTGTCAAATATTATGGGATATTTCCTCTACACTCAGCAGAGGGAGGTTCAGTAACTTAATGCTAAGATTAAAGAATAACTCAGAATGGAAAACTAATGGTATCTGCATTACTTAATCCACTTCATGAAATGAAGTTTTGGAAATATGCTGACAGTGATCCTTCCTATTCCAAGCTGGCCTCCCCTTGCAAACCCAATTAAACCATGCTGATTTTTAAAAAGGGGAATGTAATTATTAAAGTAAATCACACATTTATTTATAGTTACATTTGTAAACTTACCTCAATCACAATGTTTATAATAAGATAAGAACAACTAGTTTGTTTAAAAAGGAACTAGCTTGCCAAGATAGATATTCACCTAGCTCACTGAAGACTAAATTTTATTTTTCACTTTTTTTCCTTTATTAAGGTATTACATATATGTCCTCCTCCCCCCATCCCACCCACTCATGCCCTCATCCCCTTGCTAAGACTAAAGTTTCTTATCATGTGAATGCTCTTTGCTTTGTGACTATTGTCCATCAAACCCATTTGCAAGAAATATTAGTTTTCATTACATTAAAAAATACTTGAGTTAATTAACAAAACAACCTGGATAATACTTTCACATTGGTTTCTCCCACTTTTTGCATGAAGGCATGGCAAAGATCCCAGCTGATCAGGGCTTCTCCTTTCACAAAAGCAGCACATGACCGAGCTGAATGTGTGAGAGGTCACTGTTGTGATGCTGGTCTCTGTGAGTACTTTATGAAGTCACTCTCAGGACTTAAAAAGCCATTTACAATGTTGTACATTATATCTTATGTGGTTAAGCTTAGTAAATTTTACTATCCTTTCCCCCTCATTTCCTTAAAAAACACACACAGATTTTGAGAGAAAAAACAACTATTTGTAATTCTACTTATTTATGCATTCATTGGTTGATTCTTGTATATGCCCTGACCAGGGCTCAAACATGCAACTTTGCGTATCGGTATGAACTCTTACCAACTGAACTTCTAGGCCAGGGCTTCATATTACTTCTTAGTATTGAAACTGCAACATTTTTGGAATCCTGTACAGTGGTGTCACTGTTATTAGTGCTGATGTGCAATGTGCCCAGTCTTGCAATGAAATAACGAGCTATGTCATAAGCTGACCAATTCACTGATTAGTTCAGCTAACTTTAAAGAAAGTGGTGTACTGATATATCCTATCTAATAAAGAGGAAATATGCTAATTGACCCAGCAATCAGGAAGGCGACACACCATCACACCTCTGCTGCTGCCATTGCCGGCAGCACAAGCCTCGGCCAGCCCTGGGTGGCTGGGCAACCAACATATGAGGCTTGCCTGTGCCTTGGCCCAGCCCTGGTCAGCTAGGAACCTGGGGGACTCCAGAGGCAGGCATGTAGCAAGGCTTAGGGGACTAGACGAAACCATCTTGTGCTTATAGATGCCGCCATCTTTGAGGGCGGGGCAGTCAATTAGCATATAATACCTCCTTATTGGCTGTGGACAACTGATATCTTTGCCATGGCATGAGAGTCAATTAGCATATTTCTTCTTTATTAGTTAGGATATATCAGTACACCACTTTCTTTAAAGTTAGCTGAACTAATCAGTGAATTGGTTCAGCTTATGACATAGCTCGATATTTCATTGCAAGACTGGACACATTGCACATCAGCCCCTGAAGGCTCCCAGATTGTGAGAGGGGACAGGCTGGGCTGAGGGACCCCTCTCCAGTGCATGAATTTTCATGCACCGGGCCTCTAATGTATGTGTGTGCATATGTGTGTACATATTCGAGGCCTGCTACAGGAAGATTCTGCAATAGGGCTTCCTGCTGCCTGAGTGAAGCAGAGAAGGGAGCAAAGCCCTGCTTTCCCCTTCCTCTCCCTCTTCCTTCTCTGCTGTCTTCAGTCCTCACTGTGCCTGCATATGCAAATTAACCGCCATCTTTATTGGGTTAATTTGCATGCTCACTCTGATTGGCTGGTGATTATAGCAGAGTGATCATCAATTTGCATGTTTCTCTTTTATTAGTATAGATGTGTACACACACACACACACACACACACGTTAATATTCACCTAAATGGTATGTATATTGATTTTAGAGATAAAGAGAAACATCAATCGGTTGCCTCCCATACATGCACCAATAGAGACTCAAACCTGCAACGTTTTGGTGTGTCGGTCGACGCTCCAACCAACTAAGCTACTGGTGAAGACTGTACTGACTGCTTATCTTGTTGTGGGAATTGTGTGGAAATTGGCATCAATTAGACCCACTTCAATAGCACTGTCCTACATCATCTAGCACACCTCCTAAATGTGTAAGTGCTAACCGAAACTAAATGGGAACGTAGCCCTTCATGTCATTAAGAAACAAAACTTGGCTCGAGTTCCGTATCCATCCAATGGCAGGAAACAAAACTGCCTCTGTGCCATCTCCCTGTGCTCACCCTGGTGCTATGGGATACTTAGCCCTGAGCATCTGGAAACCAATGAAAACAGAAGGGCATGGAAGAATGAAGGCATGAAACTCTTGGTCTTCAACAAAAATAGACCACCGAAGAGTATGAGTTCTACCTCAACCCATCAAGTATGACTCTCATATTCAGGAAATGTTTAGTTTCATTATAAGATTTCATAAAATTAAATAGAACAATTGTACAAATGGACTTCTTTCATAACAGAAAACATTACCAAATATGGAAATATCAAAAATGTAAATAAGAGCTGACCTATGCATAAGAATGTTTTACTGGTTCAGTTTCATTTAACAGTAATATATGAAATTTTCTGCTAAACACTTACCTTTCATGGGTTAATGGTACACAAAGAGAAGTTTCAACCCCTTGAATAGGGCTTGAGTGATTTAATACTGACACTGCTTCTTCTGCAACTAAGAGATCCTTTGTTTCTCCATCTTCTAAAGTGCCTGCAAACCATACAGTTGACAATATTGACAATTATCTTTGTTAAGTGTTCAGCAATTACTCATGGTCTGGGACTGAAGACTTCTATCGAGTTGTCAGGTCTGCTCTCTGCATGTATAGCTTACTCCTTTGACATTAGACTGCCAACAGTCCCTTCTATATAATTCTGTGTCTAGCCCAAGAGTTCCCTCACTCCCTTTAATCTACCACTTCCCACTTTTGTCTGAGCCACTGCTACAAGTGTTTTAGTTACAATTCATTAAATTCTCAGTATTCAAAGTGTCGGTATTATCATCCCCATTTTAAAGATGAAAAAAACAAACATATAGTTATACTGCTTATCCCAGATCACAAACCTAGTTAAGTAATTGAACTAAAATACTAATTTAATATTTACCTTTCAATTTGTTTTAGTTGGATACAGTATATGAAGAGTAAACTTCTAGACATAAGCTGTTTATGAAAAAAAAGTACTAACTCCTGAGAGTAACTAATAAAGGTTTATTAAGTAAAGATGTCACAGTCTGGCCAGTGCTGCACAGTGGTTGGTCATCAACCCATGGGTTCAATTCCCAATCAGGGCACATGCCAGGCTTGTGGACTCAATCCCTAATAGGTGGCATGCAGGAGGCAGTCTATCGATGATTCCCTCTGATCACTGATGTTTCTATTTCTCTTCCTCCCTCTCTCTGAAATCAATAAATAGCCAAAACCTCAGTGGATAAGAGTGTCAGCCAGTGGAATGGAAGGTCCCGGGTTTGATTCCGGTCAAGGGCATGTACCTTGGTTGAGGGCATCATCCCCAGTAGGGAGTGTGCAGGAGGCAGCTGATCAATGATTTTCTCTCATCGATGTTTCTAACTCTCTATCCCTCTCTCTTTCTCTCTGTAAAAAATCAATAAAAAATATATTTTTTTTAAAAAAGAAAGAAAGAAAAAAGAAATCAATAAATTCATACTGGAAAAAAACACCACCACAGCCTGGGCTTCACTGGACTCAGAAACCTTAGTTAAGCTCAGACAGGAAATATTTCCCAAAAGAAATATTTCATAAAAGTACTAGATTTTCATAAAAGTACCTGGTTTTACATATTTAAAATTAGGAGTTGCCTTTAAAGAAGCTTGTTAAAACTGTGCAGTGTTCAGAAACAAAAAGAAAACAAATTTTCTTGTCCACTAAATCTTCTCTTCCCCTTTGCTGGTGGGCCCCTAGCATAGGGGTGTCGAACTCAATCAGAGAAGGGGCCAAAATCTAAAATCCAGCCTAAATCGCGGGCCGAATGGTTTACTGAACAGTCATAAACTGTCATTGTGATGGAAACGCAGCGGAGTGCAGAGATGACAGCGCGGTGCGGGCTACATTGCAAGGCCTGGCGGGACGGATTTGACCCGCGGGCCTTGTGTTTGACACATGTGCCCTAGCATATCACTGTCAAACTGCAAGTGCTTGTTGGTTTTCACAGCCCACTAGGCTCTAACTTACATGTGAGGAGATGCCCATATCCACTCTGTCACCTCAAGAACACTTAGCACACACACACTTGTTGCACATATATTAGGGGCTTAAAACTTTTTTTTGTAAATGAGTATCTATAATAAAAAAAGTGTAATTTGCTAGTTAGTCTGGACATCCTTTCAGATGAAGCCAGTGCGATGGAAGCCCGGGTGTCCCAGGTACCAGAGGGAAGCTGGTGCTGGCATCAGGGGGAGAAAGGCCTACTCTTGCATGAATTTCATGCATTAGGCCTCTAGTAAAGAAAGTAAGTTCATGGGCTGTTGTGTATTTATTTTGAAGGAATGGATGGAGGTAAAGTAGAATGAGGTTCCTGGTTCTAGAGCAGCTTTCTGGATAAGTTGGATTAGTTAAAAACTGTGAATAGCAATCTTATCTAAAGTTAGTATTATTTCTTGGAGAGAAACCAAGATGGCGGTATAGGTAAACACCTAAACTGCTGCCTCGCACAACGATTTCAAAACTACAACTAAGATTACATAATCCAAAACCACAGGAAAGCTGGCTCAGTGGAAATTCTACAACTAGAAGGAAAGAAAAAAGCTCATGGAAAATCAGAAGAGCAGCAAAGGACTGAGATACAGACACACGTGCACAGAGAGGAAGAGGGGCTGAGAGCCTGGCTGGCTTTCTCTGGCAGGAGAGGGAATGAAGCCCCTGATTACACTGAACCCCAGTTCCGGGCAAAACCCCGTGGACCCAGCTCCTATGGGGGAGTCTAGACTGTCAGTTAGAGAGCGCATGGAGGAGACCCGGGGAAGCTGTGGTAGGCAGGGGTCTTGAGGCTCGCATGCTCCTAAGAGTGTGTTCAGAGAAGACTGACTGCTGAGGAAGGGAGTCAGAAGCTCCTGACTGCACAGAACCCCCGTCCCGGGTGAACCTGGGGGGAATCTGGATTGTTAGACAGAAACTCAGGGAAACTGCAGAAGGCAGAGGTCTGGAGGCGCATGCGCAAGGGCAGGGTTGACAGGAAGCTAAGACTGTCTGCTCAGCCCTGAGACTGCCCCATCCAAGCTGAGCACAGAAGCTTTTGCAATTTTGCAAGTCTGGTCCTGTAAGGCTGTCTCCAGCACAGGTCTCCTGGCGTAAACACAGCTGATACACATAGCCAATTGGCCTGGAGGTCAGTTCCTCCCAGTGACACGAACAACAATCAAGGCTTAACTACAACAAGGCTGTACACACAGACCACAAAGGGGGGCACCAATAGTGTCTGCCTCAGGTGACTGGGAGGCTGACCCACTGGCCATGTAGGAAACCTAGCACACAAAGCCACCCTACCAACTCAGGGAAGCAGCGAAAATGAGGAGACAAGGAAACAGATCACAAACAAAGGAAATGGAGGGAGGAAAAAATGGCTGGATATAGAATTCAAAACCACGGTTAAAAGGTTTTTCAAGAATTTCCTAGAAAAGGCCAATAAATTTAGCAAGACCCTTGAGGATATGAAAAAGGACCAACTTGCCGAAACCGGTTTGGCTCAGTGGATAGAGCGTCGGCCTGTGGACTGAAGGGTCCTGGGTTCGATTCCGGTCAAGGGCATGTACCTTGGTTTCGGGCACATCCCCAGTAGGGGGTGTGCAAGGGGCAGCTGATCAATGATTCTCTCTCAATGATGTTTCTAACTCTCTAACCCTCTCTCTTCCTCTCTGTAAAAAATCAATAAAATATATTAAAAAAAAGAAAAAGGACCAACTAGAAATTAAACATACACTAACTGAATGAAAAATATTATACAGAGACCCAACAGCATACTAGAGGAATGCAAGAATCAAGTCAAATATTTGAAATGCAAAGCAAAAAACACTCAACCAGAAAAGCAAAAAGAAAAAAGAATCCAAAAAGTTGAAGATAGTGTAAGAAGCCTCTGGGACAATTTCAAGCATACCAACATCAGGATTATGGGGGTTCCAAAGAAGAGAGAGAGCAAGATACTAAAAACCTACTTGAAGAAATGATGACTGAAAACGTCCTCCACCTGGTGAAAGAAATGGACTTACAAGTCCAGGAATCGCTGAGAACTTCAAACAAAAGGAATCCAAAGAGGACCACACCAAGATTTAATCATAATTAAAATGCCAAGAGCAATCGGACAAAGAGAGAATCTTATAAGCAGCAAAAGAAAAGCAGTTAATTGCCTGCAAAGCTGATTTCTCAACAGAAACTATGCAGGCCAGACAGGAGTAGCAAGAAATATTCAAAGTGATGAATAATAAGAACCTTCAACCAAGATTACTCAGCAAAGTTATCATTCAGATTGGAAAGTCAGATAAAGCTTCACAGATAAGAAAAAGCTAAAGGAGTTCATCATAACCAATCCAGTATTATATGAAAGAAGAGGAAAAAGAAAAAAGTAAAAATCTGAGGAACAGAATAAACTGGTGAATATAATAGAATCAGGGGCATAGAAAGGGAGTGGACTGATAATTCTCAGGGGGAAAGGGGAATGGGGGGGGGGTGTAGGAAGACTGGAAAAAAATCGTACACTTACGGCTGAGGACAGTGGGGGAGTGGGGTGGTAAGGGCAGAGGGTGGGGTGGGAACGGGGTTGAGGGGAGCTATGGGGAGGAAAAGGAAGAAACTATTGTAATAATCTAAACCATAAATATTTATTAAATTTAAAAATAAATAAAAGGGAAAAAATAAAATTAGTATTATTTCTCGTAACTGTAAGGCCTAAGTCAGACTGAAAATTAACATTTCTTTCTTAAACATTACTGTTCTCCCCTCCTCTCTGCAAAATGAACACAAGTATTTCTGCCCTAACACTTCACACCTACTTGTAAGTGGAAAGAATAAGATGTGTCGTATTGTGTCATGTGATTATTTATCCCAAAGCTTTTTTTATCATGGAAAAAATTCTATTACAAATGAGGGACATCAATAGCCATTTTGAATATTTGGAAATGAGTTCTTACCTGTTGGTTTCTCCAGGTCTAGAGGAGTTACTGATCCAAACACATCTTTATCGTTGTCCTTCTCAGTCTTTTCAGCTGGATTAGTCATTAGTCCAGTGGAAGCACTAGCTGGCTTTGTAGCCATGACAACATGTTCAAACTCTCCTGGTGATGGGGCATCTTGATACTCCAGTGACTCGGTGGAAACATTGCTGTTTTCTTTGCTCACATCCAGTTTCTCCAAATTCTGGGAAGGTGTATTTTCTGATCTCACATCCATTTCTTGATGGCCCATTTCAGGGCTATTCAGGAAAAAAGGTATCTTATCTTTGTTCTTCAGCCACTCAGTTTCTCCTGGAATTCCACATTTATTGAAAGGTATGGTAACAGATACTTTTGTTTTGTTATCATCTGCAGCCTGTAAAGTAAAAGGTTTCAAAAAATAATTTTTACTAGTAAAAATCAGTCAAGTCAAAGCTATTAATGCCAATCATTGCCCACCCTTTCCATCTTAATCAAAGTTCATGTATTCTAAATCCATTCTCTTCAAATACATGATCAAAATTTAATGATTGTTAATGTTTTTCTAATTAAAAATCTGCTATTTCCAAGACTTTAATAGGTAAGATGACAATAATCATCAATTGGGTTTCATTAACAACCCACAGTGGAACTCTGAAGATATACCCTCCTAAATAGACAATCAACAAGGAACTTAATAAGAGAAGCAAAACAATTTAGGTTAAAAAACAAATGAACATGGGCTAAAAATAAGGTCTGGGTTCTAGTCCCATTTCTGACACCAAATAGCTATTTGTGGGCAATTTACTTGATGCTTCTTAAGCCCTATTTTTTCTGCCTATAAATGATGGGTTTGGCTTAGATAATATCCCAGTTTCTTCCTGAGCTAATATTTCTGATTTCATAACTATCTGCACCACTGTATACAAAAATCTATAGTGGTATTATTAAAATGATATATCTAACTTTTTACCCATGGGAACTGTCTTTTCATTCCAAATATTATCAAACTTACTCCGGAAGTCCACTTTTTGGTCATGCCTTCTTCCATGAATGAAATTCTAGTTTCTTTAAGTCGCAAAGGAGGAGTAAGAGACCTTCCGGGTGACTGAGAGGGAGTCCCTAAAGGTGTTGACCGAAGACCAGACCGTAGGATGGATTGAGGAGTGAACTCGGCAAATCCAGAGGAAGTAATTGACATGGCCAAAGTTTTAGCTTTCTATGACAAAGAGTAAAGAGAAATCCACCATTAGTATCTATAATAGGCAATACATAAGGACAGACAGGTCAATTGAATCACAATGGTGGCCAAATTCTCATTTCAAAAAAACACATAAGAAGAAGTTTTATAATAGACCACTGCGAAAAAAATGTGAAATTCTATTCAGAGCATTCTACATGTAAGACTACAAAACGTAAAAGTGCGTCCATAATCATTCTAAAGGCGTTGGCTGTTCTAAGAATAAAGTCAACTTAAAATAAAGTGCACAGATAAGATAAAATTATTTTACTATTCTTTAGAAAACTTTAATTTTTTTATTAAATTATTATCTGTGTACATATATCATGAAAACTTTATATTTTAAAACATTTTCATTTATTTCAGAGATGGAGAGGGAGATAGAAACATCAATGAAAGCTAATCATTGATTGGCTGCCTCCTGTACACCCGCCAGTGAGGATCGAGCCCGCAACCTGGTAGGTGCCCTTGATAGGAAATCAAACCTGGGACCCTTTAGTCGGCAGGCTGATGCTCTATTCACTGAGCCAAACTGGCTAGGCTGTTTAGAAAACTTCAGATAAAAGAGATAGTGTCAGTGAACAGAACCTAGCTTAACTACAGCAATCTAATCTAAATTAATGCGATTGACTTTAATAATCCAACAGCATCTTAATTATTTATAAAAATTCTGAAGATAATGAATAAAAATAATTAGCACAAAAATAATAGAAACAACCCCTTCGCTTAACTTCTCTAAAGAACTAGTGAACAAATTATTCCATAGATAATTAAATCTATTACAAGATAATGATTTTTCCCCTCCTAGACTGTTTTTGGCAGCAGGGACAAAATTACCTTGATTTTATTTAATTTAAACCTACTTGCAGGCAATATAAAGTTTGATTTTTTATTTTTTTTGAAGAAAAATGTTAGAAATACTGTACTGGCTATTAAATGTCAGGAATTTAACAGTCTTAGTAATCTTTTTCAACTTATTTTCAGATAAGCATTTACTGAAGTATCTTTTACTCAATTTGAACAATAAATTCCCTGGTTCACAAATGCTAGATATCAAGAAACAATAAAAAAAGAAAAGAATAAAAATCCTAAGACTAGATCTAGAGCACTGGACACGGAGCTAGGGGATAATATATATAAAAACATTTTGACAATATGAAGGTAAAAGATCACTGTTATCAGTCATCAGCTGGTAATTTATCAGAGAGGGTGGAGGCAATTTAAAGACAGATATCTATTAGTAGAGAAAAGTAATATTTATAGTTGAATTGAAGGAGCTAGAGAATTAAATTTAATAAATCTAGAAACTAAAAAGCATTCAATAGAATAACAGCAAAAGGGAATGAGAAATAGAATTTAAAAACTAAAAAAGTAAACCCAAGAATGTGAAGGAACTTTTCAAAAAAATTAAGGCCAATATATAACGATCACCAAGAGCCTTTCAGGACAGTAACTGTTAATCTTGCCTATACTGCCATTTAAACACAAAGGGTAAGTTCAGCAAGTTCTATTAAGAAGATGTAAAAATACAGAAAACATTTTGGAAAGATACCCACAAAAAGAAAAAGAGGAAAGGCTTAAGTCATCCATCATTCAGAGATATCAGTTATAAATAGCTATTTCTCCCTGCTACTTAAAAAATAATAACTTTCAAGCCTATGAATGCTAGGTATATGATACTTACCTTAACTACAACAGGAGTTTCAAGTAAATGTAGATCTGAAGCCCTGGAGGTATTCTGACGTGATCCTTGTATTGGTGAACTTACTGGCAATGAACTAGGTGACAGGTAGAAAGGATATCTGGTGGGGGTTTGCTGAATAAACCCCAAACCCTGAGAAAGCTGGGGAACAGGATGCACCACCAAATCCAGCAGTCTGTAATCAGAGTACATGTGTGAGTAGAAAGACCCTGGTAAATTGTTTACTGAGTTATACTAAAGAAACTATAGAATTTACTAACCCGTTTAATACTCAGGCTTTTACATTCACTGGTAAATATGACAAACTGCATTAAATATAAATTCAGGCAAGTGCATTAATGACATGCTTAAAATGTCAGAATACTAATTCAGTAGCAAAATAGAGAATTAAGAATTCTAGGTAACTAATCTAAAAATGGAATTCTAGTCCTCCTCCCTCCTTTTCTACCAATGTTTACTGAGCCCCCATTATTTGTCAGGCATTTATTTTTTCAAATGAAGACGACCTGCTAATGATTCTGTTGGGCCGTACAGGTCACTCCTCCTTCCAGGGCTAATATGTAACCTTTATTTCTCGGTCAGATTTCCTAGCAATAAAAACTATACCCTTTTACTCTCCCAAACGCCCCTGCTCCAAGAGGACCACGGGAAAGGGCAGCATGTTTTGGTGGCCAGAAATGAGCAGGATCAGCTGCTCCGCCTCTCCTGTCTCATCTCAGACATGCTCTTCACCAGAGGGACAGACCGGCAGAGCTAGCGAGTGCTCAGGTCCTATCACCCACTGCGGGCGCACTTGTAAGCAGCATTTTAATTTTAATATGTTTATTGCATTTGGAGGTGTGTGTGGGGGGAAGGGGGGAGAGAAACATCCCGATGAGAGAATCACTGACTGGCTGCCTCCTGCATGCCTCCTCCTGGGGATAGAGCTATAACCCAGGCATGTGTCCTTGACCAGAATCGAACCTGGGACCCTTTGGTCTGCAGGCCGACGCTCTATCCACTGAGCCAAACCAGCCAGGGAAAAGCATTTTTCTTAATACATGGTCTCCCTACTTGTTATTTTATACTCACACAGCTTTGAGATTTCCATTAAACAAGAATATCCAAATCAGGTTGCTTGGCATTTTTCTCTCCATTATCTGTTCTAATTATTTCCTTTTTCAGTTCATTTGTATTCAAATTCTGTATCTGTACACTGATTACCCACTTTTACATTGAGCCACCCCAAATAGATTTTTTTGTGTATTCTCACCCGAGGATATTTTTTTCCATTGTTTTTTGGAGAGTGAAAGGGAGGAATTGAGGGAGAGGGAGAAACATTGACTGGTTGCATCCCACACACCCCCAAACCGGATGAAGAAAGAACCTGCAATGAAGGTATGTGCCCTTGACCGGGAATTGAACCAACGACCCTATGGTGTGTAGGCTGATGCTCTAACCACTGGCACAATGGACAGGGCCCAAATAGGTATTTTGTAAAATGCTTTGCACTGTGCTCACATTTATGTTTTAGGTGTCTATTTAGGAATCATTGCTTCTCAAAAGCAGGGCCCATGCAACAAACGGCACCAGCGCCTACCTAAGTAAAAGCCAAATTCTTATACTACCAAGAACTATACTAAAAAAAATGTGCTAGAATTATACTAAAACACTATAAATTTTTAAATTAAAATTTCTAATGAAAATGCTAATTATTGCATTAGATCTTAGGATTTCCTCAACAACTTTTTGACCATGATCCAAATAAGTAATGCATTTTAGGTTATACACAAAATATAAATTACATATTAATAAAATAACACTTAGCAAGCAATTTCTGTCTCTCGCCTCTTCTCCCCCACCTCCCAACTCTAAAAGTTAATGGAAAAGTATCTTTGGTGAGGATTAACCAAAGGCAAAAAAAAGATTTAATAAATTCTTACCTAGAAACTTTTTGTGATGTCTTTAAAACTGGTGTTCCAACAAATGCCCCAGGCAGCTCTGAATCTGGGAGAGAGCACACTGCAGGAGGTGGTCCTTCTAGTCTAGGACTACAGAGAATATAAAACTGTAGCTTTTGATTATGCACCGTAAGGAACATTAAATTAAAAATGCGGTAAGAAGGTAGGATTAGATGGGGAGGATGGCTTTGTTTTTTACTCTGTACACTTATTTACCAGCTAGTGTCTTAGTGCACGGATTTGTGCACACTGAAAGGAAATTAGAAGAAATAATTTAATATCGCTGTTTGCCCTTTTTCTATAATAGAAGTGTCAACCAAATTCATGATTGACAATGACAGATGGAAATACACGTGTGTGATGGGTGCCAGCGAGAGCTTTATATAAATTGTGCATGTGCAAGTCTACTGAGCCTTTTATAAATGTAGAATAAACTTCTTAATTAGACCTGCTCTCTGCTTTAGCTAAACTTTTTCCAGCCCAATGAAGCACCCCAACTTCTCTTTTAGGTTATTGTCAGCAATACAGCGGTATCAACACAAAGCAGATTATCATTGTAGATCATTCAGGCAGAACAAAGGATAAAATATTTAATTGTAGCAATGTTTGACTATATTCTGTGCAGTGAGAAAACCTGAAGTTATTTTCAAGGTCCACAATTTTTTACTTCTTTTCAGTCAGGTCAAATTTCTAAGCTTTCTAAATCTCCGTTTTATGGCTAATGGAAAAAAAAAAAAAAATAGGATTCCACCAAGTCTCCTATCTACTTATTCCAGGACTTCTGTGAGGATCAAATGAGACGAGGCACAGGAAAACCTTCACAAACATTTGGTTAAAGTGTAAAATGTTTGCACCTGACTACTATAAATCAAGTCCTGGGCTGAAGAAACTCCAAGGAGTCACTAGGGAGAGGAAGTGGGCGTTGCAATGTGACATCATTACCGGGTGCCCACAGTGACCATTTCCAGGCTGGGCTGTGGTCCACGGGCCACATTTTGCACTATGGGGTCTTGGTAGCAACGGCTGTGATTTGGTGGGCTGTGTTCCACTTGGGGGAAACCAAGTGCTATTTTGTCAGCACCAGGGCCGCAGTGCTGTTTATTTTTAAATGGCCAGTGCGTGTCATGGCAGCTCCTGCATTGAACATCTGCCCCCTGTTGGTCAGTGTGCATCATAGCTACTGGTCAGAAGGACAGTTAGGCTTTTATATATATAAACAAATATACATATATACATATATAGATAGATAGTTATAGATATTAATGAACATACATTTTTCTTGTAACAAAATAACCAATAGAAAGAGCTTTTCCTTTTTACATACAATAATAAACTCTAAGGTTAACTGTTTATAAATGCTGTTGATATCCAGGAAAGATGAACAAGTAACATGACTATAAAAAGTAAAACATACCTATTGTAGGCTAAGGTGCTATTTTTAGGTTCGTCACTTTTCCAAACCTCTCCAACTTTAGACAACACGTTATGAATGAAAGTAGATCGTGTTACCACAGTCCCTATTACAGCTCGCTTTGGAACTGCTGATAATGGTTTGGGCCGACAAACTGTAAAATGAATATTGCAGAATTCAATTTAATCTCTAAAACCAGGACTTTTAATAGAAGACTAATATAAAAGTGCGACTGGAAAACAGATCATAAGAGTTTGGTTAAAACTGCATTTGGTTTAATAGCATTTGGTTTAATAACATCTAGGTAGATATTTATTTATTGGGCTTTTAGAAGATGGTAAAAAGTTACATGTATTCTAAAAGTTGGACAAGAGCTTTCAAAGGAAATAAAAAAAGTTCTTTCGTTCATTACTACATTACTAAGTTATAAACATGTCCAAAAAGCTTTAAACTTATTGGGACAGAATGGCCAGTAAAAAAAGGCACCAATGTGATGAGACACAGCAAAGTATAAGCTAGAGATGGTTGCAGAAGGCAATCACTCAGTATCTTCTCTAACTCAATGCTTTAGAACATTTTCCAATGAAATCTTACCTTTTCGAACAACTGATAATGTTGACACACGGTAAGGTTTAGCTCGTTCCATGGCTAATTTTCGATGGACTCTCGGAAGAACTTTTCCATATTGATCCAATATAGAATTGCGAGCCACATATCTCTCCCGCAAGTGAGGATCACGATCATTCTATTGAACATATCATAACTAATAAAAATTTAATCTTCAAACATGTCAGGTGCTATGTTTATACATTTACCTTCTAAAATATAACAATATTCAGGAATATCTTCCTCCTCCCTTCTTCCAAACCAGGGGACCTCATATGCACACCTCATTACTGTATCAAACCTTACCCATTAAAGTCTCACCTATCCAGTCTTGATTTCTTCACAACTAAAGAACACCAGTTGTCAATTATTAAGTTTCTACCTGTATCAGTCACATGTACTTGTTACTTCACACACACCTTTGTACACCCTCACAGAGATACTATCATTTTACATATGAGGAACTCTTTTACAGAGAGTATGTGTCCAGCACACAATGGAAGAATTGGTCTAACTCCTGAAGTCCAGGCTCTGTGCACCATATAATTTCTATTACTGACCTCTACCTTATCCTCTCCTTTTCCCTAAGTGAAATATTAGTCTGGCAAGATCACAGATATTAAACAGAAATGGAAGATAAAAGGGAACTGGGTAAATAATAATACTTTATTCCTAATTCTGCTGTAGAAAGTAAGAGGAGGAATCTCCAAACTCAAATTTATATAAAGCTCAGTGGTTGGTTACAAAACTACAAACTCTTAGACAACAAAGTCACTAGTTTTTCTTCTTTCCTTATCTCCCCACAACAAAACAAGTTTAACTATACCGTAAGATTAATCTTCAGAATTTGGTTCAGCTTCAAGGCAGGGATATAATTGGCACGCTGTAAATGGTGAACTAAAAGTAATTCATGATTCTGAACACTGGTGCTGGACTGCAAAAAGCTCACCAAACACTCCTAGGAAAAATATAATACATGTGTAAGCTACTAACATACACTGAATTTCTGACACGCTTTTACTGGTAAGTCATTACCTGCTCAGTGTCTGTAAACGGTAGCTTCAGTAAATCCTCCATTAGGCCCATTTCCTGACAGCCTTTGTACGTGTGCTCTAGTAACTCCTTCACATTCGATCTACTAGAATGGTGTCGCAGTAAACTCCAGGCCTCCATCATGCACCTGAAATCGGTATTTATCAAAGTTTCGTTTTAGAAAAGCTATTTAGTGTTCAAAACAAGTTATCTACCTAAAGATTCTTAATGATACTCAAAACATGTAATTGAAGGTAACTTAATTTTACTGAATACTAATCACTGCATTAAAAAGTTGGCTTATGTCAACGGGCATCTTTAAAGTCTCAATTTTATGCTATTCTGTATCATTATATAAGTGTAAAATAATAGGAAAGCAAAATAAGTACACAGGTCAAGAGGATAAAAAAACCAATGTGATCTAAACAGAACTGAAAAATTAGCATGATGTGATATAGAGAAAAGCCAGGCTCTTAAGGAAGTGACTGTTTGCGTGAGAAAGAAGAGTAGAAAAGAAAATAAGCAAAGATGGAAACAAGAAGATTGTGTTGATGGGGAGCAGAAGGTTTAGCAAATATAGTAACAGAAGATTTGGACTCGTGTGTAGCAAGATCTGACTAGAGGACTTGGCCTAAATCAGACATTTTGGACAGCACGAGGGACACTGAGCTGAGGGCAAAGAGTCATTAAATGAAGTAGTGTTTCTCATTGTACTCTATTAAGAAAAAAAAAAAAGCTTAAAATAGTGCAGTGATTACAATGTTTAATTAACCAATAAACAAAGCCAACAAATATTTATGTTTATTAGATTAGATAATAACATGTCTTGAAAGATATATACCAAAACTGAGAATGATCAATCTGACATGTATCGATAGAATTTTTGAGGAACTGATAACTATTCTTTCGAGGGATAGAATAAAAAGTGGTAAATAGGAATATCAAGAAATTGATTATCTTAAAAACCACACAACATCATTTCGAATTCTAAGTCAATAGGCAATTTTTACTGCAGTGGGCATCTTAATAAAGACTAGTAAAAAAATGACATAAATAAGAAATATAGAATATGTGAACCAAGTTAAGACAATTAATGTTCATAATGAAATAAATCTGAGGAAATTTTGAGTGATCCTTTGTTTTTATTTCTGAACTTTACACAATGTCGCTAGATTTCTGGATACTGGATAATGGAAGCTTTTCTATACTTAAGAGAAATAAGTTTTAAAATTACATGTTTGCTATGGCTAAAGAAAAGAAAATGAAGATCTTTAGCTAATCAGAGAAACATGCTATGACTGAATCAAAGGACGATGGAATAAAAAAGAAAAACCAGCAGCCTTTCAAAGGTGTTTTTTCTAACTTTCCAACATCCGCACTTTGATGTGATTAGTGATCAATTACCACCTCTTTAAAGACACTAAAGTGTAAGAAGCTCACATGCTAGTGAGAAAAATTAACATGCTGATTGCCAACCCAGTGTTAGAATTCTTTATCCATTTATTTTTAAATACACACACATATGTATGTATATACAATGAGTGGCCAGATTATGATCTCTGAACGCATAATCATCTGGCCACTTAGTGTGTGTGTGTGTGTGTGTGTGTGTGTGTGTGTATTAGAGGCCCAGTGCATGAATTCGTGCATGGGTAGGGTCTGGCCAGGGGGAGGGGATATGGGCGGTTGGCCAGCCTGCCTGCTAGTTGAACTCCTGATGGAGGGGACAATTTGCATATTAGCTTTTTATTATACAGGATATACACCGAGTGGCCAGATTACTATGCATTCAGAGATCATAATAATCTGGCCACCCAGTGTATATTATTGATTTTTAGAGAAAGGGAAGGGAGAGATAGGAACATCGATGAGAGACATCATCTATCAAGTGCCGTCTACACGTCCCCTCCTGAGAATCAAGCCTGCAGCTCTGGTATGTGCCCTGGTATGTGCCTTGACCAGGAATTGAACCAGTGACCTCTTGGTTCATGGCTTGAGGCTCAATGATTGAGTAGTACCAGCTAGGCTACCCATTATTGAATATCTGTCACTTTTAGCTTCTTATACTTGCTCTAGACAATTTGTTAGCTAGCCAAACAACTTTTAAAAAAATGATTTTTAGAGAAACATCTATTTGTTCATTCCCTGTTTCTTTTTTTTTCTTTGTGCAGGAGCCATGCTAATCTTCTCTGTACTGTTCCAATTTTAGTATATTTGCTGCCAAAGTGAGCACTCATTGATTGTTTCTTGTATGTACCCTGACTGGGGATTGAACCTACAACCTTGGCGTATAGGTATGGCAACAACTGAACAACCCAACCAGAGCCTAGTCAAATATTTTTGCTCACCTAAATTATTTCCACAAATACTTCCTAATTCATTATTTTGAGGACACTAAATTTCTACATGTCTAGCTAACCTATTAGTAAACTACAAAAGTTTTCTTCTGATTCAACCCTCACCCTTCAGAAATACATTCTGTTTAACCAAATGGAACAAAGAAAACTTAACTTTCTGAGTGGTGACACTAACATGCTATTTGGTTCACAAGTGATGCTTGGGGGTGAATAAATGACCAATTCATAAAAACATCAACATGACCAAACACCTAGCTAGAGTGACTCAGTGGTTGAGGCTCATCCTGTGCACCGAACAGTTGATGGTTTGATTCCGTCAGGGCACATACCTGGCCTGCAGTTGGAGCACAATGAAAGGCAACCAGTTGATGTTTCTCTCTCACATCAATGTTTCTCTCTCTCTTGTCCTTGGGGGAAAAAGAAAACAAAACAAAAAGCACAGACCAACCAAAAAGATAGAAACAAAACACACATTACGAGTTGTATAAAGTTACAATTTGGTAAGAAATTTCAGTTCCAAGCAATTTCCCCAACTAATTTAGTTAATAAGAAAACTCAATAACCATACCATGATATTTTCAACCATACCATTTAACTTGTCACCATTAATATATATGGTAAATGTACCATGCTGATATATTAAACACAAGAGAACATTAAAACACTGCCAAAATAAGAATATAAAGATATCTGCTCAAATACTGTTAAAGTGTTAAGATGTGAAACCTGAACTTTCTTAAATTATTTAAATAGATGCTTCAAGACTTCCTTTCTATAATAGTGCAATGGCAACTATCAAATGCAAAGAACTGCAATACCTGAAAACTAGTATTACCCAAATACTGGAGTACCTTCACTGGGTTATACCTCAAAGAACAGAATTATTATTTCCCCAGCTGGGCAGTTAGCTAGAGCATCGTCCCCATAAGCCAAGGTTGTGGTGCCATCCCGTCAGGGCACATCCCAATGAATACATAAATGGAACAACAAAGCAATTCTTCTCTCTCCCTGTTCCTCTCTCTCAAACCAAAAAATAAACACACACACACACCAACTCAAGATGATTTTATTCTCCCTCAGTACTTCTGGCTCCTTTTCAGTATACTCAGACATTAACTATCCATGCAGGAGACTACCAATATTATCAATTAGCAACAGATAAAATTTTAAACCTCAGTTTGGTTTCCTCTTTTATTCAAGGTACTTCTTATTTATTTTATTCTAGATAAAAAATGTTTTACATTTTTCTTAAGGTTGAAAAATGAAGAATTGTAAGAATATTATGTAATACAATAAAAGCAAAATATAAACTGCTACTATACCATCAATACCATTTATTAACAGATTTGATCAAAAGTTTGATTATACTTTCAACGTATGTACTTACCTATTAAAAAGCAAAACAGTGATGTGAAGGATAATATCACTATCACTGGACACTGTTGGCTTCATTGTCTGAATATATCTGAGGGCTTGTCTGTGCTCACCCTGACTCATAAAGGCTTGAATAATCTTAGAATGCTGCCATGAGAAAGGTTTTGCAGTAGCTGGATGAAACAGAAGATCCAAACCATTCTGCAAAAAAAAAAAAATGATAGGAAAACTGGTAAATACAAATATGCTTTGCATTTATAAAGCACATCTTTAAAAAGACAGGCAATACCAAAGCCACAAAACCCAAGATAAAACCAGTGTAAATGTCAACTTTTGGCCGAAACCGGTTTGGCTCAGTGGTAGAGTGTCGGTCTGCGGACTGAAAGGTCCCAGGTTCGATTCCAGTCAAGGGCATGTACATTGGTTGCAGGCACGCACGCCTGGTTGGCAGAGAGCGGCCGAATCTTTATGCGGGCACATCCCCGGTAGGGGGTGTGCAAGAGGTAGCTGGTCGATGTTTCTCTCTCATCGACTTTTCTAGCTCTATCCCTCTCTCTCCTCTCTGTAAAAAATTAAAATATATTTTTTTAAAAATGTCAACTTATGGTATACTTTATTTTAAACAAAAGCTTTATAAAAAACATCATGCTGAAAAAGATCTCTTTGGGAGAAACCAAGATGGCGGCATAGGGTAGACACCTGAATGCAGCCTACCACAACAAATTTGAATTTAGAACTGAAAAACAGGGGAGGCATTGCCCTGAAGCGCCAGACGGCTGGCTGAGAGGAGGCTCTGCCATCTGGGAAGGAGAGAGAAGGCACGCTGAACCTCAGGAACTGTGAAGGTACGGAGAACTGTGTGTGCGAAAAGGCGCTGGCTTAATCCCGGTGCGGAGAGGAAGGGCCGACCGAGATTGCTGCTGGCTTACTCCCTGCACGCAGAGAGGGCGGGCCGGGCTGAGTTCGCTACTGGCTTACTCCTGGCGCGGAGAGGGCGAACAGCTAACGCGGCTGGCTTTCTTGTCCGAGAGGAAAACAGAATCACCCTATTGCTCTGATAAACGGCCCCAGACAGGGAGAGGCCAGACTGTCAGGCAGTGGGCAGAGATCTCTTGGAGGTGTGTGAAGCCAGAGGCCATTACTGCGGGACTTGGGGAGGAGCCGAAGGGAAAACAAAGTTTGTCTGCACCAACCCGAGACTCCGCCCTACCTGTGGCTGAGCACAGAAGCTCTCCCAGAGGCTGGCTTTCTCTAAGGAGGGACTTGCAGGAATCCAAAGCTTGTCTGCGCCTTTACCAAAGAGGTGCGCGCACGCGCCTGCAACCAATCTTCCAAAACTCTCCAAGAACAGGACTTTTCTAAGGTGAGACTGACAGGGAACCAAAGATTGTCTGCGCCACCCCGAGACCCCGCCCTATTCAAGCGGAGTGCAGAAGCCCTCCTAGCTGAGACACTGCTGATCCTCACAGCCAATTGGCTTGGAGATCAACGCTTCCCAGTGATACCAACAATAAGCAAGGCTTAACAACAAGACTGCACACACAGCCCACAAAGAGCTACACCAAGACTGTCCACCGCAGGTAACTGGGAAGGCTGTGCTACTGGGCTCTACCAGAACACCTAGCACACAAAGCTATTCCATCAAATCAGGGAAACAACTAAAATGCAGACAAGAAGAAGGACACAAAGGAAGGAGATGGAGGAAAAGAAAAGATTGGACATTGAGTTCAAAACTACAATTATAAGGTTATTCAACAATATCCTAAAAAAGGCCGATAAAATAAATGAGACCTATGAGGATATGAAAAGGGAGCAACTAGAAATAATAAGGGATCAACAAGAAATGAAGAAAACATTGTCTGAAATAAAAAATATTATACAAAGTCCTAAAAACAGACGAAGATCGCAAGAATCAAGACAAAGATTTAGAACACAAAGAGCCAGAGGACACTCCTCTGCAGAAGGGAGAAGATAAGAGAATCCAGAAAGTTGAAGATAGTGTAAGAAACCTCTGGGACAATTTCAAGCGAACCAACATCACAATTATGGGAATTCCAGAAGAGAGAAAGCAAGATATCGAAAGAGTACTAGAAGAAATAGTGACAGAAAACTTCCCCCACCTGGGGAAAGAAATAGACTTAGAAGTCCAGGAAGCCCGCAGAACCCCAAACAAAAGGAATCCAAGGAGGACCACACCAAGACATATCATAATTAAAATTCCAAGAGCAAAAGACAAAGAGAGAATATTAAAAGCAGCAAGAGAAAAGCAGGTAGTGACCTATAAAGGAGCACCCATAAGATTGTCAGCTGATTTCTCAACAGAAACCATGCAGGCCAGACGGGAATGGCAAGAAATATTCAAGGTGATGAATAACAAGAACCTACAGCCAAAAATAATTTACCCAGCAAAGCTATCACTCAGAATCAAAGGACAGATAAATAGCTTCACAAATAAAAAAAAGCTAAAAGAGTTCATCACCACCAAACCAGAATTATATGAATTGCTGAAGGGGGTTATTTAGGAAGAGGAAGAAGATAAAGATAAAAATTATGTTCAACAAATACGTAGCTATCAACAAGTGAATCTAAAAACTAAGGGAACTAAAAAATCTGATGAACAATATTAACTGGTGAATATAATAGAATCAGAGGTATGAAAGGGGAGTGGACTGACGATTCTCAGGGAAAAGGGGAGTGGGGGTGCGGGAAGAGACTGAACAAAAACTGTGCACCTATGGATGAGGACAATGGGGGATGGGGAAAGGACAGAGGGTGGGGTGGGAACCTGGTGAAGGGGAGCAATTGAGGGGGGGAACAGGATCACATTTGTAATAATCTGAACAATAAAGATTAAAAAAAAAAAAAAACCCTCATGCTTTTGAGAACTCATAATACCAATTATACAAATTCTTTCCATAACCAACTTCATATATTAATGCTAAATCCTACCTTCTGTGGTCCCCCCCCCCCTCCAATAAACATATTTCTAACACTAGAGGCCTGGTGCACAAAATGCATGCATGGGGGTCCCTCAGCTCAACCTGCACCCTTTACAAGTCAGGAGCTCTTGGGGGATGTCCTACTGATGGCTTAGGCCCACTCCCCGTGGTTCCCTGTGGTTCCCTGTGGGCCTGGAGGTTTTGCTGCAGCCATGAAGATGAAGCCCACATGCCCTTGCTCTCTGCTGTCTGCCTGCCAGGCCTGGGGGCTTCACTGACATCAACACACTAAGGAAGTCCCTGCCGCAACCTACCTGCACTATTAGTAATTGTTATCTACTTGTTTCCTTCTCTAAGGAGTGAGAAACCTGGAGTTTCATCTTTTTTTTTTTTTTTTTTTTTAATATATTTTATTTATTTTTTACAGAGAGGAAGGGAGAGAGATAGAGAGCCAGAAAAGTCGATGAGAGAGAAACATCGACCAGCTGCCTCCTGCACACCCCCCACCGGGGATGTGCCCGCAACCAATGTATTGCAATACATGCCCTTGACCGGAATTGAAACTGGGACCTTTCAGTCCCCAGACCGACGCTCTACCACTGAGCCAAACCAGCTTCGGCTGGAGTTTTATCTTTGTACTAGAGGCCCGATGCATGAAAATTTATGCACTAGAGGGCAGTGTCCCTCAGCCTGGCCATTCCCCTTACAGTTCAGGGGACCTCAAGGGCGGGAGGCAATGCCCCTATCACACCTCTGCTGCTGCCACTGCTGGCAGTGCAAGCTTTGGCCTGCTGTGGTTACCTGAGCCTTTGGTGGCCCTTGGTGGCTGGGCAGCCTCTATCCGAGGGTTGCCTGCACCTTGGGCTGGCCCTGGGCTGCTGGGAGGCTAAGAGGACCGGGGAACTCCAGGGGCAGGTACCCCCGAGGGGCTGAGACTGGGTGCTGCTATCTTATAGCTGTAGGCATTGGCATCTTTGAGGGTGTGACAGTCAATTAGCATATCCCCTCCTTATTGGCCATGGGCACCACCATTTTGTGAGGGTGAAATGGTCAATTAGCATATTCCTTTTTATTAGATAGGATTCTTACTGCCTAAGGAAGTGAAGGCATTTGAACTAACTCCTTAAATTACCTCTAGAAATAGATTCAATCATATCCTTAATATAAATTTTAACTATTATTTTAATAGTTTACAAAAGCTTTAATTCTAGGTGAACTAACAGACTCACCTCATAGTCATTATGATCTATCAGCCAAAATCCTTGAATAAGTTTAACTTGGTCCCAAGTAATGGCAAAGGCAGTTGGAAATGATTCAATTGAAGTATCTGTTTTGTTTGGATATGAATGCATAATATCAAGTAGCAAATAAATGGTCTTTTAAAAAGAGGGTTAAGGACAATAAACAAAAACTTCTATTTATAATAGATAGCAATAGAATATAGCAGGAATGATTCTTGAAAGACTTTCGTTTTAGAAAACCACTATGAATACCCAGCCAGCTGGGGGGAAGTAGTTTTATTATATGTGGGTATAGGTAAT
The DNA here is from genome assembly GCF_014108245.1 of Pipistrellus kuhlii. NCBI lineage: Eukaryota > Metazoa > Chordata > Mammalia > Chiroptera > Vespertilionidae > Pipistrellus > Pipistrellus kuhlii. Next base: position 9,352,627 of record NW_023425524.1, read on the forward strand.
CCCACACCAACTTCCTTCATTCTCAACAGGAAGTACCACCACAGAAGGGAAGAACTAAAGCGTATTCGCTTCATGAAGTCGGTAGCTTAGCAAATTTAAGAAAGAAAGCTATAGACAAATTCCATTAGCCAGCAAAACTTGGCAGCTTAAGCAAATGCATCAAGTGTCTTATAAAATATGAACAGAATTGCACGTTTTCAGATTAATAACTGACATTAGGACAAAAACCTTACTGCAATGACCACAGGTCTCAACACAATGTCTAACGTGATAATTAAGCTATTTTAAATGCACTCATATTCAGTACATAAGTTAACCTATTTGAGAATGACTACTTGCCAGTAATGTTTTAGAACTGCTGCTTTTAACTTTGGTAGTGTCTCAGACACATTTGAGAATCTGATAAAAGCACTGGATCCTATCCCCACAAAAATAAACATAAAACAAAAGTTTGCTTAATTTCAGGTTAACCACAGACCATATGAATCCAACAACCCGCAGATCCTGGGTTAAGAAACCTCTTTTAAAAAAATTCAAATGTGAAGTTGAGATTGAATTAGGTTGTGAATTGGTTCCTACTTTTCTGAAATTTTGTAATTTAGGTAATACAGGATTTAATAAAAATTTTAGGATACAATAAAATGTTTGCTTGTTTCAGTAACGTTGTCTAGTAGGTATATGTCAAGTAGTGCCTGTAAAAGAGATAAAAAAAAAAAAATTCAGTGTATTTTATATACCCACTAGAGACCAGATGCACGAAATTCATGCAGGAGTAGGCCTTCCTTCCCCCGGCTGCCATCACCGGCTTCCCTCTGGCACCTGAGACCTGGGCTTCCCTCGCATGGAAGGACATCTGTCTAATTAGCATATTACACTTTTATTATTATAGATTTATTCACACTCCTTGTTTTCCCAAGACTGTGCCAGGTGTGAAAACTCAGTTAAGCATACATCCCTCCCCACAACTTTGAGGACTCTTCAGTGATACCATTGCAAACCTACATGTAGAGTAGGAGGAGGATATTTTCCTGTGCCTCCTTCATCTCGTTTCCATAACTTCTCAACTCGTTCTCCTAACTGAGAAACCATTCCATCGATCATCAAATAATCAGAGTTCCATTTCCCACTGCAATAAGGGCAACATTAAAGATTATTTAATATTAGTGGTAATTATTATTATCAAAACAATAGCATTAAATTCTTAAAAGTAATGATCCCAATTATTAAAGGGAGAAGAGTTGGGACGCTGGAGGGGGGGAGAGGAAATAAGGGGGGAAAAACAAAGTCGTCCAACTGCTGAGATGCAACTGTTAATGGAAAGAATGTAAAACAACTGGTGACCTACTTTATGCTCTTCTGATGAATAGCAGCTTCGTTTTTTTTCTGAATAAGAATTCTCAGAAAAAACACGTTTAAAATTATAGACTCTCCTCTAATAATGAATGGTGGTAAATAGCTTTCTTTAGGAAATAATAAATAGCTATACTCAAGTTCTAAAGTAAAAGTGTGACCATCAGGTCAAGGCAAACATTACAAATAAAATAGTAATGTTGATAACAAATTCTGAGAATTCCACCCATTTAATCATTTTATAACATGGTGAATTCTGTTCTACTTCAGAAGGCTTTTTGACTTCTTACAGAAGAAATTTCTAAAATGTTGTTTGAAGATTCTGGATGTACTATACCTTGATAAAAGCTCACACTTCTGCCGACGACTGGTGTAGTAGTTCTGAATTACAGGGTAGTTGTAGCATAACCTTGACAACTGCACAGCATCATCTAGATTGTTTTTTTAAGAGTTGGAGAAAAAGCTAGTAATATTTCCAAAATATCCCAACAATACTTAGATTACTCACATTGATATTTTTCTATAATTTTATATTGTTGTTTAATTTGTAGGCTTCCTAAATTTCAGTAATACTACCCATCCCTTTATTAATAGATGCATAAATGAGAAAAGCAAGTCTCCCAGAAACACCTGTAACAACAAGGATGCTAAGAGAATTATGAAAGAACAGATCAACAGCAATCATGGACAGAGAGAGAAGCAAGCTAAAATAAAATCTAATGCGAATCCTGGAAATGCAAAAAGTTAGTAAGTTTTAGAAGTGTATTTAAACAAATATAGCAAAAGTCAAATTCTCTAATTCTTGATATTGGCATCAATCATTAGATAAAACAGGAGTGGGGGACATCCGGCCTGCAGGCTGTGTAAGACCTTCGAAATCACTTGGTCTGGCCCTGCCAGGGCATTAGTGGTGATGATTAAATGTTTAACCAAATATAGCAGGTTAATTTTTAGGTTGATAATTTTGTATGGCCCCTGAATGATATTATAAATATCCACATGGCCCTTGGAAGAAAAAAGGTTCCCCACCCCTGAGATAAAAGGTATTTTAAATGATGGTAAATATTCGTCAATAACCATATTTAAAAAATCCCTTAAAATAAAAAGATTGACAAATTAGATTACAAGATGCCTAAGTTCTATGGACCTAAATTACAGCTGGTGATATTGAATGAAATATGGACCTAAATTATAGCTGGTGATATTGAATGAAATTTCAGAAGCCATAATATTCTTTCCTTCAAAATGTTCTTTAACCCAATAAACATGTATGGAAAACCTGAGTATCAAGCATGGGGTGAGGTGCTGAAGATAAAAAGAAAGAATGTAAGAAAAGAAGATAAGAAAAAAAGAAACATAAGTGAGGTGGCAGAAGAAAGAAATCCAAAACATTAGAACACAACCACAAAATTATTAAGATTTAAGAAGGTTTCAATTATATTTATAGATTAAGTAAATATTTTACCTAAGCCCTCCGGTAAAAGCCCAGAATGAGAGAACCAAAGAACCATTTGTGCATACTGACAGATGAGCTGTGAAACCATACACTTATTGGTTAAGTTCATACGACCTGTAAAGAAGAGTTAAATATCAGTTGTTTAAATTCAACCACAAATGAAAAATCAAGACACTCGCAAGATTTAAAAACTAATGAATTCTTTGGTAATTTTTAACAGTGAATTAAAAATTAGCTTGAACAAATAACTCACTACAGTAGATGTTTTAGGTATGCTTCTATCTCAGCTACACTTCCATTCACCTAATTTCCAAAGTCAAGTTTATACACTGATATAAACTATACAGTATCATTAATACAGGCTGTTCACATCAGGCCTTTAAATGAAACTGTTTTGTTTAAATGGCAAAACAGCAGAAAACATTATAATGACCTCTTGTGAATAAAAACTTATGTATAATTAAAAACTTTGCAATTCTACTATAAATGTACTACCTTAACAGTCATTAGGTTTAAATCCAAAAGTTCCCACATTTATTTAAGTTAAGCATGGGATCATGATATACCTAATAGCGTTATGTAGCTTTTCATAAAACAAAAGCACAGCATTTGAGAAATAATGGCCTTTTTAAACAATGATCCATCTACGACAGGAAATTTTTTTCTTTTAAGAAGTCAGTAAGTAAAATTTAACAAAATTTATATAAGATTTTGCACACCTCTTTCCGTGATCTCTTGTGCCTCTGTTGCAAAACAGCTTAAGACTGTATTAAGATTGCTAAGAAGCAAATGGCATTGTTGAATAGACTGTATAGTCTGTGGATCAATGAAACGACACGAACCATCAAATAATGGTGTACCTTTCAAGGATAAAATATACAATCAGTTTTGAAACAATAAATCTGAAATAATTAAATTCACAACTGAAAACTTTCTCAAATTCCTACTGACCACAGAATTATTCTATACATTATGAGCTTTACAAAGACAAGCTTGAAATGGCAAACACCCTCAAGGAACCTAGAAGGGATAGACACAATAACTTTTTTTGAATGTAGAATTTGGTAAGCAGAAGGTAGAAAAGGTGATACAGATTCAATAAAAATCAGTATATTCATTATACTCCTTCAAATAAATCTTTCATGTCAGAAATGTTATGCATATATTGTTTTGCAATTATTAAGAACTTCCTTCCACCTCCAGTCTTCAAAAGTTAGACATTAAAATGAAGGCTCAGATAAAGACTTATTACAATAAAATTACAGGCATGTTATAATTCATTGTAGACTCAGTTGTCCTTTCATTTTGAATTAAAGATTGAATTTACAAATCCTTTGGGAGGGTGTTTTAGTTGCTATTGGTTGCATCTTTTGATAAGATTTAATTGCACTGACATTTATATATAATCGCATTTTACTATATAATGTGTAATATTTGATATATCATTTAAAACAAATATCTTGAATTCTAAAACCTTTCTTCCTCAAATCAAATTATTTGCTTTATGCCCTGGCCAGATAGCTCAATTGTTGTTGGGTAGAGCATCGTTGCAATATGCCAAATATTGTATTTTGACCCCCAGTCCAGGCATATAGAAAAATCAACCAATGAATGCATAAATAAGTGGAACAACAAATCAATCTCTCTCCCTCCCAGCTATAAAGTCAATTTTAAAAACTTGGAAAAAAATATTTGCTTTACTTTTAATACATTTAGTATACTTATTTTTTAATTATTATTTTACCTTAAAAAAACACACAAATCTTCATTAACCATTAATTACGCTTAAGGCAGTAACAATGGCTGAGTTATTACCAAGTTCAACCCTGAAACACATGATGCTAAAAAAAATAATAAAATACATAGATTTTTATAAGCTGAACTGAATTTTTTCTTTTTTAAATAACTTACATTATTAATCCTAAAAACATTTTCTCCTGAAAAAAATTAAATATATTTTGACCCTTATTCTGAATTATCAGAGTATTACTGAAATATTTAAAATATTTTACTCCATGTTTATAGTTTTGTGAGTATGCGCTAAAATACAATAGAACCTCATGTCTTCCTGTAAAAGTTTGATTTTAAAATTCTATTAAGGATAAATTTTTAAAAATCCATTTGTTCACTCTTCATAATAGAAATAAAAGCATATGCTTTTAAATAACTTTAATTTTACTTTCACATACAGAGCAATCGTTTCTGCACTAATTGGGCATAATGAGTTTTTAATATTCACAGAAACCTCAAAACTCAAAGTGTACAATCATCAAGAAGGAAAATGCCCTGGCATGCCTGATAATGACATCTGTTAGAAAACAAATGATGAGGAGAACCAAGATGGTGGCATAGGGAAACACTGTACTGGCTGCCTTTCACAACCACATCAAAACTATAACTAAAGGAGAGAACAGCTACCATCCAGAACCACAGGAAAACTGGCCGAGTGCAAGTTCTTCATCTAGGAGGAGAAAAAAGCACATTGAAACTGGTAGGATGTGTGCAGGTGCGGAGGTACTGAGGCATGTGCAAAATGGGCTGGCAACTGGGTACGCCAGGAGGGAGATACAAGCTCCCAATTGCTCTGAACTCCAGTTCTAGGCGAGACTTATACCGGGAGAAACTGGACTGTGTGGCACCGGGCTGGAATGTGAGAGTGGCTTTCCCTAAGGTGCTCGCATCGATCACTGTTTCTGCATAGGGGCAAGGGATGCGGACATGGCTGATTTAGCAGCCATTGCTGTTTGCTCTGCTCAGGTGATTCCCCAAGACCCCACCCCACCCAATTAACAGCCCCACCCAAGCTGTGCACAGAGGCTTTTGCATACAAATGGCCTGGCCTTTTGCAGCCTAACCTAACAAACTGCAGCCGGGTCAGAGAGCTCAAAAGCTGCCAAAAGAAGAGTCAAGGCTCTTGGCAGCAGTAGCCTGCCTTGCTTCACAGCTGGACCTCATCTGGGCACTTCGAAACCCCAAACCAAGAGGAGGAATCAGCAGATCTCTCTGTAGCTCATGCTGAGTGGCTGACTTTACACCTCCTTGGAAATCCAAAAGCCAGTGTACACAGTGGTCAGTGGAGATCATATCAGATTACAATTCTTCACATCCATAAGAAACACACTTAAGGGGCAGACTCAATGATCACCAAAGCCCCACTGAAGCAAGTTCTGCCCCATAAGGGTGTTTACAGAACAGAATTTTTTCCTTTGTAGACACAGTTGGTCCTCACAGCCAATTGGTGTGGAGGTCAATTCTTTCCAGTGATACCAACAACAATCAAGACTTAACTACAACAAGACTGTGCATACAGCCCACAAAGGGGAGCACCAAGAGTGTCCACCTCAGGTAACTGGGAGGCTGAGCCATTGGGCCCTATAGGATACCTAGCATACAAGGCCACTCTACCAACACAGGGAAGCAGCCAAAATTCCGAGACAAAGAAACATGTCACAAATGAAAGAAATGGAGGAAAGCAAACTACTGGATATAGAGTTCAAAACCACAGTTAAAAGGTTACTCAAGAATTTACAAGAAACCTCCGAGGAAATTAGTGATATTTTCAAGGATCTTAGTAAGAATGTCAAAAAAATGGAAAAGACTCAGTCAGAAATTAAGCATACACTGACTAAAATAAAGAAAAATATACTGAAATTCAACAGCAGACTAGAGGATCCCAAGAATCAAGTCAATGATTTGAAATATGGGAAAGCAAAAAACATCTAACTAGAAGAGCAAAAAAGAAAAAAGAATCCAAAAATATGAATATAGTGTAAGGAGCCTTTGGGACAACATTAAGAGTAACAACATCAGAATTATGGGGGTGCCAGAAGAAGAGAGTGCAAGATACTGAAAACCTATTTGAAGAAAAGATAACAGAAAACTTCCACCACCTGGAGAAAGAAAATAGACTTACAAGTCCAAGAAGCACAGAGAACACCAAACAAAAGGAATCCAAAGAGGACCACACCAAGACATATCATAATTTAAATGCCAAGAGCAAAAGACAAAGAGAGAATCTAAAAAGCAGGAGAAAAACTGTTAGTTACCTATAAGGGAGTACCCATACGACTGTCAGCTGATTTCTCAACAGAAACTATGCAGGCCAGACGGGAGTGGCAAGAAATATTCAAAGTGATGAATAGCAAGAGTTTACAACCAAGATTATGCTACCCAGCAAAGCTATCATTCAGAATTGAAGGGCAGATAAAGAGCTTCACAGACAAGAAAAAGGTAAAGGAGTTCACCATCACCAAACCAGTATTATATAAAAGAAGAAGAAAAAGGTAAAGATAAAAATTATGAACAACAAAGTGACAAGTGAATCTAAAATTCAAGTGAATTAAAAATCTGAGGAACAGAATAAACTGGTGAACATAATAGAATCAGAGGCATAGAAAAGGAGTGGACTGACAATTCTCTGGGAGAAGGGGATGTGGGGAGTGCGGCAAGAGATTGGACAAAAATCATACACCTATAGATGAGAATAGTGTGTGTGTGTGTGTGTGTGTGTAAGGGCATAGGGTGGGTGGGACCTGGGTTGAGGAGAGCTATGGAGGGAAAAAAGGGGAACATCTGCAATAATCTGAACAATAAAGACTTATTTAAATAAATAAAAGCTTTTACCCTAGTTTCTTTATGCTGATAAATACTTTAAATAGGAGAGGAGTAAGTACAGGAGCTTCTGAAATTAGCTCTCTTTAATCATAAGCAATTTGTAAACTAAACTCTGAAGATCAAAAGATGCACAAGATACAATTCTTTAAATTTGCCAATATGGACATAACATGCTGCGAGTTTAAAAATCTGTTACAAAATCTTCGTCAAAATATAATTTTATCACTCTAAACTAAAAAGAAAGTTTTCTTCTGGGCCTTCTTTAAGAACCTATAACTTTACAATGATTAAATTGTTAAGTACTTAAAAAATAAATGATTAATTTTTTAATATAGTACTTACACAGTCTGTCAAATTCCTCTTTTGTAAGAATCATTTTATTCCATGTCCATTCAAGAACAAAGCGCAAATTAGGAGCAGAATTTGGTTGTTCTAATTTGTAAATAAAAAATAAAGTATGTTTATTAATTAGAAACAAAAAAGGAATAACGTTTTAGCGGAGAAACCTGACAGAAATTGCCCTTACCAAGGGAGCAAGATATATATCTACAATAAAGAGAAACTAGTATCATGTGTCCTTCTGAGTGCAGTACATCACTTTATGTGAAAACCGTAAACTCTGAATCTAAAACAATCTACAAAATAACAGGGTTATATTCTTTAAAAATATCAATTTTTGGAAAGAGAAAGGCTTATAATGACTTTAGAGATTAAAAAAACATGAAAATTGTCCTAGCCACCTGTACATCAAAAGGTTGGGGTTCGGTTGCTAGTCAGGCATGTACAGGAGGCAACTGATTGATGTTCTCTTTCACATCCATGTTTCTCTCACTCCCCTCATCTCTCTTAAAAAAAAAAAAGTCAATTAAAAAAGCCTGCCTTCAGGTGAGGATTAAAACATACACATAAAACCTGCATTTCTTAAATTAAAAAATAAAAACACATGAAAATTAAATAAATATATACAAATTCTGGATTCCCCCTGCCCAAAAATGCTACAAAGGACCATACTGAGACAATTAGTGAGATTCCAATATTTGTGGATTACAAAATGGCATATTATCAACGTTAATTTCCATGATTTTTTATAGTTGCAAAGTGTTTTTTTAAAGTGAGTGTCCTTGTTCTTAGAAGGAAATAATATTGAACTATTTGTGGGTAAAGAAGCATGATGTCTTAAACTTATTCTCAAATGTTTGTAAGAGTGATAGTGATACACACAACTAGGATAAGTCTCTAAAGAATTTCCTGAGTGAGAGTCAATCCCAAAAGGCTGCATACTGTGTGATTCCACTTATGAGCATTTTGTAAATGACAAAATTATAAAGAATGGATTAGTGATTGTCGGGGGTTAGGGACGTGGCTATAAAAGGGCAACATGGGGTTCCTGACTTGATGTTGTATTAGAGGTTTGCCAGATTTTATCATTGGGGTGGCAGTGGGGGTGGAGGGTAGGGGACGAGTACACAGGCTCTCTCTATATTATGTGTTATAATCGTGTAACTATATTTGGATCTACAAATAGCTCCAAATGAAGTTTAACTAACCACCCCCACAAAGAGTGAGTTGATAATTTTAAAAATACAAAAGTTAATTTTCCATTAAAAATAATCATCTTACCATCTAGTATCCACCTCCTGATATATCCAGTCAAAAGTCCCAGGGAACTTGTGTGGATTGCAGCTGACAATACAGCTTTTAATTGTTCTTCCTACACCATAAAAAAAGTAAGAAGAAATTTATTGATAAGAAAGGATATGTGGCCAAAACCGGTTTGGCTCAGCAGTAGAGTGTCAGTTTGCAGACTGAAAGGTCCCAGGTTCGATTCTGGTCAAGGGCATGTACACTGGTTGCAGGCACATCCCTGGTAGGGGGTGTGTAAGAGGCAGGTGGTCGATGTTTCTCTCTCATCAACGTTTCTAGCTCTCTACCTCTCTCCCTTCCTCTCTGTTAAAAAAAAAAAAAAAAAAAAAAAATCAATAAAATATATTTAAAAGAAAAAAACCACAACAAAAGGATATGTGATCACAGAATCACAGGTAGGAAGTTCTAGCTCAGAATATAAAATTTTAAAGGCTTAAAAATCATTATTACTCACTAGGATGGCTATATAAAAAAGACAATGAGCATCAGTGATGTGGAAAAATTGGAATCCTCAGACAATGCTGGTAGGAATATAAAATGATAAAGCCCACTTTGGAAAAACAATCTGGGAGTTCCTCACAATCAAAATACCATATGACCCAGCAATTCCACACCTATGTACACTGGCAAGAGAAATAAAAACACATGACTACACAAGAACTCTATATGAAATAGCATTATTCCTATAGCCAAAAACTGTCAACTGAAGAATGAATTTCAAAAATGAGGTGTACTCGGTACAGTGAAATATTAGCCAGCCATAAAATGGAATGAAATACTGATACATGCTACAGGACACAGATGAACCTTGAAAACACTGTGCTAAGTTAAAGAAGCCAGTCACAAAATGCCGTGTTATTAAGATTAAATTTATAGCCCAGTCACTTTGGCTCGGTGGTTGAGTGTCAACTACAAACCAGGTCATGATTCAATTCCTGGTCAGAGTACATGACCGGGTTGCAGGCTTGAGGCCCAGTAGGGCACATATAGGAGGTAATGATTAATGTTTCAAAAATCAATAAAAACAAATTCTCGGGTGAAGATTAAAAATAACCACCTCACCTGACTTAAACTGGAAGGCTGCACATCAATAAGTCTTGGTGAGAGAAGGCCAGCCACAAGACATCGATTATAACCATCAGAAATAACTTCATTGATAAATGGTCCTGATTTCTTTAAAAAGGTCAAAGTCTGAAATAGATTGATTAATAAGATATCAATTAATACTTCAATCAAATAACCAGATTTAAGAATACACAATAAACTCATTACCTCACTTTTAGACTTAACATTTTGAATAAAACTAAAAACACTGAAATGAAAATTGTGGAAGACTACATTTTTGTACTTTTTTCAAGAAAAAGGGTTTGTAGGTTCTTGAGCTAAATCAATGCTTCATAACTATAAATAATATTGTAGCTTTTATGTTTTTATGAAAGGTACCCATTACCTGATAGACTAAATGACAGCTCTTTACGAACACAAACACACAGACACACAAAACACCCGGTATTTATTCCTCTTGGTCTAATATACAAAAGACCTGATATAAAGTATAAATATGGCATTCATCTACATCTAGGTGATTATGAGTTAAAAGGTTTGTCATTTGTTGTTTTCCTAGAAAAGTATTTTTCAACAGATAGTCATCATCCGCTCTGTGCTAGGCACTGTTATCACTGTGCTAGGTACCTCTTTGCATTACTTTAGTTATCTAAAAGCTTTCTGGAGAAAGGAGAATTCAGAGAAAGGATTAAAAGGGACACGCGGTAAGACAATGACCTACTTTGATCTTTTCTGTGGGGTTCAAGTAGCTAAAATCCATAGAAAGCTGCTAAAAACATTCCAATACGTCTCATTAACCTAGCAGAAGCTACCATCAAGTTTAAATCCATGATCTGACTTGAGTTCAATATGAAACACTGTCCACATTGTCAGCTGTTACCTACCTCCTTCTGAAAGCCAGTACAAGTTACATGAACAACTCCTGAGTTTAACAAACAAGTGGCATCTAAAAAAAAAGATTTTAAAAATCCACTTAAGTATTATATTCAAGATGGCATTGATACAACAGAATTTCTCTTAACAGACTGCTAGCCAAGGTTATCAAATTATTATACACAATAAATTTTAAAATATTTCCAAACTTTATCAAAAATGATACCAAACTACCACAAATGCAATAAGTGTGAAATATTTAATCTTTTCTAGCAAATTCAAAACTGGGATAATTTCTTTATAAACTATGTAAGTATTAAATTTCTCATGTACATATATATTTATTTTCTAAGTTATCCATATATTAGCTGACAATGAGATATGAATAGAGAATACTATGCACATATGTTAAAACATAAACACACACACTCTTGCATGTTATTTTTCTCAAAAGGTAATGTTAAGGAAATACATACCAAAGTTATAGGAACTCGGGTTAAAAAACTGCTCAGGAGGCGAATATGAAGGAGCAAGTCCTCGACTTAAACTTCTCTCGTGGACCAATATATCCAAGATATAATGTGGAGAAGCCATATTTATAACAGAATCCAGTGACCACAATGCAAAATAAGTGCAATTATGTAGAGATTCTCCCGATCTAAAAGAAAATTTTACAAAATTATTAAGTCACTGAATTGCTACAGATGCAAATACCAAGAGAGAGAGAGAGAGAAAAATATACCTTAATGAATCTGGCATCTGAGCATGATACCAACGATTTATGTCAAAAATCCCCAAATATATAGAAGGCTTTCCTTGTCCATATATATTCACTTGCCAAGTGAAGACTGAAACACTAGTATCAGGAGACAGAGCTAAAAGGAAAAAAAAAATTTTTTTTAAATAGAATAATTTCAAAGTAAAATCCCCACAAATAATACTATAACGAGATTTTTCTCATAATTCCGTATTTTATTTAATTTGCCAAAACACACGTCTATTATGCATTTTATAAGTAGAGATTTACTCACCTTTATCTTAATTGTTTTTATATTTCAAGAACACCTTATTAAAAACTCATCAGAAAAGTTATATTCTGGCTTATTTTCAGTTATCACCTTGGCAACTTCGAGGTATTGGAGGTAGTAAATAGAAAATTATCTGAATGAATATTTCCTAAGAATGGTGCATAGCTAAAACTAGAGAATATCAATACCCAAAATGGGTGCCTTTAGGTCTTAAGAGCTTAATTCTTTACAGGAATTTTGGTTGAGAAGGATTGATCTACAAGTAAATTCATAGTCGAATAACAAATTGATATTATTTTCCCTCTAAAAGTGATAAAAAAAAAAAAAAAAAAAAGCCAAGTATCCACATGTTATATAAGAGAACTTTTAACTAACCTTCACTACTCATGCCTTCCTCTCTGTCACCATGAGGTCGAAATTTCTCGATACTCTGGCATCCCAACAGTTTGGTATTACTAGTCTGTCCCCTCAAAGGAAGCGTGCCACATGTGAGGTCCAGTGTATATCTTTCTTCACAGTACTCCAACCCCTGAAAAACAGAGGGCACAAAAACCTTTATTTTAATAGGATTCTAAGCAAAAAGACATTCTAAAATTAAATGTTTTCTAAATGTAAAGATATTTCTCAAGAAAACAAACAAATTAAAAAAAATTAAACCCTGAAGAGAAAGTATTACAAAAAGGAGCTCTAAAATTTTATAAGCATAAAAATATTTATCAAATAAAAGGCTAGTTTTAGTCTCTCAAAAGTAATTACCAATACATTTTTTGAAGTCGTTATCAAACATGGGAACCTGTATGTACTTCTGGTTGGAGTGTAAAATGGACTAACCACTGAAATTCTATATACACACCAGTGGCCCGGTGCACGAAATTCTTGCACGAGGGGAGAGGTGTCCCTCAGCCCAGCCTGCACCCTCTCCAATCTGGGATCCCTTTCACAATCCAGGACTACTGGCTCCCAACTGCTCACCTGCCTGCCTTCCTGATTGCCCCCTAACTGTTTCTGCCTGCCAGCCCGATTGATGCCTAACTGCTTGCCTACCAGCCTGTTTGCCCATAACTGCCCTCCCCTGCTGGCCCAGTCACCCCCAACTTCCCTCCTATGCTAGCCTGATCACCCCTAATTGCCCTCCCCTGCAGGCCTGGTTGCCCCCAATTGCCCTCCTCTGCTGGCTATCTTGTGTCCACATGGGGGCAGCCATCTTGCGTTGGAGTGACAGTCAATTTGCATATTACTTTTTTATTAAATAGGATTAGATAGGATAATGGCCTGGTGCATGGGTGGGGGCCAGCTGGTTTGCCCTGAAGGGTGGTGCTCTGGATCAGGTTAGGGTTCTCTTGGGGGGTGGGGTAGCCATGCCCTCCAGCGACCCAAGCAGAGGCCCTGGTATCTGGGACTTATCTTCTACAAGAAACTTTGCAGCCTGGAGCAGAGCCAAGCCTTCTGCTCACATCTCTGCTCTCATATAAGTGTCAGTGACAGGATTGTTTATAAAATCTCCCCATGGTTTATTGCTTGATAGGTTAGAGCAAGGATGGGAAATGTCTGGCCTGTGGGTCATATAAGGTCCCCAAAATCATTTGATCTGGCTCTGCCAAGGCATTAGGAATGAGCTAATCAAATGTTTGACCAAATATAGCAGGCCAGATTTTAAGCTGATAATTTTGTATGGCCCTTGAATGATGTCATAAATGGCCCTTGGCTGGAAAAAGGTTTCCCACCCCTGTGTTAAGAGTATCAATGTGGGGTTATTTCTCCTGGGTACCATTTAGGCTACAAGCTTTACTTCTGTCCAATTCCCTCATTTTAGAGGAAAGTGCTGCCTGGAATGCCAATAGAGCTATCCTGGTAAAACAGCTTGTGTCTTAATCCCTAATGTAATACTTCTTCCACTGTATTGTCAATCCAGTACTATTTTAAATATAAGAGTAACTTTTTAAATATCTTAATGTCTTAAAAAAGAAATACGTGATCAGTGAACAAAATGGTAATAAGAAGCCTATTACCATTACATTTACCTCATACAAGACTTGTCCTGATGCCAAACACTTTCTATCCCCAAAGGCCAGCTGAAGTAGATGCAAACTCAGAACATCCCCTTCACTGAAAGAGAGAAATTGTTTTTCTTAAGTGTTTCTCCTAAGAAATACTAACAACCATGTTAATTACACTAAGCATCTCTTATGCCCACATCAGTTTAGTTTGAATACAATATTGAGTGCATATGGTAAAACTAAGGTCACTGAGGCTTAGTGTCTGAACGTCAATCTATGAACCAGGAGGCCACAGGTTGAGTTCTGGTCAGGGTACATGCCCGGGTTGCGGGCTCAATCCCCAAGAGAGGGCATACAGAAGGCAGCTGATCAACGATTCGCTCTTATCATGGATGTTTCTATTTCTACCTCCCTTCCTCTCTAAATCAATGAAAATATATATTTTTATTTTCGTTTTTTTTTTCTTTTTCGTTTTTTTCATTTAAATATATTTTATTGATTTTTTAGAGAGGAAGGGAGAGAGATAGATAGCTAGAAACGTCGATGAGAGAGAAACACTGACCAGCTGCCTCTTGCACACCCCCTACTGGGTGTGCAATGTACCAATGTACATGCCCCTGACCGGAATCGAACCTGGGACCTTTCAGTCCGCAGACTGACGCTCTACCGCTGAGCCAAACCGTTTTCGGCGAAAATATATATATTTTTAAAAAAGAAAGGAACTGCCATTTGACGCAATGATCCTACTTATAGGAATATATCCTAAGAATTCTGAAACACCAATCAGAAAGAATATATGCACCTCTTGTTCATAGCAGCATTATTTACAATAGCTAAGATCTGAAAACAGTAGATGAGTGGAACAAAAAAGCTGTGATACTTTTACACAATGGAATGTTATGTGGCTATACAAAAGAACTCTTACCCTCTGTAACAGCATGGATGGACCTGGAGAGTATCATGCTGAGTGAAATAAGCCAGTCAGGGAAAGACAAGTACATGCTCTCAGTTACATGTGGAATATAATGAACAAAATAAACTGATGAACAAAATAGGTCCAGAGGGGAAGAATATGGAGGGGACAGGAACAGATTAACCAAAGAACACCCATGCACATATGCGTAGCCCATGGACACAGACTATAGTGTGGGAAGGACTGTTGTGGGCAGAGGCTGAGCAGAGAGGGGCAAAGGAGGAGCAATGGGAGACATCTGTAATATTGTCAATGATAAAAATGAACATAATGCCCTCTCATTCCTTACCACACAGCACATATCTCAATAGATATCTCTGTATTTTCTCCAGGATTGACAAATTTTAAAAATAGCAAGTCATTTTTTCATTCATTGCCTTATTACTACAATGTAAGATTAAGACAAAACCTCAAACTTAGGGACATTGAAAACAAAAACCAAATTGTCCACAATTCAGATACATAAAATCTAAGGTAGAATAGGACTTGGAAAGAGAAAGTACTGGAATCAGCGAGTTATCAAGATCATGGCATTTATACCACAAACTTTAATTTCAATGATTATCAAAGAAAGAACTAAATACCTAAGAAAAAAATTTAAAAATCAGTAGTGAATCTGTTCTAGCACTGGAAATGAACCAGTTAGAAATTAAATTGAGAAGAAAGATCTATGCATAGTTGTACTTAGGACATTAGAACTTATGATAGGGAAAAAGTCAATCCTAAAAATATACTGCAAAAGGCAAGAAGGACTAGAAAACAGAGTAGGGATAAATAAAAATGAAAGAGGCGTACAAAACAGAGGAAAAAGGAATGAGATTATAAAGAGAAAAGATATCTTACAAGAGAACACAGAAAGCCATATAAAAATTGCCATTAGTAATAATACATTGCCTGCTCATCTGAATTGGCTTACACTTTGAAATAACATTGAAATAATCAAGCAAGCACAACTTCTTCTCACTGATATGGGAATTCCTTAAACTTGTAGAAATAATCATTTAACTTTTTAAATCATTTCAACTATCACTAATTCACTGAATTATGTTGCTTTCACTAAAAAGAGACAACATAGTACAAAGTAAAAGCTTTCCAAAGAAATTAACTGCTGCTCCATTTTTGAAAAATATTTTTTAAAAACACATGTATCACACTGACCTTTCTTGTGTTGACTGAACAGCCCACAAGTAACAGCAATTACGAGGATCGTTCTCAGGTTCTTGAAAAGTAACAGCATATATGGGAACCCTTCCACCTTCCAACTGTGTGTAGTATCTGTAAGAGGTACAAAAATTAGTATACTTAATACTTTTAAATTATAACTATGTTAAAGAAGGTGCTTCAATGTAAGAATTTGAGTTAGAGCATCTACTGTTCATACAACCATCTTCAAAAATACACAGGAGCCCTGACTGGTTTGGCCCAGTGGAGAGAGTGTTGGCCTGCAGACGAAAGGGTCCCAGGTTTGATTCCAGTTGGGGCACATGCCCGGGTTGTGGGCGATCCCCAGTGGTGGGCATGCAGGAGGCAGCTGATCAATGATTCTCTCTCATCATTGATGTTTCTGTATCTCTCTCTGTCTCTCTCTGAAATCAATAAAAGTATATTTAAAAAAAAAAAAAAAAAAAAAGCACAGTGTTGTGCTCAGGGGTTACAGCATCCATCTGTGCACTAAAGGGTTGCAGGTTTGATCCCCAGACCATTGGGTCAGGTGTGGGAGGCAATCAATCAGTGTGTCTATCTCTGCTCCTCTCCTTTCTACTCCCTCAAAAAAAAAAAAAAAATCAATGGAAAAATATCCTCAGGTGAGGATTAACAACAAAAAATACTCAGGGTACAAGACATAGAGACAATGAGCATTAAAGAAAACAAAAAAACAAAAACAATGAGCATGGCATCTACCCCCCAAGTAGAACTGGGAAGGGTTAAAATTAATAAAGCATGGAATACATGTATGTGTGAACCAGGCCTTCCAGTACATAGAAACATATGCCACTATGTACTGGTCCACTAAGAGGTACCCTCGAGGGAGATGAAATACTGCCATAACACTCCATCTCTTCAGCTGCATGGATTTAAGCATCAGATCCACTACGTTTGCTACCGCCCTCAATAAAAGGGTACCTCCCTCAATATAGGGTTAATTCCTCAGCAATTTTAACATCAAAGAAGCATCAACATAATTATATTTGGACAAAGTTTTTCATAGCATAACAATTTTAAAACACTGCATTTTAGAACAGATTTTAAATTTTTAAAAAGCCTTCACTTTTCTGTCTACTGGGAACAACTACTTTACATATATTTATACATATGGTTATAAAGAAAAGTACTTCTGAAAGAATTCATACGATATAAATATCTTTAGAGTCATGCTTTATTAGCAAATTTAACACAATAACTAAAATGCCTTTTAAAATATACACTGTGCTAAGCCATTCCTTTATTATACTGTCATGATTTAATACAATGAAAAATTATTCACTCAATCATTAATTTGTCCTACCATTTTCCTCATATTACAAGTCATATTAAGAAAGAAACTGCCAAAAGTCAAATGAGAGAAGTTATCCTTACTCTCTTTTCATGCTTTTCATATTCCAGAGTGCTAGGTAGCCATCAGAAAAACCTACAGCAAGCTGATTGGTCCTGCTTATGTAACTCAGAGCTGAAACCGCTGTTCCTGATGGGCTTACTAACTGGAAACACAGATGGCGTCCTCCTCCAATTGCACGCTCTCTGACGTGTGGTACTTCGGCTGGAATACCAGCTATAACTTCAAGGTCTAAAAAAAAAAAAAAAGAAAATAAGTGACATAAACAAACTATGAACAGCGTAAAAACAAATGAGTCACCCATTTTACTCAAGCAGAAATGGAAGACTACTGGGGTAAATAGGAAGAGGAAGGGTCATGCAGTCATCATCTGACCCCCTGATCACTAAACGTGAAACAGAATATGTAAGAAATACTATTAGGTTTGGGAGAATTGCAGAACAGAATTTATGGTTTGATAAAATGTTAGGAACTTCCATTTTCTTTGTATGTTTTTCAATAAAGTCTAAATAGTTGTAACCATAAATTACATTTTTAAACAAAAAAATCCATCTTGCATTGAACGGCAACACTAATTTTTTATGTGCTATAAAATTCAATGGCTTAATAATTCTCATAATTGAGATATGGTTCTGACCTCTTGATCACAATGCAGTTCAATTATAGAATTATTCTTGTGCTAAATTCAACTACTAATGTTATTTTTTTTAAAAAGATGTTTTAATTCTATTTTGATCTGAAGTTTTAATTATGATACATGCATTGTAATTAGCTTTACAGCTATATCATATACAAAACACACTCCAGAACAAAACTTCAAGACTATTTAATTCCTTTATTAATTTTCTATGAAGAACAGTTAATTCTATAAACTCATTTTGACTTACTGTTCTTCTTGCTATTCAATTCTTTTCACTTAAACTTATTTTACAGATTTAAATTTAGTTCAAATGGTTAAGTTCCTCAGACAATTTCTGGTCAAATTTTGCCGCTTACAGTTTTATATGTATACTGACAATTTTTATTAGTTATGCTCATAAACTGGGATAAAATAGTTTGTTATTCTATTTCTATTTCTTAGCTGGTCCATAAAAGAACAGATCTGGCCCTAGCCAGTTTGGCTTAGTGGACAGAGCATCGGCTTGAGGACTGAAGTGTCCAGGTTCAATTCCAGATTAGGGCATATGCCCAGGTTGTGGGCTCGATCCCCAGTAGCGGGCGTGCAAGGGGCAGCCAATCAATGATTCTCTCTCATCATTGATGTTTCTCTCTCTCTCCCTCTCTGAAATCAATACAAATAAGTATTTTGAAAAAAGAACAGATCTGCAATATTACAGTATGCTTTAAAAATCAAGATGGTCCTCAGCTGTTGTGGCTCAGTGGTTGAGTGTGGACCCATGAACCAGGAAGTCATGCATGACTGATTCCTAGTCAGGACAAATGTGTATGTTGAAGGCTAATGCAGGAGGCAGCCAATCATGATTCTCTTGGATCACTAATGTTTCTCTCTCTCTGAAATCAATAAAAAATAAAATTCAAAGTCCTCAAAGGTCAAATGGTCCTTCTGTGAGAAACATCGATAGGTTGCCTCCAGTATGCATTCCTGACAAGGGATGGAACCCTAATCTATGTATGTGTCCTAATAACTCTGTTATTATTTAGTGAGTTATTTGTGTCTTGTCTTACCACAGGAACATAAACAGCATGCCAAAACACTGTTAGATCCTACATGGGTAAACATAAAATCTTGATAAAGTTCTATAATACATTTTATACTTTTAGTCCTTGTCTGGCATTTACTTGATATTATTCAAGTATATATATGAAAATAAATAAATTAATATCCTATCTCTTTCACTTAAAAAACAACAACACATATTGATATTGATTTCAGAAAGGAAGGGAGAGGGAAAGATGGAAACATCGATGTGAGAGACTCAATGATCGGCTGCCTCCTCCACACCCCTCACTGGGGAGAGGCCCACACCTGGGCATGTGCTCTTGGAATTGAACCATGACGTCCTGGTTCACAGATTGACACTCAATCACTGAACCACACGGGCAAGGCCTTCTCTTTCAATACCTACTTTAGTATATGGACAATTCATCAACAAAATAGACAAACATGCAAAAGGTATCAACAGTGCCCAAAACATTAAAATAGGTCCAAACAATGAAACAAAGATACATAAAGAAGTCTCTCTATATATATTTTTTTAACTTTGTAACACTCAATCCCTTATATCAGAATATTCTGGTGCTCAATTGTTGGTTTTAAGCAAAGAAATTACCTGATGCCTCCACTTCATTCTGACTGCATGATAAGTCATCAAGACACAGGTCAATAAGAAGGATCTGTCCAACATTAGTTGCCACAGCTGCCACCCCAAAAAGCCATCGCAAACTTGGGTGCAAATGCTGAGTGCTTGCACTGGCTCCTCCATGGTTAATTATAGGTTCAATAGCTATTACCTAGAAAGGAGAATATATGACTTGCCTTTATTATACAAGGTGAGAAAATGCAATTAAAACAGTAAGTTTTGAGGTTAAGGCAGGCTATTAGGTATAATAGACATTTTCAAACATATAATCATAAATCTGCATCTAATACTTGTGAATCTGAATACGTAATTAAATCTTTCAATATAATAGTAATTATACCATTATTTTAATATTAAAAAAAATCAAGCAGTTGAAATAACTGGTGTTTATTGAGAATTCAATATAAGCCAGACATTGTGCTAATTGGTTCATTTTATAGTCACAATAACCCTTTGACATTGGATATAATTATACCTGTTTAAAGATGCTTGGAAAGGTTAGTTGAATTATTCTAGTCACGCATTCATTAAACAGAATATTCAAATCTAGATTTTTGTCACTTTAAAGCTGTTAACCAGCTACTCTATGATTATATAGCTTCTTTTCTTGAGTAAAATTAAATCATTCCAGAAAATTTTAGTCCTATTTAAGCCTTTACACAGTAAGATGTGTAATGGTCTTTAAAAAAACCATTATGCCCGGCTGGTAGAGCATCAACCTATGAACCAAGGTCCTGGTTAGGTTCCTGGTCAGGACACATGCCCAGGTTACAGGCACGATCCCCAGTAGGGAACATTCAAGAGCCAGGTGATCAATGAGTCATCATTGGTGTTTCTTTCCCTCTCCCTTCCTCTCTGAAGTCAATAAAAATATATTTTAAAAAAATAAAAGGGCTATATTATAATGGACTTCACACAAAGTTTTAGCAATGACTGAATTGGTGACATTTAATAAGGACTGAAATTACTTAAAGAAAATCATACTGTAGCTACATTATGGGATTATACCCCCTTCATTCATAAGTTAAATCTCAAATATCTATACCTAATAGCCCATATTTTATTTTCTACTTAGCTTTCCTTCTGTTTCCTCCTAATTAAATTTTAATTAGACATGACATATGACATAGTGTTAAGTATTTGGTGATTTCTACTATAATACTGACTAAAATTAACTAGAAAAAAGGAGAGAAAATTTGTTAATGATATACTGCATTAATATAAAACCAAAATTAAGTCTATAATTTTTTACCAGAGACAAAAGCCCGGCTCTATCTATATTTCATTAGCACACAAAACATTCCGTAGTGTTTCTAATTCTAAAAGCTGTAATTTCATGGACTACCTTCCTTTTCAGCACTGGGAAGCATATTTTCTTCCATTTCCTCAGCAAGGGGTGAGGAATCTGTCACAGTTTATTTTCCTCATATATAAGTAATCAGTAATGCTACCTTATTTAATTTTAAACTTTTGGGTGTGTTTTTATATATTGATTTTAAAGAGAGGGAGGAAGGGAAAGAGACAGAGAGAAAGAGACAGAAAAACATTGATTTGTTGTTCCATTTATTTATGCATTTGTGCCCTCAACTGGAATTGAACCCTCAACCTTGGTATTTCAGGACAATGTTCTAATCAACAGAGCTACACAGCCTGGGCTTAATTTTAAAATAAGGCAATGAAAATCAAAGAAACTTAAGAGGGGTTACTGTGCCCTACCTCCCCCCCACACCTCAAAAAAAGCTATTTGACTGACCTTTGGAAGTTATCTATCACTACTCTCCCAATCTTTTCCTTCGCCTATAGTCCACTGAGTATCAGGAACTTGGGAAAGTTCCTTCTCAATTACTCGTATCCAAATAATCAACAAGTCCTGTCCACGTTCCTTCCTGAGTATATACTAAAGCTGCCCCACCCTCTCTGTTTCTCCTGCCATTTCCGTGCTTCAGTTCATCATCCATTATTTACCTGAACTATCCCAGTCCAAAGAGCTTTTTACACTGGAGTTCTGCTTTATACTTAAAATATTGATAACTCCACCAAAGACTTCAGGAGGAAGCCCTAATTGCAAACAAGGTCATTCACATCTCCATCTTCACCATTCCTAGCTCCCACTTCCTACTACCCCCCTCCCTGCAGCTAGCTAGCTAGCTATCTATCCATCCATCCATCCATCCATCCATCCATCCATCCATAAAAGGCCATTATGCAAAGTGCCCCTCGGAAGTTCAACCAGGAATTCAATCGCTCTCTATGATGTACGCTGACCACTGGGAGTGGTTGGGAATGAAGGCAGGCCTTGCCAGCAGCCGGAAGGCCCCAATCAGCCCTGATTGCCAGCCAAGCCTAGGGACCCTATCCTTGCACAAATTTCGTGCACCAGGACTCTAGTTCTAAATAAGCCTTTTTCCCAAATGTTCCATATACTGTGACTTTTTACATTTTGGTCCCTTTGCCTGAAATGTCCAACTTTTCTGAGTAGAAATTATTCAGGTGTTCTCCATGCTCTAAATTAGGAGTGTCGAACTCAATCAGAGAAGGGGCCAAAATCTAAAATCCAGCCTAAATTGCGGGCCGAATGGTTTACTGAACAGTCATAAACTGTCATTGTGATGGAAACACAGCAGAGTGCAGTGATGACAGCGCGGTGCGGGCCACATTGCAAGGCCTGGCAGGACGGATTTGGCCCGCGGGCCTTGTGTTTGACACATGTGCTCTAAATGGTTGAATTTATGAAAATACTTATATTTATGCTGTAATCTTTTCATCAGCCTTCTATTAGACTATAAGATTTTTAGATAACATGAACTAAGTTCAATTAATATATTTGTCCTCAAAATCTAGCAAAGCTTGATTTATAGTAAGCACTCAATGAATTTCTACCTTAAGAATTATCACCACTGACAAGTACATATATAACACTATCAGTTACTGCAGATCCTGCACACATTGGCCTACAAGGTCAGATTCCTAAACTATTTTGTCATTAAATTCCCTTCTAACTTTAAAAACTCTATTCTACGAATATATACATTATATATACATACACACATTTTTATGTATATCTCAGTGTATACTTTTTTCACACCAGGTATAGGAATAATTTTATTCTTCCATAACTTTGTATTTGTGGATGTGTGTGTGTATTTGTTAAGTGTACACAGGTTTTTATCATGTATGAAACTTGAACAAACCAAATTCAAAGTACTTCTATAATTACTTCTGGGTAAAATGTCTGGCATATGGAAGGCATACAGATACTACAGTTAAGAAATGGTGACTAGAAATGAGTCCACTATTTAAATACATTCCTCAAATCTTAAATAATAACAAAGACATGTTTTCCATATTGCTCCAAAACTATGTAGTTGACTCTTGAAAAACACAGGTTTGAACTATACAGATCCACTTACAGGTGGATTTTTTTTAATAGTATATACAGTACTATAAACGTATTTTCTCTTCCTTATGATATTTTTTTCTCTAGCTTACACTATTGTAAGAATATAGTATATAGAACATAATATACAAAATATGTGTTAATTGTATCAGTAAGGCTTCTAGTCAAATTGTATCAGTAGGCTATTAAGTTTTGGGGAGTCCAAAGTTATACACAGATTTTCACCAATGCCAAGGGGGGCAGGAATTAGTGCCCCTAACTACTGCATTGTTCAAGAGTCAACTGTAGCCTCATACAAAACAGGGGGGGAAAGCCAAAGTAACAAATATTTTTATGAACTTTTAAATGAAAAATAGCACATTTCCATAAAAGTGAGCCAACTGGAAGTATACTGAGTAAATGCAATGTTGTCACTGTCATCAGCAGAGGCTCAGTTCTGAACCAACATGTCCACAGGTCTTACACAGAACCTACCCTTCCAGGAAGAACCACCGCTTTAACCACTCGGGATATGCCCAGGTCGTAGAGACAGAGGATACTCCCTTCTGCATCTTCCAGTCCAATCAACAATCCAGTTCTCTTCTGCCAAGAGAACTCTTTCACAGCGAGGATTATAGGTGACTCCTCAATCAGTCCGCTGAATCTATACGCAGACAACCGCTCTCCTGTTATGGAGTGCACTACCTCAAGCTGTGGGCCACAAGTCAAGTAAGCAAGTCCATTTTTCCCTAGAAGAAAAAACAAACAAAAATGTTGCTTATTTTAATATTGTATGTGCACAACGAAACTAAAAAATTTTATACATAATCTATATATTTAAGCCTAATACGCAAATTACCAATGGGAGTTCAACCAGGAACCAATCGCTCACCATGATGTGCGCTGACAACCAGGGGGTGGTGTGGAACAAAGGAGGGGCCTGATTGGCCCTGATCGCCAGCCACGCCTAGGAACCCTACTCATGCACGAATTCCGTGCACTGGGCCTCTAGTATAATAATAATAATAAAGTAACCAGTAAAGGCACCATGCTATGTGATTAAATGCATTATTTCATTGACTCCTTGTTGAACCTCAATACAGAGAAAAAGCAACTAAACTTTCAAAGTTAAATAACTTGCCCAAAGACGAACAGCTAAATACCAGAACAGAAGTAGATCCCAATAAAGTCCAAAGCCCATATTTTAACTACATTATACCTTAAGAGTTAAACTAGGTGTTCTAGAATACAACATGTGCCTCTATCCCGGAAGACAAGACTAAATCTGAGAAGACAAGACCTAAATAGCATAAAAAAAGGAAGCTTCTATCAGAAGCCCTTCTTGTCCCCTTACTATTTTACTCTTCATGCAATTTAAAGTAACTAGAGGGTATTAAGCAGGATAGTGACGATCTGATTTATGTTTTTAAATGTTACTCCAGCCCGGCTGGCATGCACAGTGGTTGAGCATTGAAATGAACCAAGAGGTCAAGGTTCAATTCCCAGTCAGGACACATGCTGGATCAAGCCCATAACCCAGGCACATGTCCTGACTGGGAATTGAACCTTGTGCAGGAGGCAGCTGATCAATGATTCTCTCTCATCATTGATGTTTCTCTCTCTCCTCCTCCCCGTACCTCTCTGAAATCAATAAAGATATATTTAAAAAATGTTACTCTAGCTGTTAAGCAGAGAATGGACAACAAGGAGGGAGTAAAAAGTAGTGGGGAAATGATACCTATGCTAGGTTGATGATCAATAGGGAAACGTTGATTGACTGAAGATTCATCTTAGAAGCAGAACTAAAAGGAATTGCTTGCTAATTAATAATATATGGGAGGTAAGTAAAACAGAAGAATAAAAAACAGATCCTGAATTTTCCCTTGAGCTGCTAGATTGACAGTAGTAACTTTTATTACTAAATCTTATTTTTATAAAACTTATTTTTTTTAAAAATATATA
Organism: Pipistrellus kuhlii; assembly: GCF_014108245.1. Lineage (NCBI taxonomy): Eukaryota > Metazoa > Chordata > Mammalia > Chiroptera > Vespertilionidae > Pipistrellus > Pipistrellus kuhlii. The sequence continues at coordinate 9,377,840 of NW_023425524.1, forward strand.
TATTTTATTGATTCTTTACCGAGAGGAAGAGAGAGGGATAGAGAGGTAGAAACATCGATGAGAGAGAAACATCAATCAGCTGCTTCCTTGCACACCCTCTACTGGGGATGTGGCTGCAACATGCCCTTGACCAGAATCAAACCTGGGACCCTTGAGTACACAGGCCGACGCTCTATCCACTGAGCCAAACTGTGGGAGGGCAGTGGTCGGCAAACTCATTAATCAACAGAGCCAAATATCAACAGTACAACAATTGGAATTTCTTTTGAGAGCCGAAATTTTTTAAACTTATACTTCTTCTAAAGCCACTTCAAAATAGACTAGCTCAGGCTGTGGTATTTTGTAGAAGAGCCACATTCAAGGGGTCAAAGAACAGCATGTGGCTCGCGAGCCGCAGTTTGCCGACCATGGGAAGGCATTACTAAATTTTTGATGTCTCTCATGCATCTAAGTTAGGGGTGTCGAACTCAATCAGAGAAGGGGCCAAAATCTAAAATCCAGCCTAAATTGCGGGCCGAATGGTTTACTGAACAGTCATAAACTGTCATTGTGATGGAAACGCAGCGGAGTGCAGTGATGACAGCGCGGTGCGGGCCACATTGCAAGGCCTGGCGGGACGGATTTGGCCCGCGGGCCTTGTGTTTGACACATGTGATCTAAGTAGATAGATAGTTGGATATACTAGATTATAGCTGAGGGGAGACTAAATAGTTTAAGGAAGTAGTATGGCACAGTGGGGACATAGAAGGCATGGGTTCAAAGCTCATATTTGCCACCTGCTATCTAAGTAACTTAGGTCAGATTACTTCACCTATTTGATTCTCAGCTACACAGAGCAGTGATTAGTTAGAAAAATCTAATATTTACCTCAATGAAAAGTTGTTACAGTAAATACTGTTCAAGAGAATAGCACTATACATAGCTAAATGACCATACAATGTCTCCCTCCTTCCTTGTAGAAAGGAGGGCTGTGACATTCACTTTCAAAACAGTCTTCTGCAGCCCTGGTCAGTGTGGCTCAGCTGGTTGAGTGTTGTCCCATGCACTGAAAGTCACCAGTTCCATACCGGTCAGGGCACACACTCAGGTTGTGGGCTTGATTCCCGGCAGGAGGCAGCCAATAGATGTTTCTCTCTCTCCCTTCCCGTCTCTAAATTTAATCAATATAAACATCTTTTTAAAAAAGTATTCTGCAGTGTCTTTCACTAAGCTGAAATTCATCATATAATAACTTCTTTGTTGTGTTTTTCTGTATTATATAATCCAAACCATATATATTGCGATTTGCTCAGATTAGTGGAATTACAAAACAAAAAATTTATTTCACAAACAGCCCTAAAATTCAGAATTATTCATAAGACTGTTTAGGTTCTAATCCAAGTTCACAAAAAAAACTACTAATAATAAAGAAAAACCAGCTGTGAATCATTTCTACTTTCCAAATGTAGACACTCAATCCTAAAAGATATTAAATATCCGGTATTTTTAATGAAGAAAAATAAGCTCCACGCCCTCCCGAGAGTCACTGAAAATGTGTTCCAGAGTATGTAGATACTACTATATATGTATTCATAGATGTTATATATTTACTTAAGACCATTCTAACCAGGATGTGCTTTTTTTTCTCATCCACATTTAAGAAATTACAATAGATACTTATTACTTATCTTACAAATCCATGAAATTAGTCAATTTACAGTAATATTCCTTTACCTGCAGCAAACTTCCCACGAAGTACAGATTCCAATGTGATTTCATCCTCTCCCAGAGCTTCAATCGTCACTTCTGGGAATGGCAGGAGACCACTTGTCACTTGTGCCGTTAATTCTTGCATACTTTCACTGTAAATGTTCAAAAAAGATATCTTCATGATATTTCTATCATCATACACTTGTTTATCTCTAACCAGGAGAAAAAGAAAAGAAAAACCATAAAAAAAAAACAAAAACCTAAAACCAAAGTATGGTTATAAAATACATATTAATGTGCTTCTGGATCTGAGGCATTCTCTCCTAAGAAAATATTTCCCAACAGACTTAATACAACATGTAAAGATTCAGTAAGCCATATGTCCCAACGACATATGTGAGCCCCTAGATTCTTTGAAAACTGGTTCAATGCAATCAGTCATACTGCCTGACTCTTAAAGAATACTTCACACACACAAATATAGTAATATACATCTTAGAAAAATTACTGCTACGGTAAAAGGGGGAAAAGTCCAAGAAAAAAAATGGCCAAATCCACAGTAACTTAAGAAACAGAGTTTGACCGAAACCGGTTTGGCTCAGTGGATAGAGCTGCGGACTGAAAGGTCCCGGGTTCGATTCCGGTCAAGGGGCATGTACCTTGGTTGCGGGCACATCCACAGTGGGGGATGTGCAGGAGGCAGCTGGTCGATGTTTCTCTCTCATCTATGTTTCTAGCTCTCTATCCCTCTCCCTTCCTCTCTGTAAAAAATAATAGTTAAAATATAAAAGTATCTTTTTCAATGGTTACTGCGTTGGCAAAGCCAAAAGGGAAGAGACTGTAGGCATTTTGCACGGCAAGTAAGCTGGCTTGGACTTTGAGGGTGACCCGTGCTGGTGATCCTGTCGTTTTCAGCACTCTGAAGTCCAGAGAGGGAGAAGATAAAGCTTTGGGCCTACAGAGCCAAAGCCAGGAAGCTAAGAAGAGCCTCCCCACCCCATCACTCTACATCACACTCCACAGCATTGGATCATCGGCAGAAAGATTAGTGAGAGAAGCATCCATTGTGCAGGACAAAGAGCAATAAAGTTGCCTGTTTTGACCTTGCCAACAATTCTCTACTCAAAAAATTTCCCTTTACACAAATCAGCGGCCAGAATTTAAGCTATGTTATAAGAATTTTTAAAAAAATATATTTTCTTTCCTTTTTTTTTTACAGAGAGGAAGGGAGAGGGATAGAGAGCTAGAAACATCGATGAGAGAGAATCATCAACCAGCTGCTTCCTGCACACCCCCTACCGGGGATGTGCCCGCAACCAAGATCCATGCCCTTGTCCCGAATCGAACCCGGGACCTTTCAGTCCGCAGGCTGACGCTCAAACAGGTTTCAGCTGTAAGAATTTTTTATAAAGTATTCTCAGGTTGGTAACATTCAAGCAACCTTCAGAAACCACCAAATTTTCTCCAGAATCTTCAGAGTTCTCAAAATTCTAACAAAAAGGGGCTCACAGTCAAAATAACAAAACAGAATAATGATATCATAATCAACAGCTGGCAAAGTAAGTCTGCAAAGACTTTAGATAGTGGAATAACCAGAAAACAAGTACGCTTAATATGCTTAAAGAAACCAGATTTAGCTGGCTAGCAAAGAAGAAACTTTAAAAATTAAAAACAGCCCTGGCCAGGGAACCGTTTATCCGGTTCCCTCAGGGCATATACTGTACTTAGATTTCGGTTTGATCCCTGATTGGGGCCTCTGCAGGAGGAGTTAAACAATCAATGTTTCTCACTTCCCTCTCTCTCCCCCTTCCTCCCTCTGGAAACCCATAGAAAAATATCCTTAGGTGAGGATTAACAAAAAGTGGAAGCCTTTTATTATCCAAAACAGATCCTAAAGTATAATTTAATAAATATTAATTAGGTTATAATTACCATAATACAGTAAATGGAAAATAGTGGCCATTAGCCTCAAGTACATCTCCTATTTATAGGAGGATCCTAGACTCAAGCCTTAACTGCTGAAAGCATTATATTTACACAAATTGATCACATGCCTCTCTCTTAGTACGGAGGAAAACTTTAGGAAAGGCCACCATAATTGATATTACCACATTTCCTCCTCTGGCGGCCTTCTATAGCCTTGATAAAACCAATGTAATGGCAAACTGAAGTTAGTTAATATATTTTCCTATTAAACTTAAAACCAGCCCTAGCCTGTTTGTCTCAGTGGATAGAGCATGGGCCTGCGGACTGAAGGATCCACGGTTTGATTCTGGTGAAGGGCATGTACCTCGGTTGCAGGCTGGATCCCCAGCCCTGGTGGGGGCGCATGCTAAAGGCAACCAATCAATGTGTCTCTCTCACATGGATGTTTCTCTCTCTCTCTCTCTCTCTCCCCTCCCTTCCACTCTCTAAAAATCAATGGGAAAATATTCTTGAGGATTAACAAATAAAATGAAATAAAAGAAAATAAACTTAAAACCAGTCATTTATCCAGAGCTAAAACCTTCAGAATTCCATGTGATAGCTCTCAAAATGTATTCAGTGGAGCAGGCGTCCTCAAACTTTTTAAAGTGGGGGCCAGATCACGGTCCCTCAGAGAGCTGGAGGGCCGGACTATATGAACTACTAATTCCTACTGTAACACCTCGGCTGCGCTCACTGCCCAAAAAACCTGGTGGGCCGGATCAGACTCCTCTGCGGGCCGCATGTGGCCCGCGGGCCGTAGTTTGAAGACGCCTGCAGTGGATGGGCATTCAGCAAAAGTTTTATAATCACTGCAATTCAATCAGATCATCCCAACATCATTTTTAAGACTTTCACAAGGTAATTCCAAAGTTCATCTGAATGAATAATGCACAATGATCAATTATTTAAAAATAAAATGTTTTCTTTCTGAGGCTGGATGTGTTGTCTGTTACTGTTATGTTGTTTTTAATATAAAACAAAGATTATGATGTGGAAGTACTGGCTGAATCACAGTATATTTTTAAATTGTAATTTCCACTCCAGATACACCCTCCCACTTTAAAAGCCAGGACAGAATATAAGGAAACAAGTTCAGCCAATGGACAAAAGGTAGCACAAGATAGTGGGCCCTCAGGGAAGCAAGACCCACAAGATGACCTCCGGGCTGTGACTGATGCCCAGGAAACATAGCTCAGTGGGGAGCCCAAAGAGAGCCCAAGGGTCTCTAAGGGGGCTGAGAATGCCAGGACGCCACGGGCAGCTGGAATCCACAGGCAGAGCTCTGCAGTGCCATTGGCATACAAAGAGCTCCAGAATTCCGCAGTGGTCTCCCCAGAACCTTCATGTGATCAACGTAAGCAGGTAAGGAAACTACCAGAGGCCAAGGAGTGAATCACTGTAAAACTAAAGGAGAAACAACCCCTAGAGCTTACAGGGCCAGAAATAGCTTCATAGTGGAAAAACCCCATGATACGTGGGGCACGCAGCAGAGTACCCAGGAGGCACTGGTTTCTTCAGCAGGAAGAGAAAAACTGGCCCTGTCTACAAAGGCTCAATAAAGAAGCCTCAAGAGAATCAAAGTCGCCAAAACCGGTGTGGCTGAGTGGATAGGGCATCAGCCGCAGACTGAAGGCTCCTGGGTTTGATTCCAGTCAAGGGCATGTACCTTGGTTGCGGCACGTCCCCAGTAGGGGGTGTGCAAGAGGCAGCTGATTGATGACTCTCATCGATGTTTCTCTCTCTCTCCCTTCCTCTCTGTAAAAAAAATCAATAAAAAATATATTTTTTAAAAAGAATCAAAATCTTTCCAACTAACTTACTTGGAACTAAGCTCAAGACTTTATAAAGGAATGTAAAAATATTCAGTACTTAAGAAAGCAAATTTTACAATGTTTGCAATCCAATCTAAAATCATCAGACACCTGGCCTGGTAGCTTAGTTGATTAGAGCATTGTCCTGATATTCCAAGGTTTTGGGTTCCATTCTCAGTCAGGGCACATACAAGAATCAACCAATGAAGGCATGAATAAGTGAAGGAAGTATAAATTGATGTTTCTTCCTCTCTCCCTCTCTCTAAAATAAACTAAACAACAAGAAAGTTATAATGTGTGTGTGTGTGTGTGTGTGTGTATGTGTGTGTGTGTGTGTGTGTGTGTGTGTGTGTGTATATATATATATATATATATATATATATATATATATATAATATCATCAGCTGCCCTAGCTGAATTGGCTCAGTGGATAGAGAATCAGCCTGTGGACTGAAGGGTCCAGGGTTCGATTCCAGTCAAGAACACATGCCCGGGTTGTGGGCTCGGTCCCCAGTAGGGGGTGTAGGAGGTAGCCGATCACTCTCATCATTAATGTTTCTATCCCACCCCTCCTCTCTGAAATCAATAAAGATATATATATCTCGCCAGGCAAGCAAAGCTGCAGGAAAAGGACTCATAGTAAGTAGGGAAAAACAGCTAACAGAAACAGACATAAATACGACAGAAGTTAGAATGAGTAGATGAAGAAATTAAATCAGTTATTCTAGCCTTTAGTCCAAGATGATAGAAAAAGGATGAGCATATTAAGGAGAGATTTAGGAGATGTAAAACTTAATCAAATATCTAGAGATGACAAATACATTGAATGGTATTAATAAAAACCCACAACAACAAAAAAAGAATGGTATTAATAGATTAGACATAGGAAGTAGTGGTAATGTTAACACCCACAGTAAATACTGTCTAAAATGAAACAGAGAGAAAGAAGGCTGGGGCCAGGAGGGAAAGAACAGAGCTATGGCACAACCTGGAGTGCCCTGATATTTGTAATGGGGATCTCCAAAAGGAGAGGACAGACATATCTGGAAAACAAATGGCCAAATTTTCCCCTAATTTGATGACAACTAGATTCCCACAAATCCAAAAAGGTCAGTAAACTCATGAGCACAAGAAACATGAAAAAACTCTTTAAGATTTTCTCTTAAAAGTAACACGTCACACAAAGAAACAAAGATAACAATGACAGACTTACTGAAAACAATGTAAGCAAGACAGTGAAACAACATTACCTTCCAAAAGAAAAAGCTTTTATGACATGCCAGCATTGGCAACCTCTAAAAGGTAACTTACAGTTTCCACTCCTCCTCAAGACCCAGGAGGCCCAGGCAGAACACTGTGCTGGCTGTCACATGTAAACACTTTGTTTTCTTGACAAAGCACAGGGATCACAGCACTCCCCTTTTCAAACCCTTCAATGACCCCCTACTGCATATTACAGTTAACACTCCAGCTCTCCGCAACCTGCAAGTCCCAGACTATTTTGCAGCACTGTCCCCTCAAACCACCTAACTTCCTTCAGGAGTTTGCCGCTGCCTAGCACTTCCATGCTTTTATTCCTGCTGTCTCTCCTTTCACCTCCACTATCAAAGCCCATCATTCACAGACTAGATTCCCCAATGAGGTCTAGGTAGATCCACACTTTCATCTCTAAGATCCCCCCTTTCACCTTTGTGTTAGAAATGCTAAACAGTTTTAAAGAATTCATTACTTGTGCTTGCCTGTCTTCTCCACTGTACTGATTTTCTAAAAGGCAAAAATCAGCTCTAGCTGGTTTGGCTCAGTGGATAGAGGACTGGCCTGTGAACTGAAGGGTCCCAGATTCGATTCTAATCAAGGGCATGCGCCTGGGTTGCAGGCTCGCTCCCCAGTGCAGGAGATGGCCAATCCGTGATTCTCTTTCATCACTGATGTTTCTCTCTCCCTCCCTCTCCCTTTCTTTCTGAAATCAATACAAATCTTTTTAAAAGGCAAAAATCGTATCTTATTCCTGTGAATTCCAGAGGGTCACAATGACTTGCAACTAATAGGTACTACATATGTAGTAAATTAGAATAGCAAGACACTAGCAGGGACAGGAATAAACATGTTAAAACAATAAATTCCAATTTATTTAAAACACACACACACTCAATATTCTTAAAACCCATCAACAACCAATTTAAAAATGGCCCAAGACCTTAAACAGATACTTCAATAAAGAAGACATATAGGCAGCAAATAAGCACATGAAAAGATGCTGCACATCACATGTCATGAGGGAAACACAAATTAAAACATTGAGAAGTCACAGATGCTACTGTCCAGGCCCACCTCTGGCGAGCAGCCTCTATCATATGCAGAAACAGAAGCACCTGCAGGTTGAAGCTTAAAAGACTAAAGCCCTGGAATAAATTAAAGGGGCTGGCAGTGGACTTTGAAAATACTCACACAAAAACCATCACCTTAAGATGTTGAGTGTGATCTTCATGATAAAATCTCTGTAAGCGGGAAGTCAAAGCCTGGCCTCTGAGGCCAAGAGGGACCCTCAGGAGAAGGCATTGCCCACTGTCTGCGCGGGAGACACAGAGCTGCTTTGCCTCAAGAAGGGAGAGGATTCCACTCCTGCAGTTTGTGCTCTCCGGGTGGTGCCAGGAGGATCAGCATGGCCTCTGTTGCTAACTGCCAACTAATGTCTATGTAGTAATCCCCCGCCCCCAAAGGAGCCTCATTCAGAGTTCCTTGAACTTTATCTTTGAAAGTAGCCAATTTATTCAAGTGGCAGTGAGTTTATCCCAGAAAATCTTTTTTTTTTTTTTTTACTTTTTAAAAAATATATATTTTATTGATTTCTTACAGAGAGGAAGAGAGAGGGATAGAGAGCTAGAAACATCGATGAGAGAGACATCGATTAGCTGCCTCCTACACACACCCCAATGGGGATGTGCCTGCAACCAAGGTACATGCCCTTGACCAGAATCGAACCCAGGACCTTTCAGTCCGCAGGCCAATGCTTTATCCGCTGAGCCAAACCGATCTCGGCTATCCCAGAAAATCTTGGGCAGTTAGTGAAATTAGGGTATAACTAAGAATATTCAGAACACCACAGCTTAGTTGATCTGAGTATTATTCCTGTACTGGTTAGATTTAGTGATTATAAATGGAAGGAAATTAGCCTATATATATATATATATATATATACACACACACACACACACACACGCACATTCTTTTGTATAAAACAGGTGCTCAGACTAGAAAACATATTTGAGTGGAATTCTTAAGTCAATGTAAAAAAACACTACATACCTGATTTCACCTATTATTTTGGCCAAAATACCAAAAACTGACAACAGCAAAGGCTGTGATGATGTGGAGCCACAGGAATGTTCATTCGTTGCTAGTGGGAATACAAAATGGTACCTCCACTTTGGAAGACAGTTTGGCAGTTTCTTAAAAAATTAAATATATTCTTACCACATAATCCAACAATCACACTCATTGGTCCTTATCCAAAGGACTTGAAAACATGCCTACACAATAACCTGAACACGGATATATTGAACAGTTTTACTCTTAATTATTAAAACCTGGAAACAACCCACATGTCCTTCAGTAAGTGAATGGATAACAGTAGTGTAATCCATACAATATCTGGTCAGTGCTTAAAACAAAAACCTGTCAAACCATGAAAAGACATGGAGGCTGTTTAAATGCATATTACTAAGTGAAAGAAGTCCATCTGAAAAGGCTACATACTGCATGATTCCAACTATATGATATTATGAAAAAGGCAAAACTGTGCAAGCAGTAAAGTGACCAGTAGTTGCCAGGGGTTGGCAGGAGGGAGGATGAACAGGCAGACACAGGATTTGTAGGGCAGTGGAACTACTTGGTACAGTACAGGTGGATACGTGACATCATACACTGTCCAAGCCCACAGAACTACACCAGCAGGAGGACAGCCCCAACGCAGACACAGCCTCTGGATGATGATGATGCACCAATGTGGCTCACCAGCTGTTCTGACGTGGGGGATGCGGATGGTGGGGGAAGATATGCATGAGTGGAAAGCTCTGTACCTTCCGCTCCATTTTGCAGTGAACCCAAAACTGCTCTAAAAAACTCAATACTGGGCCTGACTGGCATGACTCAGTGGTTGAGCATCAACCTATGAATCAGGAGGTCATGGTTCAATTCTAAGTCAGGGCCCGGGCTGGGGTTGAAGACTCCACCCCTAGTGGGGGGCATGCAGGAGGCAGCCAATTGATGATTCTCTCCCATAACTGATGTTTCTCTCACCCTCTTTCCCTCTTCCTTCCTCTCTGAAGTAAATAAAAATGGAAGAAAGAAAAGAAGGGAGGAGGGAGGGAGGGAGGGAGGGAGGAAGAAGGAGGAAGGAAGGAAGAAAGGAAGGAAGAAAGGAAGGAAAAAAGGAAGGAAAAAAGGAAGGAAAAAAGGAAGGAAAAAAGGAAGAAGGAAGGAAGGAAGGAAGGAAGGAAGGAAGGAAGGAAGGAAGGGAAGAAAATCAAGAAGTCCAATATTGGGTCTAACTTATTTTGAAGTACACTACATTGTTTCAGTATTAAGCAAAACAAAATTTGCAAAAATTACTAGGGAAAATAGTAATACAGAGTACCATGTCATCTCTGAATGAAATACACACCATTAAAAGGAGCCCAATTCCACTGCAAAAAATAAAACTAGTTGTCTATAAGTGTTTTGTACAGATTTTTCTTTTTGACTCAAAAAGACAATTATGACTTAAATGTAAACCCCAAAAACCTTTCAGCATTTGATCTTTCAAACAACTCAAACATTTACTATTAATCATCAACTACTTTTTTAAAAAATATATACATTTTATTGATTTTTTACAGAGAGGAAGAGAGAGGGATAGAGAATTAGAAACATCGATGAGACAGAATCATCGATCAGCTGCCTCTTGCACACACCAACCCCCCCTCCCCCAACAAACAAACACACAAACACACACACACACACACACACACACACACACACACACACTGGGGATGTGCCCGCAACCAAGGCAACCAAGGAACGTGCCCTTGACCGGAATTGAACCCGGGACCCTTCAGTCCGTAGACCAACGCTCTATCCAGAGCCAAACCCGTTTCGGCAATCACCAGCTACTTTTAACACACTGTATTGGAAAAGGAATGCGGGGCGAAAAGATCACCTACTTCCTGACCTCAAGAAGTTACATGCTAAAAGAGCAGATAGAAACCCATTAAAATGCCAGGCCACGTAGAGGCTACAATGGAGGCATATATGCTGGGGGGTCCCAGGGAGAAGGGGATGAAGGGAAGTGAAAGAGGGCACAGAAAAGGTGGCATTTACACTAACAAGGATTTGAAGTTTGAGAGCTTGAAAAGGGCAGAGCCGCACTCCAGGCTGAAAGACCTGAGCAAAGGAGCATCAAAGTGCATCTTTAAGGAAACGGGCCGGGGCTGGCGATGATTCCGGAGCAGCTGAAGCCTAAGATCCGGGAACACGGAGGCTGCACAGAGCAGTCTTGTCGCGGAGACCACTGATCGACCCAGACGGCGGTTAGACTTCGCTCCGAACGCGGAGCCCCCCGCGTTCCTTTTAAGCCCCCATGTGACTGTTGTAACATTGCTGTATAAAGACCTTTAAAAAACAGTTTTTAAAAAAACAATCATAACTGTTTTTGCGAACTGGTGACACTTTGGTACTAGGCTATTGAAAAAAAAAAGGGCGTTAAAAAGGAGCGTCCGGAAAGAAATTAACATTAAAAACTCTAACACATCTCACTCCGAGCGGCTCCCAAGCGTTGACCCGGGCTGGGCTTGTCATCCCGGTTTAAATCCTCCGAAATAAGTCAGAACCCACCCTCTCCCTCTTCCCTCCTCGCAGATCCAGCCAATCAAAGCCCGTCCAAGACGGTTCTTAACATCTCCCGGCTCCTTTAGGCTCGTTTGTGAATGACACCGAGACACACTTTATCCTAAGGGACCCAGGCTCTTCCAAACAGGGCTCCAGGTGACTATTAAGAGGGGCGAAAAGAACAGCTACCTAGAATGAATAAAACTCGTTGGCTTTGATCACAAATTAACTTGCTTTCCCCCCTACCCGCCATCCCTACCCCACCCCCCCAAAAAAAAACCCACACCAAACAAAAAAAAACACAAAACACAAAAAAAAGCACAGACACCAGTAACAGAGTAATTGACTTTCCAGCTGGGACCCCCAAGGCGTGGTCCTCCCCTCCGGGTGGGACCCGCACCCAGCGGGCCCTTTGGTCCCGGTCCCGGTCCGGCCCGCCGCGCCGCCTTTTAAACCCGAGTCCCTCCCTCCCGCCGGACTCACCGGAGCCACGCCGCGCAGCCCGCGTCCAGGTAGCCGCCGCCGCCCGCCCCGCCCCGCGGCGGCCCCCGGCGCAGGCCCGCCATGCTCGCCAGCGCCCTGGAGGAGCCGAACAGCCCGGAGACCGTGAGCCACGCCAGCGCCGAATACATGCCGCCCAAGGGCTTCTCCGCCGCCATGTGCCGCGCCGCCGCGCCGCCACACCGCACCACTCCACGCCGCGGTTATGTAACGCGCCCGGAGCGCGCCGCAACCGCCGCCGGCCCGCCGCGCGGCCCGCGAGCCCGGCCGCCGCCGCTCATTGGGCGGCTGGACGCCGGGCCTAGGCCGTGGGCACGCGGGGCCCGCGCGGCGGGAGAAGCCGGCGGCCGCGGGGCCCAGGCCGCGCAGACCCGCCCGCCGCCGCCCGCGGGAGCCGCCGCGGAGCCGCCGCCCGCCCGCCGCTTCCTACCTGAAGGCGGGGGCCCCGCCGCCGCCGCGGCCGCGGGTCCGACGAGGCGCGAGGCGAGGCGAGGCGCGACTCCTCCCGCGCGGCCCGTCACAGCATCTCCCGGGAGACACGGTCGCCACGGCGCGAGGCGCACACCTCGGGCTCAGCGACCGGAACGCCGACGACGCGACTCCGAGTCCTCCGCCGCGCGACTCTGCCGCCGCTGCCGCCGCCTCCGCTCCGGCAGCGCCGGCCCCGCTCTGCGCATTACCCGGGGCAGGCACGCCGGTCCCACACGCCCGGGAGGGGAGGGGACGGGAGGGGAGGGAAGGGGAGAGCCGCGAGGGAGGGCGGAGGGAGGGGGGGAGGAGATCGCGGCGCGGGGACCCGAGTTCTCGCGAGCGTTCCGGCCTCGCGCGCCGCCGGCGCCGCGGGAATTTTTAAACGCCGCGTGAGAGAGAAGGTGGGGTGAGAAAAGGAAGGGAAGGGAAGGGAAGGGAAGGAAGCCGCAGGGTCGGGAAAAGGCCGTCGTTTGCATAAAATTAGGATCGCCTCGCCTTCGAGGCGCTGAGGGGGGAGAAAGACTACGATCCCCACAATGCCTTGCGCGCCACCTTGCCGGGGCGGCTGGACTCGCGGGCCCGGCGCAGAGTCGGGAATGGTAGTCTTCAGCTGAGGTCCCCCGCGAGGCGCCGTCTGAGGCGGGAGGGTCCGTGCATTATCGTCTGGCCACGCTTGCTGGCGGACAAGAGATAATCTTTGCCCTCCCGGCCACCCCGTTTGCCCTCGGTGTTTTTCGTTCTTTCTGCTCCTATTTTTGGTGCTAAAAGTGAGCACCAGACTAATGGGGGACGCTTATTCCTCTCTCCTATATTTATATCTTAACATCCGATTGCACTTTCTTGGGCACAGGTGCTCACGAAGCCTAATTTTTTTCGTCAAAATGTTACCCTAGCCAAGGCCGGTTTGGCTCAGTTGATGGAGCGTCAGCCTGCGGACTGAGGAGTTCCGGGTTCGATTCCGGTCAAGGGCATGTACCTTGGTTGCAGGCACATCCCCGATGGGAGGTGTGCAGGAGGCGGCTGATCGATGTCTCTCCCTCATCGATGTTTCTGACTGCCTATCCCTCTCCCTTCCTCTCTGAAAAATCAATAAAAAATGTATATTTAAAAAAAATGTTACCCTAGATCCAGTTTGGCTCAGTGAACAGGGCGGTGGCCTGCGGACTGAAGGGTCATAGGTTCAATTCCAGTCAAGGACATTGGGGGGGGAGGGGGCAGGAGGTAGCTGATTGATGTTTCTAACTATCCCTCTCCCTTTCACTCTGTTTAAAAAAAAAAATCAATTAAAAATATATTTTTTAAAATTAACCCTGGGCCCTAGCCAATTTGGCTCAGTGGATAGTTGGCCTGCGGACTGAAGGGTCGCAGGTTCAATTCAGGTCAAGGGCACATGCCTGGGTGTGGGCTCCATCCCCAGTAGGGGGCGTGCAGGAGGCAGCGGATCAATGATTCTCATCATTGATGTTTCTCTCCCTCTCTCAAATCAATAGAAATATATTTTTTTTAATTTTTTTACCCTAAATTAGTGTTATCTTTTGGGTCACCCTTGAGTTTCATTATGGAGTTGTTGTTTTAATTATTATTTGTTGTTAGTATCTTTGAAACTAGTAGTTCCAGCACCAAACACATTTCAAAAAATAGATGTGGAATCTATCCCTAATAGTAAGTGCCAAGTAAAAGGATTACAATGTGAGGATTCAAGCAGGCCAATGTTGTTCTTTTTAATCAAAAAGGTTTATCCTTAGGGGTTGGAGGGAGAGAGAGGAGGATAAAGGGAGATACAATAAATAGTGATGGAGGGAGATTGGACTTGGGGTGGTGAACACACAGTCAGTACAGCATGATGTATTATAGATTGTACTCATGGAACCTAGATATTTTATTAACCAATGTCACCCAATAAATTCAATAAAGAAAAAAAAGTTTATCCAGCTCTAGCAGGTTTGGCTCACTGGATGTCGGACTAAAGGGTCCCAGGTCAAGGGCACATTCTGGTAGGGGGCATGCAAGAGGCAGCCAATCAATCATTCTCTCTCATTATTGATGTTTCTATCTCTCCCTCTCCCTTTCTCTCTGAAATTTAAAAAATAATAATAATAAAGCTTCCTTTTAGACATGTAATTTCTTTTTTTCTATATTTTGGTTTATTGGCAGCAATCTCTACACATACCATATTTGTAAAAAGTACTGGACTAGGTAGTAGCAGAGAAGGTGGTGAAAGAGTTTTGGGGTGTTTGCCTTGATGCTAAGTGGAACTCCAACAGAGACCACCCCTCCATCAAATGTGCTCACTGATGTCCTTGCCTTGCTCCCTGATCCGCACTCTTTCTCTGGCACTGTGTGTGCTCCATTCATGAGCACTGTCCTTGTTAGTCCAAAGACTCTCAACTCAAGTATGCTGCTAGTGAGCTGTGTGACATTAGAAAAATTAAGTGACCTCTCTGGGCTAAAGTTATCAGATGCTGTAGAGCGTAAGTAACTGGATTAGAGGATCTACTGCTTCATTAGACAGGTTTTGTTTAACTTTGCTCTAAGGGCCCTGCCAATTGTAAAATGCAAAGATCTGTCTCCTCATATTTAATATCCAGATTCACCGACTTTCTAAATGATCTTCCAGATTTTAATCATTCCTTTCAACATTTCCAATGGATTAGTTTCTGTATGATTGTCTATAATCTGGATGAACCCTACCGTTTCCATTTAATTTCCCTAAAGAGTTCCTGAAAATCGTTTCTTTTTCTTTTTTAATTGATTTTTTACAGAGAGGAAGAGAGAGGGATAGAGAGCTAGAAACTTTGATGAGAGAGAATCATCAACCAGCTGCCTCTTGCACACCCCCTACTGGGGATGTGCCCACAACCAAGGTACATGCCCTTGACTGGAATCGAACCTGGGACCTTTCAGTCCACAGGCCGACGCTCTATCCACTGAGCTAAACTGGTTTTGGCATGAAAATCGTTTCTTCATTCTCCTCCAAATATGTTTTTGCCTTTCTGTGTCTTCCAGCGTCCTCTCCTCGGATCTAACTCTTAGATGCGTCAGGACCCAGCCCAAACCTCTGTCTCCTGCATCTTCCCTGTGACTCCAGCCCACACCCATCACTGAGAACTCACACTGATAACATGCTGTTGTTTATGTCCGCTTCCTTTTCTGCCTCCGACTGCCTCCATCCACCCCCACCCCCCACCTTGCAGCCACACTGAGAGCACAGGCTGCATCTTATGCTTTTTAGAATGCTTTCCTCATCACTGCTCATTTTTCACTTTCATTGCTATGCCAACCGAATTTCCACCCTCTCCCCCCTTTTCAGTCATTTAAGCATTTCGTTAATTTCAAGAGATGCTAATAATGCTAAGTGGAAAAGACACCTGGGCTTGAGGTCAGATGGGTGTGGGGATGAGCTGGTTAAATGAAGTTAAGCATCTCCTTTGTGTCCTGCTTCAGGGCGTGGCCTTTCCCAGTGACGTGGCTGTGGGGTGAGTCCACAGAGCCTCTCGCTTCGAGGCTGTTTCACAAGACAACCTTTGGTGACACGGCTTCAGAGCTTTCCTTTTCTGGAGGGAGACTGTGTCGTACAAAGAATACCATCTTCTGGGGCCACATAAACTTGGGTTTTCATTATGTTCTAGCAACGTGACTTTTATCAAATTACTTCCCTCTCGGTGCCTGTTTTCTCACTGAGAACGAAAGGATGCTGCTCCTTACTTCCCTTGCAGAGCTGTCGCACAGATTAAAGCGATGTGCCCAGCCAAAACCGGTTTGGCTCAGTGGATAGAGCGTCAGCCTGCGGACTGAAGGATCCCAGGTTCGATTCCGGTCAAGGGCATGTACCTTGGTTGCAGGCACATCCCCAGTAGAAGGTGTGTAGGAGGCAGCTGATTGATGTTCCTCTCTCATCAATGTTTCTAGCTCTCTATCCCTCTCCCTTCCTCTCTCTGTAAAAAAATCAATAAAGTATATTTAAATAAATAAATAAAGCGATGTGCCAAGCTCAGGCCTTCATTCCCGGTCTGCCTGTGCGATGGTTAGGTTTTGGAAAAAGGCCCACAAAATGATGACTAGTGTGGACCCTCAGGTTTCTATCGGGATTGTTTATTCTAGATTGTTTATCTGTCTCTGAGGGAAGCAATGCCTCTGCTAATGGCTGTGTTTTCGTCATTGTTGTGTAGGTGACTGGTTATGGCGCCCCAACCTTGATTTCTCCAGTTGGCAGTAGAGTGCTGAGTGAAGTCATATCTTTCTTGTTCCCACTACATTTCCAACGATGGCACAGTGGCCAGGATGTGAATAAGGGCTAAAATCATTGTTTAGTGAATGAATGTATGTTCATTGATTTTATCACTCAAATCAAAATGTACAATATCAGGTTAAAAGGGACTCTGGAGATAGTTTAGGCCAAACACCTCACTTTATAGATAGACAGCTTGTCAAATGATTTGCCAAAAATATCTTAGGATGGATTTTGTCTTCCTTCCTTTCTTTCTTTCTTTCTTTCTTTCTTTCTTTCTTTCTTTCTTTCTTTCTTTCTTTCTTTCTGATTAAGGTATTACAAATATGTGGTTATCTCCCATTGTACCCCCACCCCCACCCCCAGATTTTATTTGTTTTGATTTATTTATTTATTTATTAAATATATTTTATTGATTTTGTACAGAGAGGAAGGGAGAGAGATAGAGAGTTAGAAACATCGATGAGAGAGAGTCATCGATCAGTTGCCTCTTGCACACCCCCTACTGGGGATATGCCCGCAACCAAGGTACATGCCCTTGACCGGAATCGAACCCGGGTCCCTTCAGTCCCCAAGCCGACGCTCTATCCATTGAGCTAAACCGGTCCCGGCTATTTGTTTTGATTTAAAAAGATAAACAGCCTAGCCTGTGTGGCTCACTGGTTGAGTGTCAACCTATGAACCAGGAAGTCATGGTTCCATTCCCATTCATGGCACATGTCCAGGTTGCAGGCTCAATCCCTAGTATGGGGTGTGCAGGAGGCTGTTGATCAATGGTTCTCTCTCATCATTGATAATTCTCTCTCTCCTTTCTCTCTCTAAAAATCAATGGGTAAAATATCCTCAGGTAAGGATTAATCAATCAATAAATAAATAAACATTAAATCAAACCTATAGTTTTTTTTTAAGTTATAGAATTATTTTTCTGTCATTAAATTATAGTTTTTATTCATTGAAAATTGTTTTTCTGTGAACAGTACCCCCAAAAGCCACAGATTTTTCTTCCTTTCTCTGAAGGTAATATTTGTCATAATCATGGTACCACAGTTGATCTCTTCTTAAAAATTACTTTCCTTACTACCTGTCCCTTTCTTTTACATCTTCCTCTTCCAAAGTTACTTTTTAAATTAAAAAAAAAATTATTGATTGATTTTGAGAGAGAGAGAGAGAGAGAGAGAGAGAGAGAGAGAGAGAAAGAAACATGGATTTGTTGTCCCATCTATTCATGCTCATCGGTTGCTTTTTGTGTGTGCTCTGGCCAAAGATCGAACCAGCAACCTTGGTACATCAGGATGATGCTCCAACCAGCTGAGCCACCCAGCCAGGGTTACTTAAAAATCTGTGTATTTTAACTAAAACTATCCTGGTTATGATTTCGCTATTGCTTAACCCCAAAGAACACCATTAATGTGATGGATCTTGAAATTCTGCATTTAAAAAAAAAACATATTATTTTATTTATTTATTTGTTTGTTTGTTTGTTTATTTATTTTTACAGAGAGGAAGGGAGAGGGATAGAGAGTTAGAAATATCGACCAGCTGCCTCTTGCACACCTCCTACTGGGGATGTGCCCACAACCAAGGTACATGCCCTTGACCTGAATCGAACTTGGCACCCTTCAGTCCGAAGGCCGACTCTCTATCCCTGAGCCAAACTGGTCAGGACGAAATTCTGCATTCTTCAAATTTTGACACTTTAGTTACTCAGGAGGCATGCTTGCCTTAGAGCTTTGTTAAACTGGATGGTAACTACATGTTTCCTTTTCCAATTGGAGCTGCAAGGCTATTGCTCTCTCCCTTGCCAGGCCCTCTCTGCCTCCAAGGAAACCAGGGGAGCAAAGCTAGCCCTCAGAGGTGGAGAGAGATGGAAACGTTAAACCTGATATTCCAGCCGAAACCGGTTTGGCTCAGCGGTAGAGCATCGGTCTGCGGACTGAAAGGTCCCAGGTTCGATTCCAGTCAGGGGCATGTACATTGGTTGCGGGCACATCTCTGGTAGGGAATGTGCAAGAGGCAGCTGGTTGATGTTTCTCTCTCATCGAAGTTTCTGGCTCTCTATCTCTCTCTCTTCCTCTCTGTAAAAAATAAATAAAATATATATATTTTAAAAAACCTGGTATTCCAGGGAGGGAACAGGCCGCTCACAATGACAATGGTTTGTGCTCGTTGATTAGGTGGTTCTCAGCCTTCTCTTTTATTGTGAATGTATTTTAATCGCATGGAGCCTGCATGACCTGTATGGACTGTGACGTTTGCATGGTGCTTTAAGTTTCTTTCTTTCTTCCTTCCTTCCTTCCTTCCTTCCTTCCTTCCTTCCTTCCTTCCTTCCTTCCTTCCCTTCCTTCCTTCCTTCCTTCCTTCCTTCCTTCCTTCCTTCCTTCCTTCCTCCCTCCCTCCCTCCCTCCTCCCTCCCTCCTCCCTTTCTTTCTTTCTTTCTTCTTTTTTTTTAGTAATATATTTTATTGATCCTTTACAGAGAGGAAGGGAGAGGGACAGAAAGTTAGAAACATCGATGAGAGAGACATTGATCAGCTGCCTCCTGCACACCCCCTACTGAGGATGTGCCCGCAACCAATGTACATGCCCTTGACCGGAATCGAACCTGGGACCTTTCAGTCCCCAGACCGACACTCTATCCACTGAGCCAAAATGGTTTCGGCAAGTGCTTTAAGTTTTCAAAGCATTTCAAATGATTCGTCAAAACCATATCCTGTGTGGTTAAAATTATAAACGGGATTTTTGCCTGTTTCTGAACTTAACTTTTTCTTTGGTCTCTGGAATGGGTTTTAATAAACTTCAGGTAGATTCATCGGATTTGACTAGGAAATAAAATGAAGGTGAGGTGGCATTAGTTTTTACCAAGAAATGTCTGGAAACGGAAGCAAGCTGTTGAGTAGGATGTCCTCGGCGGAATGTCCAGAATGAAATCCAGCAGACCCGAGAGCATTCTTCTGGAAACAAGTTCAAACGTCGGTGTTTAGGTTTAGACGTGAATTACTTGTTAGCAGGCCACATAGTTTCGGCTTAGGGAAGAAAACAATACAGAGCTTGAATGAAATCAAAATTACATCCTTGAGATTCTAATAATGCTCAGGTAGAGAGTACTTTTCAGTGTAGTTTACTTTGTTTTCCTTCCCTATTAATTTATTTGTTCATTCATTACATATTCATTAGATGGTTTTAATTAGCTATTCATTATTCAAGGCCTTGAGGATACAAAGCTTGATAAGACCAATATCTGTGTCCCTCAGCAATGCAATCAAAACACCATAGTTACAGCCCTGGCTGGTTTGGCTCAGTGGATAGAGCATCAGCCTGTGGTCTGAAGGGTCCCGGGTTCGATTCCAGTCAGGGCAGATGCCTAGGTTGTGGGCTTGGTCCCAGTGGTATCTTGTGGTAGACAGCCGATCAGTGATTCTCTCTCATCATTGATGTTTCTCTCCCCCTCCCTCTTCCTCTCTAAATTCAACATATATATATTTTTTAAATCATAGTTACATTAAAATTACTTTTTTGTTTGAGACTTTTTAAATAAAAGCTTCTTTAAAATCAAAGAAAGCTTCTGGTAATTACAATAACTCTCGGTATCCTAGCCAGTCATAGAATATTCTAGTTTCACATTCTGGTTTGAATCGAGACATTTATTTACCACAGTTGGTTGGGTCAGAGAGTCAATTCCCACCAGTTGGACAAAAGGCACTTCTAAAGGAGGCCTGTCACTTTTGTGTTTCGAGTGATTTTGAATGAAAGTTCTGTAATCTCTCAGATTTTGCTCTTAGGATTCTATTGATACATGCTCTTATTTGAAAGGGTCTAATTCTAAAGTTAGGTAACTACCTCTGTCACAGATTATAGACATGAACATCTAATACACTCTGCGAATTTAAGATATTAAATGTGATTCAGAGCTTTGGTTGAAGTTTGGCTGGATTATTAGCTCTGGCCGGTGTGGCTCAATGGTAGGCGCCGGCCTGCACGCTGAAGGGTCTCCGGTTTGATTCCCAGTCACAGCGATGTTTCTCTCTGTGTTTCTCTTTCTCTCTCCCCCACCCCCGCCCCCTTCTACTCTTTCTAAAAGTCGATTGAAAAATAGCCTCTGACGAGAATAAATAAAACAAAACAAATGAATGAATAACAGCCGAGACCGGTTTGGCTCAATGGATAGAGCGTCGGCTTGGGGACTGAAGGGTCCCGGGTTCGATTCCAGTCAAGGGCATGTACCTTGGTTGCGGGCATATCCCCAGTAGGGGGTGTGCAAGAGGCAGCTGATCAATGACTCTCTCTCATCGATGTTTCTAACTCTCTATCTCTCTCCCTTCCTCTCTGTACAAAATCAATAAAGTATTGATATATTTAAAAAAAAAAAAAAAAGAGTGAATAACAAAACATAACCTTGCTACATGTGTCCCCACAACACTTTTTGTGTGTGTCTTTGAACACACTAATCAATTATGCAATCTTTTAATCTTACATCAGACAAACATACATTCCTCATTGCTGAAGCAGCTTTCGGAAAACAGACACCTGATAGCTCTTCAGTAAGGAAGTGCGGAGAGGGGCCTACAGCGTTTGGGCAGGGTCAAGTCTGGGACCAATGAGAGGACAGACCTCTTGTGGCAAAGCCACCTGCAGGTCCCAGTTTGAAGGGCAAAGTCCTCTCAGCACAATTACAGCCAAAGGCTCTGACGTAAGCTTGACCTTATGGTCCGAACCTGTGGTCGCAGGTGGCTGAGTGATGTGGGCTGCTAGAGGTGCGGCAAGTGCTGCCTAAACAAAGCTTGATAGAGTTCAGGTGCATGTAAGTAAGTAGATTCAAAACTCATATATATATATATATATATATATATATATATATATATATATATATAAATAATTGATTTTTAAAGAGAGGAAGGAAGAGAGATAGAGAGCTAGAAACATCAATGAGAGAGAAACATCAATCAGCTGCCTCCTGCTCACCCACTACTGGGGATGTGCCCACAACCAAGATACATGCCCTTGACCGGAATAGAACCTGGGACCTTTCAGTCCGCAGGCCAACACTCTATCCACTGAGCCAAACCGGTTTCTGCAGATTCAAAACTCTTGAGAACATTGACCACACCCTTGCTTTGCCTCCTGGGATCTGACTATATAATAAGACTCGGCTTGCAGGCTGTGGCATTGTCTCTCCATCTGAGAACAGTGTCCCACCTAGCCCCAGCTGTATTGTCTTGTGTGTTTTCTTTAATCCTTCACTGCCCCCGCCCCCCTCAGGTTCACCCCTGGCCGTGCTGAGTAAGGCGGATATCTCCTCTGCAGGCGGGCAGTGGAAACCACAATGTCCAGAAGGAGGATGGGAAGGGACAGGCAGAGTAAGGGTGATTGTCTTTTGGGTTACAGCGTTCAACGATTAGAAAAGAAGTCCAGACTCTTTCCGTTGAAGGATCATGCAGACTTCAAAGAGTGAAATGCAACCCCTCTGACACTGTGATGGAGTGGTGGTGCAGAAACATTGAAGAACAGAGTGATGTTTAGAAACAGTTTGGCAGATGAGGGTATTGTTCCAGCTGATTAGAAAACCATTTGTTACAGGGACACAGTCGCAATAAGCCGGTGACAGTTGCAGGCAGAGTCCCTAAGGACCGCATGCTTTTGTTAATGTTTTGTAATTAGAATAATTTCTTCCCTTTGCTGTTTTTGCTGGCGCACGTCACGCTGCCTACGGTCAAACTCCTGGAGGAGAGCAGAAACAGTAGCTCCCAGCTCCAGTAGGCCTGCAACCCCCTGACTCTCGCCACAGTCAGGATCAGCCTGAGCAAGCCACAGCCATCCTAAACCAGCATCAACATCTGCCATAGAGTCACACACACACACACACACACACACACACACACACACATGCACGAACACACTCCCACGCACGCGCACACACACACACACATGCGCGCACACACATACACACACACACACACTCACACATGCATGAACGCACTCCCACTCCCACACACACACACACACACACACACACACACACATTCTCACACACATTCATACACACACACACACACACACACACATGCATGAACGAACATGCACACACACTCACACACACACCTCAGCATGTGGTTCGAAGCAGATTCCTCACTTTGGGCAGCATACTTTGAAGCGTAACACTGAATTCACTGGAAGAAGTTTTGACGGTGAGTCCTGACCTCAGCAGCTACCCCTGGCTGTCCCTGCACCCATGGACAAGGACCCACAACTCTGCCAGCCTCAGGTTCCTCGTCTGTTGTGACAAATATGTCTGAGCGCATGGAGGAAACTTTAAACTTCTACCAAGTATGTGCCCTTGCCAAATATGCTGTTGAACATCAGATGGCTGTTTGCACTGTGTAATTAAGGACAATATGTGTGAGTAGAAGACATATTTCTCTACTAGTATTTTGGATGGATTGTTCTTCACAAATATCAGACTACTGAACAATGATTCTCTCTCATCACTGATGTCCTTATCTCTCTACCTCTCCTTCCCTCTCTGAAATCAGTAAAAATATATTTTTAAATATCAGACTATCTTTCATCACTGTTTTAAGATTTTTTTCTTTGAAATTGCTGGTCATTGATTTTTTAAAATACATTTTATTGATTTTTACAGAGAGGAAGGGAGAGTGATAGAGAGCTAGAAACATCGATGAGAGAGAAACATCGACCAGCTGCCTCCTGCACACCCCCCACCGGGGATGTGCCTGCAACCAATGTACATGCCCTTGACCGGAATCGAACTTGGGACCCTTCAGTCTGCAGACCAACCCTCTACCACTGAGCCAAACCGGTTTAAGCTGGTCATTGATTTTTAATGTTAACCCACCGAATATATCATTTCATGTCTAAATCATAGATGGTCATCCCATTAGAGATCCCTTAGAAATTACCTAACCCAATTTGCTTCAATAAGATTTTTGTTCAAAGTCATATTTTGTTTTTGGCAAACCTAGGTAAATAGCACCCAGGGTTCTTAAGTCCCTGCTTTCATTTTCTTCCACTAGGAGAAAGTAAATTACCCGTTTTGACACATTTATAAACAAAGTACTAGTAAATAAAACCTATTCTCACTTTAAAACAGCAACATGGGTAATTAGGAAGCAAAACAGAGCTGAGCTGTGAAAGAGAAACAGAACACTTGCAGATTAATGAACCAGGAAAACAAATTTTTACACCACAACCACTGCTATCATCCGCAGTGCTGGCAGCATTAACAGTGCTGGGATAACAGTGCCGACCTCATGGAGTAGGGGTGTCGAACTCAAACAGAGAAGGGGCCAAAATCTAAAATCCAGCCTAAATCGCGGGCCGAATGGTTTACTGAACAGTCATAAACTGTCATTGTGATAGAAACGCAGCGGAGTGCAGTGATGACAGCGCGGTGCGGGCCACATTGCAAGGCCTGGCGGGACGGATTTGGCCCGCGGGCCTTGTGTTTGACACATGTGTCATAGAGTTATGAGAACTACAATGCATACCCTACACAAAACACAGCAGTACCAAACGTACCGTGTTTCCCCGAAAATAAGACCTACTTACAGGTTTCCTTCTGAGTGAAATATAAGGCATCTCCCCGAAAATAAGCTCCCTCCTTCCCCCCAGGCTAAACATGAGAGATTTGGTCCACTGATTCTGAAAGAAATGGAGTCACAAGAAATTCACCAGGAAATTCAGGAATTGGATTGTTATGATGACGTTCCAGAAGATGATGACATGATTGTCATTGAATAAATGAGTAACTTCTTGATACTGTAGGATTCACAGTTTGTCTGGTTTGTGTTGACAACTACCGTACCACCGTAATGTACACACGTAATAAATTTCCTTTATTTTTATTTAACAATAAATGTGTAACGTATTCTTCATGGAAAAATAAGACATCCCCTGAAAATAAGACCTAGCGCATCTTTGGGAACAAAAATTAATATAAGACACTGTCTTATTTTCGGGGAGACAGGGCAGTATTAGCATAATATCCAGGGAATCAGGAACCAAATGCAAAAGTTTCTAAAGGTAAAGGCAACTCCAGAGCTCCAGGAAATAAGATGAGAGAAGTGAAGAGAAGAATCCCTGCTGGTAACAATTAAAATAGGAATACCATCTGATGGTATTTTTGTCTTTTTTGACAGTCATTTTTAAAAATATATATTTTATTGATTTTTTACAGAGAGGAAGGGAGAGGGATAGAGAGCTAGAAACGTCAATGAGAGAGAAACATCAACCAGCTGCCTCTTGCACACCCCCTATCGGGGATGTGTCCGCAACCAACGTACAGCCCCTGACCGGAATCAATGCTCTACCACTGAGCCAAACCGGTTTCGGCGGTATTTTTTTCTTAATTAATTCTGTGAGAAGCGAGTAAATTTGAGCTCTGGCTCCATCCATTCTGTAGGAAGTAGTGTCTCTTAGAGAGCTCTCTCTCTCACCTGGCAGGTGTGGCTCAGAGGCTGAGCTTCCATCCGTGGACCAGAAGGTTAAGGTTTGATTCCCAGTCAGAACACATGCCCAAGTCTCAGGCTGGATCCTCAGTGTGGGGCGCGCAGGAGGCAGCTGATCCATGATTCTCTCTCATCATTGATGTTCCTCTCTCTCCCTCCCTTACTCTCTGAAATAAAAAATGAATAAACAATAAAAAGCACATAACACATGTTAAAGAGTTCTCTCTCTTGAGCCATGTTCTTTCCTTCCTTCCTCATCTGCTTGCTCTTATTCTGAATGGTTCCCAAATGACTGGCCCTTCCCACTTCCTCCAAGGTCCCTCCCCTCCCCCTGCCTTCTTGCCATTGAGTTTGTAGTCAGAGTGACCGTTAAGATGGTTTCCACATTACAAACAAGTGAGAGAGACTAATCACGACTTGATTATATAAGACAACCATCAGTTACATGCTACCAATCGTGTATATGTCTGTTAATGTAAATGCAAGAAAGGTACATTTCATGATAGTTACATGGATAGGCAATCTAAACAATTCAGCTTCGGAATGATTGCTCAAGTAATACCGTATTTTTCGGACCATAAGACGCTCCGGACCATAAGATGCACCAGTTTTTAGAGAAGGGAAATGAAGAAAAAAAGATTCTGAAACAAATAGTGTCCTAAAATATTTTATGTGCATTAAAACCCAACATCACAGTCATAAACACATGTAATCAACCCTGTAAAGTAAACAGCAGCATTTAGAACCATTTTAGAGCCGGGCAAGCACACAGAGACCACACAGAGCCGGGCAAGTAAAAAAACTTTTTTTTTGAAGTATATGTGTAGGCTATATTTGGACCATAAGACGCAGGGACTTTTCCCCCCCACTTCTGGGGGAAAAAAAAGTGCGTCTTATAGTCCGAAAAATACGGTAATTCTTTAACTCATGTCATGAGGAGAAATGGCCTTTGGGGTGTTATTTATTTATTATTATTATTATTATTATTATTATTATTATTGTGTGTGTGTGTTTTAAATATATTTTATTGATTTTTTACAGAGAGGGAGGATAGAGAGTTAGAAACATCGATGAGAGAGAAACATCGACCAGCTGCCTCCTGCACACCTCCTACTGGGCATGTGCCCATAACCAAGGTACATGCCCTTGACCGGGATCGAACCTGGGACCCTTCGGTCGGAAGGCTGATGCTCTAACCACTGAGCAACGCCGGTTAGGGCGGGTTTTATTGATTAAGTGCCTGTATCCCCCACTTTACAGAAAAATAAACCTCTTTTTGAGCTCAAGTCCTAGGCCACATTTCAGCCACCGGAAGCCGGATGCCTGGAGGAACTGTGACTAATTCTGCAGGAAAGACTGCATTCGGAGAACAGTGTGACTCACCAGGCTCCCAGCCACTTCCTGCTTTTGCACTATTTTCTTATTTGTGACCTTTTAGGAGAAAACCAACATTGGCGCTTGCTTGTCATCAAGGACACTGTTTGAATCTGTAACTAAGATGGATTCTTGAGTGGGTTAATAATTACTCAAGAGACCCCGACCTGCTGTCCTCTGTGATCACACACGGTCCTTTAAAAGTGATGCTAGCCCTAACCGGTGTGGCTCAGTGGATAGAGGGTCGGCCTGCGGACTGAAAGGTCCCAGGTCCGATTCTGGTCAAGAGCATGTACCTTGGTTGTGGGCACATCCCCAGTAGGGGGTGTGCAAGAGACAGCTGATTGATGATTTTCTCTCATCGATGTTTTTAACTCTCTATCCCTCTCTCTTCCTCTCTGTAAAAAATGAATAAACTATATTAAAAAAACAAATAAATAAGCCAGGACCGGTTTGGCTCAGTGGATAGAGGGTCGGCCTGCGGACTGAAAGGTCCCGGGTTCGATTCCGGTCAAGGGCATGTACCTTGGTTGCGGGCACATCCCCAGAGTGGGGTGTGCAAGAGGCAGCTGATTGATGATTCTCTCTCATCGATGTTTTTAACTCTCTATCCCTCTCTCTTCCTCTCTGAAAAAAAAAAAAATCAATAAAATATATTAAAAAACAAATAAATAAAATAAATAAAATGATGCTTCCCGTGCAGAAACAGATGGAAGTCACAAGGGCGTGCAGAGGCTGTCACAGCATATTGCTCTGTCTCTCCCTAGTCGAGTGGCTCTGGTCACGTCACTTAATGGCTCCACGTCCTTGTTTGCACCCTCAAAACACAAAAAGAGGATGGTGTTAGGCTACAGGGTTTTGTGAAGATTAAATGACTTAATGTGTGTAAAATGCCCTAGCCCAGTACGTGGCACCTCGCAAGTGCCCAGCAAGCGCTAGCTGTTCTTGTGACTGCTTCACATTTAACTATATATGGTTTGGTAGTAAACAGGGGGGATGTGGATTTGGGAAAACAAAGGTTTTCCACATCTCCCTGTTTACTACCAAACCATATATAATTAGTCCTAAGCCAATATATAGTTAGTCATAAACCAATATATAGCGTAACACAAATAAACCAATTTTTAAAAATATATCTTATTGATTTTTTATACAGAGGAAGAGAGAGGGATAGATAGTTAGAAACATTGATGATAGAGAAACATCCATCAGCTGCCTCTTGCACACCCCCTACTGGGGATGTGCCCGCAACCAAGGTACATGCCCTTGACCAGAATCGAATCTGGGACCTTTCAGTCCGCAGGCCGACGCTCTAGCCACCGAGCCAAACCGGTTTCAGCCAGTTTTTCTTGTTTTCTGAAAGCAAAATATTTCCGGTTGAGCACACCAAACAAGTCAGTACAAAACTAAAGATGTGGCCATCGGCTGCTAAAATATTCGCTACTGGTATTAGTGGAGAGAAATGGTGCGCCTGTGCATAAGGTGTGTAAGGGAAATGAATGCTACACGACTCTAGTAAACAATCATTAATGAACGTTGTAGTTCGTTATTAATAATCCTATCTAACAAAAAGCTAACATGCAAATTGATGCAGAATGACTGAGCTCTATGATGCGCACCCACCACCAGGCAGCAGACGCTCAGTGCAGGAGCTGCCCCCTGGTGGTCAGTGCACTCCCACAGGGGAAGCCAGGCTCACGGCTAGCGAGCTCAGCAGCAGTGGTGGGAGGCTCCCCTGCCTCCGTGGCAGCGCTAACAGGGGGTCCCGACTGCCATAGGGCACAGGCTGGGCTGAGGGACCCTCCACCGCAGTGCACGGATGTCATGCACTGAGCCTCTAGTCATGTATAACAGGATATTGTAAAAATTAAGTTACGAAATGTTTATTAAAACGTTTCTTACATACCGTTATATTGCCTGGCCCACAAAAATCTTCATGGTGGCCGAAACCAGTTTGGCTCAGTGGATAGAGCAAAGGCCTGCAGACTGAAAGGTCCAGGGTTCGATTCCGATCAAGGGCATGTACCTTGGCTGCTGGCACATCCCCAGTAGGGGGTGTGCAGGAGGCAGCTCATCAATGATTCTCTCTCATCGATATTTTTAACTCTCTATCCCTCTCTCTTCCTCTATGTAAAAAATCAATAAAATACATTTTTTAAAAAATCTTCATGGTGGGCCGTATGCGCGTTGCCATGCTGGTCTTAGAGGCCTTGGAGGAAGCACGTCCTGCCAGGACCTTGATGTCACACTTCCAGCCTGCAGCACAAGGGGGAATGTTTCTGGCTCATTAAGGCACCCGTTCATGGCTGCCCTGGGACCTCAGCAGCCTCCTAGGCCAGAAACTGAACCGAGAGGCGGCTCTGAGGCCAGCCACCGAGAAGCACCGCTCCTTACCGACAGGATCGCGTGTCAGGAAACTGGCTCCCCACAGAGGGTCCTTCCTGTGGGGGCTGCTGGGCGCTGGTGAGCCCGGTGCTTGCAAAGGTGAGCTCGCCCCTGGGGACTCAAAAGGGATGGAAGGAGGTCACCAGGCCTCCTCAGAGGGGTTTCCCTGGCAACCCCACTTAGAGTGCACCCCCTCGCTCTGCCCTTTCAAACACACACACACACACACACACACACACACACACACACCGATTTTCTTCCTGGCACCGGCTAGCCTAGTTCATCTGTTTGTTTACGTCTGGCTTCCCAAGTACCACCTTCACCTTGAGAATGGAAGCTCTGTGAGAACCAGGCCCACGGGCAAAATTATACACAATTTCCCTTGGGGCTTCTGCACATCACACGGGTGATTCTTTTGCCCTGACTGGTGTGGCTCAGTGGATAGTGTCGACCTGCAGACTGAAGGGTCCCGGGTTCGATTCCAGTCAGGGACATGTGTCTTGGTTGCGGGCACATTCCCGGTGGGAGCTGTGCAGGAGGCAGCTGATCGATGTTTCTCTCCCATCGATGTTTCTGACTCTATCCCTCTCCCTTCCTCTCTGTAAAAAATCAATAAGAATATATTTTAAAAAAAATCTTCTTTTGTGTCACCCTGTATATCACAAGTCGGTTTTGCCTTTTTAATCAGGCAGAAGGTATTAAAAGCAACACGTTTTCTCTAAAGTTTTGTTTGCTGTGTGAGTCCCTGGCATATAGTCTAGATATTCAACGATTATTTGCTGAAGGAATGGCTGAGTGGTATTATGTTTCTTCACCTCTCTATGTCTCGTTCATCTTTTTCTTTCCAGTGTTCAGTGACTTCTTCTTGGAAACCATTGCCTCTCAGCCGTGCTGGAGGAAGTCCGGTGAAGGGTGTGGCCAGGTCTGGGCCACGCTTCTGAAGGGGGGACCCCCCCCGACCACCATTGTCCACGGCTCTCAGAAGCTGGGTTCTAGCACATTCCTGGAGTCTCCGGGGTTCAACACTGGGTTTACTCAGCTGCCCTAAATATTTCCTTATCATGCGCTCGGACCCCAGCATACGAGGACAATGGCAGATTCCGGTATTTTTTATTTTTTATTTTTTACTTATTTATTTATTTATTATTTTTTTTTTTACTGTTCATCAGGTTTTTTAATTTCCTTGTTTTTTTAAAAAAATTAATAAACTTTTATATTTTTAAGAATAAATTTTAAAATATAATAATTTTAAACCTTGTTTTTTCTGCCCTGGGAACTGAGAAGCAAACTTGTTTACATGTAAACTTGCCCTTAGGCTATCAAAAGGCGTAGCCATTCAAATGTAAATGAACACATTGTTTAAAGATAGCTGCTGGCTGGAATTGGATTACCTGTTCTGGATGGGAAGGGCTTGTCCTCCCCTTTCTCCATTAAAATTAAGGTGTTAGCTTTAAAACCTCTTTTTGGCAAGAGACCTTAAACTTTCAGAACTTTAAATTTTTCAGGTAGCAAATCAATTACTTAGCATTTTCTCAAATCAATAATACCTCCACATGCCCAAGGATACATTTCACACAAAAGACACATCCAAATAGATCAACCAACCTTATCCAGACCCCACACAAGGCACTCACAGAGCAACACCCCAGCGCTACAACAACTCAACACATTCAGATCTAAGCCTTCATCACTTGATTCAGCAGACTCTCAAGTTCCCCAAAAGTTTCCAGCCATGTCTGAGAGGCAGCCCTGGGGCATGGGCAGGCGAGGAGCGAGCTGTTCAGACAGCCGGGACCGGCTGCTATTGCTCTGGGCCTGGCCTCTGTTGCTCCAGGCCCGGCTGCTCCTGACCCGGCTGTTCAGGGCCCTGCTGCTTTGCCGCTCCGGGCCTAGCTGCTGCCACTCTGCGCCCAGCTGTTCCGGGCCTGGATGCTGCTGCTCCGGGCCCGGCTGCTGCCACTCCAGGGCTGGCTGCTGCTGCTCTGGGCCTGGCCGCTCCTGGCCTGGCTGCTCTGGGCCCGGCTGCTCCCGGCCTGGATGCTCCAGGCCTGGTTACTCCCGACCCGGCTTCTCCGGGCCTGGCAGATTCTGGTATTTTTTTAATGGATTAATGTGACATTGCTAGTTGTAGTTTTATTGATTGACTAGTGGCCTGGTACACAAATTCATACACATTGAAAGGAAATTAATTAGAATAAATATTTTAATATCATGATTCACCCTTTCTCTATAATAGAAGTGTCAATCAAATTCACGATTGATAATGACAGATTAAAACACATGCATGCGATTGGTGCTTCAAGACCTTTATATGTATATGCATGAGCGAGTCAACTCAGTCTTTTATAGATAGAGAATAAACTTGCTTAATTAGACCTGCTTTCTGATTTAGCTAAACTTTTTCCAGCCCAGTGAAGCACCCCAACTTCTCTTTCAGGTAATTGTCAGCAACACAGCAGTAAATATCAACACAAAGCAGGTTATTATTGTAGATCATGCAGGAATACAAAGGGTAAAATATTTAACTGCAGCAGTGTTTGACTATATTCTGTGCAGTGAGAAAAACTGAAGTCATTTTCAAGGTCTACCATTTCTTTTTCTTTTTTTAAATATATTTTATTGATTTTTTACAAAGAGGATGGGAGAGGGATAGAGAGTTAGAAATATTGATGAGAGAAACATTGATCAGCTGCCTCCTGCACACCTCCTACTGGGTATGTACCCGTAACCAATGTACATGCCCTTGACCGGAATCCAACCTGGGGCCCTCAGTCCACAGGCCGATGCTCTATCCACTGAGCCAAAGCGGTTTCGGCAAGGCCCACCATTTCTTACTTCTTTTCAGTAGGGTCAAGTTTCTAAGCTTTCTAAATCTCTGTTTTCTAATGAAAAGAAAATAGGATTCCACCGAGACTCCTATCTACCTACTCCAGGATTTCTGTGAGGATCAAATGAGATGAGGCATGAGGAAACTGCTTCACAGACGTTTGGTTACAGTGTGAGATGTTTCCACCCAGTTATAAAGCAAGTCGTGGTCCTGGGCTGAAGAAACTGCAAGTCATCAGGGAGAGGAAGCCAGGTTGCTATGTGACATCATTATCCTGACAGACGCTTAGCATATTAGCCATATATATATATATATATATATATATATATATATTGATATGTTCTAGGTCATCAAAATTGTAAGTTTGTGCATAGATGCTGATTATTATTGTTGTTTTTTTAATGTATTTTTTTTTTAATTGATTTCAGAGAGGAAGGGAGAAGGAGAGAAAGATAGAAACATCAATGATGAGAGAGAACCATTGATCAGCTGCCTTATGCATGCCACCTACTGGGGTCAAGCCTGCAACCCCGGGCCTGTGCCCTGATCAGGAATCGAACCCTGACCTCCTGGTTCACAGGTCACCGCTCAACCACTGAACCACACTGGCCAGGCGATGCTGATTGTTTATTTTAAGAAAACCTACTGAACATCCTCAGGAGTGAAAACAAAGAGACCCTAAAGCTCACGGCAAGGGTAGCACATGGGACTCTGCTAAGACCCTACGAAGTCCCGAGAGGCTGGCCAGTCAGTGCCCGCATAAACCCCGAAGCCCCCCCTCCGCTTTGCCATCCTTACAACAGCTGACCCTGAGCACACAGACGCTCGCCTGTGAGTGAGCAAATGACCGCAGTTGAGCCGCAGCTGGCCAGACGCCTTGCAGCCAGGCTGGCCCTACAGACACAGAAGGAGCTTGTCCTCATTCCCTGAGAGCCAATGGCGCTCGGAACGGTTCAGCTGGGAGGATAAAACCCCTGAGGGTTGGCCACCCAAGGCCGGAAGCGGCGCTGCCTGCCAGGTGGCCCAGGGAAAGCCTCCGCCTCCCTCGGCGGAGGAGACTCACCCCTTCCCCGCCTGACCGTGGCCTCCAGGCTGACAGTCTCCGGACACACAGACCTTCTTCCTGCCTCAGCCCTCGCAGGCCCGCCGGGCAGTCAGGCCGAGAATGTCACAGTGAGGGATAGAGATCAGGATCACACGCAGTTCCAGCCTTTAAAAAAAAAAAAAAAAATACATATTTTATTGATTTTTTGCAGAGAGGAAGGGAGAGAGATAGAGAGTTAGAAACATCGATGAGAGAGAGTCATCATCGATCAGCTGCCTCCTGCACACTGCTACTGGAGATGTGCCCGCAACCAAGGTACATGCCCTTGACCGGAATCGAACCTGGGACCCTTCAGTCCACAGGCCGATGCTCTATCCACTGACTCACACCAGTTTCAGCGGTTCCAGCCTCTTAGCTAAAGTGCAGGGTTTCAGAGTCAGGCTTCTACGTGTGGAGCCATGTGTGTCCAGAGCCTCAGGTTTCATGAGCATGCCTCTGAGATGATCACTGATGAGATGATCATCTGACACGAATTGGATGGGGTGGCCTAAGGTCCCTTCTGGTGCAAGGCTCTGTGAGTCTCACCGCCTCCGTATTCCACCAGGGGCTTCTTGCTTAGTTGGGTGGGTAAAAAAATAATAACCGAGAGTCACACCGAGAAAATACAAGCAGACCTTGTTTTCTGTTTGTTTAAAATATATTTTTGTTGATTTCAGAGAGGAAGGGAGCAAGAGAGAAAAATAGAAACACCAATGAGAGAGAATCATTGATTGACTGCTTTCCACACACCCCCACATTGGGGATGGAGCCTGCAACCTGGGCATGTGCCCTTGACCGGAATCGAACCTGGGACCCTTCAGTCCACAGGCCGACGCTCTTTCCACTGAGCCAAGCTGGCTAGGGCAGCAGACCTTGTTCTTACGGAGCTTCACAGACCTTGCATTTTGTACAAATTGAAGGCAAGCCCCTCAAAATGATGGTAACTTGCTCTCTTGTGGTGGTCTGGACCTGAACCCGTATTAAGTGACAGAATGCACACACATAACTTTATTTAATTGGAGGGAGAAGGTCCTCTTTGTGCAGTTTTCATATACGCTACACTCCCAAACTGTCGTTCCGCTCAGCACTGCTAACTCCTTCCTTCGAGTTTGCCACTTCTGCAGAGCAGAAGTCGTTTCATTTTAACCCAAACCCACTTTGTGTTGTATAGAGGCGTATTTTTTCAAGACTTGCTTCAGTCCTTGCTCCCGACATGAAAATTCCCTGTATTTACACAGCACTGTCCACTCCAAAGCCTGCTCTTCTCCATCACCTGTCTAGAACATGACTGTGTCTCCTGAACAGGCTCCAGCCCGCAGTAGGTATCCAATATAAATATCAGTTGAAATGAATGAAAGTACTCAGCCGGTGTGGCTCAGTGGTTGAGGGTCCACCTATGAACCAGGAAGTCACGGTTTGATTCCTGATCAGGGCACATGGCTGGGTTTCAGGCTGAATCCCCAGTGTGGGCTGTGCAGGAGGCAGCTGACCCATGATTCTCTCTCATCATTGATGTTTCTCTCTCTCTCCCTCCCTCTCCCTTCCTCTCTGAAATCAATAATATATATATAGATATAGATATAGATATAGATATAGATATAGATATAGATATAGATAGATATGAAAGAAATGAATGAATGTGAAGCTCTCAATTAACCGAATCTACATGGAGAGTGACTGGGTGTTCTCTGAACTACTCTTTCAGATTTTTCATGAAAAGTTGGAGAGAAAAGGCAACGGAAGAAACCCCAGGGGGATATATATATACTAGTGATATACATGACGTGAAAATGTTAGTCCTCTTTAACCGCGGTCAGTGTGGGTGGTAGGGCCATGTTGCACTATTTTCATATTTTCGTACATCTTCCCCATGAGCAGAGGTGAGGTTTCCAGTAAAATATATTAAAATCTACACCACGAGGTGACTCTGGTGGAGCGGGTGGTGTTTCCCCAAGATGACAGCACCCACATGTTCACCCCGTGCTCCTGCTTTTCTGACAATGAGAGGGACCCTTCTCCCACAGGCAGGCAGGGAGAGGCGCATGCCTGCCCTGGGCACTGAAGTTCGGGGGTGAGCCACAAACACGTGTGACTTTGGAGGCGAAGTCACCGAAAGGATCCAAGCTGCCTCTCCTTCTCCCCCTCTCTCGGGACACTTGGCCTTGGCCTGTGGCTGCCACCTGGTTAGGAAACCCAGCCCACCTGGGTGGCTCTGGCCGCAGCCGGGCGCGAGCCCAAGGATGATGGCAGCGAGCGAGGAGGTGGTGCCTGGAGGCCCTGTCCCCAGCCTGAGCCTCGCAGCTGATGCCCTGGGCGTTGGGGGCCTGTTCTTAAACCGCAGGCACATGATGTCAGGTAGGACTGTGGTGCTTGGAGCCAACGCGTTTGAAGGGTAATTTGTTATGCAATTAACAGACGGGGCGGTGAAGCCCTCCGAAGTGGGAGGCCTGTTTGTTATTTTTAAAAATATATATATTTTATTGATATTTTACAGAGAGGAAGGGAGAGGGATAGAGAATCAGAAACATTGATGAGAGAGAAATACCGATCAGCTGCCTCCTGCACGCCCCCCTCTGGGGACGTGCCCGCAACCAAGGTACATGCCCTTGACCGGAATCGAACCTGGGACCTTTCAGTCCGCAGGCCGATGCTCTATCCACTGAGCCAAACTGGTTTCGGCAGGCCTGTTTGTTATTGATCAGAAGACTGGGTGTCAATCACGGGGAGAAGAACGGAAATGCCTTGAACAGGATCGTCAGTCTCCCGGGTCACCAGCTAATCAGACAACCCCTCTCCAGAAAGAGCATTTACATATTCACAGGAATGCCCGGCCACTGCAGAGAAGCCGGGAAAGGCTTCTAGAACTTGGAATACGAGGTTGCCCTTCGTGCCTGCAAAGGGACACGTTTCTGTGCCAACAACCAAGGCAGGTGGAGGTACAGTGGCGTTCTCCCTCCAAGGACCTGCGTCTCTGATTCATTATCTCTAACAAATATTAGTTTCCCCAGCAATGCTCAGATAGCGTGGGGCGTTGTTGTCCTCCAAAAATAAACAGTTTCAGCTCAGGTCGGTCCCTGTTGACACAGCCGTTCATGTAGCTCACAACCGTGCTCTGTGAATCCGACCAGGTCGCACCCGGAGCCCAGCTCTGGAAGCCGTCGCCTCCCTTCCGTCTTTCTACAAGAAGCTGCGTGAAAAGCGTGTCATTGTTTTCTTTCCCATCTCGCCGAGTCATCATGGAAGGAAGCGTAGTCATAGGTAGTACTTCCTCTTCTCTCTTCAGACAAAAATATTGTAAACATATCAGTAAAAGGGGAACCACAGTTTTATCTGAAACACTAACATAATTAGAGAATGAACAGCGTTGACACCTAACATTTTTCAATGATCCAGCCACATTTTGCTATATCCATGGAGGGTGCTCTGATCGCCGATTTGTAAAAGATGGTCTATCTGTCTATCTACCTATCTATCTACCTATCTATCTATCTACCTATCACCTATCTATCTATCTATTATCTATCTATCTATCTATTATCTATTGCTGATTTGTAAAAGATGATCTATTTATCTATCTATCTATTATCTAGCTAGCTAGCTAGCTAGCTGTCTATCTAACATCTATCTATCTCTCTATCTACCCTGTTTCCCCGAAAATAAGACATCCTCCGAAAATAAGACCTACTTGCAGGTTTCCTTCTGAGTGAAATATAAGGCATCCCCCGAAAATAAGCCCCCCCCCCAGGCTAAACATGAGAGATTTGGTCCACTGATTCTGAAAGAAATGGAGTCACAAGAAATTCACCAGGAAATTCAGGAATTGGATTGTTATGATGATGTTCCAGAAGATGATGACATGATTGTCACTGAATAAATGAGTAAATTCTTGATACTGTAGGATTCACAGTTTGTCTGGTTTGTGTTGACAACAACCGTACTACCGTACCGTATACAGGTAATACATTTCCTTTATTTTTATTTAACAATAAATGTGTAACGTATTCTTCTTCATGGAAAAATAAGACATCCCCTGAAAATAAGACCTAGCGCATCTTAGGGAGTAAAAATTAATATAAGACACTGTCTTATTTTAGGGGAAACAGGGTAGCTAGCTGTCTATCTATCTATCTATCTATCTATCATCTATCTATCTGTCTATCTGTCTATCTATCTGTTATCTATCTAGAGTTTTTTGCAGTGGCCTGCTGCTTTCTCCAATGCTTTGCATGTATGAAAAGGTGGGCTTGTACTGCCCAGTAGCATAGAACATGCCCCATGTTTCATATGCACAGATTCAGGCCCAGAGAACAATGCCTTCCACTCAGCGTGACAAGGCTCTACAAGATCATGCGAAACCAGCTCTTCCCTGCATGCCTGTCCACCAATCCAGGCCCGTTCTCTCACAGCTCAGGAAGGCGCTCTGGCTTCCCAAGAACAGTGCACGTAATTGCAAAAGAAAGGAGATCCACGAAGATCTTTTGAGCTCAAACGTCTTTATTCCATTGACCATTTCCTATAAGCTCATCTCGAAGGCGGGGGCGCTGACCTGGCTCCCTGATTGGATCTCATCGCCGAGTCAGGTAGTGGCCAAAAACACAGTGGTCAAGAACAGGATCTAGCCGAAACCGGTTTGACTCAATGGATAGAGCATCGGCTTGGGGACTGAAAGGTCCCGGGTTTGATTCAGGGCAAGGGCATGTACCTTGGTTGCGGGCATATCCCCAGTAGGGGGTGTGCAAGAGGCAGCTGATCGATGACTCTCTCTCATCGATGTTTCTAACTATCTCTCTCCCTTCTTCTCTGTACAAAATCAATAAAATATATTTTTTTTAAAAAAAAAAAGAAAGAAAGAAAAAGAAAAAAAGAACAGATCTACTTCGCAACCGGAGGATAAACTTGTCAGAGCATATACTTAACGTAAAACTGCCCTCGTTGACATCGTCCTTAAAGAGGAAATTACACCCGTGTCATTCTGCTAATGAGGCGTAACACCTCATTAGCAGCTTTATGTGCTAGAAGCCACCGCAGGCTGCGCAGCCTGTAATCTGTCCTATTCACATGGCAAGCTGGCCCTGCTGCCGGCTGTTTTATGTGCACGGAGGCGCCCAAGAAAAGCTCTTTAAACGAGTGAGTAATATTCTACCTTCCTATCTTGAATCCCTTTAAATTCCTACCCCCATTATGGCCACCATCTCCCCACCCCCCACCCCCCCGACCCCCATTGCTGGGCAATTAAAAAAGCAATTGGCTCCTACTCGCACCCATGTGGCTGTGTATTCTACCAACCACGTGGCCCAGCAACACCGGGCACTGGGGCCAGTCCCCTCCAGAAGCCCTGGCTTCGACCTCCGCCACTTTCCCATTGGGTTCCACTGACCCTGAGCGCCCTCTGGAGGTCAAGGACAGGTATGACCTCCAGCCAGAGCCCAGGCAGTGGAAGTGGCTGACTGTCATCCCCCTCTCCCTGCAGAGCATGCACCCCATCATTCACTCTCCGTCCTGGAGCAAGTACCTCAGGGTTTTAGAGGCCATCGGGCCAGGGGCTTAACTTTCCTGGTGTCTCTCTACCCCCTTTCCCTGCTCTCTGCTCCATTCGCCCCCCACCCTCACCAGGCCATTAGCCTCCTCTCCGGTCCCAGTGAGCCTCTTGGGGACTGAGCACCAGGAGGGAACAAGGCCACTGAGGCGGAGATGCCACTGGGGTCAAAGCATCTCACCAAGTGGCAGGGACCCTGGCCCTGTTTGTTTGTTTTGTTTTTTTAAAAAAATATATATTTTATTGATTTTTTTACAGAGAGGAAGAGAGAGAAATAGAGAGCTAGAAACACCGTTGAGAGAGAAACATCGATCAGCTGCCTCTTGCACACCTCCCACTGGATATGTGGCCACAACCAAGGTCCGTGCCCTTGACCGGAATCGAACCTGGAACCCTTGAGTCCACAGGCCAATGTTCTATCCACGGAGCCAAACCGGTTTTGGCACCCTGGCCCTGTTTTACTGCCAACCAGCATGTCCCCTTCTTACGCAGGGGGGGGGGGTCCCCAGCCTGCCCCATCTCCCCCCCTCCCCCAACCCAGGCCTTCGCCACCGTGTGGTCTGTGTCCACGGGTTATACATTCAAGGTCTTTGGTTGATCACCTGTCACCCACCTACCCTCCCTCCCCCGCCTTTCCTCTGAGATTCCTTCCCCCTCATGTCTCCAGGGGCGGGCTGGAGAGGGTCAATGTGGAGAAAAAGGGGGAACATATGTAATACTTTCAACAACAACAACAAATTCAGCCCACAGACGTTCATTTATTCAGCCTTCACTCTGCGATCACCCTGCCAGGCACGGGTGATGCCGTGCTGAGTTTATGGCTCAGGGGCAGGAGGCACTCATGAGCTGAGGCACACACATGCAGTTACACCGTGACGGTTGCCCTGAGAGAAAAGCATGAGCCATTTTCTTGATAGAGCAGAAGGACCTGTGACCTGCAGTCCGGGCAGGCTTCCCTGAAGAGGTGGCGTCTGAGTGGCCGTCCACAGGGGCCTGGGGTTCGCTAGATGGAGGGCACTGATCAGGGAGTCCGTGCCCCACAGCAGGGCAGAGAAGCAAAGTTCTGAAGCCAAGGAAGAGCT
The DNA here is from genome assembly GCF_014108245.1 of Pipistrellus kuhlii. NCBI lineage: Eukaryota > Metazoa > Chordata > Mammalia > Chiroptera > Vespertilionidae > Pipistrellus > Pipistrellus kuhlii. Next base: position 9,417,123 of record NW_023425524.1, read on the forward strand.
TGTCCACTGTGAGGGGTGAAACAAGATTTGTGTGGTGCAGCCACTGTGGAGAACAGTATGGAGTTGCCTCAAAAAAATTAAATATGGGCCGAAACCGGTTTGGCTCAATGGATAGAGCATCGGCTTGGGGACTGAAGGGTCCCGGGTTCGATTCCGGGCAAGGGCATGTACCTTGGTTGCGGGCACATCCTCAGTAGGGGGTGTGTGCAAGAGGCAGCTGATTGATGACTCTCTCTCATCGATGTTTCTAATTATCTCTCTCCCTTCCTCTCGGTACAAAATCAATAAAATATATTTTTAAAAATAAAATATATTTTTTTAAAAATTAAATATGGGTCTGCCATTTAACCCAGTGACCCCACTTCTAAGATTATATCCTAAGAAACTGTTGTGGCCGGCAAGACCCGGACAAGGCAGGGCTCCAGATGGCCAGCAAGACCCTGTCGAGGCAGGGCTCCAGGCCAGGGAAGGAACGAGTAACCAGACCCACAACAGAGAATGTAGCATGATACACTTTAGCATAACTGTTAGTCATAAAATAGTTCTGTTGCAAGGCTCAAGCCCCAGGCAGGCAGGTCCTGTTTCCAGTAGCCGCAAGGCAGGACAAACAGACCAAACCAGGTCAAACAGAGACTGCTTACGCTGAAAATAAACCCCCCACCCCAGGTGTTGTATGAACTTTAAATGTTACTGTACTAGTGGAACTTTTCTATAGCTTATAACTGTCCTTTCTTTGTTAAAACTTTTAGCCAATCATAATCTGCCGGGCATCCCTGAGACGGGGATAAAAGTGGAGTGCTTAGAGTGAGTCAGGGCTCTCGTTGCTCGCTGCTGTGTCAGTTGAGACGGGAGCCCGGACTCGAGTTCGTAATAAAGGCTTCCTGATTCCAGTTTGGCCGACTGGTGGTCGTCATCCGCGGGTCGCCCACAACAAAACCTGAAGCGCCAATCGGAAAGAGTGCTCACAGCAGCACCATTGACAAATAGCTAAGATCTGGGAACAGCCCACAAGCCCATCAGCAGAGGAGTGGATGAAAAAGCTGCGGTCCATGTATACCACATGTGTCAAACACAAGGCCCGCGGGCCAAATCCGTCCCGCCAGGCCTTGCAATGTGGCCCGCACCGCGCCGTCATCACTGCACTCCGCTGCGTTTCCATCACAATGACAGTTTATGACTGTTCAGTAAACCATTCGGCCCGCGATTTAGGCTGGATTTTAGATTTTGGCCCCTTCTCTGATTGAGTTCGACACCCCTAATGTATACCATGGAATTCTATGCAGCTGTAACAAAGAAGAATCTCTCGCCCTTTGGGACAGCATGGAGGGTCCTGGAGGGCATCCTGCTACGGGACATAAGCCAGTCAGAGAAAGACAAGTATCCCACGATCTCACTCGTATGTGGAATCTAACAAACACAATACACTGATGAACGGAGCGGACCCAGAGACATAGAAACAGGGAGCAGAGTGCGGAATCTCAGAGGGAAGGCGGGGGAGGGAGGGTGGGTGGGTGGCAGGTGATCAATCAAAGACCTTGAATGTATAACCCATGGGCACAGACAATAGGGTGGTGAGGCCTGGGGGGGGTGGGAAGGGGGGAGGACGGGGCAGGCTGGAGAGGGTCAATGCGGGGGGGGGGAGGGGGGAAAGGGGAGACATATGTAATACTTTCAACAGCAACAAAAAAATATATCCTCGGGAGAGGATTAACAAAGAAAAAAAAAGAAGATTGGTGAGCGGGTGTGAGAGTGAGGGGGGAGAGGCACAGGTAGGGCGGGGGAGCTTGGCCTGAGCCCCACCTGATTCCAAGCAGCTACTTTGAGTTAAGGGGGGAAAAACACATATGTACGGAGGGGCCAGGCGAGAGGGCGGTTTGGAACAGGCGACAGGGATGTGGAAACAAAGAGAGGCCGAAACCGGTGTGGCTCAGTGGATAGAGCGTCGGCCTGCTGACTGAAGGGTCCCAGGTTCGATTCTGGTCAAGGGCATGTACCTTGGTTGTGGGCACATCCCTGGTCGATGTTTCTCTCTCATTGATGTTTCTAGCTCTCTATCCCTCTCTCTTCCTTTCTGTAAAAAAATCAATAAAATATATATTAAAGAAAAGAAAAGAAACAAAGAGAAGCAGGTAGATTAAGGCGTGTTTGGGGTTGGAAATGGGAGAGCTTGGTGGTGCATGGGAGGTGAGAGTACTTCCGGATTCCGGCTGGCACACCTCTCTCCCTCTCCCTCTCCCTCTCCCTCTCCCTCTCCCTCTCTCTCTCCTGCATTCACAGGAAATCACCCATTAGGTCTTCCATCCTAAACCATAACCTCATCCAGGACGGATGTTGTCTCCGGCTTCCCATGGATGAACTCTCCACGAGGGGAAGGCCTGCAGTTCCCGAAGCCCCCAGCAGGTGGCGGCGTGGGAAAGCCAGCGGCTCGCTGTGTCTGGCAGCTGAGCTTGATTTCCCCTGCAGCCTGGGGTTTTGCCTCCCTGTGGCTTTTCTTCCAAATTCCCAGAAAAGTCCATGCCCAGCCTTTCTGAGCTGCTCCGTGGAGGGTGTGGCTTCGCCAGGGAGCTCTTCCTGAGGGGCCAGCGCCTGGACTCGCGGTCATGCTGGGCCTGTCTTTCCAGCTGTGGCGGTGACACTGACAGCTCCTGCGGACAGGGCCAAGCAGGACACGTCTCCACTCTTCCTCTTTTTTTTTTTTTAAAATATATTTTATTGATTTTGTACAGAGAGGAAGGGAGAGAGATAGAGAGTTAGAAACATCGATGAGAGAGAGTCATCGACCAGCTGCCTCTTGCACACACCCTACTGGGGATATGCCCGCAACCAAGGTACATGCCCTTGACCGGAATCGAACCCGGGACCCTTCAGTCCCCAAGCCGACGCTCTATCCACTGAGCCAAACCGGTCTCGGCTCTTCCCTTCCTCTTGCTCCAGTCGGGGCAGCAAAGACTCAGGTCAGCAGAGGCTTCTCCGCTATGTTGGGGAGACGAGGGAAGCCCAGGGACCGTCTCCCCCAGAGTCAGAGGGCGGGTGTGGGTCCAGGGAGGCGGGGTGGAATGAGCGGAACCAGAGGGGCAGACGGTTCCAGAAGCCGGTGGGAACAGGTCACAACGCCCCGATGGTGTAAGTAAAAGGACGGAGTTATCACCTCAGTACAGGCCATCCCCCCAACATGTCTGCCCATGCTCTGAATAATTATAGAGGCGTGTTTACTAAAATACGTTCACTTTCAGAATGGAGTGCTCCGCTGTTAAGGTGTGTGTACATTTTGGGGGGAACCCCTTTATAACTCCCTGGGTGAGAGAAGGGAAAGATGGAGGCGGAGTGGCAGAGTGAAAGGGGGACGGAGGCCGATGACGAGAACAAAGACCCTGCGAGGGACATAGTGCGCTCAAGGTCGGTGTAGGGGAGACATGGCCAGGAGGAACGCAAGCTGGAATCCGGGAGCCTCTCACCCCATGCTGGGGTCTGGCTCCGTGGCTGCTGTAAGGCCGGTGTGAGGCCCATGGCCGGTGTAAGTCCTATGGCTGGTGTAAGCCTCATGGCCAGTGTGAGGCCCATGGCCAGTGTGAGTCCCGTGGCCGGTGTGAGGCCCGTGGCCAGTGTGAGGCCCGTGGCCAGTGTGAGTCCCGTGGCCTGGTGTGAGTCCAGTGGCCGGTGTAAGTCCTATGGCTGGTGTAAGTCCTATGGCCGGTATAAGCCTCATGGCTGGTGTGAGGCCCATGATCGGTGTAAGGGCCGTGGCCAGCTGGTGTAAGCCTCACAGCCAGTGTGAGGCCCACGGCCCAGTGTGAGGCCCATGCCAGTATAAGGCCCATGGCTAGGGTCTGGTTTTGTGGCCCAGTGTAAGGCCCGTGGCCGGTGTGAGGCCCATGGCCTGGTGTGAGGCTTGTGGCCAGTGTGAGGCCCAAGGCTGGGGTCTGGTTTCGTGGCCCGGTGTAAGCCCTGTGGCTGGTGTAAGTCCTATGGCTGGTGTAAGTCCTATGGCCGGTGTAAGTCCTATGGCTGGTGTAAGTCCTATGGCCGGTGTAAGCCTCATGGCCAGTGTGAGGCCCGTGGCCAGTGTGAGTCCCGTGGCCAGTGTGAGTCCCGTGGCCAGTGTGAGTCCCGTGGCCGGTGTGAGTCCAGTGGCCGGTGTAAGTCCTATGGCCGGTGTAAGTCCTATGGCCGGTGTAAGCCTCATGGCCAGTGTGAGTCCCGTGGCCAGTGTGAGGCCCAAGGCTGGGGTCTGGTTTCGTGGCCCGGTGTAAGCCCTGTGGCTGGTGTGAGGCCCTCGGCTGGTGTGAGGCTTGTGGCCAGTGTGAGGCCTGTGTCCAGTGTGAGGCCCAAGGCTGGAGTCTGGTTCTGTGGCCTGGTGTAAGCCCTGTGGCCACAGGTGACAGCTTCCAAGCTTCCCCTCCCACTGTTCAGAGTTTTGGTCACTGACAGACCACCGTAAGAGGCTTTCCTCTGTGGGATGAACCCCATTAGTGCTCTCCTCTGCCTGCTCTGAGCTCTTCTCTCTTGTCCCCCACCCTCCTGTTCCTGCTCCCCCCTCCCCCCCCCCCCACCTCTGACCCTCAGAGCGTGGTCAGAACTGGTGGTTCCCCTTCTCAGGACTCAGTCTCTCCTGAGCTCATCACGTCTCCTCAACCTCTGACCCATTCCCTGCAGGGCCACAGATTGATTTCAGAGCTTTATGGATATCATTTTATTATGGGTTAATGTGTGTTATGTATCTGATTATTATTAGTATTATTTTATCTTAATGCTCTCATCAGTTCCATTCAACAATATGTGATGAGGATTTCCACGCGAATGGCCAATCCGTCACTTGATTCAAACAGATACACTCTGATGGGATAACACATTTATCGATCATCGATCATTGGCTCCCTGTCTTTAACTCTGAGTGCTGGTGCTCACGGCCCCCCATCGCTGGTCTCAGAGAACAGTTCTAGACTTTGGTGCCTCGGACGAGGCTGCCGGACAGCCTCTCCTCTGAGTCTGTTGGCAGATGTGCCAGGCTTGCCTCTGCTCACCGGGTGCCGTGTGCGCTGGCCACCTTCAATAACCGTGAGCAGCTTCTCCGGTGCACCATCGCTCTGAACCACACTCCGCGGCGCTGTGAGCTGCCTCCCTCGCTTAAGGCATTTCTCTTGTTTCCATCCGGTCAATTGTCGGCCACGAAGTAGGCTCGGGTGGTCACCTCCTCCACGGGGCCTCCCTTGACCACCCAGACAGGCACTGACTATGTGCCAAACTCGGTGCTAGACCCTGGGGATCCAAAGATAAATAGGTTACTGCGGTGGGTGCTTCTCCTTTTTCCGCGCCCCACACGGAAAGGGAGAAAGACAGGATCCTGAGTGGAGGAGCTGGGGATTAAGAGATAAAAGAAAGAAAGAGACAAGAGGCAGACAGAGATCCAAAAGCTGTGTGCCAGGTGGAGGCTGTCACTCTGATGGAGGGACAGTCAGCACCCACCACAGACAACACGGTGCGTTTATTTTTATTTATTTATTTTTAAATATATATTTTATTGATTTTTCACAGAGAGGAAGGGAGAGATATAGAGAGCTAGAAACTTTGATGAGAGAGAAACATCGACCAGCTGCCTCTTGCACACCCCCCACTGGGGATGTGCCCGCAACCCAGGTACATGCCCCCCTGACCGGAATCGAACCTGGGACCCTTCAGTCCGCAGACCAACGCTCTACCACTGAGCCAAACCGGTTTCGGCCAAAACAGTGTGTTTATTGATTTCCAGAGGGGGGTTTAAGGTCAAAGACTTTTTAAAAAAATATATATTTTATTGATTTTTTTACAGAGAGGAAAGGAAAAGGATAGAAAGTCAGAAACATCGATGAGAGAGAAACATCAATCAGCTGCCTCCTGCACACCCTCCACTGGGGATGTGCCCACAACCAAGGTACATGCTCTTGACCGGAATCGAACCTGGGACCCTTCAGTCCACAGGCCGGCGCTCTATCCACTGAGCCAAACCGGTTTCGGCAGATCAAAGACATTTTGGGTGTGCCCAGGTCCTATTCATTCCCTCATTCCTGGGATTTAGCATGGGGAGACCTGGGTAAGTCAAGGTCCTATTCGTTCCTCATTCCCAGCCTGTGGATGAAGATAAGAAATCAGTTCTGATCGCAGTCTCCCACATTTTGGGAGGCTGTTTCTGGGGGACGGCCATGCCAGTCACCTCGGACTCAGCTGACATTAATTTAAAGGTCATCCATGTGCATTCCCAAGGGACCCTGCACAGGTTACAACCCAGAGCCTCATGGTGCCCATAGCCTGGGGAGAGGGCAGTGTGGTGAGTGTGACAGCGGAGTCAGCCCCAGGAGCTATTGGAGCTGGGAGCAATGGGAGGAGCACCCGCCCCGTTCAGGGAGGGAAGGGACCCAGAGAAGGTGGCCCTTGGGCAGGGCTGGGCAGGAGAGGACACGGGAGAGGGGGAGGGGGCACCAGATCTAGAATTCCCGGTGAGAGGAGTTGTCCTTATAACTCAGTTGAGCACAATGAAGCATAATGAGTCATTCCGTGTGAGTGTGAATGACAAAGCCAGGAAGTATAAGTCGTAAGGCAGAACCAGAAGACTTTACTGGTATAACCAGGTCTTAAAGGGCCAGGCCAGAGGACTCGCCCTCTCAGGACTTTGGGCTTTGTTCTGAGAACACTGGGGAGGCCCTGAAGGGTGTAAAAGGGGGAAGGAGCGGGAATCATTGAACTGGAACTGAGGAGAACAGCCAGGTCTCCGGCTTTGGTCCCTGGGGGAGGGCGGCGGTGTTTGCCAAGATCGGGAACCTCAGGGGCATCGGGTTTGGGGGGAAATATTCCTTTTGGGCAAGTTGAATTCAAGGTTCCCCCGGACATTCAGATGAAGAAGACATGTAGGCAATTGGCTGTGCAAGACCAGAGTTTATAAAAGCCACCTGAGCCCTAAACTGTTTGGCTCAGTGGATAGAGCGTCGGCCTGCGGACTGAAGGGTCCCAGGTTCGATTCTGGTCAGGGGCATGTACCTTGGTTGCAGGCACATCCCCAGTGGGGGATGTGCAGGAGGCAGCTAGTTGATGTTTCTCTCTCATCGATGTTTCTAGCTCTCTATCCCTCTCTCTTCCTCTCTGTAAAAAAAATCAATAAAATATATTTTAAAAAAACAAATAAAAGCCACCTGAATCTAACACCCATTAAGACTGTGAATTAAAACAAAACAAAATGGAAAACAAGAAGTGTTGGTGAAGATGTGGGGAAATTGGGACCCTTATGTACTGCTAGAGGGAATATAAAATTATGTAGCTACTGTGGCAAACACTATGACCGTTCTTCCAAATATTAAAAATAGAACAGTTGTCCTACGTGGTTCAGCTCAATGGATGGAGCCTCGCCCTGCAGACCAAGGGTCTTGGGTTTGATTCTGGTCCAGGGCATGTACCTCGGTTGCAGGCTTGACCCCTGACCCCTGTTGGGCGCATGTGGAAGGCAACCAATGGATGTGTCTCTCTCACATCGATGTTTCTCTCAGTTTCTCCCCTTCCCTTCCCCTCTCTAAAAATCAATGGAAAAATAGCCTCAGGTCAGGAGCAATAACAACAAAAATAAATTTTAAAAATGGAACTGAAATGCAACCCAGCAATCCCACTTCTGGGTCCAAAGAACTGGAAGCGGGCTCATGTTGCCGACCCATGTTCATAGCAGCATTATTCACACAGCCAACGGTGGAAGCAACACCACACCCACTGCTGGGGGAGTGGATAGACAGAAGGAGCTGTGTGTCTGCAGTGGAAAATAATTCAGCCTTCAGAAGGCAGGAAGTTCTGGCTCATGCTACATCATGGATGAACCTTGAGGACATGATGCTAAGCGATAAGTCAGTAACAAAAAGACAATTACGCCGAATCCGGTTTGGCTCAGTGGATAGAGCATCGGTCTGCGGACTGAGGGGTCCCAGGTTCGATTCCGGTCAGGGGCATGTACATTGGTTGCGGGTGCATCCCCGGTGGGGGGTGTGCAGGAGGCAGCTGATCGATGATTCTCTCTCATCGACGTTTCTAGCTCTCTATCTCTCTCCCTTCCTCTCTGTAAAAAATCAATAAAATATATTAAATTTTTTTTAAAAAGACAATTACTATATGGATCCACTTATAGATGATACCTAGACTCATAGACAGGAAGGAGGATGGTGGCGGCCGGGGGCTGGGGCAGGACAGTTACTGCCTAGTAGGCGTGTCAGTGTTAAAGGTGGAGAGTTCTGGAGATGGCGGGGGTGCTGGTTACATAACAATGTGAATGTGTTTAGTGTCACTAAACTGTATACTAATAATGGCTGTGAACCCGTCCGGCGTGGCTCAGCAGTTGAATATCGACCTAGGAACCAAAGGGTCACTGGTTCAATTCCCAGTCAGGGCACATGCCCGGGTTGCAGGCTCAATCCCCGTGCAGGAGGCAGCCGATCTGTGATATCCTTTCCTCATTGATGTTTCTACCTCTCTCTCCCTCTCCCTTCCTCTCTTTCTAAAAATCAATAAAATATATAGTATTTAAAATAAAGTGAAAATGGTTGTGATACTTTGTAATGTACCTGATTGTCTAACCATTATGCTGTACATCTGACACGAATACAAAATAATATTGAATGTAAACTGTAAATGAAAAAGAAGAGAAAATAAAAGTCTCTTTTAAAAGACATTGTTGGGGGGGGGGAGAGAGAGAGAGAGAGAGAGAGAGAGAGAACCCAAGAGTGGTTATGATAGTACACTTACATTTTGAGTATTTCATCACAATTTTTTTAAAAAGCCATTTGAGCCGAGACCAGTTTGGCTCAATGGATAGAGCGTCGGCTTGGGGACTGAAGGGTCCCGGGTTCGATTCCGGTCAAGGGCATGTACCTTGGTTGCGGGCATATCCCCAGTAGGGGGGTGTGCAAGAGGCAGCTGATCGATGACTCTCTCTCATCAGTGTTTCTAACTCTCTCCCTTCCTCTCTGTACAAAATCAATAAAATCTATTTAATAAATAAATAAATAAGCCATTTGAGCCACAGAATGTGACGTGGGCATCTTTATTTTTTTTTAATTACTTTATTGATTATAGTATCACATATTTGTTCTCATCCCCCCATTTCCATCCCAAACCCCTCCCCATGGACGCCCCCACCCCCTGTTGTCCGTAACCACTGGCTAGGCTCATGGATGCACACAAGTCCTTTGGTTGATCTCTCTCCCTTACCCCCACCCTCCCCTACCTTCCCTCGATGTGGGCAACTTCAGACAATACGTGTAGACGGCAGCTGAAGCTGGGCCCCACCTGTCTTGCTCCTCAGTTAGCTTTCTGCCTCTCAGTGTTTGTCAGTTCCAACTTGGCAGCCTCTGGCGAGGCCAACGAAGCTACGTGGAAGCCTCAGAGTCACACTGTTTTCCCATCAGAGTGAGGATATTTTTTGTTAAAAAACAAAAAAAAACAAACACTTTCAGGAATACTCGGCTTGTCCCTCACCGTTCTAACTGCTCCCTCTGTTCTCCCCCCTCCCAGCTCATTGCTAATGCAATTCTTTCACAGCATTGAAAACACCTGCCTTTTGATTTTGACACATTAGTGCTAGTCACTAATCCCAGGTCGTGGGAATATGGGTTTTCGTTCAAGTGTTACTTAGACTTTTCTGCCACTTTTCCATTGGTCAGGAAAAAGAAAGCCCCTGAAATACATGCTTTGTGAGCTCGTTCCTGCGGCTCTGCCGTGGCTCTGCCACTCTCTCAGCCCGCAGCCTGCCAGCAAGCCCAGCCGCTTCCTCTGAGCCCAATCTCCATGTCCCAGCCCTCAGTGCCCGCCTAACCGCGCTGTGCCAGCCATTCTTTTTTTAAATATTTTTTTTATTGATTTTTTTTCAGAGAGGAAGGGAGAGGGATAGAGAGTTAGAAACATCGATGAGAGAGAAACATCCATCAGCTGCCTCCTGCACACCTCCTACCGGGGATGTGCCCTCAATCAAGGTACATGCCCTTGACCGGAATCGAACCTGGGACCCTTCAGTCCGCAGGTCGACACTCTATTCACTGAGCCAGGCCGGTTAGGGCTGCCAGACATTCATGCCAGACCGGAAGGGAACTGCTGATCCTCGAGATTAAAACACAAAACAGGAGCTGCGGAGTCCCCAGGGGCGGCTCTGTGTGGCTCAGCAGCGGAGCTCCCATCTGTTCGTTCCCGGGGAGGGCCGCCCGGCGAGGAGGCAGGCAGAGCGGCTGGCACTGCCCCGGGCCCGGCCCAGGATGACATCGCTGGAGCCTGGAGGGAGCTTGAGTGTCGGGAGGTCCACAAAGCGATGGCCCCGGATGGAGCCTCTGGTTTTAGCTGGACGTGGTCACCCCCTGTGCTGTCCGTTAGCCATCCAGCCGCGTCCCTCGTGGTTCCCGGGTGTGTCCCTTCCAGCCGTGGTCCTCGGGCTCACGTGTGGTCTGTGTCACCGGGACGCTGTGGAAGCACAGACTTCTGTCCCCGCCCGGAGTGTCCCATTCAGTGGGATTGGGATGGGACCCAGGAATGAGCATTTCTCACAGGTCCTTCGGGGATGCTGGTGCGACTGCGTTCTTTAGAGTTCTTTTCCCTTGGGAATGCAGACTGGTGCAGCCTCTGTGGGGAACAGTATGGATGGAGTTTCCTTAAAAAAACTAAAAACAGAGCTCCCGTTTGACCCAGTGATCCCACTCCTAGGAATATATCCCAAGAAGCCAGAAACACCCATCAGGAAGGACATATGCACCCCTAGGTTCATAGCAGCACAACTGACCAGAGCTAAGATTTGGAGACAGCCTACGTGCTCATCAGCAGATGAATGGATTTAAAAAAAAGTGGTACAACTACTCAATGGAATACTAAGCTGCTGTAAAAAAGGAGTTCCTACCATTTGCAGCAACATGGATGGAGATGGAGAGCATTGTGCTGAGTGAAATAAGCCGGGCAGAGAAAGATAAACATCACATGATCTCACTCATTTGTGGAATATAATGAACGGCATAGACTGACGAACAAGCACAGGCCTCGAGACTGAGAAAAGTAGATCAGAACCTCAAACCCCAGGAAAGGAGGGGCTCGCTGGGATAAGGGGGAGAAATCAATCAAGGGACTTGTGTGCATGCATAGGAGCCTCACCAATGGCCACAGATAACAGGGGGGTGGAGCATGAGCGGAGGGTTGTGGATATGGGGAGGATAAGAACACATATGTATAATAATAATAATAATAATAATAATAATAATATTAAAAAGAGAGAGGAGCCGAAACCGGTTTGGCTCAGCAGTAGAGCGTCAGTCTGCAGACTGGGGGGTTCCTGGTTCGATTCCAGTCAAGGGCATGTACCTGAGTTGCGGGCACATCCCCAGTAGGGGGTGTGCAAGAGGCAGCTGGTTGATGTTTCTCTCTGATCAACGTTTCTATCTCTCCATATCTCTCTCTTTCTCTCTGTAAAAAATCAATAAAATATATTTAAAAGAGAGAGAGAGAGAGAGAGAGAGGAGAGAGAGAGAGAAGAAAGTGTAAAAAAAATAATAATAAAGTTCTTTCCCCGCAGAGCACTTGGAGAAGGACTGAGGTGGAAGGTGTGGCCGTGGCTTCCTCCTCTGTGCGCTGGGCGACAGGAAGGCCAGGAGAGGAGCGGGGCTCGTTCTGTGCGTGGAGGTGTGGCTCTGACTGAGCAGCACACCCTCTGGGCTCCTCCGGGCTCCACACACTGGGAAGGGGCGCTAATTGGCAGGGGGCGCATCCACATGGGTCTCACCCAGAAAGCGTCTCCTCTGGTCTCATGGGGACTCCTGCCTCTTCCCCCATCGGGATCAACTGCAAACGAGCGTTTCTAGGTTGTAAGTCTGCGAATGGTGTTTCTCAAACTTCCACAAGGTGCCCGGTCTTGGAGGCCATGCTTCAGGGGATCCTGATTCTAAGGGTCCATCCTGCGTGTGGTGCTGCGGCATTTCGGCCCACACACGCTGGTTGGATGTCTGGTTGTCATCTGTCGGTGCCACCCACCCAGCCCCACGGAGGACCCCTCCCTGGGGCTTCTGCAGCAAACCTCGATGCACTGTGGACCTTCTAGCAGTGCCCCCAGAATTCCTGGGGTTCTGGCTGCCTTCTGAGGTGATTAGAGCTGAGTTATTGGTGACGCGGACCTGCTCAGGCAGTGGAAAAATCCCTGATATGTGTGTCCTGTGTGTTTGGACAAAGGGGAGCGTGTGTGGGGGGAGGGAGGGGGGAATTAGGGAGGGCAACCTATTTTCCCTGCTCAGTAAATTTCCTTAAACAACCTTCACTTCCGACATTTAACCCGAGGAAGAAAATCCCCAAGTACATTTTAATAATCTAAAATCTTGACTAGCAGGAACAGAGGTCACAGGGTGGGTAATATGCTATCGTTTTCTTACATAGCAAAAACCTTCATTTTCTCTATGAGGCTTTACTTTTAGAACAGTGGATAGTCTCTGCGTAGGACTATGGTTTAAATGTTTTAGTCTCTTCTCTGTATTCTACAAATCCTGCTGTTGTTACTCAATTCTCATCTGCAGGAACGTTTCAACATCTACCTTCCATAATGGCTTCTCTTAGCTTTCACACATCTGAAGTGTTTCAGAAATCTTTCTGTCCTTCCTGATGCCGATACTCTCTTTCTTCAGATCATCCAATTAGACTTCTTGAATTTCTCTCTACCAGGAACGCAGAGCTGGGGCTATTGTTTTATTTACTATTTATTTAATATTTTATTGATTTTTTTATTGAGAGGAAGGGAGAGCATGAGAGTTAGAAACATCAATGAGAGAGAAACATCAATCATCTGCCTCCTGCATCCAGGAGGGGATGTGCTCTCAGCCAAGGTACATGCCCTTGACTGGAATCAAACCCGGGACCTTTGAGTCCACAGGCTGACGCTCTATCCACTGAGCCAAACCGGTCAGGACTGGGGCTATTGTTTTGAACCACGTGGTGACTTGTCTGGAGGGATAGAGAGAGACATTACAACTACTGGCTATGGAAAGAAGTTAAGGGTAGTCAGAGGTCCCTGAGCAGCTTACATTTACGTTGTAATGCCCCTTGCCATTAGGTGGTGGTGTAGTAACACACATAACACCTTGGGGGCAGAGGCACAGCCTTTTTTTACCCACGAAGCCCAGGAAGGCCGAACGTGATCTAGAAGAGCCATCAGGTCCTTGTCAGCCTGGGGTCTCTGCTGGGAGAGGTCACGGTGAGTCAGCCTGGGGGCCAAGGCTGTCAACCAAATGCTTCTGTTTGTAGGAAGCCCTGTTACCACCAGACCTGGAACCATTATTGCCCACAAAAGGCTGCTGCCGCCGTTCCTACGCCAATCTGGGGTGCAGTAAAAGGAGGGACTTTATTCAGGGCAACAGTTTGCAAGTCCAGGAGACACAGCCTGTGGAGAAAACCCAAAAGTATGCACCTTTGAGGCAGGGGTGAAGCTGGCTTATGGAGAATACCTGCCCCCACCCCCCCCGTTCCTGATTGGTCCATTTCTATGCAAATGAGAACTCCAAGTCCTCACGGATTGGTCCAAAGAGCACTGTCCTGATTAGTCGGAAAGGAGCCCTGTGATTGGTCAGTCCAATGTAAGTGAGGCTACAGCTGTGCAGCCCTGATTGGATGGGGAGAGTGTCAGTCCTGTTTCTCGGATTTCCATCCCAGGAGCTCAGTGCAGGAAGCTGGGCAGTGCAGTGTGTGGCCTTTTCCTGAAATTGAATGTGCAGGCGAAGTTCCGTGTAGACGGCAGCTCCTAGACTCTGGTTATGAAGCGGGGCCCCGTTAACCACCAGGAGTCTTTCTTGACAGGCATATTCCTTACCAGGAAAGTTACCATTTAAGCCACATGTGTCAAACACAAGGCCTGCGGGCCAAATCCGTCCCGCCAGGCCTTGCAATGTGGCCCGCACCGCGCTGTCATCACTGCACTCCGCTGCGTTTCCATCACAATGACAGTTTATGACTGTTCAGTAAACCATTCGGCCCGCGATTTAGGCTGGATTTTAGATTTTGGCCCCTTCTCTGATTGAGTTCGACACCCCTAATTTAGGCCTAAGAATGCTTGGGGATTGGGTGGGGGTGGGGGAGCGGAGGTGTTGTTCTGAGCTTCCTTCCTATAAGCTTTTGGCTTCGCCTAAGTTTCACTTTTCTAAATTTGGATGTTGAAATATATGTTATCACCACTCTTTTTAAATTTTTTTTTATTGATTATGTGTATCACATAATTGTCCTCATCCCCCCATTCCCATCTCAAACCCCTCCCCACATATGCCCCCCCCCCCCCATCCTCCTCCGTTGTCCATGGCCACTGGCCAGGCCCATATGCATGTACACAAGTCCTTTGGTTGATCTCTTCCCCTTACTCCCACCCTCCCCCACTTTCCTTCTGAGGTTTGAGAGTCTGATTGCTGCTTCTCTTTCTCTGGGTCTGTTTTTGTTCATCCGTTTATGTTGTTCATTATTTCCTCTAGATGTGTGAGATCATGTGATCCAAGAAATACCCTTGAGAGAACCGGAACTGAGACAAGCAATAATGGTTATGCTGAGAGGCAAATGAATCAGTCTGTAGTGAGTTCCTTTCTGGGCCAACAGTTCTTTTGAGTCTCAATTTCTATGTCAAATAGTTCCTTATGTGTACATGTCAGCCATGAAGTTATCACTACTCTTTAACAGAGCGGCTGTCTACCCAACATTCAAATCAAATGCATTTCTTCACATGAGGATTTAATCCCCCTTCCTCACGCCTCCACTCTCCTACGTTGGCATTTAAACCATCAGCAAGGCTCGTGCTCAGCAGCTTCTCCCCCACGTCACTTGCGAGCCGGGAGAGAAGAGCCGGCTCTTCTGGGGTTCTGTCCCTCCGCGGTCCCAGAGCCCCCCGCCCTTGGACACGGGTGTCCCTCCGTCCTGCAGCGAGGCCGGGGTGCCCTCGGGGATTCTGCGCCCCACGAGGACAGAGGGAAACCAGGTCAAGGGGACTTGCCTGGGAATTGAAATAAACATTTTTTTAAGAATTGCGAATCTGACTTCATTTCTAACGTGATTGAACGCCTCCGTAGCAGTGTCAGAAAGTTAATGGGGCCGTACAGGCCGGCAGGAAAAGAACAAATCCAATTAGACCTCATTCCGGGGAAGGAAATGAGTCCACGGGAAACACACGTGGAGACACGGAGAACGGCGTGGAGGGGACTGGTAGGAGCTGTCCCACCTCAGGAGTCAGGGGATGTGTCCCTAAGGAGGGCCCAGGGGCAGGAGATGTGCTGGCCAGGTCACCTGTGCGGGGAGGGCCGGGCTCTGGTCCCCCCACCCCCAGCTCCTCAATGCTCCTCCAGGAGCCCCTCACCCCCTGAGCCTGGTCCTCCGAGTCGGATCCATCCTTGCATTGAGATCTTTTTAAAAAAATATATTTTATTGCTTTTTTACAGAGAGGAAGAGAGAGGGATAGAGAGAAACATTGATGAGAGAGGGGATGTGCCCGCAACCAAGGTACATGCCCTTGACTGGAATCGAACCTGGGACCCTTCAGTCTGCAGGCCAATGCTCTATCCACTGAGCCAAACTGGTTTCGGCTGCATTGAGATCTTAAGCCAGATGAGCCATAACCCAGACTGCATGCCTACGGGGGACAGGCGACTAAGGTCCTTCCGGTCTGGCCAGCTCCTGGGAGGGTGTCCCTCATCCCCAAAGGCTACTGTACCCCCTCCCTCCCCCGCCTCCTTGTGGCCTTCCCTGCCCTAGGTTCTGCTGCCGTCAGGGCCAGAGGGCTGAGCACAGCCATGGGACCAGGAGGCCACCTGGGACCACGGAGGCCACCTGCTTGTGGGGCTGGAGCGCATGCTCCTTGCTTCTGGCACCAGCGAGAGCTGAGACCCGCCTGGGCCTGCAGACGGGAAGCCGCCCGCCCATGGGGACCCCTCCAGCCCTCCCTCCGTGTCCCGCTCGGAGGATCCAGGCCACGCCCCTCCCCCCGGTTTTGGTGAAGCACTTTCTCCAGAGAACAGGTGCTTCCTCCGGCCTGAGAACCAGCTCCATTGTCCTGCCCTCGACACAGCGTGGCCGGCCGCTCCCTGGAATATTCCTTTGTGACCCGAGAGCTCCAGATGGAGCACACACAGCGGCCAGGTTTATGGCATTCGCACCTGCCTGGGCCACTGGGTGCTGGTGGGTGTGTGGTAACGAGCTCGGGCGGGGAAGGGGGAGAAGGCTCCAGCACGTGGCAGCTGCTCATTCCTGTGGCGTGAACACTCTCACCGGGGCTGGCTTCAGGCTCCTATTGTGAGGTCACAGGACATAGGCGTTGGAAAAGGTGAGCCCAGATTTAAAAAAATATATATATATTTTATTAATTTTTTACAGAGAGGAAGGGAGAGGGACAGAGAGTTAGAGACATCGATGAGAGAGAAACATGAATCAGCTGCCTCCTGCACACCTCCTACTGGGGATGTGCCCGCAACCAAGGTACATACCCTTGACTGGAATCGAACCCGGGACCTTTCAGTCCGCAGGCCAAGGCTCTATCCGCTGAGCCACACCGGTCTGGACAAGCCCAGCTTTCCACGCAGACACCAGCCGGTCTTGTCCCAATCCCACCACTGCTTCCGCGGTGAGAGGGGCAGACGTTGTGGTTCTCATTTGTGGGTGACCACGCCATGTGCCCCCACGGGTGCTGGGTTTGACAGGACGGCACAGTCAGGGCCCCGGAATTGTGGTCTTTGTCTCAGCTGTTGGTTGGGTCCAATTCCTTTCACTATAACGTTGATGCGATGCCTTACAAACAAAAATGGTTTTCCTTGTACAGTATGTTGTTTAGCTTACAGTCACAGAACCTACAAGCTTTACGTGAGGGCTCACTGTGTATTTACTTGAGGCACATGTGTTGTTACACGGGCCATGTAACAAAAGGAGAAACAATTGTAATAATCTGAACAATAAAGATTTATTTTTTTTAAAAAAAGTGAAGCCAAAACCGGTTTGGCTCAGTGAATAGAGCATCGGCCTGCAGACTCAAGGGTCCCAGGTTCGATTCTGGTCAAGGACATGTACCTTGGTTGCGGGCACATCCCCAGTAGGGAGTGTGCAAGAAGCAGCTGGTCGATGTTTCTCTCTCATCGAAGTTTCTAGCTCTCTATCTCTCTCCCTTCCTCTCTGTAAAAAATCAATAAAATATTTTTTTAAAAAAGTGAAAAAAACAAACAAAAAAACACAAAGGAAAGATCTGAACGTTGTTTTTCACAGCCCTGAAAAGCTCTCCCCGGGGCAGGGGCAGGGGCAGG
The DNA here is from genome assembly GCF_014108245.1 of Pipistrellus kuhlii. Classification (NCBI taxonomy): domain Eukaryota; kingdom Metazoa; phylum Chordata; class Mammalia; order Chiroptera; family Vespertilionidae; genus Pipistrellus; species Pipistrellus kuhlii. Next base: position 9,434,396 of record NW_023425524.1, read on the forward strand.
GGCAGGGAAGGATCAGGAGAACAGATGGAGGGGAGTTGGCGAGGGAAGAGAGCTGTCGGGGAGGGCGGTCCTCTTGCATCAAGCCTTCCAAGAGAAGAAGTCTCATTGGGGGACCCCCTGAAAGAGCCGCAGCGGCCTTGGCGGTGGGAATAGGAGGAGCAAGAGGAAGTGGGCCTCCTTTTAGGAAAGAATCGCCCTCCTACGGGGAGCAGGGACCCACCGGGGAGGGCCTGGGACAGCGAGCGGGCCAGGAGGCCCTCTAACCCCCGCCCGAGGTCGCCCTGAGCAGGTGCGGGGGTGAAGGGATCACAGAGGGAGAATCTGCTGGGGAGCAGCCAGGGAGGCGGCCTCCGGTGCCTAATGAGACTGAGACAGAAATATCAGACTCCGCCCAGGCCCCGTGGCTCAGGGGCTGAGCACCGACCTATGAACCAGGAGGTCACGGTTCGATTCTTGGTCAGGACACATGTGGGGGATTGCAGGCTCCATCCGCAGTAGGGGGCGTGCAGGAGGCAGCCGATCCATGATTCTCTCTCATCCCTGATATCTCTCTCCTTGTCCCTTCCTCTCTGAAATCAATAAGAAAAATATATTTTTTTAAATTAAGTGGCGTTTGGGTAATCTCTCAGGCTGGCGCTGGTGAGAGGTGTGGATTCGGCGGCTGACGGTGGGCCTGTGGGAACAGCCTGACCCGCAGGCTCTCAGGGGCAGGGCTGCTTCAAGGACTCAGATTGTGGCGGAGACGGAATGTCACAAGACGGGGGGGGGGGGGCATTTTCGGACGGAGTGATTGCCTGATCGCAGTTCCAGGGGGCAGATTCCATCCCACGTGTAGTCTGTGCAGAACCTTCCCATGGCTCCCCGTCCTCCCAGCCCAGCCTCCCGAGGAGCCGGCACTGAAACGTGCCACCGGCCAGATCGCATGGTGTGATCTCCCAGAGAGTCCGGAGGAGGCAGAGCTGTGCTTGCCGCGGGCTCTGGTTCCGTCTGGGGAATTGGACCCCAGACACCCGGGCCCGGCACCTTCGGGGGGAGCGTCAGCATGGAACCTGTGACCGGAAGCAGCAGCCTTACCCATCCTGCAGGCTCACAGCAGCTGAGAGCTTTGCTTCAAGGTCAGGTCTGCAGCACAGTTAGTCCAGGAGCCAGAATTCTGGCCACGCTCCAGGCGGGGGGATGTTTGCACAGCACATGTGCATGCATGTGTGCGTGCGTGTGTGTGCGTGTGCGTGTATGGCTGTCTGTGTGCTGCCACCGCTGCCACCGGCTGCAGCTGGTGTTGACGGCGCAGAAGCGCTGAGTCATGGCTGTGCAGTGGCCCCTTACATCACCCTCCATTGTCCTCTCTTCCTTCGGGGGCTGGAGGGGCCGTCCATTGTGTTTGCTGTGTTGTTGTTTTGCACGCGGGCCTCTCCCTGAAGGAAGCCGGGGTGGGGGCGTGTAAAAGCCAGGAGGTGCTGGGGCTTCGGACAGAGCCCTCCAGAGGGACAGCGTCCACCCGCTGGCCGCTGAGAGCACGGGCACCCACACTCCTGAGGAGGAGGAGGCGGGTGCCTCGGGGCAGGGCGGCTCGGCTCCCTCTCCCGCAGCTCTCCCTGCGGGGCTGGTTTGAGCTGGAGCTGACGAGTGTGACAATCTCTTTATAACCCTCTGAGTCCATAAGCCCCTGGGAGCCAGCATAGCAGGTGGTGGTCATCACTGCGTGACATCAGTTCTTGGCGTGCCTTACAGATGTGGTTTTTTTTTTTTTTTTTTTTAATATATTTTTATTGATTTTTTTACAGAGAGGAAGGGAGAGAGACAGAGAGTCAGAAACACCAATGAGAGAGAAACATCGATCAGCTGCCTCCTGCACACCCCCCACTGGGGATGTGCCCGCAACCAAGGTACATGCCCTTGACCGGAATCGAACCTGGGACCTTTCAGGCAGGCAGACGCTCTATCCACTGAGCCAAACCAGTTTTGACACAAATGTGTTTCAATGACTATTCTGACTCACAAAGCTTATCCCTTTATTGGGAAAATGTTGTCTTGGTTATAAATATATCTGTATTGATCATGGAAGAATGGGGGCGGAAGGGGGGGCAGAAAAACATAAAGGAAAAAATAAGAATGATCCATCATCCAGGAATGAGCACTATTACCATTGTGATGCATGATTTTCCAACATGTTCTTACATATCAGCTGGCAGGCACGTACATTTTACATAATTGAACCCACGTTGTACATTCTACTTCACAGAGAAATATTCTGTGAATATTCTGTGAATGTGTGCTCTGATGTCACTAAGTCATGTTCCAGACTTTGCTGCCATTCATGTGGTATGAGTGAAGAGCTAAGGCTAACTAAATCTGTACTTTAGTGGCTGTCACTTCATTTCTATTTCTGGGACATTTCTCTCGCCAAGGTGGCGTCATGCACAGGCCCCGCCCCTCTGCCCCTTCTGCCAGGTCCTTACAGCGTTTCCTGGTGAGCATCCTCTTCTTCCTTCTGTCTCTGAGAGTCCCTAGCTCAGTGGTTAGAGCATTAGCCTGAGAACCAAAGGGTTCGATTCCAGTCAAAGGCACGTACCCAGATTGCAGCTTCCCATCGTTAGGGGGTGATTGATGTAGTGCTCTCCCATCGATGTTTCTCTCTCTCTCTCTCTCTCTCTCTCTCTCTCTCTCTCTCTCTCTCTCTCTCCTTTCCTTTTCCCTTACCCCTTCTCCACCCTCTGTTCCACTCTCTCTAAAATCAATGGGAATATTATCCAGTGGCCAGGACTGGTTTGGCTCAGTGGATAGAGCGTCGGCCTGCGGACTGAAGGGTCCCGGGTTCGATTCCGGTCAAGGGCATGTACCTTGGTTGCGGGCACATCCCCAATGGGGGGTGTGCAAGAGGCATCTGGTCGATGTTTCTCTCTCATCGACGTTTCTAACTCTGTCCCTCTCAATTCCTCTCTGTGTAAAATCATAAATATATTTAAAAAAATATCATCCAGTGAGGATTAACAAAAATAATAATCATAATGAATAAATAAAGATGCATAATATCTTTTAACAATGTAGCTTAGTACAAGCATTTTTATAACACATGATACTAGAGCCAGCAGTTCAGGCTCTGCTTTGCAGTTCTGCTAGGTCCGTGGTCAGCAAACTCATCAGCCCACAGAGCCAAACACCAGCCACACAACGATTGACATTTCTTTGGAGAGTCACATTGTTTACGCTTAAACTTCTTCTAACGCCACTTCTTCAAAACAGACTCGCCCAAGCCGTGGTATTTTGTGGAAGAGCCACACTCAAGGGGCCAAAGAGCCCCATGTGGCTCGAGAGCCGCAGTTTGCCAACCACAGCCGTAGCTGGCAAACATCGATCAGCAGCCTTCATCTGGGTCAGAGGTTCTTAAACTTGCAGGCCCATCGGAACCACCTGCAAGGCTCAGGAGAGGGTGCTGGGGCCCTGGCTGGTTTGGCTCAGTGGATAGAGCGTTGGCCTGTAGACTGAAGGGTCTCAGGTTTGACTCAAGTCAGGTGGCGGGCTCAGTCCCGCGTGGGAGCTTACAGGAAACAGCTGATCAATGATTCTCTCTCACCATTGATGTTTCTGTCTCTCTCTCCCTCTCCCTCTGAAATAAATAAATTTATTAAAAGAAGGTTACTTTGCCTTACTCTTTTTAAAAAATATATATATATTATTGATTTCTTACAGAGAGAAAGAGAGAGGGATAGAGTTAGAAACATCGATGAGAGAGAATCATCAATCAGCTGCCTCCTGCACACCCCCTACTGGGAATGTGCCCGCAACCAAAGTACCTGCCCTTGACCGGAATCGAACCCGGGACCTTTCAGTCCGCAGGCTGACCATGCTCTATCCACTGAGCCACACCGGTTTTGGCTGAAATAAATTTTAAAATTAAAAAAAAAAAAAAAAAAAAAAAAAGAGGGTGCTGGGCTCCATCCCCACCCAGGGGTTCAGACTCAGTGGGGTGAGCGGGTCGGGGGCAGGTGCCCTGGGCGGAGTCACTGGGAGACCCCTGGCCTGAGGGGTGGGTGAGCAACGTGTGACCCCCACGCTCTCCCACAGCCGTGGCTCCGTGTGCTGTCCCTCAGGGCGCTCACCGTGTGGCGTGGCCTCGGAGGACATGCATGCTTTCCTGCTGGAGGGCTGGATCCCCGAGCTGGCCGAGGCCCGGGCCTCCTGAGCGAGGCAGCCACAGCCATTGTCCTCCGCTGTCACCGGTCCCCTTCCCCCGGGGGCTGGCTCCAGAGAAGCCCAGCTCCTTGCTGGAGGAAATGACACATTATCCTCCTCCCAGCATCTGGCAGCTCCCGGGAGCCGGGCCTGGTGCTGCCGGTGGCTTCCAGAAGCTTCCTTCTTTCCCGGGGGAGGGGCGGACGGAGGAGGACAGAGTCTATTTCTGGTGTGGGCCCCGGGGGACGCCCCGCGGAGGGGAGCAGGGTCACCCGCAAGCTGTTCTGTTCGGAGCCGAGAACGGGCTTCCTGCCTGCCGGCCCCCAGCACAGGCTCTGTCTGAGGGTCAGACCTCCCACGGGCGCCGGGGGGGACTGAAATGCCCACGTGGCCGCGGGGCAGACGCGGGGCAGATGGGCTGGTGCCGGGAGAGGGACTTGGCAGAGCTGGGGTGTTGATGAGGCGCAGAGGCGAGGAGAGCTGTCAGCTCAGCGGCTTGCACCCCGGGCCGCGGGCACGGCTGGCTCCCGGGGGCGGGGGCATCCGGCTGCTCCTGGGCCGGGAGATGCATGGATTTTTACTTTTTCCCCCTCAGCCCTAAGGAAGCAAAATACAGAAAGGACAGGAAGGGATGGGGATGGGGGTCGGGGTGGGGGGGTGTCTAGCTTTCCCAGGATAATTGATGTCACACGAGTGGGAAGAAGCAAAGTCTTGAACTCAACCTGATGTTCGAGAAGCCGTGTCTCTGGGCCAACCCCCAGTCAGCCTCTGGACCCATGGGGCGAAGTGGACTCGGCCTGGGAGAAGCAGTCCTTTTTTAAAAAATATATATTTTATTGATTTTTTACAGAGAAGAAGGGAGAGGGATAGAGAGCTAGAAACATCGATCAGCTGCCTCCTGCACACCCCCCACTGGGGATGTGCCCGCAACCAAGGTACATGCCTTGGACCGGAATCGAACCCGGGACCTTTCAGTCCGCAGGCCGACGCTCTACCCACTGAGCCACACGGGTTTCAGCGAAAAGCAGTCTTAGTAAATGGGCGCAGGCCCGGGGAGTGGGTGGTGAGGGGCGGGAGATTACCTCTGCCTCCGGTTGGAGGGCACCGGCCGTGCCAGGCCTTGGTTTTGCTCCAGCCGGGGCCTCTGCTGCAGGCATCCTGGGAATCCGGCCTGCACCCAGAAAGGGCATTTCCGCGTGTGGGTTTCCTGTTTGGGTCTGTTCTCCGGCCTCGTAAATCCTCCGGTGCCGATGGGGATGCGCTGGCTGGGTGCCCTGGGAAAACGACCAGAAATAGAAGTGGGAGGAGGGCGCATTCCCTCTCCGGACTCCGGGTGGGTGTGGGCGGCAGGTTCTGGGTCTGTAAACAGAGGGGGCTGGGTGAGAGGAGACCAGCACCCAGCCCTCGGCTCTGACTTTCCCCGGAGTCCGCTCCCCTCCGAGCCCCGGCCTGAGCTGTCAGCTCAGCAAAGGGCTCAGCCCGAAGCCCGGCAGACTGTCTCAGGCAAAAACAGGAAGCTGCCCTAGAAAATCTTTCAGGCTCCTTCACAGAAAGAGGGCCCTTTTCAAATCTGGTAATTCCCAGACTTTCCTAAATATTTGGTTTATCCCAGGAAGGACAGACCCGGGCTCGGGAGGGTGCGGGAGCCCCTGGCACAGAGCAGGCTCGCAGCGCCAGCCCCGGGGTGGGGGGTCAGGGGTGTGCCAGGCGAGGTCCCCCACGTCAGGGTCCTTTCCCACTTCCTGTCCCTCTCCCTTTCTGGGGTGTCCGATGGACATTCAGACGTGGTGGCCGAATGTAAGGAGCCATGTTCTCATGCTTCTTCGGTGGCTGGTCCCGCTGGGAGTGGAGCGGACGTCAGGTTAGCTGGGGACACGGAGGAGGAAGGACAGACAGGATTTCTTGTGTCAGACAAGCTTTGTTCCACGGAGAACATGCCCATTGTCTGAAACTGCACTTCCTGTGCTCTTCTGTTTTCTCCTCTGTCCTCCTTGATGGCTTTATTAATTTTTATTAAGAGCCACAGGGTCTTTATGTTTGCTTTTCTTTTTTCTTTTCTTAATGTATTTTATTGATTTTTCACAGAGAGGGACAGAGAGCTAGAAATGTCGATGAGAGAGAATCATCGATCAGCTGCCTCTTGCACACCCCCTACCGGGGATGTGCCCACAACCAATGTACATGCCCTTGACCGGAATCGAACCTGGGACCTTTCAGTCCGCAGGCCGACACTCTATCCACTGAGCCAAACCGGTTTCGGCTGCTTTTCTTTCTTTCTTTTTTTTTTAAATATATATTTTTTAATAGATTTCGGAGAGGAAGGGAGAGGGAGAGGCAGATAGAGACATCCATGATGAGAGAGAATCATTGGTCGGCTGCCTCCTGCACACCCCTCTATCTGTAACAGAGAAATATTCTGTGAATGTTTTACTTTTATTTCTATTTTTACAAATTGACCCTAACAACAGAATGACCAGGATCATTTACTGGGGACCGAGCCCACATTCTGGGTATGTGCCCGTGAGTGGAATCGGACCCAGGACCCTTGGGTCTGCAGGCGGATGCGCTATGCTGTGAGCCACACCAGCCAGGACTTTTCTGTGGTTGCTGTCATCGGGGACTACCCTTTGTAGGGGAAGTGCTGCAGCGATGCTGAGTGACAGGAGGGTAATCTCGCTCGTCTGACCAGGATCCTGGTCAGTGACCGGGATTTTCCACGTGGATGTGGGAGGGCCGATCACCCAGCAGCGTTTCCCAACCGGACTGCTCCCTTCGAGGCCAGCTCTGCTCCATTCTCAGGTCTCCCGGGTGCGCATGGCAACGCGTGTGCCTGCATTTCACTCCCTCGGACACGCTCTTGCCCACACATGAGCCAGCAAGGGAAAGCTTGCTCTCAGGGTCCCATTCTTCTCCGAATCTTGCTTTTGTGGATCTGAAATGCACGCTCCTCTTTCCTCCACTGACCCTGGGTGGATTCATCAAGAACAAAGTGTAGCCGAAACCGGTTTGGCTCAGTGGATAGAGCGTCGGCCTGCGGACTGAAAGGTCCCGGGTTCGATTCCAGTGGGGGATGTGCAGGAGGCAGCTGATCGATGATTCTCTCTCATCAATGTTTCTATCCTTCTCTCTTTCTCTTTATAAAAAAAATCAATAAAATATATTTAAAAAAGAAAAAAACAAAGAACGAAGTGTGACCGGGAAGCCATGATGTTCTAAGCCCTCGGCTCAGTGCTCTCAGAGCGCAGTCCTGGGAGAGCACACACAGGGAGCTCTGCGGGCAGATGCGTGTGAAAAAGGCTGTTCTCTGAAAGTCACATTGCACTCTAATCTGTTAAGAGCTCTGAAAATGATATGAAAAAAAAAAAAAATTCCGCTGAGACCAGTTTGGCTCAGTGGATAGAGCATCGGCTTGGGGACTGAAGGGTCCCGGGTTCGATTCTGGTCAAGGGCATGTACCTTGGTTGCGGGCATATCCCCAAGTGGGGGGTATGCAAGAGGCAGCTGATCGATGACTCTCTCTCATCGATGTTTCTAATTATCTCTCTCCCTTTCTCTCTGTACAAAATCAATAAAAATATATTTTTAAAAAAAATCCCCAAACGCGTTCAACTTTAACTCAGCATTTCCCAGCCAAAATGATCAAGAAAAATCTCTTTTTATATTCTATCTCTAGCAGCTGTTAATATCGGGTCTAGTAATAATTAATGTCGTTTTTAACATTCGTTTAAAATCTTGCTTGGCGTTGACTTGTATTGACATAACCTTCAAACACGTGGTATCTACAGAACGTGTGAAGTGCAATTAACAAGTTTTGCTTGAAAAAGTTTGTGTTCGGTTTGGTTTTTGTTGCAAAACTAGGGCTAAGAAGATGGCGGATGAAGAGCATATTCGGCACTGCATGCTTTACGAGTTCCAATTAGGAAGAAAAGCAAGTGAGGCTGCAAAAAACATCTGTAGTGCTCTTGGTCAAGATGCAGTTAGCGCCAGAAAATGCCAGCGTTGGTTTGAGAAATTTCGCGAGGGAAATTTTTCGTTAGATGACAAGAGTGGTCGAGGCCGTGTGTCCAATTTTGATCAAGAAGCTCTTCAAGCTCTTTTGGTGCAAAATCCTCAAATTACCCAACAAGAACTTGCGACAACTTTAAATTGTTCACAAAAAACAATTTCCAATCAATTGCGTGCACTTGGCAAAGTCCAAAAGTTTGGAAAATGGGTTCCTCATGAGTTGACCGACAACAACCGTAATCAAAGAGTCACAATTTGCAGTTCGCTCCTCTCTCGTCAAAACCGTTTGCCGTTTTTAGAGCAAATTGTTACCGGAGATGAAGAATGGGTGCTGTATGTTAATTTGAAAAGGCGGCCTCAATGGTTGGACAAAAATGAGGCTCCGCAGCCCACGCCAAAACCTGACTTGCATGCGAAAAAAGTGATGTTGTGTGTTTGGTGGAATTTTAAAGGAATTCTTCATTATGAACTTTTACCATCTAACCAAACCATTACAAGTGCAGTGTATAGTGCCCAATTGGAAAGGTTAGCCCAAGCTTTAAGAGAAAACGAACCCGCGCTGATTAATCGGAAGGGCGTAATTCTTCACCACGATAACGCACGACCGCATACTGCAAGAATCACTGCTGAAAAACTGCGCCAGTTGGAATGGGAAGTTCTCCCTCAACCTGCATATTCTCCTGATATTGCCCCTTCCGATTACCATTTGTTTCGTTCTTTGCAAAACTTTCTTCTTGGAAAAAAATTTAATAATGAAGAATGCCTCAAAAATGCATTGACCGAATTTTTTGCATCAAAATCACAAGAATTTTACAACAGAGGGATGAAAATGCTTCCTGAGCGTTGGGCACAAGTAGTAGAAAACAACGGCAACTATATTGTTCATTAAATTTTGTTGTATTGTTTAAATAAATTCGATTTAAAAAAAGTATTAGAAAACAACATTAATTATTACTAGACCTAATAAATGAAGGGGTTGCCCTGACGGGTTTGGCTCAGTGGATAGAGCGTTGGCCTGCGGACTGAGAGGTCCCAGGTTTGATTCCAGTCAAGGGCATGTACTTTGGTTGTGGGCACATCCCCAGTGGGGGATGTGCAAGAGGCAGCTGATGGATGTTTCTCTCTCATCAATGTTTCTAACTCTCTACCCCTCTCCCTTCCTCTCTGTAAAAAAATCAATTAAATATATTTTAAAAAATAAATGAAGGGATGCCCTAACAGGTTTGGCTCAATGGTTCAAGTGTCGGCCTGCAGACTGACGGGTCCTGGATTCGATTCCGGTCAAGGGCATGTATCTCAGTTGCAGGCTTGATGTCCAGCCCCAGTCAGGGTGCTTGCAGGAGGCAACCAGTTAATGTGTTTCTCCTAAACTGATGTTTCTCTCTCTGTCTCTCCCTTCCATTCTTTTGCTAAACAAAACAAAACAAAACACACACACACACACACACAAAAAAAAAAAAAAAAAACAAGGAAAAATATCCTCAGGTGAGGATTAACTACAAAATCCTATATAATAAAAGGGTAATATGCAAATTGACCCTTCCAGCAAAATGGCCAGGAAAGATAAGTCACTATGATGCGCACTGACTACCCTGGGGCAAACGTTCGATGCAGGAGCTGCCCCCTAGTGGTCAGTGTGCTCCCTCGGGGGAGCTCCCCTCAGCACAAGCTGGGCTGATGGCTGGGAGCACAGCAGCAGTGGCGGAAGCCTCTCCTGCCTCCTCCTACTCAGCGCTAAGGATGTCCAACTGTGGGGACTGGGCCTAAGCCGTCAGCCGGACATTCCCTGAGGGTTCCCTGGCTGCCAGAGGGATGTCTGACTGCCAGCTTAGGCCCTGTCCCCTGGGGAGCAGGCCTAAGCCAGCAGGAGGACTTCCCTCGAGGAGTCCCAGACTGTGAGAGGACACAGGCCAGGCTGAGGGACCCCTCAGAGTGCATGCATTTTCATGCACTGGGCCTCTAGTAATAATAATAAAAAGAAAAGTGAAAAGCATTTTAGAAAATACTCCTTTCAGAGGGAAAAAAAAAAGAATTCACATTCCTATGTTTAGCATCTAGGAACATAGTTCTATCTATCTTATATATTTCTGTATCTATCTATTTTGATCTAGTGTAACAGAAATGTTTCTGCTCTTTTCAGAATTTTAATGAGCATTAGACTAGGATGATCCTTACTATGAAAACATTTTCATGGAAAACTATTCGGCACACCAAAATTTCAGTTGTGGCTATCGGTGGCTGGTAGAATGCGAGGTATTTTTTCTTATTTTTTTTTGTTTTTGTTTCCCCTCATATCTTCCACAATGAACAGGAATTAGTTCCACATTTGGGGTGGGGGGAAAAGCAAACACAAGCTTTATTTTAAAAGGGAGTCAATCGGCAAGATTCTTTTCATATGTTCTTTAGCGAACATATCCGACTCCCCGCAGAAACGGCCGATGCTCCTCCCACTTCAGGCATGTCTCCTGTTGGCCGGGGCTCCGATGGCACTTGCCTTCTTCGGTCCTCCATTCTGTCCTTGGAGTGTGCCCAGCTCCCTCAGGTTCGAGAGGAAGGAAAGCAGTTCACACGTGCTGGGAGTTAAATGGCCCCACCAAGCCTGCCTGGCTGTTCCCGGACCACGTGTCCACACAGGGGAGGCTGGCGTACCAGTCGGAATTCTTGGTTGTGAGCAACAAATACCTCTTCTAGTCGGCTCGAGTGGAGAGGAACGTATTGGAAGCTCCCGGGGGAAGACTAGAGAACCCGGTGTTGGGAATGAATACAAATCAAGGGAGGAAGGCACAGCAAATGTCTTGCCACAGGGATGGTCTTCTGAGGATGCGGCCACCGGTGCTATTGCCGCTGGACACTGGTCATGGGCTGCTGGCTCTGCCACCCCTGACCCCCACACTGCTGGCCAATTAGATCCACCACCACCGCTGCCGACGACCCCTGCCTCATCCCAGACCCCGTGTCCCAGAGGGGACCTCTGAGAGGCTGGCCAAGGGGATGTGCTAGTTTCCTAGTTGCCGGGGCAACGGTAGGGACCCTCTGGCCTCTTTGGCTTCTAAGTAGGATGCAGAGTCCTGCCTTCCCTCTGCTCTGGGGTTCCACCCAAATGGAGAGGATGTTCAAAGGCTGCGTAAGAAGCGAGAAGAAGGCCGAAACCGGTTTGGCTCAGTGGATAGAGTGTCGGCCTGCAGACTGAAAGGTCTTGGGTTCGATTCCAGTCAAGGGCATATACATTGGTTGTGGGCACATCCCAGTAGGGGGTGTGCAGGAGGCAGCTGATAGATGCTTCTCTCATCATCGATGTTTCTAGCTCTCTATCCCTCTCCCTTCTTCTCTGTAAAAAATCAATAAAATACATAAAATAAAATAAAAAGAAGCGAGAAGGAAGATGCACAACATTTCAGTGTTCTGTTAGCGGGTGCGAGGGTCTCAGAGAGGCAGGGGCTAACGGGGGTGGTTGGGAGGGGGAGGGCCAGCCCTGTGCGACGTGAGCTGGCCCTCGGGGGCTGCGTGGAGTGTGTTCTCTCCACCTGTGTCCTGAGATGAGAGCTGCCCCCAGGCTCCTGGACCGGCTGGTCCAGAATATCTGCTCTGCAGAACAACTGACCTCTCCTCACGGAGCCACCCTCATGATAAAACAAGGATTGCCATTTTCCAGAGGAATGAGGAGGCAATCGTAGAATTGTAATGCGCAGTAGACTAGGATGATCATACTATTTGACCGCCCAGCTAGCTTGTGGCTTCCTGTGTCTGCCAGCCCCATGGCTTGTCTGTACGGCACTGGCCCAGAAAATGAAGGCATAACAAAGCGTTAGAAAGATTTTTTTTTTTCCCCTCAAGAACTTACAGTTGGGGGAAACCTATTGAACAGATTGGTATCACCTCAGAGGAAGGCCCTGTGAGTGCAGGGAATGGGCAGGAGTGGGGAGTATAAGCTCGGGTCTTTTTTTTTTTAATTTAAATATATATATATATATATATATATATATATATATATATATATATATATATATAATTGATTTTTTTACAGAGAGGAAGGGAGAGAAATAGAGAGTTAGAAACATCGATGAGAGAGAATCATCGATCAGCTGCCCCTTGCACACCCGCTACTGGGGATGTGCCCGCAACCAAGGTACATGCCCTTGACCAAAATTGAACCCGGGACCCTTCAGTCCGCAGGCCGACGCTCTATCCACTGAGCCAAACTGGTTTCGGCTAAACTCGGATCTTTTACTGACTTCCTGATTCGGGAGCAGAGCTTTCTGCTCGCCAGTGTCCAGGTGTCAGGGGATGAGTGCAGAGACCAAAAGACGAGGTCCGAGGAGAGGCAGGGCTGCCGTGGCTGCTGGCAGGTTCTTCGACGCCAGACACAGGCCCACAGCTGGCCTGGGCGGGAGAACCCGGTGGGGTGGGCCGTCAGAACGGGGAGTCTTAGGAGTGACACTAGCAATCAGTGATTAAAAATGAGGAAAGCCAAAACCGGTTGGCTCAGTGGATTGAGCGTCGGCCTGCGGACTGAAAGGTCCCAGGTTCAATCTCGGTCAAGGGCCTGTACCTTGGTTGCGGGCACATCCCCAGTAGGGGGTGTGCAAGAGGCAGCTTATCGATGTTTCTCCCTCATCGATGTCTCTAACTCTCTATCCCTCTCTCTTCCTCTCTGTAAAAAAAAAATCAATAAAATATATATATTTTTTTAAATGAGGAAAGCCCCTCTGTTTTGGAACTAATATGGATATGCTGACCTCAAAGTAAGTGGGGTATAATTTGAGAACCTCAAGAAGTTGACTTTATGTAATATCTATAATATAGTATTATAATTTTTAGAGTGAGTTGCTTCTCTTTTGCTTCTAAATTGTCAGGACACTTGAACAGCTTCCATTGTTAACTGGATTCTTTGGGGGAATTTGTCAATATTCCCATAGGGAACGAGTTCCAAGCTCAGATACTCAGACCCGTCATTCTGACAGGAACCAGGAATACACCTCAGAAGTGCAAACAAGAAAACAAACAAGTTCATGTACTTAAAAAATATATGTTTTTATCGATTTTAGAGAGAGGGATAGAGAAATAGGAACATCTGCCTTCTGCACGCCGCCTACTGGGGATTGAGCCCATAACCAGGGCATGTGATCATACCGGTGGCCTCTTGGTTCATGGGTTGATGCTCAACCACTGAGCAACACCAGCTGGGCACAAGCCCATTCATTTCTTTGGGTAGAATGTATTCTTGCACATTTAACTATTTTTAAAAATATATTTTATTGATTTTTTTACAGAGAGGAAGAGAAGGATAGAGAGTTAGAAACATCAGTGAGAGAGAATCATCAATCAGCTGCCTCTTGCACATCCCTAATAGGGGGTACGTGCCCTTGACCAGAATCGAAACTGGGACCTTTCAGTCTGCAGGCTGACGCTCTATCCACTGAACCAAACCGGTTTCAGCACATTTAACTATTTTAATATTCCTAGGAATGCATCCTGGGAGAGCAGATCTCTAGGAATGTGAGGGCGTGCTACACCTCAGACAGCGTGTCAGTCACCTGGACTGAATCCCCACCTAGAACTGAGTTTCACTGATACATGTAAGATTCACTCATCAGCATGCATGAACGTCTAATGGTCATGAAAACTGGAGACACGAATAAGAACTGACATTGGGAGTCCATCCTTGGAATTTTTGGGAATGTTGAGATAAGCCTCATGCTGTCCATTCTGTCACCCCTGATTTTCCCAGGGGAATCTTTGAAGGAAAAAGGTCACCAAGGGTAGACTGAGGGATCAGAGTGGAGGGGAGGTTCTGCTTTTCACTGCAGAGGCGGAGGGAAGAGATGGTAGGTACAGTAGATTGGAATTTCTAGGATCCAATGTAGAGGGGGGTGTTATTTCACCTTTGGATATGTCCTTGGGTGACTTGGCAATGAACAGTGAGCATAAGATCTCAAGGAAGAGCCCTAACTGATTTGGCTCAGTGGATAGAGCATCGGCCTGTGGACTAAAGGGTCCCAGGTTCGATTCCGGTCAAGGGCATGTACCTTGGTTGCCGGCTCTTCCCCAGTAGGGAGTGTGCAGGAGGCAGCTGATCGATGTTTCTCTCTCGTCGATGTTTCTAGCTCTCTATCCCTCTCCCTTCCTCTCTGTAAAAAAATCAGTAAGATATATTTAAAAATAAAAACAGATGATGTCTGTAACCAGTCCCATTCCAGAGAAGGACTCTCTGGCCTGACACAGAAATCGGGGTGCTCTGTGAACCCCGCGGGCACCTGAGTTGCAGGACCAGCTGGAGCAGAGAGTTTAAGATGAATTTCGGGCACACGGGAATTTTTAAAAGAGGAGAACCCCTCACCTTCCCAACGTAGATGCGTCTGCTCACTTGCGGTGACATCATCATGTCCTTAAAGCATCGGACGTGAGAGCCAGACTATAACCGGCCGTGTCTTAGGCAACAGCCACACGCAAAACATAGACGATGCTATCACTGCTGCCTCGCTATAATTACACCCTCCGTGCACATCTTCTCTTTCCTTTCTAGGCCTTCAAAGCACGTGACAGGCAGCGTTTGGCTGTTTTCCCCAGCGCTGTGTCAGGTACAGGGCTCCTTCCACCCAGCGAGTACGTGGACAGCTTCCCTGGGAGTTATTCCCCCAAAGCCCCGTTGGCAATCAGAGTCACTGGAAAGAAAGTGACCGGAGCCATAATTTAAAAAACAGAACTTCCTGCGGAGGCAACGTCAGGCCACAGTGCAGGGATATTTCTGATCTCAGACGTGCTGGGAGCACGGGGCACGCGGGGTTAGTTCCCTTTGTCCCGGGTATAGAGGAGGGAGGAGGGTCGCAGATACTTCAAGTAAAAACACTTCAACGGCTGGTGCTTTTACGTGTTCAGCATCTACACGGAGCTTCATGTGTATGTTCTTCCCATAATGGCAGTGGCTTCACCACACACAACTCCGTGAAGTAGGGCCAGAAACAAAATCTGGAGCACAAATGTGACTCTGTAGCACTTTTTTTGTTGTTGTTGTTGCTGTGTGAGAGAATTATGTTATAGAGATGAAGGTAGTTAGAGCTGTAAAGGTCTGAGCTGGAGGACTGGCTGCCGAGTGCTTTTTGAGCAAGTCTCTTAACACCTCTGGGTTTCTCTCTCTCTCTCTGTCTCTCTTTCTTCCTCTCTCTCTCTCTCTCTCTCTCTCTCTCTCTCTCTCTCTCTCTCTCTCTCTCTCTCATTCTCTCTTTTTCTCTGAAAATTTGGCACAATATTTATGTTGACCTATAGCTACATGGCTAAAAGGAGATCATACAATACATGTGAAATGCTTTATGCCCAGTAAAACGCTATAGAAAAACAAGCTATTATAAAGGTCAAACAACTGCCAAAACCAGTTTGGCTCAGTGGATAGAGCTTTGGCCTTCGGACTGAAAGGTCCCGGGTTCGATTCCGGTCAAGGGCATGTGCCTTGGTTGCGGGCACATCTCCAGTAGGGGGTGTGCAAGAGGCAGCTGATCGATGATTCTCTCTCATCGATGTTTCTCTCTATTCTTCTCTCTTCCTCTCTGTAAAAAATCAATTTAAAAAAAAGGTCAAACCACTAAAGTCACAGGCCCTAATACAGGTTATGTTTTCTCCCAATGGGATCTACTTGCAGTGGGTCATCTGTGTGAGAGCATGCTCTAAATCTGTAAAATATAATCTCCCTGAAAAATCGAGAGAAAAGAAAATGGAGAGAGGAAAGAAGGCCCGGGGCTACAGGTACATCAACATGTGAAGAATGTGTCCAGTACAAACGCTGGTCTACGTGGTGGAGGTCAAGTGCGCACACACTGCAGGGAGGGGGGGCCGGCAGGAAGCTTGGAAAACAAAGCCTCCTGGCCCCTTCTGGAATGTGGGCCCTTTGTGCAGGGCCACGAGGTAAAGAATTCCGTCGGAAGTATTTTTTAAAAATCAATTGTGGTCAGAACGTAGCTGCGGGGAGGCCAGATTCCATCTGGCAACGTTACTGCTTCTCCAACCGAGATGCGTGCGTACTGTACCCGAGCGCAAACCCACAGGATCTGAACTCTTAGCCTTCAAAACACAGCCAGCTCTTTGGCCCCCGGGTCCCCAGTTCCTGTTCCTGAGGCAGAGCCCCGTTTACTCCACGCCCCCAGAAAAATAACACCGAGAACCCCAAAGGAATACCCATTTAAAATAGCGTCTGCGGTCCCGAGGGCATTCCAGGGCTCTGAAGCAGCCCCTTGCCTCATGCAAAGTTTGCGGGCTCCAGAGGTCGATGGGAATCAGATCGGAATGTACGGGCTTCGATGTCTCTGTAACGGCTCGCCGGGAGGGAGGGCAGCGCCTTGGCCATCCCTCAAACACCAGTGTGCTGGCCGTGGTTGGTTTTGGTTTACAAAGTCATCCGAGACAGACCCAGGCCCACTGCCCTCTTTGTGTGCCAGGACGCGGGGCCACATAAGTCATTTATCCAAGGACTAGAATTAAAATCAATAATCATTCTTTTCATTTATTTATTTTTTAAAAATATATTTTATTGAATTTTTTTTTACAGAGAGGAAGGGAGAGGGAACACCAATCAGCTGCCTCCTGCACACCCCCTACCAGGGATATGCCCAACCCAAAATACATGCCCTTGACTGGAATCGAACCTGGGACCCTTCAGTCCGCAGGCCAATGCTCTATCCACTGAGCCACACCAGTTAGGGACGTGGTTGGCAAACTGCGGCTCTCGAGCCACCTGGGGCTCTTTGGCCCCTTGAGTGTGGCTCTTCCACAAAATACCATGGCCTGGGCGAGTCTATTTTGAAGAAGCGGTGTTAGAAGAAGTTTAAGTGTAAAAAATGTGGCTTTCCAAAGAAATTTCAATCATTGTACTGTTGATGTTTGGCTCTGTTGACTAATGAGTTTGCCGACCACTGGTTTAGGGCAATCATTCTTAAAAATAAATAAATAAATAAATATATATATATTTAATTGATTTCAGAGAGGAAGGGAGAGATAGAAACATCAATGATGTGAGAGACTCATTGATCGGCTGCCTCCTGCACGCCTCTACTGGGTATTGAGCCCCCAACTCAGGCTTGTACCCTTGACTGGGAATCAAACCGTGACTTCCTGGTTTATAAGTCGATGGCCAACCACTGAGCCACACCAGCTGGGCACTCATCATTCTTTTTCCTCGGCACCCATTAGCCTCTTCTCAAAGCAGTCGGAAAATGGACGTTAGCACTCCATTCTTTCTCAGAAATAATTTAGTGATCATGTATGGAAATCAATTTCCTAAAATATAATCTTAGACTTTGGCCCTACCGACAAGTTGAAAGAATTTTGTAATGAAAGAAAGCAAAAAAGGAAAGAAATGTGTCCGCTCCTCATATCTGACTATATGAAAAACCCACACACTATAACCTGAAAAGGAAAAATAAACATAATTCTTGAAATTCTGTGGCAAAAAGGAATGAAAATGTTCTTTAAAAAAAAAAAAAACACACACACACAACCCAACACCCTGAACTTTATTCTCTGCAGGTTTAAAGGCACACTTGGCCAAAGTCTGCTTTCTGGAAACTTCTCCCAGCCCTGGCTCCCACCAGCAGGGCTGGCTGGAGGAGAAAGGCTTGGAGGCCTGTGGTTGGAATGTGTGAATGTTAAAATCAGACATTGTTCCCTTTTCTTTACAACAACAACAAGGCTTTGGTTTCGGCTAGACACCAGAGTTACTATATGAAATAGTTTTACCAGCTCCTATTTTTTTTTTTTAAATATTTTGTTGATTTTTTTACAGAGAGGAAGAGAGAGGGATAGAGAGTTAGAAACATCAATGAGAGAGAAACATTGATCAGCTGCCTCTTGCACACCCACCCCGTACTAGGGATGTGCCAGTCCTGCCTTCCCTCTCTCTTTTTAAAAAAAATATATTTTTATTGGTTTCAGAGGAAAAGGAAGGGGAGAAGGAGATAGAAACATCGATGATAAGAGCGAATCATTGATTGGCTGCCTCCTGCACGTTCTACACTCAGGATGGAACCCACAACTGGGCATGCGCCCTGACTGGGAATCAAACCGTGACCTCCCGGTTCATAGGTTGACGCTCAACCACTGAGCCACACCTGCCAGCCCAGGCCTTGTTTCTTTTCTTGCTATTGAGTGGACCTTGATGTTATCAGTTCACACTCCCCTCTCTCACCAGGCCCTGGAGAAGCCCATAGGCACTGCTTCCTGTTGAAGCGAGGAAATGGCTGAGTGAGTGTGAAATGACGTGTGAAGGCCACACAGCAAGTTGGATCCTGGGTTGGAGCTTGGAATGTCCATGTCCTCCCTCTCTGTAAACCTGGCCCACGAGGCTAAGTTTTTCTAAGACACCGATGCCCACGGTGATGCTGACTGCAAGGCCAGACTTCAGCCTGGGAGGCCGCAGTGTGCAGTGACCAGAGCTGGAATATTGACCCCCTGCTGGGCAGTTACTATGTGAAATAGTTTTACCAGCGCCTATTTTTTTTTTTTTTAATATTTTGTTGATTTTTTTACAGAGAGGAAGAGAGAGGGATAGAGAGTTAGAAACATCAATGAGAGAGAAACATTGATCAGCTGCCTCTTGCACACCCACCCCGTACTGGGGATGTGCCCGCAACCAAGATACATGCCCTTGACTGGAATCGAACCTGGGACCTTTCAGTCTACAAGCCGATGCTCTATCCACTGAGCCAAATCTGTTTCGCCTATTCTAATGTATAACATGTAATTCAGGTAGAACAAGGGTAATTGTCAACCTAGTCCCACCTATGAAAAGTTTTGCTACACAAGCAACAAATAGAAAATATTTTAAAGGAACTCTGTTTCATGTCATATGTCATATGTCACATACTTAAGAACAAGGCCCAGGGGAAAACAGGGTCCATAATTTTTGTATCATGGGAACACTACTATACAGAAATCATGGTCTCTGTTATTTCCTGGGCCTTGTTCTTAAGTATGTGACATACCTTATATAATAAAAGGCTAATATGCAAATCGACCAAATGGTGGAATGACTGGTCACTATGACATGCACTGACCACCAGGGGGCAGATGCTCAATGCAGGCTCTGCCCCCTGGTGGTTAGGGCATTCCCATGGGGGTGCGCCACTCAGCCAGAAGCTGGGCATATGGCTGACAAGCACAGTGGGAGTAGCAGGAGCCTCTCCCACCTCTATAGCAGTGCTATGAATGTCTGCCTGTCGGCTTAGGGCAGGGGGCCTAAGCTGGCAGTCAGACATCCCCCAAGGAGTTCTGGACTGTGAGAGGACACAGTCAGACACAGTCCTGGACTGTGAGGGACCTCCCCCCCCCACCAATGTCATGCACTGGGTCTCTAGTGATATATAAATGACACATGGTAGTGGTCTCATAGTAGAGACATAGGTAGTGTAACCAAATATTACACAGTAGCTGCTGCAAATGAGAAGGCTGACCCCCTAAAAAGGGCTTGTGCAGAGGTCGCTCTCACTGCACTCTGGAGGTAAGCAGGTCTCCTATGTGTCAGTGACACACAGAACCGCTCAGGAGGAATCAGGAATGTGCACTGCTAGACCCAGAGCATATTGCTCCATTGCTCCTGCAAGTCACTTGACTTGCAGGAGCAATGGAGTCGAGAGGCCGAGGGTTCCCTGAAGTTAGTGCAAAATGCTTCCTGATACCAGGAAGGCTTATCGATAGAGGAGGACATGGGATGTGGGACAGAGTGGGACACAGGAAGGGATCAGTAGATGACAAAGAACCTGGGGCACAACAACCAGATTAAAAAACGGGCCAGTTGTTTTAGCAGACACCTCGCCCAAGAAGTGATGCTGGTGGGAGACAAGCACAGGAGTAGGTGCTTTGCCTCGTGATTCCTCAGGGAAATGCAAATTAAGCACAGCGCCGCACCGCTGCACACCTATGAAAACTGCCAAGTCCGGAACACTGACAGCTCCCCTTCACAGCTGCTGGGAATGCGAAGTGGTACAGCCACCCTGCAAGGCAGTGTGCCAGGGGTCACCCTAGCCTACCGCTCTTCCCAGCTCTGTGGCTGCTGCCTTTTCTGTTTGGATTTGTTTACCTTCTATCATTGAAACGTTGTATCCTTGAGTGGAGGCCTAGGCTGGCAAGAGTAGGTGGAAAGCTTGTCTTCCTCCATTGCTTGGGAAAACCGAGCCTCCCTCCTGCTCTCTGTGGCTATAGCCATCTTGGTTGGGTTTATTTGCATACTCACTCTGATTGGTTGATGGTCATGGCTTGTGGTGTAGTGGAGGAATGGTCAGTTTATATATTACTTTTTTATCTTATGTATCGATCTGCATGTTTCATGTCCATCTTCCCCTGCGTGCCAGGGCCATGACTATGTGCATGCTCACTGAATAACCAAGGCCAAGCCCCAACTAAGTGCTCAGTGAATGTTTGTTGGAAGAAGTAATAAATAAATGAATGAATGAATGAATGAATGAAGCATCGGATTTTTCAGATAAACCTTTGTAGGTTATACATTTTGGATGTGTATAAAGGGAAAACAGAAGTGGCTGTTGACATTAAAGCTTTTAGAATGCTGTGTCTGAATGGAAATGTTCATCTTTCTTTTGGTGATAGCACTCCTGGCACGCAGGGGAAGATGGACATGAAACAAGCAGATCAATACATAAGATTACAAGGATCTGAAATGAAAAAGAATGAGTGTGGTGAAGAACCTAAAACAACGTGTGTGGCCAGAGTATGGTAAACGAGGAGGAAAGTGGTTACAAATGAGATTGGAGAATTAAACCGAAATCTGATCGTACAGGCCGTGTCAGGATGTTTTGTTTTCTCTGAAATGTAACGGGAAACCAGTGGAGGGTTTCAAGTGTGTTTGAAAGACTCTAGGGGCCACTGTGGGGAGCACAGGCGGAATGGGCCAGAGAAGAGGATGGGATGTGCTTAGGGTTCAAGTTCGGGGTCCGTTCGGGAGATGATGGGGTCTTGGAGATGCAGAGAGAAAGACAGATCTGAGGAATGTTTTGAAAGTGGCATCAACAGGATGGTACTTGGTAATGGGTTGCCTCTCATGGGCCAAGGGACGAGGGTTTGCAAGATGACTCCTGGGTCTGTGGCTTTAGCAAATGAACAGATGGCAGCTCCTTTATTCAGATAAGGAAGATGGAGGAGGAGGATGGAGTTAGACAAGTTACGCTGAGTTGCCTTTGAGATATCTGAGTAGGCAATTGTGTATACAAGCCTGCAGCCCAGCATGACGGTCTGTGCTGGAGATAAAATATGGGAGTTGACAGTGGTTTGTGATATTGAAAGCTAAGGGCCTGGGTGAGGTCACCCAGGGGGGATGTAGAGAGAAGGAGCAACGGCTCCAGGAGAGCGGAAACTGTCTTGTCACAGAAGCAGAGAGGAGGGGAGCTGGTGGGGAGGCTTACATGAGCCTGAGCAGAGGAGGGAGCGAGGACGGCATGGCTGATAGGAAAGCAGAGAGAGAGAAAGAGGAAAGGAGGGAGGGAGGGAGAGAGAGAGAGAGAGGAAGAGAGAGAGAGAGAGAGAGAGAGAGAGAGGGAGGGAGGGGGAGGGAGAGAGAGGGGGGGAGGAGAGAGAGAGGGGGGGGGAGGGAGGGAGAGAGAGAGAAAATGTCAATAATGGTGCGAGCAACTGTGCTGAACGCTGCTGAGAGTCCAAGCTGAGTCTGGAAACTATCTATTGGATTTGGCATGATCCTAACAGTGTGCTGAAGCTTGTTCTTATCCACCCAGAAAACCTATTATGGGCATCTCCTCCCAATTCTATGTTTAGTGATTGACACATTAATAGTCTGGAATCAGCCACAGCGGGAGTATTTACACCATGGAAGTTGGCAAACACTACAAATTGGTTTTTCTTTTTTCTTGGAGCGCTGGCTGTTAAACACGCATGCCATTGGCAACGCGACTCCATTTGTAATAAAAGGAAGGGGGAAATGGAATCCTTCACTCTCTCTGGTTCCATCAGAAAGTCTCCAGAACATTTTTCATGAAAATGAATTCTCTTCAGAGAAACTAACTGAGCATCTGACTTTCCTCTGAAGTGGGCTTCTACCTTTGCCACCGGACTCTCTGCAGTCTTAGCCTTTTAGTCACTAACCTTCTCCAGTTTAATGCAGACCAACAGGAAAAATATTCAGTGTGGTCACATGAATAATTCCTTCCAACTCTGAGATGCTATAATTCTGAGTTGGCGGCAAGAAATTCCAGGAAGCATAAGCAGTAAACCACATTTCATTTACTTCTGGGTTTATTTACGTGGGGGAAAAAATCACTAGAAGATTCCAGAATTCAGGGAATAAGAAATGACATTTCCTCATTTTGACTTTAAAAAAAAAATAATATATTTTATTGATTTTTTCAGAGAGGAAGAGAGAGGAATAGAGAGTTAGAAACATCGATGAGAGAGAATCATCGATCAGCTGACTCCTGCACACTCCCCACTGGGGATGTGCCTGCCATCAAGGTACATGCCCTTGACCGGAATCAAACCTGGGACCTTTCAGTCTGCAGGCTGACGCTCTATCCACTGAGCCAAACCGGTTTTGGCTCATTTTGACTTTTTATTTAAAAAACAAATGCTGGCTATTTTAATGAAAATGTAGACTACAAAATTAACTGGAAAGTAGCCATGATTGAAATTTTCAACCTCATGATAACTGAATGAGATTATTTGGTAATCAAGCTAATAATTAGATAATCAGGTATTAATTTTACCTAATAATAGGGAAACATGTAAATTGACTGTACCTCCATTACGCCCACAGCTAATCAGAATGAATATGCAAATTAACCCAACAAAGGTGGTGGTTCATTTGCATACATACCCTGGTCCCAGAAACCTCCACGGCACCCAGGTCACTCCCAGTCAGCCATCAGAGAGGTGGAAGTGGGAGGGGGTGGGCGGAGGATTTAGGTTTGGGCAGGGCCAGCCTGGGATTGGAGGGAAGGGGAAAAAAATCAATGGAAACACATCCTTAGGTGAGGATAAAAAGAAAAATAAAGAAATGTCATATCCTATGAAAGACACATCTTGAAAATGCTTAAAGAAAGTTGTCATTTTTTCATGGTGAAGGGACTGGAGTCCGTGTTGATGAAAATACCTTGGCGGCTGCAGTGACTGGCAGTGGCTGCAGCAGCGGGGGATGGGGCTGGTGCCTTCCCCTGATCAGCCTGGTGGCCTCCGCAAAGGGAGGCCAGACTGTGGTTTAGGTCCATTCCCAACAGGGAGCAGGCCTAAGGCATCAGTAGGACATCCCCCCAGGGCTCCCAGTATGTGAGAGGGGGCGGGCTGGGCTGAGGGACCCCTCCCCTGTGCACGAATTTTGTGCACCGGGCCCCTAGTATAAAACAATTTAAAGAACTATGCTTTTGCCGAAACTGGTTTGGCTCAGTGGTAGAGCGTCGGTCTGCGGACTGAAAGGTCCCGGGTTCGATTCTGGTCAGGGGCATGTACGTTGGTTGCGGGCACATCCCCAGTATGGGGTGTGCAAGAGGCAGCTGGTTGATGTTTCTCTCTCATCGACGTTTCTAGCTCTCTATCTCTCTCCCTTCCTCTTTAAAAAAATCAATAATATATATATATATATATATATATATATATATATATATATATATATATATATATATATTTTTTTTTTTTTTTTAAATAAAGAACTATGCTTTTGATGTTATTTTAGTTGAGACAAATATTCACAGACTAATTCCTGCTCTTGTCTAAAAGTGAACTAAAGATTTAACTGAATGCATCCCAGTCTTCAGTTTACTAAAGAAATCAGCATACAAACCTGGTTCGGACAGCTCTGAGAGCTGGTCCTCTGACACATCTCCACTCTACACAGCAATAGCAAGTGGAGTTGATCAAGCTTCAGAACGAAGAAAACACTTTGTGGCCCAGAAATTGGGACAGAAACACAAAGCTATGAGCTCAGCGGAAGCCACAGGCTTGCTGGGCTCTGGGTCTGGAACCAGGCGATATTCTCTAGACTAGAGCTTGGCTCTTCCAGGGAAAATGAAAATAAAAGCGTTCCATGCCGAGAGGGGAGGCTGGAGCCAGGCTCCCAGCTTGCAGCCAGAGGCAGGGGCAGGCTCCTCCTACCCTTGAAAGGAGGCTGAAATCCCCGCGATTCCTGCCCAGGGCCACAGCCTTCAGCAAACGGGACTCAGGGAGGTGGAGGGGATGACCCTGGGCCTGGGAGAGAGCAGCCGGAGGCCCGGTGGGTGTCTGGGTCTGTGTTGTCCTCGTTATCGCTGTGCTGGATCTCTGATGCTGTCTGGGCCCCAGGCAGCCGAGTGCAGGATGAAAGCCATCACAAAACCACTGAACTGGGAGGGAGAGCATGCTGGGCGGGGCGGGAAGAGAGAGACAGAGTGAGGGAAGGAAAGCCTACTCTCAAAATGAGCCCGTCAACCCAATCCACCGCTGGAAAGACAGCCAACAAAACACAAACACAAGAACATACATTATTCCTGTCGACTTGAAATTAATTTTATGGCACCATCTTGGAAAGAAGGTCTACTAGCTTATGGAACAGATTGGCAGAGGGCAGAGGGGAGGGAGGGCAGGGCACTAGATGGAAGAGGTTAGTCAGAGAACATGCTAGTATATGCAGACCCCATGGATACAGGCTACAAGCAGTGTGGTGATGGGGGTGAGGGGAGGGGAGATGGCGGAGGTGGGGGGTGGGGATGGTGGTGGTCGGGGAGGGTGCGGATGGGGATGGGGAAATGGGGGACATTTGTAATAGTGTAAACAATAAAACAGGACAAGAAAAGCTCTACTATGTTTAGAATGCTTAAAAAGATAAAGGAAGGAATAGCTTCATAAAAAATAAAAAAATTAAAAAAAAAGAGCATGACATTATGAGGAAAAAATGTCAGCATAGCATAAACAAAATCAGAAGGTATGGATATTGAAAAGAATAAATAGAAATCTTGGAAATGAAAAATTGAGTCGTTGCCCTAGCTGGTTTCCATCACTGGATAGAGTGTCAGCCTGCGGACTGAAGGGTCCCAGGTTGGATTCTGGTCAAGCGCACTTGTGGGCTCGGTCCCCAGAGCGGGGCATGCAGGAAGCAGCTGATCAATGATTCTCTCTCATCAATGACGTTTCTACTTTTCCCTCTCCCTTCCTCTCTGAAATCAATTTTAAAAAATTAAAATAGCCAAAACCGGTTTGGCTCAGCGGATAGAGTGTCAGCCTGCAGACTGAAAGGTCCCAAGTTCAATTCCTGTCAAGGGCATGTACCTTGGTTGCAGGCACATCCCCAGTAGGGGGTGTGCAAGAGGCAGCTGATCGATGATTTTCTCTCATTGATTTTTCTAACTCTATCCTCTCTCTTCCTCTCTGTAAAAAGTCAATAAAATATATTTTTTAAAAATTAAAATAAAAAATTGATTTTTTAAAAATAATAAATATCCAATAGTGAGATATGCTCTAGACTGGAGATAATTAAATTTAAAAATTAGCTCTAGCCGAAGCCGGTTTGGCTCAGTGGTAGAGCATCGGTCTGCGGACTGAAAGGTCCCAGGTTCGATTCCCATCAAGGGCATGTACATTGGTTGCAGGCACATCCCTGGTGAGGAGTGTGCAGGAGGCAGCTGGTCGATGTTTCTCTCTCATCGACGTTTCTAGCTCTCTATCTATCTCCCTTCCTCTCTGTAAAAAATCAATAAAATATATATTTTTTTAAAAATTAGCTCTAGCCAGTTTGACTAAGCAGATAGAGCGTTGGCCTGCAGACTGAAGGATCCTGGGTTCGATTCCGGTCAGAGGCATGTACTCAGGTTTCGGGTTCAATCTCCAGTGTGGGGCGTGCAGGAGGCAGCTGATCAGTGATTCTCTCTCATCATTGATGTTTCCATTTCTCTCTTTCTCTTCCTCTCTGAAATCAATAAAATTCTATTAAAAAATAAAATAATAGTTGTTGAGACTTACTTTAAAACAAAGAAAAGAAAAAAATTAGTGATTTGAAGAGGATACCAAAGATTTCACTGAGGAAACCGGCCAGAGAGACAAAGATTAAAAGAAAATCTGGCGCCGAAACCGGTTTGGTTCAGTGGATAGAGCGTCGGCCTGCAGATTGAAGGGTCCCGGGTTCGATTCCGGTCAGGGGCATGTACTTTGGTTGTGGGCACATCCCCAGTGGGGAGTGTGCAGGAGGCAGCTGATTGATGTTTCTCTCTTATTGATGTTTCTGACTCTCTATCCCTCTCCCTTCATCTCTGTAAAAAATCAATAAAAATATATTTTAAAAAAACACACAAAAACTAAAAGGCACATTGCTTCTGAGTTCAAGTTACTGATTTCATTCAAAAAGCTTAAGTTTGTTACATTGGTTTCCCAAATAAAAAAGAAAAGAAAAGAAACAAAAAGGCGCAAATAAGCAATATTTGGAATCATGTAGAGGACACAACCACAATACAGAGAAGACACAACCACAATACAAAATCACCACCATTGCACCATGAAAAAGTGCTTTGAATAACTTTATGCCAACCAATTTGAAAACTTAGATTACGTAGATAATTTTCTTTAAAATATGTGTTAGTAGTTTAATGCAAACATTGAAGGCATCATTGGATATGTGAGCTTTTACAGTAGTCTTTCCCTTTGGTTTTTCTTGTTTTGTTTTGTGTGTGTGTGTGTGTTTTTAATCCTCACCCAAAGATATTTTCCCATTGACTTTTAGCAAGAGTGGAAGAGAGAGGGGAAGTCAGAGAGAAACATCCATGTGAGAGAAACACATCTATTGGCTGCCTCCTGCACGTGCCCTGACCAAGGCCCCTTGGTCCGCAGGCTGGCGCTCTATCCACCGAGTCAAACTGGCTAGGGCTAGTCTTTCACTTTGAATTGATCTTGACTAGATGTTAAATTCCATCTTCTAGAGTTTGTGTTTTTAGAAAAATAGAACAAAAGAAGAAAAGAACATGCAATTGAATTCTAGAGCTTTTCAAACAAAGCTAGTTCCACTCAGTTTTGATACCCAATAATTTCCCTCAGCTGGTGAATTTCACACAATAGATCTATGGCCATGATCAGCTCAGAGAAAGGGACAGTCTGGATTGGAAGGCTCTCTCATAAATGTGGGCATGGATTTTAGCCAGGTATTTATGATACATTTATTTTTCCACATTTTTTTTTTTATAGCAAGTTCTATAAATCCTGGAGAGAGTAGCACTTCAATCTATTTTTAAAACTTGGATGGGTGGATGATCACATACTATCCCTATTTATAGAAGCGATGTCTCTTTCTTTGGCCTCTCTGGGCCCCTGTTTTCAGGTTTTTAGATGAAGAGGAACAGGTGAGAAATGTGTCATTAGCAGGGAGCCCTGGGGTTTGAAAAACAATTTCTAGGAACTTTTTATGTTAACCATGAAACAAATATTTTCATATGTTTGTCTACACAGAGCACATGCTTTCACCTGCTCCACTCTTTCGGTATGGGTATAAATATGTATATGCAAGACGTGACCGTGGAACTGTTGACAGATGCTTTGGTGCAGCTGGGATCGGGAATATTTCTCTCTCTATATTCATACTCACTCTAGAGATAGAAAATCTACAAACCTGCTGAGCTGGGATTCCAGTTGGGCGCTCTTTTCTGTCTGCTTCTTCACAAGAGACTCCATGTTCCACATCTGATCTACATTTTATTTTAACTCTCATGTTTTTAGCTTTGCCCTTTTCTGGTCAGCGTGACACTTTAGCAGCCTGTTCAATAGTGATTTCTCAACGGAAGATTCTGGCTTGCCTTTCTTCCTGGTTCAGAAGTGACCTGTAATTTTATTTATTGTTTCCCAAGTGCGACTCTCATTCCTATTTCCACAAATGGCAGACTTTCACCAAAGGGGACCAAACCAGCAGGGCCATTCTCCAGTTCGACTGAAAAACCGTATTTAAATACGAACACAACTGCTCCCGTTCTTTCCGCTTTACTTCTCATATTTGATCTAAGCTATCAAGACCTTACCAAGTGAAACCACAAAAGACTCTGACTGTCCTAAGAAAGAACAAAGCGGGGGCATCACGCTTCCTGGTATCAAACGACACTGCAAAACTACAGTAATCAAAACAGTATGGCATTGGCATAGAAACAGCACATAGATCAATGGGACACAGTTGGAAGCCCAGAAATAAATCCTTGCCTGTGTGATCAATTCATATTTTGACAAGGGAGCCGAGGACACTCAATGGGAAGGGATAGTCTCTTCAGGGAATGGTGTTGGAAAACTGGCTAACCACATGAGAAGAATGAAATGGAACCCCTACAGACAAAGATGAACTCAAAATAGACTAAAGACTTCACTAGAAGACCTGAAACCATAAGACTCCCAGAGGAAAGCATAGGGACAAAGCTCCCTGACATTGGTCTTGGCGAGGATTTCCTTTAGTATGACAGCAAAAGCAATGGAAGCAACAATGAACCAGTGGGGCTACATCCAACTAAAAAGCTCTGCAGAGAAAAAGACGCAGGCAACAAAATGAAAAGGCATGGAATAGGAGAAAATATTTACAAATTATACATCTAACAAGGGTGTGATATCCAAAATTTATGAAGGACTCATACAACTCAATAGCCCCTCCCCCTAAAAAAAATCATATTAAATGGGCAGAGGAAAGGAATCGATGTTTTTCCAAAGAAGACCTACAGATGGCCAATAGGAACATGAAATGTTGTTTGACATCCCTAATCATCAGGAAAATGCTAATCAAAACCACAATCAGGTGTCACTTCATGCCTGTTGTCCTTAGAAAGACGAATAATAACTAGTGCTGGAAAGAATGAGGGGGAAAGGGAAGCCTTGTGCTCTGCTGGTGGGAATGTAAAGGGTGCAGCCACTGTGGAAAACAGCGTGGGGTTTTCTCAAATAATTAAAAATACAAGTATGGCCCTAGCCGGTTTGGCTCCGTGGATAGAGCGTCGGCCTGCGGACTGAAGGGTCCCAGGTTTGATTCCGGCCAAGGGAACATGCCTGGGTTGCGGGCTCAAACCCCAATGGGGAGCATGCAGGAGGCAGCCAATCAATGATTCTCACTCACCATTGATGTTTTTATCTCTCTTCCTTCCTCTCTGAAATCAATAAAGAAATATATATATATATTTTTAAAAAATACAAGTATGATGCCCAACTGGTGTGGCTTAGTGGTTAAGTGTTGACCTATGAACTAGGAGGTCATAGTTCGATTCCCAGTCAGGGCACATACCCGGGGTTGCAGGCTCTATCCTCAGGAGGAGACATGTAGGAAACAGGCAATCAATGATTCTCTCTTCATTGATGTTTCTATTTCTCCCTCTTCCTTCCTCTCTAAAATCAATAAATAGCCCTGGCCGGTTTGGCTCACTGGATAGAGCGTTGGCCTGGGGACTGAAGGGTCCCAGGTTCGATTCTGGTCAAGGGCATGTACCTTGGTTGCGGGTACATCCCCGGTGGGGGGTGTGCAGAAGGCAGCTGATAGATGCTTCTCTCTCATCAATGTTTCTAGCCTGGTGCATGAATTTGTGCATGGGTGGGGTTGGCCAGGGGGAAGGGACATGGGCAGTTGGCCGGCCTGTCTGCTGGTCGAACTCCTGGGTGAGGGGACAATTTGCATATTAGCCTTTTATTCTATAGGATATACACTGAGTGTGGCCAGATTATTATGCGTTCAGAAATCATCATAATCTGGCCACTCAGTGTACGTCATCCATTTTGAATGTACTCCTTCCTGATAGAGTCTTTTAAGCAAAGGAACTTTCTAATGACATTTATGAGTTTCACTGCAGAGAGTTTACGGTGAAATTGAGACCTTGTTAGATGCCCAGCGCAACCCTTTTGGCGGCACCAGGATCAGAACTTGGCCGTGTGTTTCTCCCTAACCACACCTGGAAGGGCGGCTCTCGCACGTGAACAATGCAGCCCTTCTTTGGTGGATCAGGAAACCAAGGCAAAGGCCCCGGGGTGGTGTCCAAGTCCCGCCTCCTCTTCCTGAAGCACCCAAATTACACTTCAGCAAGATCGGGCTCCTGCAGGAGTCTGGCTCCTGGCAGCATTCCTGCTGACCACACCCTGTGTGAGACCACAGTGCGTCTGTAAGGGGCTTTGGCAAGAGGACTCAGTAAATGAGTGATGGTTGCAAAGCTTAGAGGCCCAACCCCGGAATTCTCTCTCCTGCAGAGCCTCGCGCTGCCTGCCTGCCCGGGCTCCGACCACGAGTGCTCGGTGCCCACATTATGAAAAGAACTCAGAGAGCCAGAGGGCGTTGTCCTCGTGGAACAAGGATTTTAGCCGGCAGCGGTTACTCACGTCTTTTCCAGCTATTCTGACGTGTGTTACATAAGGGACCCAGATCCAAGACAAAACAAGAAATAAAAGGCTTCTGACTCCCAGAGGGCACACGGAGAGCAAATGAGATCTGACTTTTCCTTTTAACTTCTTATTGACACAGGATGGATTTGTTTAAGCAGTATTTTTTTTTTTTTTACCTCCACTGAGCTACACGTCTAGTAGGTTATTCCCCTCACTATCTATTGTTCATTTTTATTTCTGCTAATTTCCATGTGCCCAAAATATGTTTTCAATTTGCAGGAAATACGTATGAATCATATGCACACATGCATATAGACAGTAAATCACTTTTATGGGACCAATCAGATCTGGCATTCTTCCGTAGCTCGCTGTAGGGTTCACATTTTCAAACCCTAAGCCCAGTTTTGAGCTGCAATTTGATGCTCACAAGCGAGGTGGGTCCAGGGTCCAAGGTCCGGTGCACAGGCCTTTGGCCGGATACATGCAGACTTAGACGGGGGACCATGGAGGAAAGAGCTTCTGTCTCATCCTCATTTATGTGAGGATTAACAAAAACATGCACTTGGCAGTCTGTGCCTACACTGCCCAGTATGGAAGCAACAAAGGTGGCATTGATCTGGTGCTCAGTGGTGGTGTAGTGATGATATAAAAATATCATCAGCCGAGACCAGTTTGGCTCAATGGATAGAGCGTCTGCTTGGGGACTGAAGGGTCCCGGGTTCGATTCCGGTCAAGGGCATGTACCTTTGTTTGCAGGCACATCCCCAGTAGGGGGTGTACAAGAGGCGGCCGATCGATGACTCTCTCTCATCAATGTTTTTAACTATCTCTTTCTTCCTCTCTGTACAAAATCAATAAAATACATTTAAAAAAATACCATCAATACCTCTCTACAAAAAATCAATAATATATATATATTTCAGAGAGGAAGGGAGGGAGGGCGAGAGGCACCAATGATGAGAGAGAATCATTGATCAGCTGCCTCCTGCATGTCCCACACAGGGGATCAAGCCCACAACCAGGGCATGTGCCCTGACTGGTTCACAAGTTGATGCTCACCACTGAGCCACACCGGCAGGCTAGTTCTTAGGCCTTTGGTGAGGTTGTGCCTCTAAAACTTCACAAGTGCTTGTCATTTCCCTCCCTCGCTTCCCTCCCTTTTTTTTAAGGTGAGACAAGATGGCCAGAGCGGGTGGAGTTAGGTATTTCCCTTCTCCAAGGCCAGTTAGGCGGGGATGGGACTCCAGCAGGGTAGGCGTTCCTCACAACTCCTCCGGAGAGTCCCGAGTCAGACCTTGTTAAGGAGAACAGGTTGCTCTGTGTTATTTCGAAATGCCTTTCCCCTCCCCTGCCGGGAGCACGGAGATTCTCTTCTGATACTCTCTGAGCACCTGGCTCAGCTCCTGGAGGCAAAGCTCACAAACATGCGGGTCCTCCCGGTGACTTGTCTCCCTGGCTTTCTGATCTCTCAGGCTCGTCGCCTCGGAGCCTCCGGTGTCCTGACAGTGACAGTTCAGGCGGCTCCCTCCGGCGCTGGCTCCCAGGGAGGTTTGGGTCAGGGGTTCCTGCGCCAGATGATGCTCTGCATTCATCTACTGGTCTCTCCAATCCTGTGGGCAGCAGTTTGCCCTTGACCTTGCTTTCCTTGGGGATCTAAGAAGAGGGTTGATTTTTCTTTCTTTCTTTTTTTTTTTAAATAAATTTTATTGATTTTTTTTACAGAGAGGAAGAGAGAGGGATAGAGAGTTAGAAACATGGATGAGAGAGTCATCGACCAGCTGCCTCCTGCACACTCCCAACTGGGGATGTGCTCGCAACCAAGGTACATGCCCTTAATTGGAACCGAACCTGGGACCTTTCAGTCCGCAGGCTGACGCTCTATCCACTGAGCCAAACCGGTTTCGGCGAGAGTTGATCTTTCAGTGTGCTCAGCTTCCTACTTGTTCGGATGGAGTGGCGACCTTTCACGCTCCTTCCACGCGGGACTGTCTCTTCATCCTCTAAACCAGAGGTCCTCAAACTTTTTAAAGTGGGGGCCAGATCACGGTCCCTCAGAGAGCTGGAGGGCCGGACTATATGAACTACTAATTCCTACTGTAACACCTCGGCTGCGCTCACTGCCCAAAAAACCTGGCGGGCCAGATCAGACTCCTCTGCAGGCCGCAAACAGTGTTCCTCAGAGAGCAGACTTCGTTGACCTTTATGAAGTCCAGTTTTTCTCTTTTTTAAAATATATGATCTTACTGATTTTAGAGAGAAAGGAAGGGAGAGAGAGACTGAAGCACCAACGAGAGAGAGACATCCATGGGCCGCCTCCTGCACATACCCTACTGGGCACGGAGCCTGCACTGGGCGGGTGCCCTGATGGAAATCAAACTTGCCACCTCGGTGCTCAACCATCTGAGCCACACAGGCCAGGGGGAAGCCCAGTGTTTCAACTTATTCTCTCAGGTGTCAAGCTTCTGTATATTGTATGTAAGTAACCTTTGTCTAATTCAAGGTCACACGGGTATTCATCTCTCTTCTTCAAGGAAAGTGACCTTTTTATACACACACACACACACACACACACACACACCGCTTAACCTTCTCCCAGGGTTTCCCTCATACTTAGATAAAATCTAAACTCCTGATCCCGGTTACTCAGCCCTGCGTCATCTCACTTTCTGCTGCTTGTCTGATCGCAATCTGTGTCCTCCTCCCCCTGCTCGGTCTGCTCCGGCCACACTTGTTTCTTGCTGTTCCCTTTACCTTCTTTGGAAGCCGTGTCCTTGCTCTCACCTCTGCCTGGATTACCCCCCTCAGACCACGACTCACTCCTCAGCCCTCGGGACTCTGCTCAGTGCCACCTCCTCCGGAGGCTCCACTGGACCAGGCTATGGGCAACAGGACCCTCGTGCACTTGTGATCCTGTGATCTCTCTTCATTTTATTTTTAATGTGTTTCATAAATTGACTTTAGCCCTGGATGGTTTGGCTCAATGGATAGAGCGTCGGTCTGCGGACTGAAGGGTCCCAGGTTCAGTCCTGGTCAAGGGCACACATGTCCGGGTTGCCAGCTCCATCCCCAGTGGGAGGCGTGCAGGAGGCAGCCGGTCAATGATTCTCTCTCATCATTGATGTTTCTCTCTCTCCCTCCCTCTTCCTTCCTCTCTGAAATCAATGAAATCAATAAAGAATTGTTTTTTAAAAAAATTGACTTTAGAGAGAGAGAGAAGAAGGGAGAGGGAAGGAGAGAGAGAGAGAGAGAGAGAGAGAGAGAGAGAGAGAGAGAGAGAGAGAGAAACATCGATTGGCTGCCTCCTGTACTGCACACCTCCCTATGGGGATCCAACCCGGAACAGGGCCGGTGTCCTGACCAGGAATCAAACCAGCCACCATTTGGTGCACGGGACTATGCCCAACCCACCGAGCCACACCGGCCAGGGCTCTCTTCATGTCTTCATAACATTTATTGTTATCTGGAATTTATCACTTGTGGTTTTTTTCCTTATTTGCACCTTAAATTTTAAGTTCTTTGAGAGCAAGGTATTTTCTGTTTTGTTAACTACTGTATTCCCCAAGTTGCTCAATAAATATGTATTGAAAAAATGAATTACACATTGCTATAAAAACACCTACCGTACCAGGAAGCTCACACTGGGATCTCAGGGTGAGGGCGGGAGGGCTGGGACAGGGTGGGGCTTGTTTGGAGCCGGAGAAGAATGGAGGTTTCGGTGGGACTGTTTGCGGAGAGGAAGCCCGCTGAGCGAGGCCGCAGCTGGTTCCAGAGAACAGTGACCAGGGCGTGACTGCCTCGCCAGGAAGAGCCCAGAGCAGATCTTCAGCATCGAAGCCCCTTGCCTTCTAGGGCCAGATTTCTCTAAGGACCATGACCTTCGTGGCATTTTATTTTATTTTATTATTATTATATTTTTTATTGATTTTTTTACAGAGAGGAAGAGAGAGGGATAGAGAGTTAGAAACATCGATGAGAGAGAGATACATTGATCAGCTGTCTCCTGCACACCCCCCACTGGGGATGTGCCTGCAACCAAGGTACATGCCCCTTTCCGGAATCAAACTCAGGACCTTTCAGTCCGCAGGCCGATGCTCTATCCACTGAGCCAAACCGGTTTCGGCCTTCATGGCATTTTAGGAGACCTCCCGAGCTCCAAATCTTATGGCCTCCAATTTAATTATTATCAGGAACAACATCTTTTAATCCACAATTAAGATAAAAAGTTTAAAATAGTATTGGCGTAAGAATAGACATTTAACTCAACATTGAGAGACCACAAATAAACGCTTACGTTTATGGACAGTGGGTTTTGCAAGAATACCAAGGCAATTTAAGGGAGAAAGAACAGTTCTTTTCACTTACTGTGCTGGGACAGACAACTGGATATTCACATGCAAAGGAATGAAGTTGAACCCTAACCTATAACCATTTGAACCAAAAATGGATCATGGGATTAAATGTAAGATCTAACAATATACAATTCTTAGAAGAAACTATAGTGGTGAATCTTTATGACCTTGGATTTTTCAATAGGATACTAAAGCATAGCGACAAAAGAAAGAATATGTAAATCATACTTCATCAAAATTAAAAACGCTTGTGCTTCAAAAAATCCATGAAAAAAGTTTTAAAAAAAATCCATAGGATGGGAGAAAATGTTTGTAAGTTATATGTCTGGTAAGAAACATATTCAGCCGAAGCCGGTTTGGCTCAGTGGTAGAGCGTCGGTCTGCGGACTGAAAGGTCCCAGGTTCGATTCCGGTCAAGGGCATGTGCATTGGTTGAGGGCACATCCCCAGTAGGGGGTGTGCAAGAGGCAGCTGGTCGATGTTTCTCACTCATCGACGTTTCTAGCTCTCTATCTCTCTCCCTTCCTCTCTGTAAAAAATCAATAAAATATATATTTTTTTAAAAAGAAACATATTCAGAAAACATAAATAATTCTTACAACCCAACAATAAAAAGGTAAATAACGCAGTTGGAAAATAGGTGAAGAATTTGAATAGACGCTTGTCCCAAAAAGATATACAAAGGCCAACAAGCACAGGAAAAGATGCTAAAAATGATTAGTTATGCTGAAACCGGTTTGGCTCAATGGATAGAGCGTCGGCTTGGGGACTGAAGGGTCCTGGGTTCGATTCCGGTCAAGGCCATATACCTTGGTTGCAGGCATATCCCCAGTAAGGGGGTGTGCAAAAGGCAGCTGATCGATGACTCTCTCTCATCGATGTTTCTAACTCTCTATCTCTCTCCCTTCCTCTCCGTACAAAATCAATAAAATATATATATTTTTAAAATGATTAGTTATTAGAGAAATACAAATCAAAATCACAATGAGATATCCCTTCACTCCCATACACATGGCTATGAGCGGAAAGAAGGACAGTAACACATGTCAGTGAGGATGTTAAGGAGTTAGAACCCTCATATATTGCTGGTGGGAATGAAAAACAGTGCAGATACTTTGGAAAACACTCTGGCAGTTCCTTTCAAAGGTTAAACATGGAGTTACTGTATGACCCAGCAATTCCACCCCCAGGGTAATTGCCCAAGAGGAATTAAAACACAGGCACACACAAAAACTTATATGTGAATGTTTAAAGCACCGTTTTTCATAATAGCCAAGGTGTGGAATGATCATCAGCTGATGATTGGATAAACAAGTGTGGTATATCCATACAATGGAACATTATTCAGCCATAAAAAAGGAATGAGCTATTGATATAGAACATGGAAGAAACTTGAAAACATTATGCTAAGTGAATAAAAACAGTTACAAGACCATATATCATTCCTTTTGTAGGAAATGTCCAGGGTAGATAGGCACATTTCCATAGAACATAGATCAGTGATTGCCTAGGGCTGGGGGAGAGGGGTTCTAAAGGAGGATCCTAGTTGGGGAGGGGCTAGCTAAAGTGTCTGAGGTTTATTTCTGAGGTGACAAAAATGTCTAAAATTAGATTGAGGTGATGATTGCACAACTCCGTGAACTTACTAAAGGCCATTAAATTATATACTTTACGTGAGTGAATCCTATGGTATGTGAGGTAGATCTCGGTAAAACTGTTAAAAGTGTTTTTAATCAGAAATACCTGGTTTTATCATCCCATCTCCCACCCTCTACTGACCAGCCCCGGTGTGCTGTGGATTGCAGATGCCAAAGCGATAAAAGCCAGGGCTGGCCTTCAGCATCTTAGCTCACAGTGCGTGAAGAATTCCAACAGGGACTCCAAGAACCTGAAATGCAAGCCAAGTGCCCCCGAGGCAGAACAGGTCCCTGCCCAAGGTCTCCCAGATGGCTCTCCGAGGGGCTATGCTTGAACTGAGATCTGGTGGACACGTCGTCGGGGTTTCCTAGACAATGAAAGAAGCATGGGATGACGGGGGTTCTAGGCTCAGAGAATGGTGTGTGTGAAAACATGAAATCATAGGAAGGTCTGGATGTTGGAGGAATAGCAAATTCATGGCAAGAGGGTGCAGAGGCTGGGAGTGGTGAGAGATCAGGTAGATGATAAGCTGAGCTGTATGCCCCTTTAAGAAACCCCAACGTCACCTTACAGGCCAAGGGGGGTCACACGAGAGAGACCACCAGCTTCTCGGAGGGCAGGTGACTCTTCACCGGAGCAGGATGGGTCTGAGGGGGCCCGGGCCGGGGCGGGGAACGGTTCAGAGACCTGCCTCTGAGATGACAAGGAGAGGTGGCTCGGTTGCTCTCAAGAATTACTTCTGAGCTGGAGTAACAGGATTGCAGAGTGGATTTATTCAGTGAGAGGGAGTGGAAGCCTGGCTGGCGTGGCTCAGGTGTTGAGCATTGACCTATGAACCAGGAGGTCAGGGTTCAATTCCTGATCAGAGCACGTGCCCAGGTTGTGGGTTCAATTCCCAGTGTGGGGCGTGCAGGAGGCAGCTGACCAGTGATTCTCTCTCATCATTGATATTTCTGTCTCCCTCTTCCTTCTTCTCTGAAATCAATAAGAATATATTACACAAACAAGAGAGTGGGGGGAAGAGAGAGAGAGAGTGAGAGAAGAATGAGAATGAGAAGGAGAAGGAGAAGGAGAAGGAGAAGGAGAAGGAGAAGGAGAAGGAGAAGGAGAAGGAGGAGAAGGAGAAGGAGAAGGAGGAGAAGGAGAAGGAGAAGGAGAAGGAGAAGGAGAAGGAGAAAAAGGAGGAGGAGGAGGAGGAGGAGAAGGAGAAGGAGGAGGAGAAGGAGAAGGAGAAGTAGAAGGAGAAGGAGAAGGAGAAGGAGGAGAAGAAGAAGGAGAAGGAGAAAAAAGGAGGAGGCGGAGGAGGAGGAGGAGGAGGAGGAGAAGGAGAAGGAGGAGAAGAAATAGGAGGAGGAGGAGGAGGAGGAGGAGGAGGAGGAGGAGGGGAAGGAGAAGGAGAAGGAGGAGAAGGAGAAGGTGACCCTGGAGTTTAACCCCAGAGGCACAATGACTGGATAAACATTCTTAAGGACGGTGATGCATGCAGGTGGGAGAGCAGGTTAGGCCGGGGGACACAGAGGTTCCGGGTTGAGTGTGCTGCTTCAGATGCCTGCAGGGCATCAGAGCCGAGTGTGCAGGTGGTTGGAAATCTGTGTCTGGAGCTCAGGAGAGATATTTGGCTCCCCTTTGTCTGTAAGGTGACCTCTGGACCTGAGACGCAGACCTGGAAGTCTTCAGCCTGCATACGGGAACGGAAGCCTTGAAGGAGGGGAATCACCCAGGGAGAGTGCAGGGGTGGGCAAACGCAGGTGTACAGCTGCAGGCGCCATTGTTTTGAGCTGGTAAAGCCATTGCACTCGTCATCACCTGCACATTTTTCCATACAAACAACGGTAAATCATCAAGTCAAAGCAAGAGGGGCCTATGTGTGCGACCCTGTTAAGAGGCAGGTGGATAAGAAGAGCTGGAGGAGGAGACAGAGGAGGAACCGTCTGAGACAGGAGGGAAGGGGGATGAAGTAGGTTTGGAGCCGTCCCTCAGGAAAGAACAGAGGGAGAAAGTGAGAGCCAGGAAGCTGAAAACATGCATGAAAGTGGGTATTGAACCGACCAGGTTGGGCACTGAGAACAGGGGGCACTAGCTGTAGTGGGGTGAGCCCGGCTCCTGGGGTCTAAAAGGGTGAGGCAGCCAGTGGCTGAGCATCAGCCTGTGATCCAGGAGGCCCCGGGGACCGAACATGCGATGACAAGGGTGAGGCAGAGTGGGGAAGGCAGAGCAGATTTGCTGACTCTAGCACCTTGCCTAGTTTTGGTCTTCTTAGAGTCCCGTTTTGAAATCTTCGTTGTAAGAATCTGCGGTAATAAACAAGCAGTCAGTCGTCTTTTAAAAAGCGGTTAAGCCCTGGTCGGTGTGGCTCGCTTGGTTGGGCGTATCCTGTGCACCAAATGGTTGGTGGTTAGATTCCGGTCAGGGCACATGACCGGGTTGCGGGCTCGATCCTGGTACAGGAGGCAATCAATCGATGTTTCTCTCTTCCTCTCCCTTCCTCTCTCTAAAAATCAATTAAAAATCTTTAAAAAAAATTTTTTAAGTTTTTAAAATATATATTTTTATTGATTTCAGAGAGGAAGGGAAAGGGAGGGAGGGAGGGAGAGAGAGAGGGAGAAAGAGAGAGAGAGAGAGAGAGAGAGAGAGAGAGAGAGAGAGAGAGAGAGAGAGAGAGAGAGAGAGAGAAAGAGAGAGAGAGACACATCAATGATGGAAGAGGAATCATTGATTGGCTGCCTCCTGCACATCCCCTCCCCCTCCTGGGGATGGAGCCTACAACCCAGGCACGTGCCCTGACCGGAATCAACCTGGAA
This sequence comes from Pipistrellus kuhlii, assembly GCF_014108245.1. Classification (NCBI taxonomy): domain Eukaryota; kingdom Metazoa; phylum Chordata; class Mammalia; order Chiroptera; family Vespertilionidae; genus Pipistrellus; species Pipistrellus kuhlii. The sequence continues at coordinate 9,473,643 of NW_023425524.1, forward strand.
ACGTCACTCCGCAGGCCTATGCTGTATCCACTGAGCCAAACCTAGAGCTGGGGCTTTTTAAGTTTTTAAGAATGCGCTGAAACCAGTTTGGCTCAATGGTAGAGAAAGGTCCCAGGTTCGATTCCGGTCAAGGGCATGTACCTTGGTTGCGGGCACATCCCCAGTAGGGGGTGTGCCAGAGGCAGCTGGTCGATGTTTCTAGCTCTCTATCTCTCTCCCTTTCTCCCTGTAAAATATCAACAAAATATATTAAAAATAAATTAAGTTTTTAAGAATGCTGTAGGTAATAAAAATGCCATGGAAAGTTACAGAACCTCTCCGACTTTAAAAAAAATTTCACTTAGAAAAAGAATTATAGCCCTGATCGATTTGACTCAGTGGATAGAGCGTCGGCCTGTAAACTCAAGGGTCCCGGGTTCGATTCCAGTCAAGGGCATGTACCCTGGTTGCGGGCACATCCCCCGTGGGGGGTGTGCAGGAGGCAGCTGATAGATGTTTCTCTCTCATTGATGTTTCTAACTCTCTCTCCCTCTCCCTTCCTCTCTGTAAAAAATTAATAAAGTATATTTTTTAAAAAACAAAAGAAAAAGAATTGTAACCTAGACATTGAAATATGTTCAAGTATCCTTTTTGTTGTTAACATTCGTCTCATGGTTTCTTTGCTCCTTTCCCAGCTGCCCTTTTCTTCCCGTAAACTCCTCTACACGTGTGGGACTGGCTTTTTTCTTTTTTTAAAATATATTTTATTGATTTTTCACAGAGAGGAAGAAAGAGGGATAGAGAGTTAGAAACATCGATGAGAGAGAAACATCCATCAGCTCCCTCTTGCACACCCCCTACTGAGGATGTGCCCACAACCAAGGTACATGCCCTTGACCGGAATCGAACCCGGGACCCTTCAGTCTGCAGGCCAACACACTATCCACTGAGCCACACCGGTGCCAGCAGGACTGGCTTTTTTCTTCCTTCCTTTTTTTTTTTTTTTTTTTTGTAATATATTTTATTGATTTTTTTTACAGAGAGGAAGGGAGAGAGATAGAGAGTTAGCAATATCAATGAGAAAGTTATGGATCAGCTGCCTTTTGCACAACCCCTACTGGGGATGTACCCGCAACCAAGGTACATGTCCTTGACTGGAATCGAACCCGGGACCCTTCAGTCCGCAGGCTGACGCTCTATCCACTGAGCCAAACCGGTTTTGGCTGGGACTGGCTTTTATTACCTTTAATTATGCACAGCCTGGAGGCAGATCCGCCCAGGCAGGTGCGCTATCTTAGGGGAGACACACACATACACACACACACACACACACACACACACACACATGGGTTCAGTCCCACCAGAGAACACGTGGCAACACGACTTCACATGCTTCCTGGAGACCAGCATACCAACCAGTTTAGGAAAAGCTTCACTTCCAGGAGCCTGATTACCTGCAGGGCCAATATAGCACCCTTTGGGGATGAACTAAAAGAAGGGGCTCTTAGTGGCTTTGCTTGGACTTAAACACAAATCTCCTGCCTGACCTTGTCCAAGTCATTGTAACTTTCCAGCCTCGATCTCATTATCTGTCACATTCAGCGGTTCGATAAGAACCGGTGTGTCTGGAACTTCCCTGCTGACAAGCATCTCTTGGGTTCTTGTTAAAGATCTAAATTCCAGGCCCCACCCCAAGCCCGCTGGATCGGTCTCTGGGGTCAGAGCCCAGGAAGCTGTGTAGGTTTTTTCCGAGGATATTTTTCCATTGGTTTTTAGAGAGCGTGGGAGAGAGAGGGAGAGACAGAGAGAAACATTGATGTGAGAGAAACACATAGATTGGTTACCTCCTGCTCGTGTTCGGAGGAGGATCCTGCAACTGATGGGTGTGCCCTTGACTGGAATCAAACCCAGGACCCTTTATCCACGGAACCAAACTGGCTAGGGGGTTCTATTGATTTTTAGAGAGAGTGTAAGGGAGGAGGAAAGACAGAGAGAGAAACATCCACGAGAGAGAGACACCTGGATTGGTTGGTTGCCTTGGGGATCGCCCAGGAAGTACATGTCCTTGTCTGGAATCACCCGGAACCCTTCTGTCTTCTAGCCAAGGCTCTATCCACTGAGCAAATCAGCTAGGGTGAAGCCGGGTGTTTAATTGCTCTCTCAAGTCCCTCCCCCTCTGATTCCACCTTTCTCTGATGCTGGTAACATCGGGGAGAGGCCTGAGGGCACTGGCCCTGAAGCCAGCCCGGTATCACTGCTGAGAGTTCCCGGAGTGGCAGGCAGACACGTGGAGAGGGTGCCCAGCGGGTCCTTCTCCTCTAGTAAAGCCTGTGTCCTGGTTCTCGGCCTCTGTCTCACCTTTCACCGACCATAGCAGCTCTTACTCCACAGACCAGGTGCCCAATGTCAGGGTTCAGCTCGCAGCTACGTATATTATGCACGTGGAGACTGAGATCACAGCCACCGGACCCGCCCTCAGATGCACTGGGGAGGAATCCATGGGTCACCCGGCCTCTAGGTTTCTACTGTTTCTGGGAGATGCGGGGTGTTTTGAGTCCCTGATATCCAGTCGCCCTGACAGGCCTGGTCTTCCCCTTTTCCCTCTATTTACCCTATTTCCCCAAAAATAAGCCAGTGTCTTATATTAATTTTTGCTCCCAAAGATGCGCTAGGTCTTATTTTCAGGGGATGTCTTCTTTTTCCATGAAGAAGAATATGGTACACATTTATTGTTAAATGAAAATAAAGGAAATTTATTACCTGTATATGGTACGGTGGTACGGTAGTTGTCAACACAAACCAGACAAACTGTGAATCCTACAGTATCAAGAAGTTACTCATTTATTCAATGACAACCCATGTCATCATCTTCTGGAACATCATCATAACAATCCAATTCCTGAATTTCCTGGTGAATTTCTTGTGACTCCATTTCTTTCAGAATCAGTGGACCAAACCTCTCATGTTTAGCCTGGGGGGGGGGGCCTTATTTTCGGGGGGGATGCCTTATATTTCACTCGGAAGGAAAGCTGTAAGTAGGTCTTATTTTCAGAGGATGTCTTATTTTCGGGGAAACACGGTACTTCTCTAGCACATGGCCAAGGTCCCTCTAGAACTGTGGTTGGCAAACGGCGGCTCGAGAGCCGCATGCGCCTCTTTGGCCCCTTGAGCGTGGGTGGCTCTTCCACAAAATACGGTTTCTAGGCCGGCCTTTTCCATGCACTCAGAGCACCGCAGCCTCGCTCCTCACTTCCACCTCCTCTCCCGGGCTGACCTCAAGCGCACCCTTAGGGGCTGCGGGCGCTGGCCGTGGCTGCAGGGAGGCCTCCTGAGGTGACGAGGCCTGTTCCACAGGCTGGAGACGCGCTTTGAGCGCAGCGCTGTCACTCAGTCTCTCCCAGGGGGACAGGCTGTGTTTCCGGCGTTCCTGGCCATCCAGGAGGTGTCTGTCACTCATCGGGGTCCCCACAGGCCCCACGCAGAAGAGCCGCTTTGAGTACTGTTTTAGTTATATGAGTGTGATGACTTAAGGATTTAAAATAGTGTAAGAATAATTATTTCTGTGATTTAAAATAGGAATGAAAGTATTTATTTTTATGAGTGATCTATAGTTTAAGTGTGAATTGTATTTCTGATCTTATTCTGATTTTATTTTAAGTAAAAGAAATTATTTGAAATGTGTTTTAGGCTTAGTATAAGTAACTATAAATCACTCATAAAAGTAAATGCTTTCATTCCTATTTCAAATCACACAAATAATTATTCTTATACTGTTTTATTTTTTTAAAATATATTTTATTGATTTTTTACAGAGAGGAAGGGAGAGAGATAGAGAGCTAGAAACGTCGATGAGACCAGTTGCCTCCTGCACACCCCCCACCGGGGATGTGCCCGCAACCAAGGTGCATGCCCTTGACCGTTATCGAACCCGGGACCTTTCAGTCCGCAGGCCGACGCTCTATCCAATGAGCCAAACCGTCTTTGGCCTAAATTTGGGATTTTAAACGTACTCATCAGCACTTACTAAATTTCTCCTTTTCTTTCTCAGTGTTACGCCTCCAGGCTCTCCCCAGGACCAGGGCAAACCCCCAGCCGGGCTGATTCCATGGGAATTGCCATCATTGTCTGATTGTACATTAATTAGATTTTTTTTTTTTTTTTTTTTTGTGGGTCAGATGAGTTGATCTCATTTTGACGCGAAGCTGGTTTTTTCCTTCTGGTTCTATGTGCAGGAAGCAGCCGGCCAAAGTGGGTCAGCCCTGCTGCTTGTGTCCATAGGGATGGCTGATGTTTCTCCTGCAGGCATGCTTGGATGCGGAAGGTTCTGGATGCAGTTCTGACAAATGCAAACCTGTCCTCTGCCAGTGCCCAACTCCTCTGGCGGTAGAGGTTAGAGGTCATCCAGCAACAGCTGAGACGCCAGCCCATCGGCTCCTGGAACAGATAAGGAGCCCAGGGCAGGGGGCGTGGGCCTGGGACCCTCAGAACATCCCCAAGGACCTGACAGCTGCCCGAGCCAGCATCGTGCTGCCCTCTCCTTGCGCTCATGGTGAGAAGCGGCCCACTGGAGACTGGATGGAGCTGGTCGCGGGCATCATATAAATGTTTTCCATATGTTGGCGGAACCTTTATGAGCTTATAATTTGATTTTCTGAAATGTAATTTGGTTTCATTGGCTGCCTTAATTCTAGCTTAGCCTCACAGGAAGCAATAAGTTGGGTCTTACCCTGGCCTTCTCCAAAGTCCCCCCTAATCCTCCGAGGTGGGTAAGGTATTCCTTTCCAGAGCTCCCAACATACCCTTCTCTTCCCACTCTTCCTGCTCTTTCCTTATTGTTTTATAACCGTAATTATTTTTATTCCTTTGAGTCCTCTACCAGGTATGAGCTTCTGGAGGAATGCAGGACTGTATTGTTTATCTCTTCCTTGCTTGGCACGTGACAGATGTTTAACAGATGCTTTTAAAGCAAGTGACTAGCTCAGCTGGTGTGGCTCAGTGGTTGAGCATCGGCCCATGAACTCGGAGGTCACGGGTTTGATTCCTAGTCAGGGCACATTCCCGGGTTGCCAGCTCCATCCTCAGTGGGGGGTGTGCAGGAGGCAGCCAATCAATGCTTCTATCTCATCACTGATGTTTCTATCGCTCTCTCCCTCTCCCTACCTCTCTCTGAAATCAATAAAAACGTATTTTTTAAAAATATATTTTACTGATTTTTTTACAGAGAGGAAGGGAGAGAGAGAGAGAGTTAAAAAAAAAAAACATCGATAAGAGAGAAACATCGATCAGCTGTCTCCTGCACACCCCTTACTGGGGATGTGCTCACAACCCAGGTACATGCCCTTGGACTAGAATCGAACCCGGGACTTTTCAGTCCGCAGGCAGATGCTCTATCCACTGAGCCAAACTAGTTAGGGCCATATTTTTAAAAATAAAATAAAATAAAATAAAAAATTTATTAAATACTTGGATACATGAGTGAGTGAATGAATGAATGAATGAATGGTGCAAGGTTAAATACATCAGGCACAGGGGAATTCAGTAGTTCTGTTGTGGTGCTAAAAAAAAGCCCTCTCTAGGGGCAACCGGCTATTAGCTGTGGGTGTGGAAAGTGACGGTGATCCCACATTGCATGTGGGGCTCGATTTGGAAACCAGACACACCAGCGAGGCTGGCTATGGAGGGAGATTCTGTGCCAGGAGCCCTCTCCGGGGCGATGCGTTCTGGAGAAGGTAGAGTGAAGGAAGACAGGTGAGGACACAGAGTCAAATAGGGGGGCTCTGGCTGAGCGGGGAGCACGCTGGGAGTCTCTCTTGGCCCAGTGGTGCTGAGACTGGGGTTGAGAGGCTGGGGCTGAGGTCTGGGGGAGCAGTGGGAGGGTCCAAGGGAGAGGCAGGGGTCTGGGAGTTGGGGAGCCTCCTGGAGCAGGAACTCTTGATTCCCAGGCGCTTGCTAGGTCGTTGGAAAATAGGTGAGTGGTTCAGGGCTGGGTCCTCTGCTCTGGGCCAGAGGCTGGTGCTGGAGCCGAGGGTCGGTCACAGCTGCAGCCTGGCCATGCGCCCTGACGCCCTCGGGCCAGGGCGGGACCTGGCCCCTCGTCACCAGCCGCAGTGAACACAGTTTCCATCCACAAACTGAAGGAAGAGGAAATTCTGAGCCTGAGATTGAGTCTGCAGGCAGCAGTTACTAGGGATTGAATTCCCTGCTTGACTTACTTTCTAATGCTGAAATCTGGCAAACTGCTCCCTTTTGCCACAGGAAGAGGAATGCTTGTATTTAAGAATAGAATCTAGCCCTAGCCGGTTTGGCTCAGTGGATAGAGCATCGGCCTGCGGACTGAAGGGTCCCAGGTTCGATTCTGGTCGGCGGCTTGTGCCTTGGTTGTGGGCATGTGCCTTGGTTGGAGGGGGTGTTCAGGAGGCAGCTGATTGATATTTCTCTCTCTCCCTCTCCCTTCCTCTCTGTAATGAATCAATAAAATATATATTTTTAAAAAAGAATAGAATCTAGCCCTTGCCGGTTTGGCTCAGTGGATAGAGCACATGTGTCAAACACAGGCCCGCGGGCCAAATCCGTCCCGCCAGGCCTTGCAATGTGGCCCGCACCGCGCTGTCATCACTGCACTCCGCTGCGTTTCCATCACAATGACAGTTTATGACTGTTCAGTAAACCATTCGGCCCGCGATTTAGGCTGGATTTTAGATTTTGGCCCCTTCTCTGATTGAGTTCGACACCCCTAGATAGAGCGTCGGCCTGCGGACTGAAAGGTCCCTGGGTTCTATTCCTGTCAGGGGCACATGCCCGGGTTGTGGGCTCGATTCCCAGTTGGGGACTTGCAGGAGGCAGCTGACCCATGATTCTCTCTCATCGTGGATGTTTTTCTCTCTCTCTTCCTCTTCCTTCCTCTCTGAAATAAATTAAAATATATGTATTTAAAAAAAATTCTGGCCGGAAGCGGGCACATCCCCAGTGGGGGGTGTGCAAGAGGCAGCTGGTTGATGTTTCTCTCTCATCGACATTTCTAACTCTCTGTCCCTCTCAATTTCTCTGTGTAAAATCAATAAAATATATTTAAAAAATATTTTTAAAAAATCTGCACACACACACACACTTTCTCTCTCTCTCTCTCTCTCTCTCTCTCTCTCTCTCTCTCTCTCTCTCTCTCTCTCTCTCTCTCTCTCTCTCCCCCGCCAGGCTGCTTACAGCTGAAACAATGATTCTGACACTAACACGCCACCCAATAGGCAAAGAGAGTCTTTGACCCTGGAACACACTGAGCATGTTCTGGCGAAGTCAGAGCCAGAGCCTGAGGAAGGAGGCTGGCTTGTGGAGAAGGAGGTGGTCCCCGCGCGTGAGGCTGATGCTGGAGGGAGGCCTGACGGCAGGGGTTTTATCCTAAAAGCAAATTGCCGGGACAAGTGGAAGCAGGCGAGAGGACCTGTGCGGGGCCGAGGGGGCCTGCCTGTGCAGGGCTAAGGCGTAATTTAACCGACGGGGCGCTTTCTCGTTGCTGCGTCTGCTGTCTTTGCTGACGATGGTGTGCGTTTCTGTTTTAGATACAAAATCGGGAGCTTCCCTACGGCAGCCTGTTCGGAGGCAGCCGGCTGCTGAGTGGCACTGGGGCCGGAGGTAGGACTTAACCAGGGGGCTGCCTGTCCTCCGGATCCGTGGTCCTCAGACCCCGTGAGCTCAGATCGCCGGTCACTCCTGTCTTTCCCTGGCGAATGCTCAGCCTGCTCTCCGGTCCCCGCACTGCGCCTGCTCAGAAGCCAGCCAGGCACCGGGAGACGGTCTTATTTCCTTACATTTTTAATGCCAGGGCTGGGGTTGGTAGAAGGATTCTGCAGCCCAATGGTATTTCCTTCTGGGCTAGAGCTACAGGGTGTAGGTGCTGGGGGAGGGGGGAGGGTGGGGCACGGGGAGGCCACCCACGTAAATAAAGCCGTTGGTTCTGTGTCACATGACGTTTTAAGCCAGAAACTGGTAATGCTATCAAAATCCCCAAGCAGTGCTCATCAGTGATTCCTTATCCACTCCCGGACACCCTCGGGCCAGCTCTTTATCGGTAATTCGGAGGAAGATACCGAAGTGGCCGGGATGGTGGAAGAGGGGCCCCTGTTTTCAGGGAAGGGGTGCTGTCGCCTTCACTATTGGGAACAGGAATGCAGCATGACTGGAAAATCCGAAAAGGCGTCTGCGAACCACAAAATGGCCTTTCCCTCTCAGCGGCAGCAGAGGCATGTGGAAATCCTGAGGAGTCAGAGGTTATAGGCTGCGGGGCCACGAGGTTCAAGAGCCACAAACCCAGGAGGAGAAGCGCTTCCGTGTCAGAGTGGACCACAAAGCAAATGAGTTAGCAATGGAGCCTTCTAGGTAACACGGTTTAGCCCAGCCGGTGTGGCTCAGTGGTGAGCGCTGACCCATGAACCAACAGGTCACCGGTTCCGTTCCCCGTCAGGGCACATGCCCGGGTGGTGAGCTCCATCCCCATTGGGATTGTGCAGGGGGCAACTGATCAATGTTTCTCTCTCATCGACGTTTCTATCTTCCTATCCCTCTTCCTTCCTATCTCTCAAAAAAAAAAATCAATACAAACATTTAAAAATAATCTGGGGGAGATAAGAGATCAACTGAAGGACTTGTATACATGCATATAAGTACAACCAATGGACACAAAACTCTGGGTAGGGTGGGTTTGTATGGGGGGGGGGCAATGGTAAAATATGTACCCAGATAATAATTTAATTAAAAAAAAACATTTAAAAATAATACGTTAAGCCTTGACCGGTTTGGCTCAGTGTATAAAGAGCATTGGCCTTCGGATCAAAGGGTCCCAGGTTTGATTCCGAACAAGGGCATGTACCTTGATTGTAGGCACATACCCAGTGGGGAGTGTGCAGGAGGCAGCTGATCAATGCTTCTCTCTCATCAATGTTTCTAGCTCTCTATTCCTTTCCCTTCCTCTCTGTAAAAAAATCAATAAAATATATTTTGCCCTAACTGGTTTTGCTCAGTGGCTAGAGCGTCAGCCTGTGGACTGAAGGATCCCGGGTTCGATTCTGGTCAAGGGCATGTACCATGGTTGTGGGCACATCCCCAGTGGGGTGTGTGTAGGAGGCAACTGTTCAATGTTTCTCTCTCATCGATGTAAAAATGAATGAATGAATGAATGAATGAATGAATAAATAAATAAATAAATGTTAAAACAGTTTCTGTGGCTCAAAGATAAATTAAGGGGGGCATCCATACAAAGGCAAGACATCATCATCTCCCCGTGGTGATGGATTATTAGCACGGGGAGTTCATTTCTTGATGACCCCACTTTTAAAAGAGCAGACATTCTGGAGGAGCACAGTCCTGGGGAGGGCAGGGACGACTCCCAGAAGGAAGAGGAGAGTCTGCCTCTTCACACTTGAGCTGCCGCTCAGGCCCCGCTCTGTGGCGAGTACGTGGGATGGCATCATGGGACCGTCAATGCTATTTTGGAGTCTCGTCCGCAGGGCCCCAATGTTACAACGCTGGCGCTCAGTTTTACTGAATAATGAAAAGAAAAATAGGTAAGCTGCTGGGCTAAAATTAGCCGCTAATTATTTGCGGAGCACTGCTCTCCCAGGTGCTCCCGAGCTGCCCTAGTTTCCTTTGTCCCGGCCGGAGCGACCATTTATCTTCCTGAACAACGGTGGCATCGCAGCGGCACTTTCCTGGCCTGGAACGTGGGCCTCTTTTTGTCCTGGTTCCAGCCAATCACGGCCCCTCGCGAAAATGGAAGCTATCAGTTCGGTAGGGAGGAGAGCTGAGGTTCTCACCACTGTTTCTGACAAGTGGGTGCCCCAGGATCTCAGGGTCTGAGCTCCGTGGGCAGCTGAGCAGGTCGGAGTGAGGACTGACTCTTCTGGCGGCCACAGGGCCCGGGCCTCCCTCACCCCACCCCTCTGACACTTTCCCGCGTGCCTTCCTCTGCGCCAGCCTGTGCTGCAGGTCAGGGCTCCTAAGTTCCAGCGGCATCAAGTCACCTGGGATCCTGTTAACATCCAGATTCTGGTGCCGGAGGTTGGGGAGGGGCGGAGAGCATGTTTCTGGAAGGCTCCGGGGAGGAGGCAATGCGCTGTCCTCTGCGATGTGCTGTCTCCCAAGCGCCATTGCTGGAAAAGGGTCTTTGTATCTTTTTAAAATTCCTCAGAAACTATGCAGGCCAGAAGGGAGTGGCAAGAAATAGTCAAAGTGATGATTAGCAAGAACTTACAACCAAGAGTACTCTACCCAGCCAAGCTGGGTAGAATTGAAGGTCAGATAAAGAGCTTCACGGATGCCGAAACTGGTTTGGCTCAGTGGTAGAGCGTCAGTCCCGGGTTCGATTCCGGTCAAGGGCATGTACCTTGGTTGTGGGCACATCCCCAGTAGGAGGTGTGCAGGAGGCAGCTGGTCGATGTTTCTCTCTCATCGAAGTTTCTAGCTCTCTATCTCTCTCCCTTCCTCTCTGTAAAAAAATCAATAAAATATTTTTTTTAAAAAGACCTTCACAGATAAGAAAAAGCTAAAGGAGCTCATCACCACCAAACCAGTATTATATGAAATACTGAAAGGTGTTCTTTAAGAAGAAGAAGGAAAAGGTAAAGATAAAAATTATGAGCAACAAATACATATCTATCAGCAAATGAATCTAAAAATCATGTGAATGGGGTATGGGGGTGCGGGAAGAGACTGGACCAAAATTGTACACCTATGGATGAGGCCGGGCAGGGAGGGGGGGAGTAAGGAAAGAGGGTGGGGTGGGAACCAGGTGGAGGGGAGCTATGGGGGGGGGGGGGAAGAGGAACAACTGTAACAATCTGAACAATAAAGATTTATTAAAATTCCTATTGAAGTGTGTCTTACATCCAGAAGTGAGAACACACCACCAGAGTTTAATACATTCCCCAAAAGTGAGCACACCTGTGGACTCAGCCTCCAGATCAAAAATGAGGACTCGGCCCAGCACCCCGGGACCCCCCTCATCAGGAGCCCCCTCGTGGCCATCCAGCCACTGCTTCCCCAGAAGGAATTCTGGGGAATTCACCAGCTTTCCCCTACAACACCCCCATGGACACCCTTGTGCGTGCCCCTATTCACGTGCATGTATCTCTCTAGGCAAGTACCCAGCCCCATTACGATTTTTTAAAAATATTTTTTTGTTGATTTTAGAGAGGAAGGGAGTGGAAGAGAGAGAGAGAAACATCAATGAGGAGAGAGAATCATTGATCGGCTGCCTTCTGCATGCCCCACACTGGGGATTGAGCCCACACGGGTATGTGCCTTTGACTGGAATCGAACCCGGGACCCTTCCGTCTGCAGGCCCATGCTCTAGCCACTGAGCCATACCGGCCAGGGTAGAATGGTACCCCATAGTTACACTGGTGCTCTGTGTCTATATTAGGACAGCGCAGTTGGCTCTGGGGATGGCTCTGGTGGAAGACTGATGAATGATTGATAAATGCTGCTAATAGCCTTGGGCTATTTTGCATTGTTTTCTTGTTGAACTAAAACAGAAGCACAGTGTTCAGGGCCCCTCCCAGGCCTGAAGCTGGTTTGCTCATCACATCAAATCGAAATTTAGAAACTGTGGCCCTGTTTTCTGTTGAGAAGAAATAGGCTAGGAGTTTTGAAGAAGTCCCCAGGATACTAGTTTGTCACGTGCAAGTGGGACGGGCAGACCTCTGTCTACACTCGGAGGGGAAATAACCCTCCTGTTGGTGATAGTGATTTGGCACGGACGGGGACTCAGAAGTCAAGGTGGTATCTGGTCCATGCTGATGACGGAACTCCTCTGGGATTTCCCCATGGGGTGGCTAACCAGTTCTGGGGGTGGGTTATGATGCAGGTCTCTGTCATCCACACAGATACACCCCCAGCCGCGGGACCGCATGGCTGACGACAGTAGCCCGTATAGTTAAAGCGTGACTCATGCTTCGATAATTCTGTTGACAAAGACCAGCAATGGACTCCATGTCCCAGGAGCTGATTTCACGGAGATCTAACTGTAGGCATCAAAACCTTCACTGGAGCCCTAACCGGTGTGGCTCAGTGGATAGAACGTCGGTCTGTGACTCAAGGGTCCCAGGTTTGATTCCGGTCAAGGGCATGTACCTTGGTTGCAGGCACATCCCCAGTGAGGGATGTGCAAGAGGCAGCTGATCGATGTTTCTCTCTCATCTATGTTTCTGACTCTCTATCCCTCTCCCTTTCTCTCTGTAAAAAAAGTCAATAAAATATATTTTTTTAAAAATCTTCATTGGAATCTGTTACCATCTGATTCTTTGAGGTAATAGTTAGTATAAACATATAAATGTAATGTGTCTACAGTTGATTTTTGTGTATATTACTTGTTACTTTGACAGCTTGCTTTTGAGAGATTCAGTTTTCTGTATGGCGGTGGCTGTGTTTCTTTATTTTTATTATTTATTTATTTATTTATTTTTAATCAGCCTCTAATTGTGATTGAACGAGAGATGGAGGGTAGGTTTGTTTTAAATTCAGCCAGTTTCCCTGGAGACATGACCCAATCTAAATTCCCTAAATAATTTCTAAAAAAAACCTGCAGCCCTGGCAGAAGCACTGCCAACTTTGATGTCCGCGTGCCCCTACATGAAGGTCTTCGCGGGTGGGGATTTAGAAACACAGAACACGCAAGAGCCCAGCAGTTGGTCCAGACGTCCGAGGGACCAGCATGCAGCTCAGTAAGATGATCTGTGGCTCCGTTAAGGGTATATTAAGCCGAAACCGGTTTGGCTCAGTGGTAGAGCGTCGGTCTGCGGACTGAAAGGTCCCAGGTTCGATTCCGGTCAGGGGCATGTACGTTGGTTGCGGGCACATCCCCAGTAGGGGGTGTGCAAGAGGCAGCTGGTCGATGTTTCTCTCTCATCGATATTTCTAGCTCTCTATCCCTCTCTCCTCCTCTCTGTAAAAAATCAATAAAATATATTAAGAAAAAAGAGTGTATTAATTCAGCTTTGTCAGGACCATGACAACGGGTCCTTCTTGTGTGTAGGGTCCCTTAGAAAAGCTGCTTCTGTTACTAAATGCACCTGAGCCCATCATTTTTTTAAAAAAATAAATCTTTATTGCTCAGATTATTACAATTATTTCTCCTTCCCCCCTCCCCCTATAGCTCCCTTCCACCGGTTCTCGCCCCACCCTCTGCCCTGCACCCCCTTCCCCATTGTCTCATCCATAGGTGTAGGATTTTAATCCAGTCTCTTCCTGCACCCCCACACCCCTTTCCCCCTGATAATTATCAATCTACTTCCTTTCTTTGCCCCTGATTCTATTATATTAATACTTTAGATTTTTCTTATCTGTGAAGCTCTTTATCTGCCCTTCAATTCTGAATGATAATTTTGCTGGGTAGAGTAATCTTGGTTGTAGGTTCTCGCTATTCATCCCTTTGAATGTTTCTTGCCACTCCCGTCTGGCCTGCATAGTTTCTGTTAAAGAGCCCATCATTTTTAAAGGTCCACTGAGCACACGCGTCCGGTGGCCTGGCTGGCACCGAGGACACAGAGAGGACCTGGGGGCAGCAGTCCTGCCCAGCAGTCTACCTGGCGGCCGGCATGTGGCAAACCTTGGGGAGTGGCTGGTGCAACCACTGTGGAGAACAGTGTGGAATTTCCTCAAAAAACTGAAAATGGAACTCCCATTTGACCCAGTAATCCCACTCCTAGGAATATATCCCAAGAAACTAGAAACACCAATCAGAAAGGATATATGCACCCCTATGCTCATAGCAGCACAATCTACAATAGCCAGAATCTGGAAACAGCCTAGGTGCCTGTCAGCAGATGATTGGATCCAAAAACTATGGTACATCTACACCACATGTGTCAAACACAAGGCCCGCGGGCCAAATCCGTCCCGCCAGGACTTGCAATGTGGCCCGCACTGCGCTGTCATCACTGCACTCCGCTGCATTTCCATCACAATGACAGTTTATGACTGTTCAGTAAACCATTCGGCCCGCGATTTAGGCTGGATTTTAGATTTTGGCCCCTTCTCTGATTGAGTTCGACACCCCTAATCTACACAATGGAATACTATGCTGCCATAAGAAAGAAGGAATTCTCGTCAGTGAAAGAGAAACACCACATGACCTCACTCATTTATGGATATTAAAGAACATTATAAACTGATGAACCAAAAGTCAGGTATAAAGACAGTAAAGCAACAAGCAGACTGTCAAATTACAGCTGGGAGGGTAGGGAGATATCTGGGGGAGATAAGAGATCAATCGAAGGACTCGTATACATGCATATAAGTACAACCAATGAACACAAAACTCTGGGAAGGGAGGGTATGTACCGGGGAGGGGGGGCAATATTAAAATATGTACACAGATAATAATTTAATAAAAATAAATAAATAAATAGTGTGTGTGTGTGGGGGGAAGCCTTGGGGAGTGGGGGGAGACCCTGAAAGACATGCATCACGCTCCGTGAGGAAGGCACACCCTCTAAGGCAGGGGTGTTCCTGGAAGGCACGATGGCGACCCGAAGGGACATTTATCAGCGCAGCTCAGGGTGAGGTGGAAAGGCCAGAATGGGGAGTCTTCTCGGGGTGGGGGGTTGGGGGTGGAGGTGGGGGCATAATGCTGCTGTGGAATGCCCGAGGACAAGGCCCCGTCCCTGCCCGAGATGCCTGTGTCCTCACCCCCCAAACACGTGAGCTGGGGAAGGGCCCGAGGGGACTGCGGGTGGGGTGCAGGGAAAGACCTGCAGGTGAGATTGCCCCTGGGTCCTGGGGCGAGGGAGGCGGCAGATCGGAGTCAGACAGAGACAGGGGTGGGAGGGAGGCCACTGAGAGGAAGGAGCCACGGCCTAGGGGTGTGGGCCGCCTCTGAGGATGGGAGAAAGTGGGGGGGTGTCCTGCGGTGGAGCCCCCAGAAATGACCTGCCCTGCCGACACCTCCCGCCAGCCTCACAGGATTGATGTGAGCTTTGTTGGAAGCCACCAAGTGTGTGGAATTGGTTACAGCGGCAGCAGGGTAATGCCCTGGTTCGCCATCACTCTCTCCTGCTCCGTGTCTGCTGGCAGTACACACAGCATCAGCCAGCCCGGCCTCCCCTCACTCTTCCCTTCAGTGACCTCTGGCCTACTCCAGTCATCCGCTCCCTTGGTCCAGCCTAGACTTCCTAGTAATTGCAAGCCCTCTAGAACCTTCACTTTCACGACTCTGACTCTGATCACCACTTCCCATTTCCTGGTGCTCTCTCTAGTCCCCGGATTCCAGTCACCCTTCCACCACATGGCTCCTCCGACCTTGATAACCATTCTCTTCCTCTGATCACCATCCTTTCCCCTGATCACCATCCTCTCTCCCTGATCACCATCTTCTCCTCCTGACCACCATCCTCCCCCATAACCACCATCCTCTCTCCCTGATCACTATCCTCTACCCCTGATCACCATCCTCTCTCCCTGATCACCATCCTCTCTCCCTGATCACCATCCTCCCCCTGATCACCACCCTCTCCCTGACCACCATCCTCTCCCCTGATTACCATCCTCTCCCTAATCATCATCCTCTCCCTGATCACCATCCTCTCCCCTGATCACCACCCTCTCCCTGACCACCATCCTCTCCCCTGATTACCATCCTCTCCCTGGTCACCTTCCTCCCCCTGATCACCATCCTCTCCCTGATCACCATCCTCTCCCCTGATCACCATCCTCTCTCCCTGATCACCATCCTCTCCCTGACCACCATCCTCTCCCTGACCACCATCCTCTCCCCTGATCACCATCCTCTCCCCTGATCACCATCCTCTATCCCTGATCACCATCCTCTCCCCCTGACCACCATCCTCTCCCCGATCACCATCCTCTCTCCCTGCTCACCATCCTCTCCTCCTGATTACAATCCTCCCCCTGATCACCATCCTCTCTCCCTGATCACCATCCTCTCCCCTGATCACCATCCTCCCCCTGATCACCATCCTCTCTCCCTGATCACCATCCTCTCCCCTGATCGCCATCCTCTCCCCTGATCACCATCCTCTCCTCCTGATCACCATCCTCCCCCTGACCACCATCCTCTCCCCTGATCACCATCCTACCCCTGATCACCATCCTCTCTCCCTGATCACCATCCTTCCCCTGATCACCATCCTCCCCCTGATCACCATCCTCTCCCTGATCACCATCCTCTCCTCCTGATCACCATCCTCCCCCTGATCACCATCCTCCCCCTGATCACCATCCTCTCCCCCTGATCATCATCCTCTCCCCTGACCACCATCCTCTCCCTGATCACCATCCTCCCCCTGATCACCATCCTCTCCTCCTGATCACCATCCTCTTCCTCTGCCCCAGTTTCCATGTGGGGGCCGGTTCTCACCTCCAAAGGCCATCGCGATTGGAGGACAGCAAGGTCCCCTGGGGAACGGACCTGCGGTGCCATGACAGGGTATGCGGTTATTATGCCCCATTCCTTTTCTAGAGCAGTGATCGGCAAACTCATTAGTCCACAGAGCCAAACACCAACAGTACAATGATTTTTTTTTTTGAGAGCCACATTTTTAAAACTTAAACTTCTTCTAACGCCACTTCTTCAACATAGACTCGCCCAGGCAGTGGTATTTTGTGGAAGAGCCACACTCAAGGGGCCAAAGAGCCACATGTGGCTCAAGAGCCACGGTTTGCCAACCACGGTGCTAGCAGGACCTTTACTTCCATGTGCCAGAGAAGTAAATAGGGAAAGGGGGGAAAAGGGGAAGACCAGGCCTGTCAGGGTGACTGGATATCGGGGACTCAAAACACCCCACATCTCTCAGGGACAGTAGAAACCTAGAGGCCGGGTGACCCATGGACTTCTCCCCAGTGCATCTGAGGGCGGTCCGGTGGCTGTGGTCTCAGTCTCCACGTGCATAATGGGGGGGTTGGGGGGGGTGGGTGGGGAATATACGTAGCTGCGAGCTGAACCCTGACACTGGGACCTGGTCTGTGGAGTAAGAGCTGCTGTGGTCGGTGAAAGGTGAGACAGAGGCCGAGAACCAGGACACAGGCTTTACTAGAGGAGAAGGACCCGCTGGGCTGTCTCACAAGAGGAGAGCAGCAGCACGTGCAGAGGGGACCATGCTTTTTGAGCGGAGGAACAGGAAGGGCTTAGGGTGCTCGGCACGGATTGGCGGCTTCGTATAAGGCACGGGAGTAGGCACTTAGGGACTTAGGAATCAAGGGCTTAGGGTGTTTGGCAGGTGCTGATGGGTGGGTCAGTGTACAGTCCATATAAGGTGCCTGGTTAGGTGCTCAGGAATGTCCAAGCGGCAGGTGCAGTTACGTCATTCTCCGCCCACCAGCTGGGGGAAGGGAGGATCTATCAGTGGGAGGAGCCCGTGGGAGTAAGTGAGCAGCAATGATGCAGCCCCAGGAGCTCGGGGGGGGGGGGGGGGGGCATGGGATGCAAGGGCAGCGCCTCCATCGCACCCCACGCACCTGGGCCGGGGGTGGCGGGGCCGCCCGTGCAGCTGCTGTGCCCGGTGCCGCGTCTCCACCGGAGGGTACAGCACCGTCGCTGGGACGGGCGTGTGTTGAATGTGAACTGGCTCATGGCCACCAGGAAAGAAAAGAACGTGCATCTACGAGGCCAAGGGATACACACCGGCCCTGCCTGGCCACGAGGCTGTGCTGACTCTTCTCTGACACCAGGCCTGCCATTCGCATCACCTGTGGGAGCAGAACGTCAGGCTGTGGAGGGCCCCCTGGGAATGCACAGGGATGACCTTTCATTACCATCAGCTGAGCTCAAGGCGCTGGCAGAGCCACGCCCTGGGAACGGGTTTCCCCAAAGTGTGGGAGAGGGTGAGCAGTACAGATTTTCTATCTTTATCCAGGTGCTGGGAATGAGGAGCGAAAAGGACCTTGACTTACCCAGGTCTGGATATGCTAAATCCCAGGAGTGAGGGAATGAATAGGGCCTGGGCACACCCAAAACTCCTTTGACCTTAACCCCCCTCTGGAGATCAATAAAGGCACTGTGCTGTCAGTGGTGGGTGTGACTGTCTCTCCATCAGAGTGGCAGCTCCCCACCTGGGTCCCAGCTTGAATCTATTTCTGTGTCTTGGTCTCTTTCCCCCCCACACTTTAATTTCTTAATCCCCAGCTCCTCCACTCAGCAACCTGTCGCTTTCTGCGCGGGTCGTGGAAAACAGAGGAGCAGCCCCCCACAAGGTTGACCTCTGGAAACGTGGCATCAGGCTCCCTTTGACCCGGAAAGCAGGTGCGAACTCTGGTGCCCTCGTGCCCAGGGACGGGAGATAAGCACCAGGAGGACTCACAGGTGGAGGCCTGGCCACAGACAGCGATCTGCTAGGCCCCATGTTGTTGTAATTCGGAGGGGAAGCAGGAGGGTGAGAGAGCAGTCAGTACCAACCTCTGCATGTCCACGGGGACTCTGGGGTCTCAGGGAGGCCCACGTTGCTGCTGCAGCGAAGGCCGGAGAGGAAGCAGCAGAAAACCTTACACAGGAGACTTGTGCTGTTGTTTTGTGCATAGTTTTCTAGGAGGAATCTGTCTCCTTGTTGGCACCGGCAGGAAGCCCAAATGGCATGGGTTCTTTAGAAGTGGGCAAATAGCCAATGCTGGGAGAAACAAGAAAAAAAAAAATGCATAAAACCATAAGGGGAGCGTAAGCAGGTATGAACACTGGCATTGTGGGATGGAGGAGGACCCTGGAGGCAGCACCGGGAGGCGGTGGCCAGGGAAGCAGCGGTGCCTAGGGAGAGAGGGGGGGGAGGGAGGCAGGCATGGAGGGGGGAGAAGGAGGAAGGGGAAGGGAGGGAGAGAAGAAAGGAGCGGGGGAGAGACAGCAGCACAAAGGGAAGCAGTGCAGGTGGACCACAGCCAGCAGGTGCGGGTAAGATGGCAGGTGTGGGGAGGAGGGGAGCACCGAGGCCTGAGAAGCTGAAATGAATGAGTGGCTGGGCTGGGAGAGGGGAATTGATGAATCTGTGGCGAAGCTGAGTGATAGAAAAGACGGATCTAATTCAAGAAACTGTCAGCGTCTTTTCCCAACACAAAATCAATTGTGTTTAGGAAAGAAAATTACAAAGTTCTCCTAAAACTTGTTGGTGAAAGTAACTTTTGCCCTAGCAGGTTTGCTCAGTGGTTAGAGCGCCACCAGCCCATGGACTGAAGGGTCTTGGGGTTGATTCCAGTCAAGGGCATGTACCTCATTTGCAGGTTTGATCCCTGGCCCTGGGCTGGACGAGTGTGGGAGGCAATTAATCAATCTCTCGCTCTCTCTCTCTCTCTCTCTCTCCCTCTCTCTCTCTCTCTCCCCCCCCCCCCACCCTTTCTAAGAATCAGTGGAAAAAATATCCTTGGATAATGATTAACAACAGTAACAAAAAAGAGTAACTTTTATCACTTCTTTTTAGAAAATTAAGCTTGTTCATTTTAGACATTTTGTAAAATATAAATTAGTAAAAATAAAACACACCCATAACTCTACCACTCAGAGATGAATACCATTCCTATTTTGATGTTTACTATCCAGAGGTTTTGTGAGCACGCATTTTATTTTAGTGAAAATGGGATCGAGCTGAGCGAGACAATTTCTTCCAACAATGTGGCCTTTTCATCTGTGAGAAGAGCAGTGTGCTCACCTAAAGTCACATTCGATTTCTTTCTTTATAAAAAAAATATATATATATATTATTGATTTTTTACAGAGAGGAAGAGAGAGGGATAGAGAGCTAGAAACATCGGTGAGAAACATAAATCAGCTGCCTCCTGCACACTCCCTACTGGGGATGTGCCCGCAACCAAGGTACATGCCCTTGACCAGAATCGAACCTGGGACCCTTCAGTCTGTAGACCGACGCTCTATCCACTGAGCCAAACCAGTTTTGGCTTTTTTTATTTTATTTTATTGATTTTTTTACAGAGAGGAAGGGAGAGGGACAGAGAGTTAGAAACATCGATGAGGGAGAGTCATCGATCAGCTGCCTCCTACACACCCCCTACTGGGGATGTGCTCGCAACCAAGGCACATGCCCTTGACTGTAATCGAACCTGGGACCCTTCAGTCCACAGGCCGACGCTCTATCCACTGAGCCAAACCGGTTTCGGCTTCATTTGATTTCTAACAGGAACGCAATGAATGGCAGAACATCGCGTCCGGGATTATTTTTTAAGTGTGAGTCCCCATCCTATGTTATTCTGGAGTGTCCTCTATCCCTGAGTGAAGCCGGGTCCGGGCGCTCAGCCCGGCTTCCTTTCCCTCTGCACACCCCACAGCCTCCTGACGTTATCAGCGGCTGCTCCGGCTGACCCACATAGCTAACTTATTTTTATGGAGCCTTTTTCTGGAACAAAAAAAAAAAAGTTCTGGGCCGTGGCCCACAAGAACAGGAAGTGCTCTCGGGCTGGAGAATGGCAGGGCCGACACCGCCCACCTCCCAGGCTCTGCCGCGGGGCCTGTGCTCGCTGCCCGTGCCTTCAGCTCCAGTCCCCTGTGAGCCTGGAGGGAGGACTGGAATAGACACTGTGAGGCCAGGTGACAAATGGCGTACACATAGTGACCCAACGTCGTCCTGCCTCCTCACTAACCATGAAATTTGGGGCAAGTTACTTCCATTCTCTGGGCCTCGGTCTCCTTTCCACGGCTAATGGCTCTGCCAGAAAACAGTGGCAACACTGACTGAGGCCAAATCTGTGCAGAGGTGACTCCTGGTGCAGAGGTGCACGCTCAAAGTGAGAGCGCTTATGGCCACCACAGCGCCTGGATAGGTCGCTCAGAACATATGCAGCCTTATAACCAAAGCACTGACAATAGCAATACCCTCCTGATGAGATACTATCACAGCCAAAACTGGTTTGGCTTAGTGGATAGAGCATCAGCCTCTGGACTGAGAGGTCCCGGGTTCGATTCCTTCCGGTCAGGGGCATGTACATTGGTTGCAGGCACATCCCCAGTGTGTGTGTGTGTGTGTGTGTGTGTGTGTGTGTGCAGGAGACAGCTGGTCGATGTTTCTGGCTTTCTGTCCCTCTCTCTTCCTCTCTGTAAAAAACCAATAAAATATGTTAAAATAAATAAATAAATAATTATTGGCACTTTTAAAATAAACAAGTAAATAAATTAAATTAAATACTATCACAGTTAAACATCCTACATCATAAGAGAGGAATATGCTAATTATCCATTACGCTGTGAGGCATACCGACCGACCCCATAGCGACCGGATCGTGGACCTGCAGGAGAGCGAGGCCGTAAGCTGTGAGGGGGGCGGGGAGCTACAGGAGGGCGGCAGTGAGCTACTGGTGCAGGGATTCGTGTGCAGGGCTACTGTCTCCTATAAAAAGAAATATTTAGCCAAAACCCGTTTGGCTCAGGGGATAGAGCATCGGCCTGAGGACTGAAAGGTCCCAGGTTCGATTCCGGTCAAGGGCATGTACCTTGGTTGCGGGCACATCCCCAGTGGGGGGTGTGCAAGAGGCAGCTGATAGATGATTCTGTCTCATCGATGTTTCTGACTCTCTATCCCTCTCTCTTCCTCTTGGTAAAAAAAATCAATAATATATATATATATATATATATATATATATATATATATTTTTTTTTTTTTTTTTTTTTTTTTAAAGAAATATTTAGTAAATGTAAGTCTTGCCTTTAAGGAAAGGCAGTGGCTGCCTGATGGAAGAAGGTGTGGTCCCGGGGAGGCTGCCCAGTGAGGGAGGTGAGGGCAAAAGACACCGGGACCAGGAAAACTTCCCAGGAGCACTTCCTGGAGGAAGAGGGGGTGAATGGGCACCATGGCAAATACTGGTTACCTCCTCATCCCTTGGTCTTTTAGCTATTACATACGTAGCTTTGAGATAACGTACTATGTTACGGGGATTGGCCTGTAAGTGTGCCCTGAGCTGCAAAATACCGACATGCTGGGGGAAATCACATGAGTCAAAGCAATCTTCATCGTATTGATATCCCCCCATCTACCGTCCATGTGGGAAATAATTGCATCGCATACACAGACTCTGCAGCAAAACAGACGGTGCCTCATAGAGGGGCTGGCTCATGACTAACACTGTTGAATGATCGGGAAGTCGTCTCCATCACTGTGATCATACTCATCACCAAAATGCTCGCCACCTGTGCCAATCCTCCCTGCTCAGAACTTCCGAGCAGAGCAGAAGGTTAACAGACAGAACCGGCACGCATCAGATGGCAAGGAGAACCACTCTAAGGCAGCATTCTACCCAGGCCTGGGCGTGCATGAGCTCCCGCGGAAACAGGAGCTGGTTCCCGGATGTGGGCGGTTGGAGCTCCAGGTGACAGTAGACGTGAGAGTAGAAGCAGGTGGCTGTGGCGCCATCCCTCTGGATCTGCATTGACCATGTCTGTTACGGCAAAATGGTGCTGGTGGCCTTAGGCAGTGTTCAAATGGAGAAGAGAAGGAGGCTCTTCTGACTTTATTTTATTTATTATTTTTAAATACATTTTAATTGATTTCAGAGAGGAAGGGAGAGGAAGAGAGAGATAGAAATATCATGATGAGAGGGAACCATTGACTGGCTGTCTCCTGCACGTTGGACCTAGTCTGCAACCAGGCACATGCCCTTGACCGGAATTGAACCTGGGACCCTTTGGTCCACAGGCCGATGCTCTATCCACTGAGCCAAACCAGCGAGGGCCTGATTTTATTTTTGCTTATTATTTACTACAACAGCATTGCAGTAAGGATAGACCAAGTTTAATTCCTCTGTTCTACCAAGCTTCAGATCTAATATGCATCGGGAAAGGTCATGGGAAAATGAAGAGTTTATGTGTCACCAAGATTTGACCTTTACATAAGAGCCACTAATGTTACTTTGCTTTTATTACAACCTTCTGTGGGAAGAGGCAATAATGATATGAAAAACAGCATTACATCATGGAGGATCTCCTCAATTATGAATAGGAGCCTCAGTCTCAGAGCTCACAGGGTGCTACCTCAACTGGACTCCAATTTGGCTGGTGTGAACCCTTCTCCCAGGCTGTCTCCGAGAGCCACCATGTCCCAGTTGGTGGAAGGAACTTCGAGTTGAAAAGACAACACCTAGAATGGTGCTTGTTTTTTAAAAAAATATATATTTTATTGATTTTTCACAGAGAGGAAGGGAGAGAGATAGTTAGAAACATCGATGAGAGAGAGTCATTGATCATCTGCCTCTTGCACACCCACTACTGGGGATATGCCTGCAACCAAGGTACATGCCCTTGACCGGAATTGAACCTGGGACTCTTCAGTTCGCAGGCCGACACTCTATCCACTGAACCACACCGGTTTTGGCGGTGCTTGTTTTTATAAAACTGTCCATATACGGTGTAACACTGCAATGCTATGAATTTAGACATTCAAGAACCAGGAAATTCCAGGGCTAAGGTTCTTATGTTGATTCAGCCTTATAGCACATTTAATATGTTTATTATAAGTCCTAAGAACACAAACCGTGATGTGATATGATATTGTAAGACTTTCAAAGGGAAAACAGAGGGAACTAACGTATGGCTGGAAAGTTCAAATGAATGTTGCTATGGAAATCCTTAGGCTTTGATGACATTATATATTTTTTCTGGGTTAGGTAGAAGGTGTATGAAAAAAAAAAAAAGAGATAATTTTGCTGAAGTCAAATCCCTAAATTACAGTTTTTTGAATCAGGAAGCCTTCGGTCTAAGTTCTTGCAAAAACCCCAATTTAGTGCTTCTTCTGAAATGCATTCTTTAAATCTTCATGACTTCAGATTGGCTTGATTTCCCCCTTCCTCCATTGGGAGTACATTCCTGCCAAGTTGGAAGTTCCTAACAATCATTTTTCTGAATGACATAAATGCCAAAAAAATCTCAACCGTCTGTCTGCAATAGGAAAAATTATATTTCTTTCTCCGTCGTTTTACTGCAGGCCCATGAAGCTATTTTTATAAACCTCTATTTTTTTTTTCTTCATGTGGGGGGGAAAGTTCAATACAAATATGCTGGCTTAAAACCCAAAGCAAATCCCTCTAAGAAGGTCTTCAGTAAATGAGTGACTGTAGTATGGTCTTACATAGTACGCTTAATGTCATTACTTAAATACAATAACTTTGCCCTAACCGGTTTGGCTCAGTGGATAGAGCGGCAGCCTGTGGACAGAAGGGTCCCAGGTTCGATTCCGGTCAAGGGCATATACTTTGGTTGCGGGCACATCCTCAGTAGGGGGTGTGCAGGAGGCTGCTGATCAATGTTTCTCTCTCATTGATGTTTCTAACTCTCTATGCCTCTTCCTTGCTCTCTGTAAAAAAAAAAAAAAAAAAAAAAAAAAAAAAAAAAAAAAAAAAAAAAAAAAATCAATAAAATATATATTAAAACAAACAATAACTTTTTTGACCTTCACTTGAGTGACTTGGCCAAGGAGACTAAACTTCCTTTTCCCAAAGTAAAACTGACAGGAGTGTATGAGGTCGACTCCGGCGCCTCATCTGTCTGCCCAGCAAAGCTTACCGATGCTTTTCTTCAGGTACACGTCCTGCCCTTGGAGATCTTCCCGGTGTGTGTGTGTGTGTGTGTGTGTGTGTGTGTGTGTGTGTGGAATGTTGATTTGGACCAGCCGTGCCCTGAAGTCAGATGTGGCGGGAGAGGAAGGTGTATGTGTGAGTGGGAGGGAGGGGTGGCCACCTTCTCTACCTGGGGCAGAACTGACACCTTATTGCAGTAGAAGAGGGTCAAACCAAGCAGAACGGGGGTGGGGGGTGGGGGGGCAAAGAGCAGCCTGCGGCCTGAGGGTGACGGGTGAGGCCAAGGTGAGCCCTGTGCTGAGCAGGAGGTGAGAGGCACGCCTCGCCTCGTCTTCCTCCCAGTCCCAGGAGCGCAGGCCTGTAGGTCCAGGGTAAGCCCTCTGACCCTGTGAGGTACCTCATTGTCTTGAGCCTTTCCATGTTAACGTTAACTTTATAGCTAACTTTTTATTTTTATTGTTAATCGTCACCTGAGGATATTTTTTTCTATTGATTTTTAGAGAGAGTAGAAGGGAAAGAGAGAGGGAGGAAAAGAGGGAGAGAGAGAGAGAGAGAGAGAGAGAGAGAGAGAGAGAGAGAGAGAGAGAGAGAGAGAGAGAGAAACATTGATATGAGATACATTGATTAGTTGCCTCATGCAAGGATCGAACCTGTAACCCAGGTATTTGCCCTTGACTGGGAATCGAACCCATAACCCTTCAGTGTGCAGGCCAACACTCTAACCACCGAGCAAACTCGCCAGGGCTTATGATTCTTTTACGTTTACTCTTGGTGGGAGCAGAGAACAAAGGGACGCTCACTCTGGTTCTTCCAGATAACGGGAAGCGAAGGAAACTGTGTCCCTACCATAGTCAGGCCTGCTCGGTACAGTAGGCCGCAGAGCCTTCCCCGCCGACCGGGAGGCATCCCGGCCGTTGGTGGTGGAGTCCTGCAGTAAATCAGCACACATGAGCTCAGCCCTGGTCCAGGTTGCTAATAAAGCATTTTACGATGTCCTCACTCCCTCAACACGACGTAACAAATCTATAAATTATACGCACGTCTAACCAAAGCCAGGGCTTATAACGTACGGAAAGTTTAACTCGGGGAGGCAATCCATTTCCCCAGCGCTAGGATTCCAGTTCGGAGGCCATTGCCAAGTAGCTAGGTCTAGTGGTTAGTCCACTAGAAATACATGGTGGGGGCTGGGAGGAGTCCTTTCTTTTCTCTTTTAATTTTTGGAAAAGAACTAATTGCGTTGAACGGATGTGACAGTGGGAATGTTGTTGTAGCTCTCCTGGGGATCGCAGTGTTTGCTCTGTGGGCAGCCACCTCCCAGGATCCTTTGCTGCTGGGAGCACAGGTCACTCTGTCTGAGTAACACACCCTCACTCGTGTGCAGCTGGCAGAGTGGGGCAGACACACCAGTTGTTGGCGTTGCCTGTGATGTGCTGTGTGACACGTTAGCTGTCACCTCTGAGTAACCATGTTTTCAGAAACCTTTCTTAAAGGCACGAACCTCGGGAGCAATCCTTTGAGAAGGAAATGAGACAATCCTGGCTATGTTAGTGGTGTTATGCGACTTCGAAATGTGACACCAGTAGCCAAGTTAAGACACTTTATTTTTTAAAAATATATTTTATTGATTTATTTTTACAGAGAGGAAGGGAGAGGGATAGAGAGCCAGAAACATCAATGGGAGAGAAACATCGACCAGCTGCTTCCTGCACACACCCCCACCAGGGATGTGCCTGCAACCAATGTACATGCCCTTGACCGGAATTGAACCCAAGACCCTTCAGTCCAAAGTCCAACGCTCTACCCACTGAGCCAAATCGGTTTTGGCAAGACACTTTTTAAAAAGAAACGAATGGCCAAAACCGGTTTGGCTCAGTGGATAGAGCGTCGGTCTGCGGACTGAAGGGTCCCAAGTTTGATTCCGGTCAAGGGCATGTACTTTGGTTGCGGGCACATCCCCAGTAGGGGGTGTGCAAGAGGCATCTGATTGATGATTCTCTCTCATTGGTTGTTTCTAACTCTTTATCCCTCTCTCTGCCTCTCTGTGAAAAATCAATAAAATATGTTTTAAAAAAGAAAATAATAAATAATAAAAGAAATGAATGACCATGAAATAAATATCAATAGTGCATGTTTTGGAAATTGTACAAATAGATATATACTCTATAGATCTGCCCTTGCGAGATGTTGGGAAAATCTCAGATTCCCCAGACTTCCAAAGCTCAGTGTTCTCGTCTGTAGAATGCAAACACTGGACTGGAGGATCTCGACATCATTTCAGAGGTGACATCCTCGAGCCATTGGCTGTGGAGAGCATCGCAACTCACTTAGTTTGCTTTCAACGCATCGCAGTTTGCTGAGGAGCCGAATCACAGGAGCTGAGTCACTCCAGGCCTTTATTTAGGAGGCAGAGACAGCGAGGAAGTGAGCAGTACATGACTGGATTTCCCAGGGAAAGGCCACGCCATAGACCGAGAAGACTTCTGAGTGTGTTGGGACTGTGGGCACGTGGGGGGAGTGTAAGAAGGAAGGCTGAGGCAATCCGTTACTCATGGCCTCCTCCCCTCCCCCACAGCAGCCCGTCGCTGTGTTCCCAGTGAATCCCAGCCTGAGCCCTGTGGTAACTTCATTAATTAATGTTTACATGTGGGGAAAGGGAAATCAAAGGAGAAAGTGATTTTTCTGGGTTTAAATCAGATTTCAAAAAACCTGAAATTTAGGGAGAGACTTCTAATCATAGGAGCATACGGTGGAATTAAAGTGTGGAGAGTGAATATTAGCCATTTCCTTTTCCATAAACATGAACACGAAATAACTTCAATGGGCATAAGTGTTGAGAACCATCTGTATAACCATTGTTTACAAAACCAACTCACGTGGACTGCTGTGGAAAACCAAAAAACAGAACTCGGAATCGCAAATGCAAGTTGGTTCGGCTCGCTATGAATCAGCACAGTTTACATGAACACAATGAAACTGAGGGATGGGCTGCGTGTCAGTAAATAGAAGATATTAAAGATTTTTAAATATATATATTTTATTGATTTTTTACAGAGAGGAAGAGTGAAGGATAGAGAGTTAGAAACATCGATGAGAGAGATTCATCGATCAGCTGCCTCCTGCACACCGCCTACGGGGGATATGCCTGCAACCAAGGTACATGCCCTTGATGGGAACTGAACCTGGGACCCTTCAGTCTGCAGGCTGACTCTCTATCCACTGAGCCAACCGGTTTTGGCAAGATATTAAAGATTTTGTGCAAAGGAGAAATCTCTATATATTAAGTCAGAATTTGCTGGTTTGAATGGGATTAACCAAACTGAACAGAAGAAAAGCCAAAGAAAACATACACTTCATCTGTGGATATAGTAAAAAATGCTTACATTTCCCTTGATGATGGCATAAAGCTACAGGGCAATCCAGTCCTTGCAAGGATCAGTTCTCACATATTCGCTTCATAATAAAAACACAGTCTATCACTCTGCTGAGCCTGCTGGCATACTCCACACAGACAAAGGAAACACATCCTTTGGCATCGTCTGGTTCACCATCCAGAATCTGATATATTTAATAAAACAGTGAAGCTTGGTATTACATGTCTACTGAGCAGAAACATCCCAAGAATGTAGGGAGAGAAAATAAATAAGAATATGATTGTAGTAGAGAAATTGAAGCAATGTGGAGACAGAGAACCATAAAAGTAGAAAGAAAAAAAAAAAGCAGAAATAGTTTTACATACTAACCATTTTAAGCGACTGGGAGTTAATTATATGTTGGTATTAATTTGGAAGATCATATATCCATAAATCTATACTATAACCAAGAGTCTTGTCTATCTTAAAATAGATTATTAAAATGTGCCTGGATATATATTTAAAAACAGAGTAATGCAATAATTGTGGGAGTAGCTACGGTTTCAGAAACCCTAGAGTTTGAGCATGACAATCGAGGCCAGAGGAAAGGAAGACACTGGGCAGCGGAAGGAGTGTCAACAGACTGTGCCTGTAGCATATTGGATGCTCAGTAAAATGGAAATTGGAGAGGGGCTCTGTAGGTTTCTTTCCACTCTTTTTTTTTTTTTAATATATATTTTATGATTTTCTACAGAGAGGAAGGGAGAGAGATAGAGAGCTAGAAACGTTGATGAGAGAGAAACATCGACCAGCTGCCTCCTGCACACCCCCCATCGGGGACGTGCCCGCAACCAATGTACATGCCCTTGACCGGAATTGAACCCGGGACCCTTCAGTCCACAGACTGATGCTCTACCACTGAGCCAAACCGGTTTCGGTGGTTTCTTTCCACTCTTGACAGCACTTAAACCTGTTATCTTTATGTCTGACCAAAGAATATAGCTGTATTAACTGTGTTTTATTTTCTGTATCTTAAAAAAAAAAAAAAGCAAAGTTTATTTTTGGAAATAACAGAGGTAGAAAAAGTGACAAAGTGAGCCAGCTAGACTATGTGGGCACAGAAAACAAGTTCCAGAGGACCCTTGGAGCTTAGGGGGAGAGGGCAAAGGGGCAAACCTTGAGGAAAGAAGAGGGAGAAAGGGTATGCTGGAGAGAGAGAGAGAGAGAGAGAGAGAGAGAGAGAGAGAGAGAGAGAGAGAGAGAGGCTATTTTCTGTCTGGGAAACTGCCCCTCCCGGGGTTAACTAATTCCTAAAGATAACAAGTAACTTGACTGCCAGTAAACCTCTGATATGCAAACCTTTCTCCCCAGGCTTCCGCAGACCTCAGTCCCCTTGTCCTGGCCGCATGTCTTCGCTGAGACCCTTAGTGATGCAGGGACAATCATATTACAGTGGCAGTTCTGGATGGCCCAGCAACCTTTCCTATTTCTTTGAAATATGAGAAATTAGTCCTCCTTCCCCAAATTAGTCCTTGGTTAGGTGCCCTGCTTTCCTCTGCCCAGTGGAAGAGCATGCGATGAAACCACGTGAGCTGGCCAGTTTCCCTGAAATGTGGTTCTTGCATCATCTTTCCAAGGATCAAAGATGTTTGAGCTGCCCAGTTGGCGTGGCTCAGAGGTTGAGCATTGACCTATGAACCAGGAGGTCATGGTTCGATTCCTGATCAGGGCACACGGCCAGGTTGCCAGCTAGATCCCCAGTGTGGGGCATGCAGGAGGCAGCAGATCAATGATTCTCTCTCATCGTTGATGTTTCTGTCTCTCCCTCTTCCTTCCTCTCTGAAATATATATATATATATATATATATATATATATATATATATATATATATATATATATATATACTGGAGCTGATTTATCCTGTCTTGGGCACCTGGAAGAAACAATCATTAGCTCTTACTGCCTAGATTTTCCAGCTGTCCCTGTGGTTCTGTCTTTCCTTTGATTTCGTGAGCTACCTCATAAGCTTCCAGCAAAGTCCTTAAATTAAAGTTGGTTTCAGGGCTTGCATCCACAAAATCCCAACCCATACTCGGGAATACAGTGTGTAGCGATCCTTTATGCAGACTCGACTGCTCACCTAAGTGCACCGGGATCCCTGACAGTTCAGGCTGTGCTCAGAGAGTTGTGCGTGTAGGCTTTCCGTTCAGCGTTTACTGACGCATAGAATGGGCTTCTAGTCTTCTCTCGGGTCCTCTTCACCCCACTCTGTAAGTTTACTCCACAGGCCAGGCTTTGATGTAGACATTCCGGTTTAAGGAGAACTTGTCGGGCACTCTGTACTTCAGGGGATGGAACCAGTGTGCTGAGCTAAAGCACTTGGTATGCAAGGGTGGACTCCCTGTGGGCCCTGCCCTCTAGGAAGCTAGAGCCAGATAAAGCCTGTGTCTCCTTCTAGAGTAGAGGCTCAGCCAGGGCTCGCGGCTCTCACTGGAGGGTGAGGCAGCCGGCGTCCATGAACAAGTTCTACTTCTTTCCCTCACCACCATCTCTGTCTGTCCCTTTGGATCTGTTACCTCACACCTGGTGGATGTGGCTGCCCATGCAGAGGAGTGGAAACATCGGAGACTCACCCTGACCGGTTTGGCTCAGTGGATAGAGCGTTAGCCTGCAGACTGAAGGGCCCCAGGTTCGATTCCGGTCATAGAGCATGTACCTTGGTTGTGGGCACATCCCCAGTAGGAGGTGTGCAGGAGGCAGCTGATCGATGTTTCTCTCTCATTGATGTTTCTAACTCTCTCTCCCTCTCCCTTCCTCTCTGTAGAAAATCGACAAAATATATTTTAAAAAGAAAAGAAAACATCGGAGACTCAAGTCAGGCTTCTGGTAGAAAAACACGAAGTAAGCCTTGGGCCCACTCAGGGTTGAGGCTGTTCAGATGTGACTTGAGGACTTTGCTAGAAGATGGGACCAGCGCGCCAAGCAGTGATCAGGTGCCTTGCTCTATCTTATGAATCTCATGACTAAGTATAGGATTGGGGTATTACTGGCTTTCTAGCCAGATATCATTGTTACTATCACCACCTTCAGCTCCGTCAAAACACACTCTTGTGCCTGTTAAGCTGTCATCTAGGTGGGTGGTGTCTGTGCCATACTGGCTGTACTTTTGATATTTTGAATATCATCTCTTGTGTCCTTAATACCATACCAGTGCCTCTTAAACACAATGTTTATATATGACTAGTGCACATTAAAAGGGAATTAATTAGAGGAAAGATTTTAATATTGCTATTTGCCCTTTCTCTGTAATAGAAGTGCAAGAGATGAAATAAATTTAGTAAAATGTATATGAAAATCTTCTTCCGGTCAGGGGCACGCCATGGGACCCAAAGTCAAGTCCCGGCCCACCCACATGCACCTTGAAATCACATGAGACCCAGACCTAACTGTCCTCACCCCCATTGGGTGAGATCTATACCCAGGTGGCCCACCCCATCAAGCCCTGCCAGGTGGGAGTCAGAGCCTGAGGTTCCCCCATCAAGCCCTGCTGGGTGGGCAGGGGAAGCAGCCTCAGGTCCCCCGATATGGGCTGGCAGCACGCAGCTTCATGTCCCTGCTGATCACTCGTTATGGCTCATTACTGGAGCTCCACCTCTGCTGAGGGCCCAGCATCTTGTGTTGCAGGAACCCAGCCTCCGCTGTGTGTGCAGCCATCTTGTGATGGTGTAAGGGTCAATTTGCATTTTCCCTCTTTATTATATAGGATAGGTGGCAAAACATGGTTACAATTGTTCATATTTCCCAGTTCTGCACTCTTTTTAAAAAAATATATTTTTTAAATTGATTTCAGAAAGGGAAAGAGAGAGACAGAAACATCAATGATGAGAGAGAATCATTGATTGCCTGCCTCCTGCACACCCACACTGGGGACCAAGCCCATAACCAGGATACGTGCCCTGACCAGAAGTTGAATTGTGACTTCTTTTTGGTTCATAGGTCAACGCTCAACCACTGAGCCACACTGGCTGGACTCCACACTCCACAGTGTGTCTTCCTCCCTGCAGAAGTGAAGACCACTTTCCCACTCTCTGAATCTAGGCCTGGCTGCTGATTTTGCTTTGGCAATATGATGCGGCAGAAGTGATGGTGAGACAATTCCAGCCGTAGGCTTTAGGAGGCCTGCTGTGCTTCTACCCTGCTGGGACTCCTGCTGTTGCCATGCGGACGAGTCCAGGCTAGCCTGCGGGAGCACGTGGGGCTCTGTGGCCCAGAGCTGAGCCAGCCCGGTGGTCCCAGCTGAGGCCCTGGGCATGTGAACGCCCAGCCAGGAGGGACCAAGCTGATCGGTAGCCGCAGACTCACGAAGGCCATAGTAGAACTGCAAACAGAGTCTGAACTGCTTGCTCTGGAATCATGAGCTATAGAAATGGTTGTGCTAAACCACATTTTTTAAAAGATAATATGTATTTTTATTTATTTATTATGATCATTATTTTTGTTAATCCTCACTAGATGATTATTCCGATTGATTTTAGAGAGTGGAATGGAGGGAGGAATAGGGGTAAGGAAAGAGAGAGAGAGAGAGAGAGAGAGAGAGAGAGAGAGAGAGAGAGAGAGAGAGACATTGATGGAGA
The DNA here is from genome assembly GCF_014108245.1 of Pipistrellus kuhlii. Lineage (NCBI taxonomy): Eukaryota > Metazoa > Chordata > Mammalia > Chiroptera > Vespertilionidae > Pipistrellus > Pipistrellus kuhlii. The sequence continues at coordinate 9,506,105 of NW_023425524.1, forward strand.
GAGCTACATCAATTACCCCCTAAGGGTGAGGAGCTGCAATCCAAGTACATGCCTTTGGCTGGAATCGAACCCTTGGGCTAACGCTCTAACCACTGAGGTAGTGGGCCAGGGCCATGATTTTGAAGTAGTTTGTTATGAAATAACAGTAATTGCTAACTGGTGCAATATATAACTTATTATTCACAATAAAAGTAGACTTAGCAAGCAATGAAGATGCTGTGAAAAGCATCAACATCCTTAACACTGGGATCTCTAAGCAGAGGCCTGTGGGTCCTGAGCTGTGCCTGTGAAATGATCCTGGGGAGCATTTTCCATTTCACCCTCTGCAGATGCTGCGTTGTGATAGTTGTATTCCTCTGTCGTTCCAAATGCAGAGAAACACAATTAAAGACGTGTGTTCTGTCCTTCCCTCTTGCAGCCACCGTATAAGCACCGGCCGTCAAAATCAAGTTCAATCCCTTTGTGACTTCTGACCGGAGCAAGAACCATAAAGGGCATTTCCGTGCACCTTCCCATATTCAAAGGAAGATTATGTCTTCTCTTTCCAAAGAGCTGAGACAGAAGTACAGTGTTCAGTCCACTCGCATCCGAAAGGATGATGACGCTCAGGTTGTCCAAGGGCATTACAAAGGGCATCAAATGGGCAAGGTAGCCCCTGTGTACAGAAGACATGCCAGGCACACTGAGCGAGCGCAGCAGGAGAAAGCTAACAGAACCACTGTTCATGCGGGCATTCGCCCCAGCATGGCGGTGGTCACTAGGCTAAAGCAGGACAAAGACCACAAAAGATCCTCGGACGTAAAGCCAAGTCTCGCCAAGTAGGAGAGGAAAATACGAGGAAGACACAAGTGAGAAGATGCAGGAATAAAGTAATCTTATACACAACTTCCATTACAAACTTAAATGAAAAAAAAAAAAGACACGTTCTTTCCCCATAAATAAAACTTTTGTGCATTAGCATTACAATATCCCAGTTTAATCAGGTTATCTGTTGAGTATAGACTCAACAAAGCCAACAGGTCATGTGTTGAGAGTAGATTCTGAAACATGAGCATCAACTTCTAAGTCATGGCCATGGCTTTATATGGTCCCACTTTTGCTGCTAGAGTGGGATGATATAAAGAAAATTCCTTAAGCTTTTGACTGGCACAATATTCCTTGTCCATTGGAGACTTGGTATAAGCTAATCACAAATCCCTTCTAAAGAGCTGAGAACACGGGGTAGATTAAAGGTACCCACAAAGGACTGTCCCATAAGGAGAATGGCTTAGTAAACATATCACCTAAGACATAAATATCCCCCAATGAGTATTGTTGAAGAAATAATCAGTTGAAAGCGCAAATGATCACACTGAATCAATGGTAATATATTAACTATGGTGAAAAATGTAAACTTTACACAGAAGCTTGAAGAGAAATATTGAGAGCTACTTCATATATAAGAGAGAGGCACTGACGGGGTACCCAGCCTGGCTAAGCTTTGAGTCAGGCTTCTAGACAGACTTATTTAGTCACCCATTGGATAGCAACTTTTTTCCCCCCTGAAATAAAATAATGATTTGCCCATGCCACCAAACTTCATGATGTCTATTTCATGACATATGTGTACTTCATGTAAATAAATATTTATATTCTGATATTCAAAACACATTTAATTATGAAAACCACAAACTAAGACTTATTCTTAGTTTGAAGTGCGCAGTTCAGAGGTAGTGAGCATATTCCCAGGCCATTCTGGTGATTTTTAAGGATTAAATGACATGAAGTTTTACAAAAGCAGGAGCATTGGGAAAAACACCGTGAAGCCTCTGAGGGGAGGCTCATGGGTTGCTGGGGCAACATGTGGCCAGCCTGTGACTCTTATTTTGCAGGAGGGCTCTCCCTGGGAATGTTTACCCACAGGCGGTGTGACTCCTGAGTTGGATGAGATAATGATTTTTCCAGTTCAGAAGTCCCAGGGCTGCCGCTTTGAATCCTGCTCATGCGTTCCATATTTACTGATTCAGCTCCCAGTCCGGCCAGCACCCTGCAGGGACCACGAGTGTGGTGTCCAACGGGACCAGGAGGCCTCAGAATTTCTTACCGTCAGGGGCTCCCTCTGACAGCCTGGCTCCGTTCTGCCAGACAGAACCCTGAGGCTGGGGAGGGCTCTCTTTGTTCTCTCCCCGTGGACTTTGGTATCCGACAGCCTGGGTCCCATCCCAGCTGTCACTTCCTTTCCCCCTGTTTCCTCCTCGGGGACAATAACGCTGCCTGAGTCACAGGGCTGCTGTGAGGATCAGAGAACGATGCGAGAAAATGTTCAGACTCCCCATCGAGAGTGTGCTTTGATGTTCCCATTCTCACTGCTCTATGGAGTGTCCCAGGCGCAGACCTCTCCTTCATCCTTCTACCTGTCACCGATGGCCAGAAAAAAGTACATGCCTGGCTAAAACCGGTTTGGCTCAGTGGATAGCACGTCGGCCTGCGGACTGCAAGGTCCCAGGTTTGATTCCGGTCAAGGGCAAGTACCTTGGTTGCGGGCATATCCCATTAGGGGGTGGGCAAGAGGCAGCTGATAGATGTCTCTCTCTTGTCGATGTTTCTAAGTCTCTATCCCTCTCCCCTTCTCTGTAGAAAAAAAAAATCAATAATATATATATATATATATATATATATCAATATTTTTTTTAAAAGTACAGGCCTGGCCCTCTCTTCTGCCCGGGCTCCTCCCGGTGAGACAGTTTTCCAGATCTAGAGGATCGTGTGAACAAGTCTAACTCCACCTTCCTTGTCTCAAGGAATGCCCTTCATAGGAGCTTGCTTCCTTGAAAGGACCCTCAGCACCACCACCACCACTGGCAATTGAGACTTATATAACTAATCAATATTTTAATCTCACTTATTATTAGGAGACATTAAGGAGAAAGAAGGCAGTGGAAAGGTGAGGGAGAAAAAAAGGGGACAGAGATGGAAGAAGGCTAGAGGGGAGGAAGGATGCTAACTGGGGGAAGGAAGGCAGGCAGAGGACAAGGAGGAGGAAGAGGAGCAGAAACGGCTCTGGAGAGATGCATTAACAGAGACTGGCGTGAGAGGCTAAGGTGGAGACAGGGAGACAGTGAGAGGAAGTTGGGGAGAGGATTGCCTGTATCCTCTGATGTCACGGAGGCCGGGAGTGCTCGCTATGGAAGCGAAATGAGAGTGTGGAGAGACAGCAGGAGACTCGGCCTGTCCCACCTGGTGTGCCTTGGCCATCTCTTCTAACGACTTTCCTTCCAAAGGCTAAGCTGCTTTTAAACCGTGGCTCATTGTGTGGGGGGCTGTTTCTCTGTTTCCTGAGTGGAGGAGCTGGGGATTAAGAAATTAAAGAGAGAGAGAGAAAAAAAGAGAGATCAAGAAGCAAAAATAGATTCAAGCTGGGATCCGGGTGGGAGGCTGTCACTCTGATGGAGAGACAGTCACACCCACCACAATCAACACAACGCATTTATTGATTTCCAGAGGGGGGTTAAGGTCAAAGGAGTTTTGGGTGTGCCCAGGTCCTATTCATTCCCTCATTCCTGGGATTTAGCATATAAAGACCTGGGTAAGTCAAGGTCCTATTCCTTCCTCATTCCCAGCAGATGGATAAAGATAAGAAATCAGTACTGAAAACAGTCTCAGACATTTTGGGGAAACATGTTCCCAGGGCGTGGCTCTGCCTACGCCTTGAGTTCTGCTGATGATAATTAAGGTCCATGGGCATTCCCAGGGGGCCATCTACAGCTCATAGCACTACAGCTTATTACTTAACCTTCAGGGGTTCCTCTGAATGAGATCCTATGGCAGTCAACGAAGGAAGAAGCATTATCTGCATTTTAACTCCAGGGCTCAGAGCACAAAGTGTCCATGCACCCATGGTGGGGTCTGAAATATGGTAGCACTCATACTTGGGTAAAAACTGCTGTTTGAATTTTAACCTTGCTATCTGACTTCTACCTTCGATTGCTTGCTTAAACAATAGGGTAGTTACAGGAGATTGACTCCCACTGACTCAGTAGCTTCAGGGGTAGAAACTGTAGATAATCTTTAGTTCTGCTTTTGTATTATGGGCAAGATAGGGCCACATCTAATGTCAAGCAGATGTGACTGGGAACCAACCCTGCAGGCCGTCCCCAGTCTTTAGAATTTAGTCCTGAGGGGCCAATCAGGGTTAGCCGAGGCAGTGACATCACCGACCTGAATAAAACTCCTGGACTGGGCGATATTCGCTCTCTTCCGCCATGCTGCCGGCATGAGTGGGATAGCCTATGCTAGCATGGAGATGGCTCTTTTGTTTATTGCATCGGACTCGGCTCCCTGGTGGTCCTTGGGGATCATGACTGGAATCCCCAGCCAGGACCATGAGGGACCCCCGATCCGGAGAGCCTGACTGGCCGCGGTAGGTGTGTGTTTGTCTGTGTTTTTGTGTGAGCGCTCTGGAGGGACTGCCCCTCCATCGGGGCTCTTACCTGGGTGTTTACTGGCTGCTGCGTCAGCCATGGTTTGAGTCCAGATTCGAATCTGTAATAAATTCTAGCATGCTTAATCAAATTGGCTCCGGTGGTCCATCTCTTGGGGACTCGCTTCGTAACAGGGTCCAGCCAAGCTTTAGACTGTATCCAGCCTGTGAAAGACGCCCCCAACTTGACCTTAACCCAAGCAATGATCCTACTGTTGAAGGTGTTAGGCATCCAGGTAGGGCGGCGAGGGAGGCGGCTTAGGCAGTGGCATCAGGCCGTGGCTGTCTTAGTCCTAACCAGATGCCGGCTGCGATGATCCTCAGACTCCTCTCCATAGAGGCCCTGAGCGGGGCCAGCCTGGCTGTGCTTGTACCCTAACAGCTCTGACCACTGGGTACCAAGATCTTGAAACAGGCCCTTGTTTCTACACCCGGGGTCTCGTGGCCCCCAAGAAGCATTTAGCTTCCGGACCCCATGGGGGGCATCTACCTGCCCCCTAATCCACCTGCTCCGCTGAGATGCCAGGCTTCCCATGTCGGTTTGGGTTTCTGTTCCAATTCCCCGCTGACGCCGGAGTTCCTCCTTTGCTGGCTGAGAGCTGGAGCCTTTCACAGGTCCTGCCTATGCATCCTCTTCCCACATCCTCTGGGAACCAGAGCCACCCGAACCTAGAAGGTCCGTCAGCTATACTCCGGGCACCCACCGGGCACCTATCACTGCCTCCTCCCAGCAGTGGCTCCGCCCACCCCGGTCCTCGGGGAATTGGGGAATTCGCCACTTGAGCGTGAGTCGCCTTCTCAGAGTCTCTTAGTCATTTGCTTGGATTTGCTTGTCTGTGACTCTGTCCCTTCCCAGAGGCGCCTGGTGTGTCTGGCCTGGCTGCCTTCTCCCACAGCACTGATGTGATCCTTTTGGCTTCTCCTTGTTTGGAGAAATTCTCTCGGTCTGCTCTGTTCTGTGAGGAATCCCAAGTTTACCAAAAGGTACACCCTGACTCAGCTTTTCGGGGGAATTTCTCTGCTTTGTCTCCTCCTGCCAGCCAGCCTCCCTCTTCCAATTAAAAGGACATTAATATTGGTTTTAATAGCTGGTTTGGCTCAGTAGATAGAGCGTTGGCCTGCAGACTGAAAAGTCTCAGGTTCGATTCCGGTCAAGGGCACATGCCTAGGTTGTGGGTTTGATCCCCATTGCAGGAGGAGGGGCATACAGGAGGCAGCCAATCAATGATTCTCTCATATCATTGATGTTTCTATCTCCCTCTTCCTTCCTCTCTGAAATCAATAAAATATAAAAACAGAACAAAACAAAAACAAAAAACTCACAACTGCTCTGACTGGTTTGGCTCAGTGGCGAGAGCTTCGGCCTGCGGACTGAAGGGTCCCAGGTTTGGTCCGGTCAAGGGCATGTATCTTCGTTGCGGGCACATCCCCAGGGATGTGTGTGCAGGAGGCGGCCGATCGAAGTTTCTCTCTCATCCATGTTTCTGACTCTCTATTCCTCTTCCTTCCCCTCTCTATAAAAAATCAATAAAATATATTTTAAAAACCCACACAAAAAACCCACAACCAATATTGTAATACCATTGCTTACAATTCGTAAATATATCTTTGGGGATTAATACAATGAAAGTCGAACATCATCCACTTACACTTTTTAAGCTGTTTCTGATAAGACTGTGGGCTTGCTTAATGACTATTGAGTGAATGAATGAATGAAAACAAGTTATTGATATCAATAGTAATGGTTTAAAAATTAGGGATGGTTGCTAGTACTTGTGAATGGTCAGCTAATACTTTTGTGAGCTGGTTAACCCTACTTTCAGTACAAAGTATTAGTAAGGACGAAGTGGTAGGTTTATCACAGCCCAGACAATTCATTTTTAAGAGAACGTAGTTTTGCAGTCATCCCTGGTACCTTGCCCTGTAGTTAGTCATTAAATAGTCATGCCCTCGCTGAAACCGGTTTGGCTCAGTGGATAGAGCGTCGGCCGGTGGACTGAAAGGTCCCAGGTTCAATTCCGGTCAAGGGCATGTACCTTGGTTGCGGGCATATCCCAGTGGGGAGTGTGCAGGAGGCAGCTGAATCGATGTTTCTCTCTCATCGATGTTTCTAACTCTCTATCCCTCTCTCTTCCTCTCTATAAAAAATCAATAAAATATATTTTTAAAAAAATTAAAAAATTAAAAAATAAATAGTCATGCCCTTCTCATAAGGCAGGGGGAGCAAAGGACATGGTAGTTCTCAGAATACAGCGCCATTGCTGTGAAAACAGTCACTAGCGGTCAATTGATCATCTAGCCCAGTGGTCAGCAAACTCAGTCAGCAGAGCCAAACACCAACAGTACAACTGAAATTTCTTTTGAGAGCCACATTTTTAAAACTTAAACTTCTTCTAATGCCGCCGCTTCTTCAAAATGCACTCGCCCGGGCTGTGGTATTTTGTGGAAGAACCACACTCAAGGGGCCAAAGAGCCGCATGTGGCTTGCGAGCCGCAATTTGCAGACCACAGATATAGGGTACCATGTTATAATTAGGAGAAACAAGGGTTCAAAGAACACGCGTGTCTAATGTGACAGAAAAGAAAAAGTGCTTAGTTTGTCTCTTCTAACATCATTCCAAAATATCACTCTGGCTTTTTTTTTTTTTTTTTTTTTGAAATATATATTTTATTGATTTTTTAAGAGAGGAAGGGAGAAGGACAAAGAGTTAGAAACATCAATGAGAGAGAAACATCAATCAGCTGCCTCCTGCACACCCCCTACTGGGTATGTGCCCGCAACCAAGGCACATGCCCTTGACTGTAATCAAACCTGGGATCCTTCAGTCCGCAGGCCGATGCTCTATCCACTGAGCCAAACCGGTTTCGGCTACTCTTTGGCTTTTTATCCTGACCTGTGCCATGCTAGCATGTGAAGAGGTGGTTGGAACGAGTCCGGAGTTTTAGTACTTACAGCTTTTATGTGGTTTCCTCTGCATGACTTTTTGCTTGTATTTTATAATGTTGGGGCCTTTCTTATTTGAGGGAAGCCCTTCTGATAGCTCAGATTTAGTTTCCCTGAATTTTCATTTCCCTTATTATCATGAACGCCTGGGGTGCTCCAGGAGCCATCCTACCGGAGGATTTATGTCTTGATACTTTTTATTGCCATTATTATTGTTGTTTTTTTACGGTGAGGAACACTGCTGACAGTGTCTTATTTCATCGGGCCTCTTCGTGCTGATGCTGCTGTCCTCTGGGTCAGCAAGAGGTCACAGTCTGTTCGCAAACATAATCGCTGGCTCTGCCATCTGACCGTGGTTTAATTACCACCCCGCACTGGTGTGGAAGCGCTGCCTCATGCTGCTGAGAGGCATCTGTTCTAGTCCCCTCACCTTCTGGCACGTGGATGCCAAGCTATTCAGGAGAGCTGGCTGTTGAACTTGAATTGAAAGGATCGTTTTTAAGATCCAAAGAGGTTAAAACTACACAACATCGCTTACTGTCTGGTTTACCAACCTGATCGTTAAGACTTCCTCTTCTTGTCTACATGAAACAAATCCCACTTTAATAAAACAGTTCTCTCTGGTTTTGCTCTTTATCTGGGAAACAATTGACTAAAAACTCCTGTCTTCTATGTTTAAAGGTTGTAATGAGTCATTGTAGTTTTCCCTTCTTTTGGTCCAATGGTTGGCAAACTTATTAGTCAACAGAGCCAAATATCAACAGTACGATGATTGAAATTTCTTTGGAGAGCCACATTTTAAAACTTAAACTTCTTCTGCCGAAACCGGTTTAGCTCAGTGGTAGAGCATCAGTCTGTGGACTGAAAGGTCCTAGGGTCGATTCCGGTCAGAGGCATGTTGCGGGCACATCCCCGGTGGGGGGTGTGCAAGAGGCAGCTGGTCGATGTTTCTCTCTCATTGACATTTCTAGCTCTCTATCTCTCTCCCTTCCTCTCTGTAAAAAATCAATCAATAAAATATATGTTAAAAAAAAAACAACTTAAACTTCTTCTAATGCCACTTCTTCAAAATAAACTCGCCCAGGCCATGGTATTTTGTGAAAGAGCCACACTCAAGGGGCCAAAGAGCCGCATGTGGCTCTCGGGCCACAGTTTGCCGACCATGGTGTTGGACAATAGGGCTTAATCTAATTATTAGCCAGTTACATGACCTTGGTTTCTCCTAGTTTGCTATGAGGTAGGTTAGCAAAGGATTTCAGCATGTAGCCTTCAGAAGGCATCTCACCTGGGTTGACATATCAGCTTCATAATCTTGGTGAAGATACTTTATCTCTCTGCTCCTCAGTTTTTCTACATGAAAATGTTACAAACCAAGTGTTTGTGTCCTCCCAAAATTCATATGGTGACTTTCTAAACCCCAATGTGATGGTGTTAGGAGGTGGGACTTGTGAGAGGTGATTGCATTGTGAGGGTGGGGCCCTCACCAATGGGATTAGTGCCCTTGTGAGAAGAGATAAGAGGCTTGCTTCCTCTCCCTCTGCTTTCTGCCTTGTGAAGACACTATGAGAGGAAAGGCCATCAGCAAACCAGGAAGGGAGTCCTGACTGGGAACCAGATCAGCCAGCACCTTAATCTAGACCTCCCCAACCTTCATAACTGTGAGAAGTAAATGTTTGCTGTGTAAGCCACCAAGTACGTCTGTGGTAATTGACTATAGCAGCAGAGCTGAGGAAGACAGAAAATAATTCTAGTCTCCTCTTTGTAGGGTTGTTAAGAAGATTCAGTGACTCCTCTAAGTACTTAGTTTGGTGCTTGACTTAAAAGTTCGCTCAGTTAATGTTAGCTGTTGTCTGCTACTTGATGGCCATTGAGTAACAAAGGACATTGCTATCCTGCCCCATTTTCCCAAACCAAATAATTTATCTAAAGGTTCTTGCCAGGACCGGTTTGGCTCAATGGATAGAGCGTCGACTTGGGGACTGAAGGGCCCCAGGTTCGATTCTGGTCAAGGGCATGTACCTTGGTTGCGGGCACATCCCCAGTAGGGGGTGTGCAAGAGGCAGCTGATCGATGACTCTCTTTCATTGATGTTTTGAACCCTCTATCTCTCTCCCTTCCACTCTGTACAAAAATCAATAAAATATATTTTTAAAAAAATAAAATAAAAAAATAAAGGTTCTCTCATGTTTACCTTTGGCAGACAAACCACCCACCTTTCTTGGAGAAAAAATGTCTGTTACTTTATGCTTTAGGATTGGTGGGGTTGTTCTGTTAGGATAATAGGATTCTGGAGACCACCTTCTTGGGGACACCTGATGTAACTGTCATCAAGGAGCTCCTGGAGAGCGGGTAGCATTACCATCTCCTTAGGAACAAAGATCTTATTAGGCAGCTCAACAGGAAAACGCCCCTGTTCCTCTCTTGGATCGGGGGAGAGGCAGTGCCTGCTCCTAGTTCTCGGAGAAAATGTCCGTGATGGAGACAAATTCCCAGAGCAAATAGAGCCCAGTCTCTTAATAAACGCTGCCATGTGAACGCTACAGCGTCTCTGCTTTCATGGAGCTTCCATTTCAGCGGAGAGATCCAAGCAATAAACAAACACTCAAGGGAACATAAAGCCTAAAGCCATACAGTCCACGCCATGCAAAAGCAGGATAAATGGACAGAGAATGGCAGGATGGAGGGCTGCCGTTTATAACAGCTTGTCCAGGAAATGCCTCTCTGATGAAGTGACTCTCTGATGCGGAGACGTGAATGGGGTGGGGGATGTGCTCTGTGGCTATAGGGTGGCAGAATGTTCCAGACAGAGGGAATGGCAAAGACTGAGCAGGAGTGTGTAGTGTTTGAAAAGGGGCACCGGGGAGAGTGTGGGTAGGGAATGGAATCAAAAGGTAGGTAGTCAAGGGCCAGTTTATGGAAGGCCTTTAGGCTATTGGAGGATTTTTTAAATTATTATTATTATTACAAGAATAATGGGAAGCGATTGGAGGGTTCTGAACCGGGGTGTGAAGGCAGCAGTGGGTGATGAGAAGTGGTCACCACCCACTTTGATTGGTTGGAACCCCTGTCATTATAGTTATTAACTAGTTGGAATGTTACCCCTGCTTTTAAGATAGTGTGGGCAGTGCTTGCTAGTAAAGAAAGGGCAGAGTTTGGGTTAATGCCCAGGAGGTAGAAAAATGAAGGTGCAGGTGTCTGGGGAGGAGAACTCTGGACCAGGCTCGTGGATTCCCTTGTTTTGTCTTGGAGGGTCGGGCCAAAGACTTCTATTTTGAACACATTGCCTTTCACCAAGTAGACAGAAAGATAAGTCTGGAATTTGGGGGAAAGGTTCAGATAACATAAATGTGGAAGTTGTTAACATTTATAGATTATTCTAGCTACTGCTTCTGCACAATCTAGCAGCTTAATGCAATTCCGTTATTAGGTGCACGGATGCCGTGCACCAAGAGTTTGGAGAAGGTGTTGGGACGAGAGCTTGCCTGCTCCGTGTGGCTGGGGCCTCGCTGAGAGGCCTTGTCGGCTGGTGACTTGCCCGCTGGGCTGGAAGCATCTGGGGCATCTTCAGTCACCTGTCTGTGGCGGGTGCTGACTGTCTACATGTGGCTCCTGTGTGCCCGGGCTCCCTCCTCGTAGGGCAGCCTAAGACCATTGGCTTTTTACAACAGCAACTTCCTTCCTGGCAGTACAGGGTTCTAGGGATGGTTTTCCAGTGAACCAGGTGAGGCTGCATGGCCTTCATAGCCTAGCCAGGGAAGCTCAGCAGTCACTTTTGCTGCATTTTATCTGTTAGCAGGGAGTCCCTAAGACTGGCCTGTGTCCCTGGTGAGAGAAGAAAGACCCGCTTCTCAATGAGCGGCGTGGTGTAGGACTCATGACATGTTTTCCAAGTCATCATATATGGCCCATGAATCCTTAAGACTAATGGAAATCAGCGACAAGAGGTCTGGACCCTGGGGGACTCCCATTTGTGGAGATCTGTGGGAAAGGAGGCCTAGCGAAGGAGCCTGCGGAGCGGCCGGTGACAGCGAGGAGTGCGCAGAAGCCACGTGAAGAAGAGTGTTTTGGTGTGCAGAGGCCGATCGGGCCCTCACACCGCTCAAAGGTCACACGAGGTGTGGGCTGAGCATGCCGCTGGCTATGGCCATGCGGAAGTCTCTGGTAACCTTGGCCGCAGAGGTGTCCAGAGTGTGGTAACTGGACACTCTCGCTCTCAGCTTGGCCGCCAGCCCCTCCTCGGTCCTGGCCGTGACACCTCCAGCCCCACACCAGGGCTGAGCGGAACGATTGGCTTACCCAGCTTGGTTTTTGTCACCACACGCGGCCAAGGAGTCTTCTGCCAAATGTTTCCACGCTGATGGAATGAATCAGAGAAGGCCACCTCTCTTTTTATTGTTCAAGTTTACTAACTGGATGGAACAGAGGACAATATCTTTATTATAATATTTGACCCCAAACATGTATGTGAAAATTTCACATGTAGGAGAGCTTGTGTATGTAGAGCTTTTAATGAAAATTTTATTCATTTATTTTAAATATTTTATTGATTTTTTTTTTTTTTTTTTTTTTTTACAGAGAAGAAGGGAGAGGGAGAGAGAGTTAGAAAGATTGATGAGAAAGAAACATCAATCAGCTGCCTCCTGCACACCCCCCATTGGGGATGTGCCCAAAACCAAGGCACTTGCCCTTGACCGGAATTGAACCTGGGACCCTTCAGTCCACAGGCTGACGTTCTATCCACTGAGCCTAACCAACCAGTTAGGGCTTTAATGAGAATTTTAAATGAGAGGTTTAAAGACAGGACAAGTGGGGCAAGATCTACTGATAAGCAAGTGACACACCTGAGTCTGTGAATCTGTTTGTCTAAGTAAACATGCCCTAGGCGAAAAGGGCTTGTTTGGATGGTTTCTTTAACCTTAGCGAGGGGTTAAAGCAAAAAGCAAAATAAAAAATATGAAGAGGGAAGAGTGAAAGTCTCTCCTGTGTTAAAACCCTGCCCCTTCCAAGTCCATGCGTTCAGAGAGAAACCGTGTGTTTTATTGATCTATCTTCTCTGAGTAAAATGGGACCTGGGTGGATCCTATGAATGCCAATCCTTGGCCCATCTGCCTTGGCAGCCACTCCTCCTGCATTGCCTGCTTTGCGGTGGACCTCGGGGGACAGTGCGGGTCTCACAAGCTGGGCGACAGGCACGTGGGGGGAGAGTGGAGGCCAGAGGACTCTCCTCCCCGCTCAGGCCTGAGCCAGCTCCCTCAGAGCCCTCGTGTCTCTGTGGCTCCAGTTCCCACCAGCTGTCAGGGGCTGGAGGTGGCGGCTGCTGCTGACCCCCTCCTCTCCCTTGGTTGATCACCTGTGTAGCCATTTTCCAGAGTTAGGGTTCCTCTGATGGAAATACACAGGTGATTTCTGTTTTTCTGACTGGATCCTGACACTTCAGCTGTGGGTTTTCCTCTCCTACCCCAATAGCAATTTCTAAAGCCCAAATACGTGCATTAACAGGTACATGCTCCCAAGTCACACCAGGAGGGAGAGGTGGGTACCACAGACCTTTCAGACCCCGCACAGTGGCTAAGACTTCCCACCGTGCCTGGGCAGCGTGGTGTGGCCACTTGCTATGTTTGTGGTCATTCCCAAGTCCCTGAGCCTCCTAACTCTCAGTTTCCTCATCTATGACATGGAGACGATAATGTTTCTATTCACATGGCTCTGACAGTTGAATAGAATACAGTGTTTAAAGTACTCTGGACAGCCAAGACCAGTATGGCTCAGTGGATAGAGCATCGGTCTGCAGACTGAAAGGTCCCAGGTTCAATTCCGGTCAAGGGCATGTACCTTGGTTGCGGGCACATCCCGGTGGAGGTGGTGCAAGAGGCAGCTGATCGATGATTCTCTCTCATCGATGTTTCTAACTCTATCCCTCTCTCTTCCTCTCTGTAAAAAAATAAATAAATAAAAATAATAATAAAATATATTTAATAAATAAATAAAGTACTCTGGACAGTCTGCACTCACTGTAAGTGTTCTGCGAGGAAAGCCATTATTAATTACAAAGCCGCCTTTCTCCATAAATAAACCTTCGCTGTTGCTATTACTCATGTCAGAAGCCAGACTTAAAAGTGAGGACATGCCCTAAGGGTGTTTCATCCTCAGAGGGCACTAAACGAAGTCATTCATTCATAGCTTCGGGGGCATTAGACCAAGCCATTCATTCATAGCTTCGGGGGCATTAGACCAAGCCATTCATTCATAGCTTCGGGGGCACTAGACCAAGCCATTCATTCATAGCTTTGGGGGTACTAAACCAAACCATACATTCATAGCTTCGGAGGCACTAGACCAAGTCATTCATTCAGAGCTTTAGGGGTACTAAGCCAAGTCAGGCATTCATAGCTTCGGGTGTGTTAGTGGCTGGAAGGGGCTGTGCTAAACCATCCTCAGCACCACACAGGAAGCCCTGCGTGCGTTCACCCTGCCTTTGGCCTTGCTCCCCATCATCGAACCTATAGCTGTTCTGTACTAAGACACCCCAAGGTGAGAATGGAGCTGGTTATAAATACTAACCGAGGGGCCCATCCTCCTGTTAGGTCAGAGTGGGGGGTGAGATGAAGAGAGCTGCATTGGAATCACCTACAGGAAGCCTGGTCAGTCTGATCCTTTCTATTCTCCATCTCTACGTCCTCTCCTGCCCTTTCTTTCCTGGAAGGTCAGACTCCTTCCCAGCGCCCTCATAGGACTTTCCTCTGATTGTTCAAACTGTGTTTGCAGGGGTACAATCTATGCCCCCGGTCCCCGAGCAGAATGTCCCAAAGAGGCCCTCCTCCCGCTCTCTTCCCGAAGACACCCCGCCACGCAGCCCTGGGGGCGACGGGCTGCGCCTTTCTCTGGCTTCACACCAGTTTCATTAACACGCATGTTCACACTTCAGCCGAACATTAAAAGTGACACCGGCACAATGTGTTTCATGTCTAGTTAATTATTAAGTCTCTGGGCTTGAATTATTCAAGCAAAATTGATTGGGTTCAACCTTATTCTTTCTCTTTGTGTTTTTGTTTTTCAAATATGTTCTCCTCTGTACTCGCTAAACAACGTGGTAAAGGGTATTATGCAAATATAAATACTCTGGCCTGTGGGTGGTACCCAAGTGCTAACAGAATAGGCAGAGAAAGGACTGGCAGCTTGATTCTTTTATGAAGAAATATATTGTTAGCTCATATTCTGTACTTCCATTTATGGAGACTGAACATGTTTTCTCTTTTAAATTCTTTTCTAAAGTTACTTACAAGTTAGATGTGTAGGTAGCAAAAGAAATTGCTTCTTTCTTTGCTACCCTAACTCATGGTCAAATGAAAGTGTTAAAATGTTTTGGCTTCACTATAGAAATCATGTTATTGAAGAATATTTGTTGACTTGAGAAGATGTTTACAATATATTGCTAAGTGAAAACAGGAAGCTATAACACTGTCTTTTATTATGTATCATTTTGTTAAAATGCATAAAAAAGATGAATAATGAACACCAAAATATTAATGATTATCTGTGTTAGGATTTTTGCTTTTTTCCCCCCTTTTACTTTTCACTGATAAAGATGTCATGGCCAGAAACGACTGATCTTTTGTCTGAGCCTATCAATCATGTGTCAGGGGCACTTTGGAAATAGTGCTGTCCAACGTTCACACAAGATTCACACTATTCTGTGAATCACAGCAACCTGAATCATTTGTTAGTCTTCATTTTTAGACTTCCTTTCTAGACCTTCATTGCTCATTTTCCCTCCGCTTTCATATCCTTCGGATGTAAAATGATGCAATTGTGCATATTCACACAGAAAACATAACTGCCCCATGGGTGTTGGAAAGGACTAGAAAATAATTGTATTTTGCAGATAGACTGAAACATACTTTTATTGATTTCAGAGAGGAAGGCAGAGGGAGAGAGAGAAACATCAATGATGAGAAAAAATCATGGATTGGCTGTCTCCTGCACGGCCCCTATTGGGGATCGTGCCCACAACCCTGTATTTTGCAGGAAGGTTTGAAAGGCGATGACTATGTTGAGGGTAAAAGGCAGAAACGCGATGACCCCATTGGGTAGTATATTTAAGTGCGGGGCCTTCCAGGAGAACTGACCCCGCCTGGAACCACCTGGAACCACCTGGAAGGCCACAGCTGCAGTTTCCGCGGTGCCATTGGGTGTGTGTGTGTGTGTGTGTGTGTGTGTGTGTGTGTGTGTGGTCTGGCTCCTGGAGGAGAGCCGAACCCGCAGCGGGACCCGGGGGGGGGGGGGGGGGGGCACCCGGCCGGGACCCGCCGGCGGCTGGCAGCCCCGGGGGAGGAGCACGGCTCCGCCGGGACCCGTGGGCTGGACGCGGGCCTGTCCTCCTCTCTCACACTTGGGAGCCCGCGGACCAGCCGGCCCGGTGTCCGCCAGGGACTGACACAGAGAGGCTGTCACCACCCGGCTGTGGCTGCGGCGAGGCCCGGGACCGAATGTGGGGGCCGGGGCGGCACCCTCTGTGCAGACCGGTCGGGACCTAAGGCCGCGGGCCCTTAGCAAACGTGCGGGCAGGGGGCCTCCGAGGCCCCGGAGGAAGCCCGCTCCGCCGCCCGCACCAGAAGCTCCGGGACAGGGAGGGCGCGAGGCGGCGGCGCAGCTCCCAGCCTGCCCACTCCTCCCGGCGCCCGTTCCTCCCGAATCTCGGTCCTCCCGGCGCCCGTTCCTCCCGAATCCCGGTCCTCCCGGCGCCCGTTCCTCCCGAATCCCGGTCCTCCCGGCGCCCGGTCCTTCCGAATCCCGGTCCTCCTGCCGCCCGGTCCTCTCGCCGTCCGGTCCTCCCGAATCCCGGTCCTCCCAGCCAGTTCCTCCCGAATCCCGGTCCTGCCGCCGCCCGCATCTCGGTCCTCCCGAATTTCGGTCCTCCCGAATCCCGGTCCTCCCGAATCCCGGTCCTCCCAGCCAGTTCCTCCCAAATCTCAGTCCTCCCGCCGCCCGCCTGGTCCTCCCGAATCCCGGTCCTGCCGCCGCCCGCATCTCGGTCCTCCCGAATCCCGGTCCTCCCGCATCTCTGCGTTCCGCGGTGCGGCCGCAGACGGACGCGGCGCGGTCCGCAGGCTCGCGGGGCGGGGGCGGGGCGTGCGGGGCGCAGGGGGCGGGGCGCGCGCGCGCGCGGGAGGGGGGCGCGGCCGCCATATTGGATAATGCGCGCGGCCGCGCCGGGGACGGGCGCCTCGCGGAGCCCAGGGCGCGGGCGCGAGGCCGGGCGGCGGGGGCGGGGGCGGCGGAGGAAGGGAGTGGCCGCGAGCCGGGCTGCGGCAGCCTCCGCTCTCCGCGCCGCCGCCGCTCCAGTCCCTCCCCCGGCGCCTCGCCGCTCCCTCCGCCGCCGCGGGAAGATGCCCTTCACCCGGGGGCGCGAGCCGGGGGAAGAAGCGGCCGCCGGAGCCGCCCGCGCCGCCGCCTCAGCCGCCTCCTCAGCCGCCACCCGCGCCCTCTGAAGCCCGAGCGGCACCCCCTCTGCGGGGCGCGGAGCCCCGGCGCGGCGCGGGGAGATCGGCGCCCTGCCCGGCGCGGCCCAGCGGCGACCCCGCCATGGAGCGGGCGCGGGCGGCCGAGTAGCCTCCGCTCCGGCCCGGCGCCCAGGGCCGTCCGCAGCCCGCGTTCGCGCCCGCCCGCCCGCCCCCCCGCCCGGCCCCGGGGGGACGCCGGGAGAGAATGAAGTTTCCTCCGAATCCGCCGCGAACGGGACCCTCCGCGGAGCCTTGAGCCGGCGGAGCGCGGGCCGGAACGCCGCCCGGGGGGACGCGGCGGCCGCGGGGCCGCAGGGCGCCCCCTCCTCCTCCCGCCCCGAGCGCGCGCCGCGGAGCCCGGCCCAGCGGCGGCGGCGCGGAGCTGCAGCCGGGTTTGCGGTCTCCCTCCTCCCCCTGCACCGTCCCGGCGGCCTCCCGCCCTCCTCCCTCCCGGCCCCGCGCCTCCGGGAGCGGCCGCCGGTGCGCGTCGGGCTAATGAATGATGCAGCGGCGCCCGCACCGGGATTGTGTTGCACGAGCTGAATTTTGAATGAAGGAGAAGAGCTGTTGATTCCCCCCCGCCCTCCAAGAAGTGTGGACTCTCTGGCTCGTTGTACTCTTTAATTATTATTTTATTTAAGTATACGGCTTAATTGTATTATTGAAAGATGTATCAGATATATATTTTATGGTAAAACCCCCCCTCCCACCCCCCGGAATACATGCATGCGCGCGGGACCGAAGACGCTCCAGGCCAGTGAGAGCGCCGCGCGTTGGATGTGGCATTTGGCACCGGCCCTGCACGGCGGTGGTCGGAATAACAAGTGGTTTGCTTTTGGAACCGCACCTTTGGCAGTTCGGGTTCGGAGGGTCCGAGGGGACGCGAACCGTCGGGAGGGGAGCCGGCGGGACCCGAGGCCACCATGTCCGGAGAGGTGCGCCTGCGGCAGCTGGAGCAGTTCATCCTGGACGGGCCGGCGCGCACCCACGGGCAGTGCTTCAGCGTGGAGACCCTGCTGGACATCCTCATCTGCCTCTACGACGAGTGCAATAACTCCCCGCTGAGGAGAGAGAAGAACATTCTGGAATACCTAGAATGGGGTAAGTGTGTATTTAAAACACACACACACACACACAAACCACAACTCTTTAGCTTGTGGTTGTCATTTAATTGTTAACAGTTGCTATGAGTAAACTCTTGAGTATATAAACATACGTGTAATATGCGGTATGAAGTATGTCATATAGCATATGTAACATACATCACCAGAATGCATAGTATGTAGTATATAAATCATATTTAAGGATAGATGCAATAAGAGAATAGGCACAGATCATTCCAGAAGTGTTTCGAGTTTTTGGTGAATATCCTCCCAGGGGTACAACCGGGCTGCTCAGTTGTTGCCCCGAATTAATGTGGAATTTACGAGAAAGAACCCATGTTCTGAGGTCAGCAGTCAGAGCTTTTGAGTAACCCCGTGATGGGCAGACCTGGATGAGCCCCGGTGGTGTAACACATCCAAGGCAAAGGTATTTATTGGTGGAAACATTCCTTCCCAGACTTTGGAAATGGCTCTGGAAAATGGGAGGAGATATTAAAACAGCTGACGTCAACAGGAACTGGAAGGTGGTGATCAGGAGGTCCTGTTTCATCCCCATTTAGGACGAGCAGAGGAACGCCTAAACATGGGCTTTCCATAAATTGCCATGTTTGGAAGATCAGTGACACACATGTTTAGACATTTCGTGGTGGTAGTTGGGAGAGAATGTGGGGAGCAGCTTCTGCCCGGAAGTTTGATGGACTCTGCATGTAATTCATATCTCAAATGGTTCGTGTTTTGTCTTCGTTCTCCGGAGTGTAGATGTGATTTAAGAGACCCACTGTGTGCAGAAGGGCAGCGGCGAGGGCAGGCGCTCCCAGTGACCTTCAGGCTGTGTCCAGTGTCACGTTCAAGGCCGTTCACACGCCCAGCTTTCGCATGGCCCGCACCTGTACTGGGCACTTCAGCCACGGGAGGACCGGTTACCTCTGTAGCTAGTGATTCTCGTTTGTTCGAAAGTTTTGATATAGAATGTCTTTGTTCCCAAGCATGCTTTATTTTCCTGAAGTAAAAGTCAACGAGTGATTATTTCGTTTTGTCCTTTAATTTGAAATTTATGAAACGTTAGCTTGGCAGGTAAATCACTCATTTGAGATTGCTCACAGGAAGTGAATAGGCTGGTTTTTTAAAACAGAATACCAGGCTTTTACTGGGAATGGAAGAGTTCTAAACCGTCTTTCAAGTGACTTCTCTGGGAAGAGGGAGACAGTTTTGACTTTGGTACTGGTTTTGTATGTTCTGGTACTGGTACTGCTTTTTTTTTTTTATGTGCAGAGTAAAATATTTTATTACATGTCGTTTTACATCCCATGTTTTAGAAATTTTAGAACTATTTTAGAGTATTTTTATTTGAGATTTAAAGAAAAGTTTTTGGTACTTTGAGAGTTTTAGTTCTTGAATTTTAGTTTGAGAACTCATCCTAGTTCTTTCTCATCTTCAGAATAGTGGAATAACTCTTTTTATGTACCAATAGTATTTATAATTTTAAAATTATCACAAGAAGAGAAAACCATATGTTCAGTTGCGTTTTGTATTAAGAGTTTATGTAGTAGTTTTATGTTCTGAGACATTTTGCTGTACAGTATTATCAGAATAATTCATGTATGTTTTCCATTAAATATGTTTCCTTGGGTTTTGTTTTATATATATATATATATATATATATATATATATATATATATATATTTTTTTTTTTTTTTTTAATTTTTTTTTTAACTCGTTATACATATTAATTTAAATGAAACAAGCCAAAAGTCAAATAAGCATTTGGCCAAATACACTCTATTTTTATTAATATATTTTAAAAGTATATTAAACCAGGGACTTGTCACAATTTAAAACAAATTCAGTGTTAGTAATACGTTTCATGTTTTGTGGAAATCTGATACGACATAACAAAAATGTACAGTCTTTTAGGTAAACATCTGTTGTGTTTATCAGTGATGGAGAACCAGAGAATTTTTAAGGACTTTTTGCACCTTTGGGCCAGGTAGTGTCTGCTAGGTCTCAATCATTTTTAAGTTGGGAGTATGAGTTCTTGAAAGAGGGAATTATCAACCTCAGAAGTTTGGGTAAGGAGTAAGAAAAGGAACCGAAGAGTGGAGAAGCTGTTGAGATGTGCCTTCAGTATAGGACTTATCATCTTCACGTTATTTGAGAATTTAGGTTATTTGTCTCTTCAAGCAATTTAAGTATTAAAATAGGTCAGTTGTTCTCCATGTATGAATTGATTACTACATCTCGAGAAAATGTCTTTTTTTTTCTTCTCCTTGCCTAACATTATATAAAAACAATTAGATTAAGAAAGTTTCTAGGTAGTGACTGGACCTCAGTTTAATTTTTTAAACTCTTTTTGAGGGTCTATAATGGAAATTTACAGGGAATATTTGTTGGGGTTAAATTTGTCAGTTTAGATTTGCCTTTTTAGTTTGAGTTTTAAAAGATCCAATATTTGCAACAGGAGAGCAGTAATAGTTAAGTTCTTTGTAATATATGCTGTATACTTGTGTTTGGCTATTTATGTTAATCAAAGTGTCATCTAGATATTCTTTATTTTTATGCGTATGACAGGCTACTTTTACAGAAAAGTCAGCCAAGATTCTACCTTGCTTTATTTCCATCATTTTCACTTTATTTCTAATTATGGCCCATGTATATTAGTACAGTTAGTGTTTTATTCATTACAGTATCATGACAATAAGAAAATGATGGTTCAAAGTGAGATGTATGTATTTGGCAGCATTCCTTGCTCTCAGTGCTGATGGCTGGAGGGAGAGAAGAGGTAGCGCTCCAGAGAGGAAGAGGGGATTAAGCCAGAAGCAATAGAGCCAGGGGCTGAGACCTCCTTAAGGCCAGAGGTCACTTCCACGGTTAATAATATACATTTCCCAGTTATTCCATAAGACTTGAAAGACTATGTTTTGTCTCCTCTGTTTTTTAAGTTGTTGAAAAAATTATGATTTCTATGTTCATAAAATTAGAGTTTTGATGTCAGTAGTATAACTTTAGAATAAGTTACAGTAGAGTTGTAGAAGTAAAAATAACTCCCTACTAATGACTAAATTTATTCATTGAATTGGCTACCCTCTACTTTGAAATGGGAAATTGGAGTTTTAGGTAATTCTTTACTGATTTACTTTAAAAAATATATGTTAGATGGTGTTACTCAATACAAAAGAAACATCCTCTCTATTTATATATGGATATCTGGTTTTTGATACTGAATCTTGGACTTTGTAACATTTCACTTAAATTAACCTTAAATAACAGTAATTTTACAGCTTGTTCAGTGATACACAAACACACTAACCTGAACAGTGAATAAACTTGTTACTAGAGTACATCAGCAGGTACTGTAGTTTTAACTTTTCCTTTCACTAGCGTTGTCTTAAAGATTATTCACATTTTTTTCATGCGTGAGGTGATGATGACTTGATTAGAAGGATCTAAATCTTTTTGAGAGTATTTTGTCCTTCACCTGAGCTGTTCCTCATCATTAGCTTTTCCCGAGTAGCTTATTAATCATACCAAATTGTCAACATGTTCATTTAATACAGAGGATTAAAATTATTTTTATTTAAATCATCAGTTAGAATCTTTATAAATGTCTCAGAAATATAGGTTGGGCATTTATTTCCTTTATACTAACTACCTAATAGTCTATTCCAGTGTTTCCCAAACTTTTGACATATGTGTACCCCTTCTATAATTTTCGTAACGCTGAGTACCCCTTGTACTCATGAGAACGTAGAATTAGGCGCAGCTAAGCACGGTGCAGTGCATATCCCCACCAAACTCCAGTGCAACGCGTACCCCGACCAAACTCTTCCCGCACCCCTGGGGGTACGCGTACCACACTTTGGGAAACACTGGTCTATTCTAAGAAGAATAGTGAATAAGTACAGTGATAATGCTGGCACATGGAAGAAGCATGTTCTCTAAGAGGTGGCTATTATATTTCCATTTCTTTCTGTTTTTAAGGATCTATTGCTTTATGAGTGAAAACAGGGATGCTAGAATTAGCACTTTGAGAATTTTAAGAATTTCATGTGGAATTACAAGGCATACATTAACATAGCAGTGTAAAAAACAAAAACAGATAGCATAATGTGTTGTAAATTTTATGAAATTTCCCAGAATCTCTAGGATTTGATTAATATTACATAGTAAGCCCAGGTTATTTTATGATATAATAACTGAACTTGGTATAGATTAATATTTTATTGTACTATTCTGTGGCAGTCTAAAAATTTCTTCCAAAACCTTTTTTCTGTTGGGACACTTACTAACAGTACATTGACTGTGTAGTTCATGGTTTTTCACCCTCTTGGTTTTGATTAGTTTGAAAGTCCAGCCAACATTGAAAACATTAAATAGACTAGAATAGAAAATACCCAGTACATCAGTGTTTTTCAACCTTTTTTGGGCAAAGGCACACTTGTTTCATGAAAAAAATCACGAGGCACACCACCATTAGAAAATGTTAAAAAATTTAATTCTGTGCCTATATTGACTATATATAAAGTAATTCTCTTGAATAGGAATCAAATAAACACAAAGAAAGTATTTTATAATTACTTTATTATGAAATATTAAGTAAACAAAATAGTGAAAAATTATAAAATTCTTGTCTTGTCTGCACCTACGGCACACCAGGCAACATCTCGTGGCACACTAGTGTGCCGCGGAACAGTGGTTGAAAAACGCTGCAGTACATCATGTGTAGAAAAAGTATTTCTGTGCACAAACTCTGTATTTTCTTGTATTTCTTGCTCTAAATTGGGATAAAAAGAGTTTGAAACTCATTAGTGTAGATCAGTGGTTCTCAACCTTTCTAATGCCTCGACCCTTTAATTCAGTTCCTCCTGTGGTGGTGACCCCCAGCCATAACATTATTTTCATTGCTACTTCATAACTGTAATTTTGCTACTATTAATGAATCGTAATGTTAATATCCGTTTTCCGATGGTCTTAGGCAACCCTGCTAACATTTCTTAACCATTGCTATAGAGCCTAAGACCATCGGAAAACACAGATATTGACATTACGATTCATAACAGAAGCAAAATTACAGTTATGAAGAAGCAATGAAAATAATTGTATGGTTGGGGGCCACCACAACATGAGGAACTGTATTAAAGGATGGCGGCATTAGAAAGGTTGAGAACCACTGGTGTAGATGAAGCTAAAATATGTTGACTGTTTAACAGCGAAGAGATGGCAGACATGGGTCCTTTTCTTAATGAATTAATGAAAAGAAGAAGGTCAGGGAGGGACAAGGTCCCTGGAGAGAGAGAGGGAGTATGGGAGAGGGAGAACAGGAACATGAGCGTGCTGCTTCTTTCTTGGCTTGCTTTTTTGGTCTGGCCTGGGAATGGTTGGGTATTTTTAATTAGAACTTAATGGAGAGAGAAATTAACTTCACTCCTTTGTATTTGGTGGTTCATTTCCTGTTCCTTTGTCATTTCCCTTTCCTGCCTTTGGGCTCTCGATGTTGATTTCTATTGATTGTCAGAGTTTTGTAAACTTGAACGTGAGGAATAACCATAGGTCTCCATAGGTTTATACAAGTTGGTCATGTTTTGGTTCAATCTTCTAGTTACTCCACATGAACGCTGGAGAAGATAATAGGTGGGAACTATTTGCTAATTCAATAGGCTTTCTCATCTCTTGTCATTAATGAAACTGCCAGTGAGAGTTTGGTCTCTAGGACCAAGAATTGCGCAGCTGTTTTTACTATCTCTTAATGAGCCGAGAAGTTCTTTCCCTAATGGTTTTTGTTTTGGAATGACTCCACTATTAGGATAGGATCCCCGACTTTCCAATGGCTGTCTTTTGTTGTCACTGTTTTCCAGATCTAGGGGATTTCCTTTTCTTCTTTCCGAGAGCTTAGGATTGCTCTTCCCAGCTGTGTCACTTCTTTTCCCAGTTAACAGCCCTCTGTTGTCTGACGCCCACCCCATTCTGGTGCTGCTTTCTCTGCGGCTAGAAAGGAGCCCCCGTTGTGCTTTCATGTAACAGGAGGCAGAAAGACCTGGCTCCCCCACTTCCTAGTCTCAATACATACCCCTTAATCCTCCCTCCCATGAACTGTTTGCTTCTATTTTGGAATCGAGTCTTCTTCACTCTAGACCCCCTCCTTAGTTTCAAAATGTGTTCTGGAAATCCATGAGATACTAATTCATGAGATATCCTGCTTTAGGGAGGTTGGTGGGGAGGAGAAGGTTTACATAAATAAATTTGGAAAACTTAAAACAAAATTAAGCATTAAAAATATTGCAGGTTATCCTAGAATTATAATTTCATATGATTATGGAATCATTTTTTTTGCAGAGTATCTGGAAGGTGGATGGCAAGTGTTCCATGGAACACCCTTTGAGAAATGTTCTTTCAGTATGAGGTCCTGCTGTTCTTTGTATCAGGGTTCTAAGAGAAAATCTTGAGGGCAACTGGGATACTGTGTGGTTTGTAGAGAGAATCCAAATCTCAGTTAAGTCATATTTTACTTAGTGGTTGTAGACTTTTAGTTTCATTTTTAAAATATATATTTTTATTGATTTCGGAGAGGAGGGGAGAGGGAAAGAGAATCATTTATCAGCTGCCTCCTTCATGCCCGCTACCAGAGATCAAGCCTGCAACCTAGGCATGTGCCTGACCGGGAATCGAATTGCGACCTCCTGCTTCATAGGTCAATGCTCAATCACTGAGCTACACTGGATGGGCGGTTGTAGACTTTTGTCTTCTGTGTGATAGTCATGTGAATTGAAAAATAAACCATCATGGTAGCACAAGAGTGATGCTGGTGAAAATTATATTTAGGAAAAGCATCCTGTAGAACGGAGTGAAATTAGATATAACAATGAACCAGTGCTGTTAACCTGTGAAATCCTTGGAATTACTGAGAAGTTTCTGTTTATGACCTCCTCTTGCTCTAATTAAACTTGCTTTACAAGTGTAGGCATTCCCAATAAGTACAGGAATTCTCACTTTATAGCTTTAGTTACTATAATTGTAACATGTTGCAAAACTGTTATTTATCTGAAACAATTTTATTCATTACTTTGTGATATTTGAGAGGAGAGATCATAGACTTATGCAACTTTAGAATTCATTATAGTGTTCAGTGTTATTTTGTCTAAGAGATTACAACTTTTAGCTACGTAGTCTGTTATTTTCAGATGTTTGGACTAATGTGGAACTTGGCTATTATTGTAACATTGTAGCTGTGAAGATACGGGTTTCAAGTGCCAGCAGTTAATATTTGTTGCATACAGGAACCAGAAGATCCAATCCTTTTATTAAAGAGAAAAACCAGATGTAATTGGTGCTACTTCAGCACTATGGAACAGGTAGGACTGTGTGACACTGCCAACTTCTGGGTATTAGGGTAGCAGACAATAATAATAGAGGGAATTCAGTTTGATTGTTTAAAGACAAATAACTTATAGCGGGGTAAGTTAGTCCTTTTTTCTCTCTTCTGATACACATTTATTTTTCTCATTAATTCTTCCCCATTATCACCATTTCTCTTACCCAGTCTAACTGGGCTAAAAGTACTGCTGCTTATGTGATACATGTGGCCGCCCTGGCTGGTTTGGCTCAGTGGATAGAGCATCAGCCTGAGGACTGAAGGGTCCCAGGTTGATTCCAGTCATGGGCACATGCCCGAGTGAGTTGTGGGCTTGACCCCAGTAGGGGGTGGGCAAGAAACAGCTGGCCAATGATTCTCTCTCATCATTGATATTTCTATCTCTCTCTCCCTCTCTCTTCCTCTCTGAAATCAGTAAAAATATATTAAAAAACAAAACAAACATTTGGCCTGGCTGAGGTAGCTCAGTGGTTGAGTGTCAACCTATGAACCAGGAGGTCACGGTTCGATTCCCAGTCAAGGGCACATGCCCAGGTTGCAGGCTCTATCGCCAGTGCGGCTCCTGCAGGAAGCAGCTGATCGATGATTCTCTCTCAGCATTGATGTTTCTATCTCTCCCTCTCCCTTCCTCTCTGAAAAAAAAAATAAAAAATACATGTGAATTAGTTCAGTCTGTGTAATCATTTAACTTTTTGTTTTCTTTCCAATTGCTTACACAACACTCTAGACTTGTCAATGAAACACACACACACACACACACACACACACACACATATACACACACACACTTCTATTCAGTTTGCTCTATTCATAGTGATAAAATATTCAAATTACAGAATTTTCATAAATAGAATACCTCAACTTGAAATATTCCTGCTTTAAACCAATAATACTGATAAAGAACAGAGTCTTTGGATTCAGACTGATTTTGGTTATTAACTGGGTGACTTAAGCAAGTTATTTAACCTCTCTCTTATTATTTATAAAAAATGGGCATACTAGTAAGTAGCTTATTTTGCCAAAAGGTTGAAAGTTGATTTAGTATTTTTTCTTTCCTGGTGATTTATTGTTGTATTTTGTCAGCCTCTCCCTCCCATTCTGGTTTTTAAGTTCCTGTCTAGTCTTTGATGAAGGAAGAACTAAAATGCTATTTTTTTGGTAAAGTTTAATTGAAATGTACTAATTCAAAGGTATAAGTAACTGCATTTAAGCATTAAACATTCACATCTTACTGATATTTTATTGGCATTGGTGAAGGCTTTCCCTGTGACTATGCAAAACAGTATCTCATTCCTTCTCCTAGGATAAGGTATTTGCATTGGAACATTTTGTTGTTCTTAGCTGAACGATTTTTCAGTAAATATTAAGTCAATACCCATTCTTTCTTTTTTTTTTCTTTTTTTTAAAATATATTTTATTGATATTTCACAGAGAGGAGGAAGGGAGAGAGACAGAGAGCCAGAAACATCGATGAGAGAGAAACATCAACCAGCTAGCTGCCTCTTGCACACCCCCCACCGGGGATGCGCCTGCAATCAATGCACATGCCCTTGACCGGAATTGAACCTGGGACCCTTCAGTCCGCAGACCGACACTCTACCACCGAGCCAAACCGGCTTCAGCAATACCCATTCCTTCTATCCCAACAGCAAATATTATCAAGTGGCTATTTGATTATTTTTAGATTTAAGTGACTCCAATATGCAACTCAGTGGTAGCCTTCTGGCCTCAACTCAGAATAAACTTAAATTAATAATGAAAAATTAGTGATGTGTCTGACTTTGGACTTTATGGACTAAAGATTATACAGCATCCGTAAATGCATGTTGTGTGTTTTGACAATAAGTATGAAGAAAATAATTATTGTATACTGGTGTTTCCAAAACTATATTTCTACAGATAAAAGTGAATATTGTGAAAATTAAGAGTTCACTGGATAAGTAAGATCGAGAAATAGGGTTCATTGCATCCCTCTGGATGTTACAGAGCACGTTACCATGGTAAAAGTTTTTAAGTTCTGCACTATAGAAGCTCTTTAACTTTGTTTTACCTATAATTTGCCTAAGCCATTTGACTTTGGAACCCTTTTAAAGAGGAACAGCTGGTTTGCAAAGATGCTCCTGCTAACCTAGTGATTTCCCACTCCCACCCCTTCCGTAGGGCTTGATCATTTTTTAATCCAGTTACCTCTCTTACAGAATTAGTACAGAATTTGAGAGAGAGGCTGTCATGGCTGTGAAATAGAACACAGCTAATTAGATTTTCTCAGGGTTTTGGAAAAGCTGTGTAGTTGTCCTGCTACAACAAGAGTCCCATCCTTAGTGTAGTGCCCCAATTTGACTCATATTATTAAAAGCCATCAAGCATTTACTTAGATTCCTGTCCTAAGGTTTAAAAAAAAAAATTAAAAAATACTTGCTTGGAAAGAGATTAAAGCCCACATGGCTGAAATCCCATTTTGGGATTGTGTTGCCAGCTATGGCCTTGCCCGGACCAAAAATCATAAATAAGAAACATTTTAAATCAGACTAAAAGCTCAGGTATGTGATAAAGCTACACTATAGATATGATTATCATAAGGCTCTTCCCAATTCCATACTTACAAATATTTTCCTCGCTTTTATGGTTAAAAATGCAGTAATATTTGCAGGGGTAGTGCGCTTCCTGTTTCTGCCGTTTAGCTGCATGCCTTTGTAAGGTGTCATCCCACGTCGGACTGGTTCATGCTAAGCTGACTTCTCTCTCCGGGAGTCCATTGCTGTGTTCCATGGCTGAGGTTGGGATTAAGTGATCATCTTTGCTTTTTTGCTTGCCCTCCTGTGGTAATCCCAATTAAGTATTTCAGCTCCTGGGCGATCCTGCTTTTATTCAGCCTCTTGGTGCATCTGGCTCAATTGATTTGTCTGTATTAAACGTTTCTAAATGGATTACACTCCTGATCTTATTAATCATGTTTTCTCCCCTCAATGCTAAGGAATCTGCAGCCTCATTAGTGCATGTGCCCCTCAACTGAAAATACTGTGATTCCTTCACATCCAGGACCTTTGCTCAGTAGAAGGGCTTTTAAAATATACAACCTGAGCTGGTGTGGCTCAGTGATTGAGTGGTTTGATTCCCGATCAGGGCACATGCTTGGGTTTCTGGCTCAGTCCCCAGTGGCAGCTGAACGGTGTTTCTCACCAATGTTTCAATCTCTCTCTCTCTCTCCATCCCCTCTCCCTTCTACTCTCTAAAAATCATTGGGGGGGAAAATCCTCTGGTGAGGATCAACAACAAAAACACACAGCATGATCCTTGATTATTTCAGCATCCTGCTTGATAATCTACGGCAACTACTGATAGCTTTCAGAATGACATTCAAACTCCATAGCATGGCATATAGAATTTTTAAATACATATATTTTATTGATTTTGTACAGAGAGGAAGAGAGAGGGATAGAGAGTTAGAAACATTGATGAGAGAGAGTCATCGATCAGCTGCCTCTTGCACACACCCTACTGGGGATATGCCCGCAACCAAGTACATGCCCTTGACCGGAATCGAACCCGGGACCTTTCAGTCCCCAAGCCAACGCTTTATCCATTGAGCCAAACCGGTTTCAGCGCATATAGAATTTTTAATGATATGGTCCTTGTCTATTTCCCTACTCTTTTTTTTTTTTTTTTTTACTCTTAAGAAGTAATTTTTAGAAGCTTTGAAGTCATCTAAAACATACAGAAAAATTGCAAATACAGTACATGTCTTCCCCTCTGAACCACTTAACAGTAAAGTGCCAGCTCGATGCTCTATATGTTTGAATGTATTTTCTACATTCTTTTGATCACCACATGCAACTATTAAAATCAAGAAATTAATACTGATGTATTACTATCTTCTAGTCTTTAGAACTCATTCAAGTTTGTCAGCTGTCCTGATAATATCTTTATAGCAAAAGGATTCAAAAGGATTCAGTTCAGAGTCACATGTTGCATTGGATGGCATGCCTTTTTTAGTGTCATTCATTCTGGACTAGTGTTCAGATTTTTCTCAACTTTCATGACTTTGAAACCTTTTAATTTATTGATTGATTTTTTTTTTATTGACTTTAGGGAGAGAGAGACATCGATATTGATGTGAGAAACATGATCCCCTAGTGGGGATCGAACCCACCACCTTTTGGTGTTCTGAACAAAGCTCCCACCAGCTGAGCAACGCCTCCCAGGGCATGGCGCTGACCCTTGGGAAGATTGCAGGCTAGTTATTTTGCAGCATCGGTAGTGACCCTCCTTTCAGGGCTTGTTTCCTTCTGATGATACATCTCTGGCAAGAATCTCCTAGAAGTGATGCTGTGTTCCACTCAGTGCATCCGATCAGTGCTGCATGATTTTTTAAAAATACGTTTTTATTGTTGATTTTAGAGAGAGAGAAAGGGAGAAGGGGTGTGAGAGAGAGACAGAGAGACACAGAGTGAGGGAGAAAGAGAGAAACCTGTATGAGAGGGTGACATTGATTGGCTGCCTCCTGCATGCCCCCAGTTGGGGATTGAGCCCAAAACTAGTCATGTGCCCTGACCAGGAATTGAAGCGACACCCCTGATGCCTGGGACGATGCTCAGCCAGCTGAGCCACACTGAGCAAATGCATGGCTTTATGTTGCTCCAGCTGCTCTCAGTGTTCATCTTACTCACTCCCCCCTTGTCTCACTGAGGTATAATAGGCAAATATCAGTGTTCATTTTATTTATTTTATTTGGGTGGTCTCTATCAGGCTTATCCACTGTAAAGTTACCTTTTTTCCCTTGGTAATTAGTAAGTATTTTGTGAGGAAGTACTTTGAAATTATTTACATATCTGTTTCTCACTAATCTCTTATATCAGTTTGAGTTCACAATTGCTTAGTTTATTTGTAGAGTATAATCCTTTTCTGCCATTACTTATTTTGAGGCTCAGATTGACCCGGATGTGGCCAGTAGGAGCCCTTTCAAGTTGGCTTCTGGGTTTGACATGGTTCCTTGCTTCCTGGCACAAGACAGCGGTTTAAGCTCATCTTGTCGTTTCCCTGCTCCAGCCCCGAACCAGCCATTTCTCTGAGGAGTCCCGGCTCCTCTCAGGAAGGGTGATAGAGAAGCCACGATCCGGGCTCTGTGTGTGCTTCTCGCTGTTTGGTGTTGCTGTTTTTTTTTTTTAACTCCATTAGTGGATAGAACCACCAATCCTATCTAGCTGCCCACTTAAACTCATACACACATATGTTTATTTCCACATATACTATATATATTTTCTGTATATTAAAAAAATTTTTTTTTTATTGATTTAAGAAATGAGGGGAGAGAGAGAGAGAGAAACATCAGTGATGAGAGAGAATCATTGATCGGCTACCCCTGGTACTCCCTACACTGGGTATGGAACCAGCAACCTGGGCATGTGCCCTCACTGGGAATTGAACTGTGATCTCCACATTCATAGCTCAGTGTTCAACCAGTGAGCTATGCCAGTCTGGACCCAAATTATTATTATTTTTTAAATATGTTTTTATTGATTTTAGATAGAGGAAGGGTGAGGGAGAGAGAGACAGAAACATCAATGATGAGAGAGAATCATCAATGGGCTGCCTCATGCATGGTCCTTACTGGGGATCGAGCCCGAAACCCGGGCATATGGCCTGACCAGGAATTGAATGGTGACCGCCTGGTTCAAGTGTGGATGCTCAACCATAGAACCACACCGGCTGGGCCAAATGAAGTTTTAAAAAGAGTTTTGATTTTAGAATTCAGTGGAAAGTAATAAGATTCTGGCCAAATTATCTTACATTAACCTATTGAATTTTACTATTACTTCCAAGTAATAGAAAAAGAGGATTTAAAAATATATATATTTTATTGATTTTTTTTACAGAGAGGAAGGGAGAAAGATAGTTAGAAACATTGATGAGAAACATCTATCAGCTGCCTCCAGCATACCTTCTATTGGGGATGTGCCTGCAACCATGGCTACATGCCCTTGATGGGAATCCAGGACCCTTCAGTCTGCAGGCCGATGCTCTATCCACTGACCCGAACCGGTCAGGGTGAGAAAGAGGATTTTAATTCAAAGAACTTTATTGATGACATTTAGTAATGAATTTATTTTCAAAAATGCTTGTTTTATTTCTATTTTCTTTGGAAATAATTAGAACAGGATCTTTTTCATAATAATTATGACATCTATTATTTCTCTTAGGATAAAAAGTATGGAAATGCTGTGTTTCTAGATATATACAGGGTAGGGCAAAAGTAAGCTTTCAGTTGTGAGTACCTGGGACAGAGTTTATTCTTGTGTTAGTTATTGCATTATTTTCCATATGAACAACTTAAACAAACTTTTGCCCCACGCTAAAGTTAGTGAAGTGTAGTTTTTATCTGAAATGTAAAAAATTATCCTAGACTTTATATTTCTTCTTTTCAGTAATGATACTTTAAAAGTTATTATAATAGGTCTGTTAATAGACTTCAGGCCTTTTTGTTAAGTTTTTTTGAGTTTTTCTTTAAAATGAACTTGAAAGGAATTTTGTGAACATTTATATTTTATTTCTTGAATTTATGATTCTGTGGCAGAAACAGGTCAGATTTCTGATTGTCTAAGTTCTGACTTCAATGGTTGAGGAAAAAGAAACAATTTACATGATAGTGGGTAATAAGAAATGGTTGCTGATTAATAATAAAAATGGAGGGTTGATAGCAGGCTCGTGGCTCTGATTGAAAATCCGATGCAAATTGGTTTAAATAACGAGAGTTTTACTGGCTGACCTGTAAGAGCAAAGGTAGGGTAAACTTATAGGTTTGATGGCTCAACAGTGTTGCCAAACATCCAGATTCTTTCAGTCTCACTGCTGCTGTAGCCCAGGTTTTTCTTAACACCCCCCCCCCCCCGCCCACCCCCCAGGTCATCGGATGGCACTGGAAGAGCAGGGTTCTTTTCCCTGTGGGGAGAGAAGGGTGCTTCCTACAGCCCTCTAAGAGGAGTGAGGAGAGGAAGCACTCAGAATATCTCTTCTCTGGTCTTCATTTCCACAGCTAGGCCTCAGGTCTGTTCCTGAACCAGTCATCGCACCGGTACATGAGCTGTGTAGGAAAGAGTAGATAACTTAATGTTAGGGTTTTAAGAAGAGGGAATGGATTCTGGGTAAACTACAAATGGTCACCACTACAGTTGGCATTGAGTTTTACAATTTATAGCCTTTTTTTTTTTTTTTTTAAGGAATTATTAGTGCTAGAGTAAAGTGTGATGGTGTTCTTTTCTTTTCCCTAACATCTTTAACAGGGGTCCTCAAACTTTTTAAAGTGGGGGCCAGATCACGGTCCCTCAGAGAGCTGGAGGGCCGGACTATATGAACTACTAATTCCTACCCACACTGCACATACCTTATTTCGCAAAAAGGTAACAAATACAATATAAATAAAATGAAGAACATTTATAAATAAACAGATCACTTACCAGTATTTCAATGGGAACTGTGGGCCTGCTTTTGGCTGGGGTGGCATGCTGTCACTCTCAATTCTTCCACAAAGAGACTAGGTCCAAGACCTCCCCCCCTCCCCCCACCTGGCAGAATTTTGATTTCTCATATCAGCACCGAACACCTTCCCCCCAAAACTGGCAGAATTTTCCATATGGGCAATTCAGCACCGAACCCCTAACCTCCCCCCACCTCCCACCTGGCAGAATTTTGATTTCACATATCAGCACCGAACACCTTCCCCCCAAAACTGGCAGAATTTTCCATATGGGCAATTCAGCACCGAAGCCCTGACCTCCCAACCACCCCCCACCGCCCACCCCCCCAACTGGCAGAATTTTGATTTCAGCACCGAACGCCCCCCCACCGCCCCCCAAAGGGGAATTTTCATATGAGTCACCAACCCCCCACCCCCCTATAGGGCAGAAACCCCCCATCTGGCAAAAATTTCTTTCTATGGTACTTTCGACCGACCTTTGGTCTAGGCAGTGGAGGGAGAGGAGGAGAACCTCACTGACAGGCAGGCACAGCACACAGACACCACGTTGCCTGGGGGTGAAGCGGGCGCCTTTTTACATCATTGCCGCGCAGCACAGCACAGACGTGCCTGTGCGGCAGCACGTCGCACGCTCTGAGCCCCAGCAGGCACTGTGCTCTTAAAGAGGCAGAGGGGTCAGAGCCGCCGTGCAGTGACAGTGTATATGCAGGTCCTGGCGGCCGAACTGTAACACCTCGGCTACGCTCACTGCCCAAAAAACCTGGCGGGCCGGATCAGACTCCTCTGCGGGCCGCATGTGGCCCGCGGGCCGTAGTTTGAAGACCCCTGATCTTTAATATCTTCTCGTGGAAATATATATATATATATATATATATATATATATATATATTTTTTTTTTTTTTTTTTTTTTTTTTTTTTAACTAGAGGTCTCGAGCATGAGCAGGCCTAAGCCGGCGGGCGGACATCCCCAGAGCGGTCCTTAGCACCGCTGCAGAGATGGGAGGAGAGGCTCCCGCTGCCAACGCTGCACTTGCCAGCCGTGAGCCTGGTTCCTGGCTGAGCAGCGCTCCCCCTGTGGAAGGGCTCTGACCACCGGGGCAGCTCCTGTGTTGAGCGTCTTCACCCTGATGGTCAGTGCACATCAAAACGACCCGTTGTTCCTCTGTTCTCTCTATTTGCATATTAGAGTTTCATTATATAGGAGGATTGGCTTTAGAGAGGAAGGGAGAGGGAGAGAGAGATAGAAACATTAGTGATGAGAGAGAATCATTGATCGGCTGCCTTCTGCAGACCCCCTACTGGGGATTGAGACTGCAACCTGGGTATATGCCTTTGACTGGAATCGAACCCGGGACCCTTCCATCTGCAGGCCGTTGCTCTAGCCACTGAGCCAAACCCAGCGGAGGGCTCATGTGGTTTTGATTTAAGGATTCTTGAGCCAGCGTTATTGTGTGGAAAAGAGAAAAGGATGCATTATAGATGTCACTAATTAAATTTTAATTTTAAAATTGCACATGGTCATTAAAATAATGCTTTTCTCATCCATGCCATCTTTTGTTGGTTTATCCCTCTCTGAATGCCTATAAAACTTGTTCATGGTGTTCACTTGACAACCAATTGGCTTATTTTGGATTATTAATTGTCTTTTTAAATGTCACATCAAGGATCACCTCTCATGCTATGTCTAATGCAAATCCTAGTGTAACTTTATTGTTAGTGATGTCTGCAGAGGTGTGGTTAGGAGAAGGTCTGTTTAATAAATATTTAGTGTGCATGATAAATCTGTGTATAATGGAGGTGCAGGAATTACTGTGGCACAGTGGAGTGTGGGAACTATAAAGACTAACAACATGTGGTTCCTGCCCTCGAGAAATTAAGCGGATCGTCAGTGTGTGAAAAGAGGCCCAGGAGAGAGATCGCTATTGACAGGGAGGGGGGATGGACGAGTTAATCCTGGAGACATCTGAGCTCATCCTGACACGAGCATTTTTGTGCATTTAGAGGAAGGAAACAGTGGGAGGCAGAGCGTGGAGGCAGCAAGCTCAAAGGCAGCAGGGAAGGGAGGAGCGGGACACGGGGTTGGAATGGAGAGTTGGAACGGTCAGTTGGCTTATTACATAATTTGAAATTGATTCTCTAGGCATTGGGAGCCACTGAGTATGTATTTGTTTTTAAAGCAAGACTTGGAAACTGCTTTCTCTTACATTATAAGTACTCTTAAGATTTGTAGTCTGTTGTTATCATAGAATGTTTGGTTAGTATATTCACTGATTCATTTGAACAGATATTTATTTCATCCTTTCTCTGTGGTAGGTACCAGTTTCTGGAGCTACAGCAGTGAATGAGACAGTCAGGGTGTCTGCTGTCATGGAGCTTACCTCATAATTTGGGAGAGTCAGAAAATAAACAAGCAGATAAATAGGATCATTTCAGATACTGGTAACAGTTATAAGGAAAATAAACATATGACAGTGTTTGGGATGATAATTTAGAATGGTTGGTCACAGGATGAAGTCCATGTTTTTGGCCTAAGAAACCAGATGAATAACAACAGCTCATATTTATTATTATTTTTTCTTCTTTTAAAATATATATATTTTTTTATTTCAGAGAGGAAAGGAGAGGGAGAGAGATAGAAACATCAATGATGAGCGAATCATTGATTGGCTGCTTTCTACACGCCCACTAGTGGGGATTGAGCCTGCAATCTGGGCATGTGCCCTTGACTGGAATCAAACCTGGAACCTTTCAGTCTGCAGGCTGACGCTCTGTCCACTGAGCCAAACCAGCTGGGCTCATATTTATTATTTACTGTGTGTCAGGGACTATTGGAGTAGTTTTCATGGATTGTCTCATTTAATCATCATCTAAAGAAGGGAGCATTATCCCTATTTCACAGATGAGGAAACTGAGGCACAGGTCTGTAGTCTTACCTATCTATCATCTATCTATCTATCTAAAAGTCGAATAGCAAAGTGTCCCCTCTGGAGTTGGACCAGGAGAACAGGAGTTCGATTGCTTGTTATGATGTGCACTGACCAGGGGGTCAGGTGGAACAGGGCGGTGACCAGTGGCAGTGGCGGGGCACTGAGGGACCGAGGGAAGGAGGAGGTGAGGAGGTGATGGTGTGCCTGGTTGGTGAGGGAAGGATGGAGGCGGGGAGACGGAGAACCTGACTGGCCCTGATTGCCAGCCAGGCCTAGGGACTCTTCCCATGCATGAATTTCATGCACCGGGCCTCCAGTAGCTAATAAATGGTGATGGCAAGATTCAAATCATTTGCTTTTCTAACACACACTCTTAGCTGCAATTACTCATTTGTGCTGCCACACTGAGATAGCGTATATGATGGGGAGGGCTATGGATGGGGCGAGAACTCAGAATTCTCTTTGGCCATGTTGGGTTTGGGACAGTAGCCAGTATATTAGTCATTGGGAAGGGTAGGACTGGAGATACAAATTTTAGATTCACCAGCTTATAGGTAAAGCCATGGGCTAGAGATTTCTTAAAGAAAATATGTCAATAGAAAGATATCAGGGCCAAGAATTGACTCTTGAGGCATGCAAAATCTATAGAGCTTGAACAGTGGAGGAGCCAGAAATGGAGAGTGGTCAGTGATGTGGAAGAAAATTAAAGAAGATTGTCGGAGTAAAATCCGTTTCAGAGGAAAGGAATGTCACATGTTGTGAATGCGGCTCACATGCAGGCAGGCGTCCAAGTGGAGTCCGATTAGGAGCCGGTGGCAGTGAAGTGGGAGTCACACAGGTGGCTCTGTAAGGGTGTCAGTGGGGAGGGCCAAGCAGTGGGTGTAGTTAGAGGGGACATAGGGGAAAGGATGGTGATACAATGGTCCCACAGGGGATAGAAACGGAGGGAATGTGAATACAGGGGTTGGGTTCCCATTGGAGCAGGGCGCTTGCTTTCATTGGTTTTGTTGGTTTCATAGTCACAGGACAAGGTTTAGATGCAGGTAAGCTGGTAGATTTTGTGGTGGGAAAATAAAGCAGTTCACTTCTAATTGCTTCTATGATTTCAGTAATGTTTAAGACAAAGTAATCAGCAGAGAGTACTGGGAGGCACTGAGATTATAGAAATTTAATGAGAGGAGCTTAATGAGAAATTTAGTGTCAGCATCCCCAAAACCACCCCCAGTTTAGGTGCTTCACTGGGAGGCCGAGTGGCTTTTACCCAGAACCAGTGAGTTCCCCCTTCCCTTTTTGTGTGTGAGGGTGTCTCACCCAGGGTTATGTTGGCAGGGTGAGAGCCAAGTTCAGGTCTCCTGAGTCTGGACTGTGTTCTGTCCCATTCCTCTTATCTGCCCGGCTTTGTTTCCGAACTCTCAGATGTGGCATTGGAGCACTGGGCAGCCAGAGCTCTGACTCTGGCAGAGGAGGGCGCTCACACAGTGGCTGCCTGGTGCCCAGGGCAGGGCATGGAGGCTCACCAGCTGGAGGTGGACAAGCCCGGGAGCTCGGCTGCTCCTGGGGTCCTGGGCCGGCTGGTTTTGGGGTCCGGACAGGAGCCTTGTCTGAATCACAAGGCTGGAGCGAGGCTGTGGCCTTGGCTGCGGACTGTCTCTGTTCCCAGGGTGCGGAGCTGCCTGGCCTGGCGCGCCTCAGAGCTGTGTCTGAGATGTCCCTGGAGTTCCGGGTGTGTCGGGATGGGAATGTGGACAAAAAGGGGGGCTGAGGTGCTGGGGCTGAACCTACTGACCTCCCCCGGCTTTGGTAAAAACCAAAGCAGCCAGTTTGGAAAAAGAGTTTTGTTTTTGTTTGTTTTTTTTTAATATATATTTTATTGATTTTGTACAGAGAGAAAGGGAGAGAGATAGAGAGTTAGAAACATCGATGAGAGAGAGTCATCAATCAGCTGCCTCTTGCACACCCCCTACTGGGGATATGCCCGCAACCAAGGTACATGCCCTTGACCGGAATCGAACCTGGGACCCTTCAGTCCCCAAGCCGACACTCTATTCATTGAGCCAAACTGGTTTCGGCATGGAAAAAGAGTTTTAACGATTACAAGGATTTCTGAAAATAAATAAATAGTTTTAATGTTTAAAAGGATTTCTGGGGGGGAAAAAAAATATTTTTTTTCTGCAGCATTAAAGGGGTTTTGATAGGGTACCAGATTGGTTTTTCTAGTTTGGCTTGGTCTGGATTCTCCATGCTCACAGGGGTACAAAGTTCTAGAATTTGGGAGGATGTCCTTAGGGGCAGGCAGCAGGCCTGGCGCTGTATCAGGACTATGGCACAGGCATGGACAGCTACTGACCGAACCTTGGCCTCCAGGAGCAGCAAATCTGTCCCGGGGAATGGCAGAGGCAGCCAGCTCTCACCTCCTGAATTGCTGTGCTGACAGTCACCACCAGCAACCTTCGTTCAGAGAGAGGAGCAGTGAGGGAGGGCCAAGGCAGGATCCCCAGCCTGGAGTTGTCCTCACATAATGCACATGATCTCTGTTTTAAAGCAGCTGCCAGGCCCTGGCTGGTTTGGCTCAGTGGATAGAGTGTCGGCCTGCAGACTGAAGGGTCCTGGGTTCGATTCCAGCCAAGGACACATGCTCAGTTACGGGCTTGATCCCCAGTGGGTGTGCAAAAGGCAGCCAATCAATGATTCTCTTTCACCATTGATGTTTCTCTCTCTCTCTCCCTCTCCCTCTCTCTCTGAAATCAATGGAAAAAAAGAAAAAGAAAAAGCTTTCAGAATGGAGTCCATTTAAAAAATAAAATTTATTGATTGTTTTAGAGACAGGGAGAGAGAGAAAGAGAAACATCTATGGCTGCCTCCTGTATACCTGCTACAGGGATGGGGAATGGGGGGTGAGGAGGGTGGGGATGGGGTGGGCAGGACATGTGCCCTGACCAGAATCATACCAGCAACCTTTAGGTTCATGGGTGACCCCCAAGCCAGGGCAAGATGGGATCCATTTTTAAGGTATCATGCCTGAGAGTCAGTTAACTAGAATCAGATGAAACATTTTTTTGTTAAAATATAAATTGTCAATTTCCCTTTTTTAAATGTCTGCTAAAGCTCAGGATTATGATAATCTAGTGTAGCAGTCTTCAGATTTAGTTATCTGTACAGTGCATGGAGACTTCTGTCAGTTTTATGGGAATCGAATTCCAGATTCTCAACTTCACTGAGGATTCTTTTCTGAACCACCTGTTTGAGAACACTCTGAAACTTCTGGCTTCACTTCTCCTCTCCCATTCCACAGGTGCCCACCTCCCACTTTGGAAAGGAAAGACTTACTTCTTCTCTGGTGCATTGCTCTGGGCTGTGAAAATCTCCTGAGCTCAAAACAAAAGGGACTATTTGAGAATGCATCTCCCCAGGGGAGGGAAGAACAAAAAGAGCTTCTATAAAAAGTATTGAAGCAGGTGTTATATTCCACTAGCTTACAAACTGGTGGCAAAGCTCTATCTCCTATCTTTCTGAAAACTGAAGCAAAACAGTTGATACTGGGCTATGTAATAACACATTTATTTGAATTAAAAATTAAAGTCAGACTTTTTCTTTTAAATAATTTTTTATTTTTGAAAGTAGTACATATGTCCTCCTTTTCCCCCATTGTACCCCTCCTCCCCCGTGCCCCTAAAGTCAGACTTTTTCTAACAAAACAAGTCTTACTTTTGCTTAATGGCTTGCCAGTGAGGACTGGCTTTGCCATTAGATTATATGGAGGACATTTTCCATAAATTTTTATAAATTTCAGGTTTTGATGGGAGTTCTATTTAAAGTACATGTGCAAAATGAAACATGTTGGAAATTACATCATTTACAACCATTAAACCTATACTTAAATATTTGAGTTATAATTTAAAACTGTTTAAGGGTGTATGCTGTTTTTCCAAAATCTTTGTAGAGACAGTATGTGAACAGAAATATTTCATGACCACTGCTAGTGTTTGTAGAAAAAGCCTGGGTTATAAACTCAATCTGAGTGGCCCAGCTTTGAATCTTGTCCCTGGCAATATTGACTTTAGAAGTTAACTTGGTTCAATGGTTGCACCAAGAGGTCATGGTTCGATTCCTGGTCAGGACACATGTCTGGATTTCTGGCTCTGTCCCCAGTTGGGGGGTAGGAGAGGCGTGCAGGAGGCAGCCTGTCGACGATGTTTCTCTCACATTGATGTTTCTATATCTCCCTCTCCCTCTCTAAAAATCAATCTATGTATATAAAAGCCTAAGTGACTCCAACCATTTGACCGGAAACTATGACATGCATTGACCACCAGGGGGCAGAGCTGCCAAGCGAGAACAACTTTGCAGAGTGCCCTTTCACACACCGGGACCCCTCGAGGGATGTTGGACTGCCAGTTTTGGTCTGATTCCCGCAGGCCAGGCATAGGGACCCTGTCTGCCGGCGGGATCCTGCTCACTCGGCAGATGCTCTTGGAACCCTGGCACTGCCCAGGTGCGGCCAGCCGGGAAGGCACCTCGGGATGGTGGCTCTAGGCGCAGGCGTCCTCAAACTTTTTAAAGTGGGGGCCAGATCACGGTCCCTCAGAGAGCTGGAGGGCCGGACTATATGAACTACTAATTCCTACTGTGTAACACCTCGGCTGCGCTCACTGCCCAAAAAACCTGGTGGGCCGGATCAGACTCCTCTGCGGGCCGCATGTGGCCCGCGGGCCGTAGTTTGAAGATGCCTGCTCTAGGGTGTGTCCAGCCCAGCTCGCCCAGTCCTGCCCTGGTGGCCACCTTCTACTTAATTAATTTCCTTTCAATGTGCGTGAATCTATAGCACAGACCTCTAGTAAAAATATATTAATCTACAGGAAGTTCTTTAAATACCGTATTTTTCGGACCATAAGACGCACTTTTCCCCCCCCAGAAGTGGGGGGGAAAAGTCCCTGCGTCTTATGGTCCAAATATAGCCTACACATATACTTTAAAAAAAAAAGTTTTTTTACTTGCCCGGCTCTGTGTGGTCTCTGTGTGCTTGCCCAGCTCTAAAATGGTTCTAAATGCTGCTGTTTACTTTACAGGGTTGATTACATGTGTTTATGACTGTGATGTTGGGTTTGAATGCACATAAAATATTTAGGACACTACTTGTTTCAGAATCTTTTTTTCTTCATTTCCCTTCTCTAAAAACTGGTGCGTCTTATGGTCCGGAGCGTCTTATGGTCCGAAAAATACGCTAGTTACTGTAAAAACCACTTAACAGTTTTTACCACTATTTCTCCATTCCTAGTTTTCTAAGAGGTTTTAAGTTTTTTGTTATTTTTAAAAATATATATTTTGTTGATTTTTTACAGAGAAGAAGGGAGAGGGATAGAGGTAGAAACAGCGATGAGAGAGAAACATCGACCAGCTGCCTCCACAGTCCGGTTTTGGCAGTTTTTTGTTATTTTATTATAAGTGAATATTTAATTTTATCATTTATTTGCATTGTTGAGATAAACGTGATTTTGCATCTTTATTCCATTAATCTAGTGATTAACAATGAAATTTGAATGTTGGCCGGGACCGGTTTGGCTCAGTGGATAAAAAGCGTCTGCCTGAGGACTGAAAGGTCCCGGGTTCGATTCCAGGCAGGGGCATGTACCTTGGTTGCGGGCACATCCCCAGTGGGGGGTGTGCAAGAGGCAGCTGATCGATGATTCTCTCTCATCAATGTTTCTAACTCTCCCTCTCTCTTTCTCTCTTCCTCTCTGTGAAAAATCAATAAAATAAAATAAAATAAAGAAATTTGAATGTTGAATGCATCTTGCATTTTTGAATTAAATCCACATTAGTTGTAATGTAACATATTCCTGCATTTGATTTACTAGTTCTTTATGATCTTTTGCTTTGTGTGTACAAGAAAGATTAGCCTATAGTTATATTGTCTGTGGAAGGATTTGGTATCAAGTGTATGCTGGCCTCATAAAACAGGTTGGAAAGTATCCTCTCATATAATGCTGGTATCATTTCTACCTTAGATATTTGAAAGTTTGAAGAATCCAACAACAAATCTATCATTCTGCAGTTTTCTTCCTGGAAAAATTTTAAAGTAGAGATTTAATTTTTTAATTAAATATAGAATTTTTAAGTTTTATATTAATCTTTGTTTCATTTGACAAGTTAGTCTTTATAGGAATTTGCTCACTTAATTTTACAATTTATTGGCATAAATTTGTCAAAATAATCCTGTTTAATCTCTGACCATCAGTAATTGCATACATTTTTTACAATAATACTGCTTATTTATGTCTTTTCTTGATGTTTTTACAGATGTGTCAGTCTTGTGAAAATCAAATTTTTTGTATTGCTTTTTTTCTATTTTTATTTTACCATTTTTAAAAAAATGCTTTCTAATTTCCTATTTCTATTTGATTTTTGAACTGCAAATTGTTACAGGTATGTTTTAATTTTTTTTTGTAGTTTTATTTTTTTACTTTTAAAAAAAATTTAATAAGTCTATTGCTCAGATTATTACAATTATTT
Source organism: Pipistrellus kuhlii (assembly GCF_014108245.1). NCBI lineage: Eukaryota > Metazoa > Chordata > Mammalia > Chiroptera > Vespertilionidae > Pipistrellus > Pipistrellus kuhlii. The sequence continues at coordinate 9,548,385 of NW_023425524.1, forward strand.
CTGCTTTTCCCCCCCATAGCTCCCTTCCACCCAGTTCCCACCCCCACTGCCCTTACCTCCCCTCCCCATTGTCCTCATCCATAGGTGTACGATTTTAGTCCAGTCTCTTCCTGCACCCCTCACACCGCTTTCCCCCTGATAATTATCAATCCACCCCCTTTCTTTGCCCCTGATTCTATTATATTCACCAGTATATTCTGTTCCTCAGATTTTTATTTCACTTAATTTTTAGATTCAGTTGTTAATATATGTGTATTTGTTGATAATTTTAATCTTTTTTCTTCTTCCTCTTCTTAAAGAATACCTTTCAACATTTCATATAATTCTGGTTTGGTGGCTCCTTTAGGTTTTTCTTATCTGTGAAGCTCTTTATCTGCCCTTCAATTCTGAATGATAACATTGCTGGGTAGAGTAGTCTTGGTTGTAGGTTCTTGCTGTTCATAACTTTGAATATTTCTTGCCACTCCCATCTGGCCTGCATAGTTTTTGTTGAAAAATCAGTTGATAATCGTGTGGGTGCTCCCTAACTGTTTTTCTCTTGCTGCTTTTAAGAGTCTCTCTTTGTCTTTTGCCCTTGGCATTTTAATTATGATGTGTCTTGGTGTGGTCCTCTTTGGATTCCTTTTGTTTGGGGTTCTCTGTGTTTCCTGTACTTGTAAGTCTATTTCTTTCACCAGGTGGGGGAAGTTTTCTGTCATTATTTCTTCAAATAGGTTTTCAGTATCTTGCACTCTTTCTTCTTCTGGCACCCCCATAATTCTGATGTTGGTACACTTGAAGTTGTCCCAGAGGCTCCTTTCACTATCTTCAACTTTCTGGATTCTCTTCTCTTCTTGCTTCTCCAGAAGAGTATCCTTTGCCTCTTTGTATTCAAATCTTTGACTTGATTCTTGCGTTCCTCTAGTCTGCTGTTGGGTCTCTGTATAATATTTTTTATTTCAGTCAGTGTATGTTTAATTTCTAGTTGATTCTTTTCATAACCTCGAGGGTCTCGTTAAATTTTTCGGCCTTTTCTAGGAAATTCTTGAAAAACCTTATTACCGTGGTTTTGAACTCTATATCCAGTCTTTTGTTCTCCATTTTTTTTAAATAAAAAAATATATTTTATTGATTTTGTACAGAGAGGAAGGGAGAGAGATAGAAAGCTAGAAACATCGATGAGAGAGAGTCATCGGCCAGCTGCCTCTTGCACACCCCCCACTGGGGATAAGCCCGCAACCAAGGTACATGCCCTTGACCAGAATCAAACCCAGGTCCCTTCAGTCCCCAAGCCGACGCTCTATCCATTGAGCCAAACCGGTCTCGGCCATTTTTTTTGCTGTTTGTTTGTTTGTTTGTTTGAGATCTGTATCCTTGACTCCTCATTTTCACTGCTTCCATGAGTTGGTAGGGTGGCTGTGTGTGTTTGGTGTCCTGAATGTCCCAGTGGGTCAGCCTCCCCAGTTACCTGAGGTGGACACTCTTGGTGCTCCCCTTTGTGGACTGCGTGTATAGCCTTGTTGTAGTTAAGTCTTGATTGTTGTTGGTATCACTGGGAGGAATTGACCTCCAGGCCCATTGGATGTGAGTATCAGCTGTGTCTACTCTGGGATACCTTCTGTATTGGAGACAGTCTTATAGGATCAGACTTGCAAAATTGCAAAAACCTCTGTGCTCAGCTTGGATGGGGCGGAGTTTCAGAGCTGAGCTGACAATCTTGGCTTCCAGTCAGTCCTGCCCTTGTGCACGCGCCTCAGACCTCTGCCTTCCACGCCTCTCCTGAGTTTCCTCCTGACCATCCAGATTCCCCCTGCAAGAGCGTGGGTACCCCAAGAGCTAGCCCAGAATTGGGTTGGGTCTCTGTATAATATTTTTAATCCTAGTGCAGTCAGGAGCTTCCGACTCCTTCCGCTGTGGAGAGGCTGCATGGCAACCTCTGCAGTCAGACCTCCCTGCGCGCACTCACTCCTGCACAGGCGCCTCTAGCCCCCGCCCACTGCGGCTCCCGGCTCCCCGGTCTCCCAGTCTCAAGTCTCTGGGTGCTTTTCTCTACAGTCCAGACTCCTCCCGTACAAGCCTGGGTCCGTGGGTTTCGGCCGGGGTTGGGTTCAGTGCAGTCAGAACCGGGGTTCAGTGCGGTCGAGGGCTTCCTTTCCCCCCACTCCCGCCAGCCAGGCACTCGGCCGCCCTTCCTCTCCACACGCACGTCTCCCTACCTCAGCGCTTTGCTGCTCCCCTGATCCGGGAGCCTCTCTCCTTCTTTCTAGTTGTAGGTTTCCCACTCCGCCAGCGTTCCCATGTGTTTGGATGATGTCCATTCTGATTTTAGTTGTTTTGAAATTGTTGTGCGAGGCGGCAGCTAGGTGCTTACCTAGGCTGCCATCTTGGTTTCTCCTCTGTTTTAATTTCTAATGTTTCTTTTACAGTTGTATCTGTGACTAGACTAAGCTTGTTGTTTATATTGTTCAGATTTTTATCTGCTTCACCTATCAATTACTCAGAATGTGTATTAAAGTTACCTGTCTTGATGGGCTATTTGCCAATTTTTCTATGTAATAGTATCAGTTTTTGCCAATTACATACTTTGAGGCTAGATTAATTAAGTATATAGAGTGTAGAATTACTGTATTTTCCTGATGAATTGCCCCTTATATGTAACCACAATCATTATTTCTAGTGAGGATTTTTACCTTAGAGTTCCCTCCTTTTTCTCTTAACATAAAAAATATAGCTTTATTTTAGTTATTTGTCTGGTATTTTTTTATTTTCATTCTTTCTAAATTTTTGTGTTTGAATGTTGTTTTTTGGTTTGTTGTCTATTTTTTGGTGTTTTTTTTTTTTTGGAAAGCACATAACTGAATTTTTCTCCTCTCATTGTGAAATCTTTATATCTTAACTATAGTGTGCCAGCTGTTTACGTTTATTGTAAGTAGTAATTTATTTGGATTTACTTCTACCATTAAAAAATATTTTTTATTGATTTCAGAGAGGGAGATTTAGAAACATCAATGATGAGAGAGAATCATTGATTGGCTGCCTCCTTCATGCCCCCTACTGGGGATCAAGCCCACAACCCGGACATGTGCCCTTGGCTGAAATCAAATCCAGGACCTTTCAGTCGAAAGCTGATGCTCTATCCAGAGCCAAACCAGCTAGGGCTCTTTTAATTTTACTTACTTACTTATTTATTTATTTATTTATTCTTTCTCTTAAAATATTTATTTTTCCATATGTTTTCACTATCTTTTGGGTTATTTCAATGTATTTTTCTGAACCAGTTTTCCCCCTGTACTTGTTGGGATGACATATACTCTGTTTCTCTTCCTTTGGAGACTATCTGATTGCACCTTCTGCATGTAAGTTACCAAAGTGTAAAGTCGTTTATGCTTCTCCTCAGGATCCTCTCTTGTGGTCCCTAGTGTCTATTTCTTTTAATTGGGAGGAGAGAATCTGTTTGGGAGAGCTTGGATCAGATATCTCCTTTTGAATCATAGCTATTGTAAGGTGAGGGGAGCGGGAGAATTCATTCATTTATTTATTATTATTATTTGGAGGGGAGGAGAATTTTAGTAGATATTTGGCCATTGGGTTCCTCTAACTCTTTATATCCTTTCTGTACTTATATATAAAAAAGTCTATATTATGGACTTTTATCACTATAAATGACTCATCAGAAAAAACAGAATTGTTACAAACTCAAGTATATCTAATTCCATAGACTTTCTATAACACTTTTTGTCACAAATTCACATCTGAAATCTTTTCCTTCTCTTCCTCTGCCTTCACCTCCTTACTCTCTTCCTTCCCCTGGCTTTTGTGTAGGTGTGTATTTGAAACCTGTCTAACAAGTTCCCCATCCAAGCTGGTCATCTCCCAGTGGCCATGTGGTTTCCAAAGGGTTGGGTCATTTGTGCTCCTCTCGTGGCTCTCCATGTGCTCATCTTCTTGAGAACTTGGCAGCGGTGTCTTTTCAGTGATCCGTAGTGAGTGAACTGTGCCCTAAGCATTAATGGAGGTTCAGGACCACGGACAGATGTTTGTGTGCCCCCTGTTTGTCTCACACCCAAACACTTCAGCCGGCCAAGACATTCTTCTGAAACCTCCAGTGCTTATTGTCTTTTCATTTTAAGTTCAACTCCTCCTCATTTTTTTCAGTTGTCTTAATAGCCAGGTCTTGCCTTTAGGAAGTTTTCATCTCATCTTCTTTTTAAGTTCGTATCTTACCAGTACTTTTGAGTTAATTAATAGTTTTGACTCCTTAAAGAAATTGAGAATTAGATAGGCTAAGAAACTTATCCTACACTTAGAGGCCTGGTGCATGCACTGGGCGGGGGTGGGAGGCTCAGCCCGGCCTGCCCCCTCTCACAGTCTGGGAAGCCCTCAGGGGCAGGAGGCAACCCTGCGATCTGGGGAAGGCAGCACCCCCATCACACCTCTGCTGCTGCCACTGCCAGCAGTGCAAGCCTCAGCCAGCCCTGGTTACCTGAGCCTTGGGTGGCCCTGGGCGGCTGGGCAGCTGACATCCTAGACTTGCCTGTGCCTTGGGCTGGCCCTGGGGGGTTAGGGAACTTAGCAGACTGGGGGACTCTGGAGGCTGAGGGGACTGGGCGCCCCCATTTTGTGGCTGTGGTCGCTGCCATCTTTGAGGGCGTGGCAGACAATTAGCATGTTCCTTCCTTCTTAGAACAGGATTACACAGCTATTCAGTTATAGTAAGGTTTGGAACTCGGATTTTTCTGACTATGAAGACAAAGCTCTTAATTCCTTGATATTCTTTATTTAGAACTTCTAAATGTGTATTAAATCAATTTATATTTAAAAAGTGCTCCCTTTTTCTTAATACATTGCAAGAACTCGTTGAATTTTATGGATTGCAACCCTTTGGCCATCATAGTTTACAAATATTTTCCCTGTTTGTAACTTATTTTTATTTTAAACTTTAATACAGTATTTTAAAAATATAACTTTCAAATTTTGTTAAATCGTTCTGTCTTTTTCTTTTGGGCTTTTGCTTTTGGCATCCTGTTAGGAAAGTTTTTCCTCATCCCAAGAACATAAAAATGTTGCATTCTATTACACTTATGGTATACGTAGTTTGTTTTTTAGATAATCTACCTATATTTGAACTGATACTTTAAAAAACTATAGGTATATTTTTATTGATTTTAGAGAGGAAGGGAGAGGGAGAAAGAGAGAGAATCATTGATCGGCTGCCTCCTGCACGCCTCCTACTGGGGATTGAGCCCACAACCCAGGCATGTGCCCTTGGCCTGAATCAAACCTGAGACACTTCAGTCCTCAGGCTGACGCTTTAGCCACTGAGCCAAACTGGCTAGGGCTGAACTGATACTTTTAAAACACATCTACCAACTTGTAAGGCAAGACACTTTATATTTCATCTTAAATAGTTTCTTGCCCATTCTTCTACATTTATTCTTGCAGATGACCTTAGAATCATTTTGTTAAATTTTCTTTTCCTTCCCAAATTGAGGAGAAGTGCTTCCTTTAAAAAACATAAGCTAATATTATATCTAGACTAAGTGGCTGGACTATTTTTTCACTTTTTTATGTTTTAAACATGGAATAGTTTATAAATACCATTTTATAATCGTGTTCTCACCAGCTGCTGAGTGGAAATAAATTTATATAGTGTCTATATATATTTTCTCTTTCTTTGAGGTTTATTTTCCATAAAACTGTTAGGTAAAAATTCCTATGTAGTAGTATTAATAGTGGTGACAACAAAATATTTGAATGAAGGTATGTGATGAGATTAAATTGTTGCTATGGGAATACTGACTAGTTAGCTACCCAGTCTATTTCCCATTTCTTGCACAGTGGCTGGTACTGAATAGGTACTCAATAAATAATTAAATGTAGTGTTAAATAATTAATGAAGACATTATCTTTGTGAATTTATAAGTCTCAGCCTTATAGAATTGATCAAATTGGGAATGCTAATATATTCATTAATTTCATTTATGAGAGACAAGGTAGATAAACTGGAATGTAAATTTAGCAATTTGCAATAAAGAATATATCTATTAAGCATTGGAGTCATTGTGTCAGTCCCACCAGTGCTTTGTTAAATTTCTCCCTGCAGGAAAAACTTTGTTGGAAGTTTGGGATTTGAGAATGACGTTGGAGTAAGGGTAGTCACTCTAATGGACTTGAAGTTCTTATCGTCCCTGACAGGAATGACATGTCACATGGATTGACATTGTGCTCATTTGTCAGCACCCCAGTCTGTTGTGCATGAAGACTAATGCCTGGGTTTCTCACTCACAAACATGCTCAGTGTCTTCCTTCCGGACACATATCTTTAGCTGTATGATGATTTTACCATCAAATCTTCTCTTTGTTAGAATTATTTTTTTAATCAGTTAACTGCCACACGTCCAAAACAGAAACCATCCCCATGGTATTATGAATTTGCAATGAATATTATAAAAATAAATATATTACTCACAGTTGGGGTATTCGTGAATATTTTCAGCTGAAAATTCTGACAGAAAATGATTTTAAAGTTGGTCAGGGCTGCCACTTAGGGAAAACATGTTTTTTTTGTGTGTGTTTTTTTAATAGACATGCATGGCATATGGGGAAGGTCCACCACTTGCATCTACAGATGCTTATGGCGTACAATTTACATGTTGTATGTGAACACGTTTACTTAAAGCATTAAACAATACAGAAATACAGCTAACATTTTGAGCCTTTATGCTAGATTTCATATTATTTTTTTCTTACCTTATATAATAAAGAACTACTCTGTTTTCCCCCAAATAAGACAGTGTCTTATATTAATTTTTACCCCCAAAGATGCGCTAGGTCTTATTTTCAGGGGATGTCTTATTTTTCCATGAAGAAGAATATGGTACACATTTATTGTTTAATGAAAATAAAGGAAATTTATTACCTGTATACGGTATGGTAGTACAGTAGTTGTCAACACAAACAAAACAAACTGTGAATCCTACAGTATCAAGAAGTTACTCATTTATTCAATGACAATCATGTCATCATCTTCTGGAACATCATCATAACAATCCAATTCCTGAATTTCCTGGTGAACTTCTTGTGACTCCATTTCTTTCAGAATCAGTGGACCAAATCTCTCATGTTTAGCAATAGCATTCTGAGACAGAGCCTAGGGGGGCCTTATTTTCGGGGGGATGCCTTATATTTCACTCAGAAGGAAACCTGTAAGTAGGTCTTATTTTCAGAGGATGTCTTATTTTGGGGGAAACACTATGCTAATTATACTGAACAGCAGAACAACCATCTGGAAGCCAGGGCTGCGAGGGCTGAGGCAGCTGGGACTATGAAGGCCGAGCACTTTGCACAAATTTCATGCATCGGGCCTCTGGTTTAACTATAAAACAGCCTATTGAAGGACTCAAACAGATACTTATACACCTCGTTTAAGTAAATGAGGCATGTGGCCTACCAGCCGCAAGTTTGACTTGCTTGTTGTACACCAATGTTCGTAGCAGCTTTATTAACAACTAGAGGCCTGGTGCACGAATTCATGCATGGGTGGGGTCCCTCGGCGTGGCCTGTGGGGATTGGGCCAAAACCAGCAGTCCAGCACCACCAGCCGCTCCTGCCTGATGCTCCTGCCCTTCCTGGCCCCGCTGCTCCTGCTGCAGGCTCACACCCAGTCAGTCCTGATCGGGAGAGGTTCGCACCGTCATAGTGGCGCTTGCCAGTCGTGAGCCCTATGTCTGGCACTCATTCTGAGGGGCATAAAGGGGGTCAGGATGTGATCAGCCCTCCAGGTGGGCGGTGGGAGGCCCTGGCCGGCCCAGGATCTGGATCCGTCCCACTGACGTTCTTGCTGGTTGTTGGGAGCCACCTGGCAGCCACTTTTACATCATTTCTTCCTTGTGGAGCATCTAGAGAGGGGTGGTCAGAAGACACTGGTGGTCAGTGTGCGTCATGCGACTGGTCAACTGGTCATTTGGTTGCTTAGGTTTTCATATATAGAGAGTTAGCTAAAAAGTAGAAACAACCCAAGTGTTCATTAATTAGTGAATGAGTAAAAAGAATGATTTATATATATATATATATAGAGAGAGAGAGAGAGAGAGAGGGAGGGAGAGGGAGGGAGAGGGAGGGAGAGGGAGGGAGAGGGAGGGAGAGTGTAACTTATATATAATATATCTAACATGTTCTGTGTTTGTGGCTGTTACATTTGCTTATGAAGTTACCAAAACCATATATACATATAGACTACTTTGAAACTTTTCTATAATAACTCAGTTATTAAAAATATAAAAATACCTACTCTGTCAAAAGACACAATTTTAGGTGTTTAAAAGTGAATAAGTCCTAGTAGGTTTGGGTCAGTGGACAGCATCAGCCTCGAACTGAAGGGTCCCGGGCACGTTCCTTGGTTGCACCCTGGCCCTGTCCGGGTGCATGCAGGAGGCAACCAATCGATGTGTCTCTCACATCCATGTTTCTGTTTTTCCCTCTCCCTTCCATACTCTCTAGAAATCAATGGGAAAATATCCTCTGGTGAGGTTTAACAACAACAACAACAAAAAAAGTGAATAAGACAGTTTTACACTCCTGCTCAAGTATACGTTGTCACCATAAATCTCAGAAACATACCAATTGTAATTTTATTCTTTGTACATTACAAGTGATTAGTGTATAGTCACAGTATATTTCATAATTCCTTATTACATACTAATTTAAAAGTGCACAGTATATTTTATTTGAAAACATAAACAGAACCTGATCTGACTAATGAAAGCTGTAATGTGATTTTAGCTATTCCTCTTGTCAATGCTCCCTTAAACCCCTATCCCCGCCCCCTCTGCCTTAGCAATGGTCTTATTCTCACGCTGCTCTACTGAAGGTGAGCATCAGCATCTGTAGGAGAAGGACACGCCGTGGAAAGGCTGAGGGGCAGCAAAGCTGGAAGAAGGCACACCTCCTGGAGGCATTTGAGAGACAGGGAGGAGCAGAACCAAGAGGGAAGGAAGGTTACCATCTCTGGCCGCAGTGCTCTCTCTTCTCTGCCGGCCTCGCTGTGCCTTGAGGCTTATTCCCCAGATTCTCACAGTGTCTCCTTCATCCACATTCGTTTCCTGTTGGAATCTCCAACGAGGCCCTTTCTCAAGCCATCAACCAGAAATGGCTTGCAACCAGAAGTCTATATTCCTACTGGACCTGGGCAATAGTTGTGAGAGTCGGAGTAGATTGAAGGAGACTCCATGTTTAGATCTTGGGTTACATACAGCAGGGAAAAGGGTATACTTTGCAAGGTATTCCTGGCCTTTCATATTGGAACTCAGAATTCTTTTCTTTTTAGAACTAGAGACCCGTTGCAGAAAGATTCCTGCAGTAGGGCTTCCTGCTGAGGTCTCCACCACCCTGTCCGCTTCCCTTCCTTTTCCACCGCCCTGCTTGCTTGCTTGCTTGCTTGCTTCTCCACAGCTTCGCTCCCTTATGCAGCGATTGGCTGATTGGCTTCTTTCTACGCTGTCTTCACTCTGTGCCTGAATATGCAAATTAACTGCTATATTGGTTGGGTTATTTTGCATACTCACCCTAATTGGCTTGTGGGCGTGGCTTGTGGGTATAGCGAAGGTGTGGTCAATTTGCATGTTTCTCTTTTATTAGGATCATTCATTCACTTAACCATTCATTTGATAGTGTGTAGTGAACCAGGGGCTCAGATGGAAACTTGCTTTCTTTCAAGTTTCAAAGAGATCGTTTTTTAAAACTTAGAGTTCTTTCATATTTAATTCTGTTAAGTTTAGTATCTGTTTTTTAGTTTATTTCTCCCAAAAAACTTTTGGGGAGAAAGAGGCAGCATATTACTATATTGGAAAGGCTTTGGAGCCTGACAGATTAGAGTTTAACTACATCCTATTTGTGCCACTTGTTGGCAATGTAATCTTCCATTTATTTTACCGTTCTGAACCTGTTTTTTCTTCTTTTGAAATAGGAATAATAATAATAATAATGTAGTTGCTGAAACTGGTTTGGCTCAGTGGATAGAGTGTCAGCCTGTGGACTGAAAGGCCTCGGGTTCGATTCTGGTCAAGGGCATGTTACCTTGGTTGCGGGCACATCCCCAGTAGGGGGTGTGCAAGAGGCAGCTGATCGATGATTCTCTCTCATCGATGTTTCTAACTCTCTATCTCTTCCTCTCTGTAAAAAATCAATAAAAATATATTTTTAAAAGATAATAATAGTGTAGTGAATGTGAGAGTGAGAGAAATTGGGACAGGTTGTCAGAATTTACATAAAATTATGACTTCTTGATTGGCGAGCCAGCTGTGTCATAGTGGTATTGTTACTTATTGCAGAGACTAACTTTTCTGAGTCCAGTATTATATTCTTTTTTCCCATAGCTTTGGTTAGTTTTCCACACTAGTTCACTTTATTCTGGCTAGTGAGGTGAGGCCCCACAATTACACTTCACCTTCAGTTGGAGGGAGGTTTTCAGATAAACTGAGGGAAATGGTGTGGCAGATCCCTCAGAAAGTGCGTGCCCCGTGAACACTGAGCTGTCAGCACTAAAGAAGGCAAGGTGTTGTTCATTAAATAGTATGTACAATACCTTGTGAAAAGTCCCCAGGTATAGCAGTTGCCTGGCAGTACAATAGGCCCAGTTGGTCCCTTACATGATTTTGATTTTTGTCAGGGGCAGTAGTATAGTGATAATTAAGTCTTTTTCAGTTATTGTAACGAGTATGAAGTTTTTCTGCAATTTGTCTCATACATCCAAAATTATTTCAGTCACACCAAGTGACTGACATGGCCTTTTGGTGTATAGAATTTATGACTTTTCTCTTACATATCTTTGTATGAAGCATTTTTGTTAAATATTGCCAATGAACTTGGCGGTAATGCATAATCAGTTTTTCTCTATCCTACCCTTCTGAGATTCTAATTACTCTTTGATGTTGTCGCATAATTGCCTGAGGCTGTCCATCCTTAAGTTCTTTTTACTTTAGGTTGTTCATTTCTTTGGATATATTTTCAAGTTCATGGGCTCTTTCCTCATTATTTTCATTTTATTTTGAAGCACATCCAATTTTATAATTTCCATTTGGTTCTTTTTTAAAAAGACAGATAATTGATTGATTCTTTTTCTTTGAGCTTATCCTATATACGGTAATAAAAGTCTAATATGCTAAGTTCAACCAGTCGCTATAATGTGCACTGTCCACCAGAGGACAAATGCTCTGACTGGTTGGTTAGCTTGCTGCTAGGGTTTGGCCAATCAGGACTGGGTGGGACAGGACTGGGTGGGACAGGCTGGACATGCCCTGGAGCCCTCCTGCAATCCCTCCCTGGCCCCGCCCTGATCATGCACTGGTGGGGTCCCTCAGCCTAGTCTGTGCCCTCTCACAACCCGGGACCCCTCGGGGGATGTTGGACAACTGATTTCGGCCCAATCCCTACAGGGCAGGCCAAGGGCCCCACTGGTGCACAGGCCTCTAGTCTGTAATAGTTGTTTTAAGATTTTTGCCTGCTCACTTCTGCTAATTTCAATATCTCAGTAATCTTTGAGCAGATAATGAGTAACTAATCCAAGGAATCAGACACATTTTGTGGTTGGTTGTCTTGAAGATAAGGGAGGCAAAGATCAAGTTAAGTTGATAGAGACACTTAATGAGATCTGCTTCAGTTACCTCCTTTGGCCCATTTTAGACTCTTCATTAGAGCTGGTGGGTAGCTCTGAGTTTATTGTGATGTTAGATTAGATTAGTTGCAATCAGAAGTAAGACCAAGAGGCACCAGGTATGTCCTGTTGAAGCAGAGGACAAGTAGAGTAGTGAAAAACTCTTGAGCAGTGCTTCTTAAAAATGTGAATGGAAAATGGTTATGAACTATCCTATAAAATAAAAGGATATTATGCAAATAGACTGAAGGCAAAACCACTGGTCACTATGACGCATACTGACCACCAGGGGCCGGATGCTCACTGCAGGAGCTGCCTCCTGGTGATCAGTGCGCTCTCATAGAGGGAGCACTGCTCAGCCAGAAGCCCTGAGCGGGGCTCGCGGCTGGTGAATGTAACAGCGGTGGCGGGAGCATCTCCCACCTCTGCAGCAGTTGGACATCCCTCAAGGGCTCCCGGACTGAGAGAGGATGCAGGCTTGGCTGAGGGACCCGCAGTACATAAATTTCATGCACCAGGCCTCTAATGTAGTTATAAAATTATCATCTTACTTGAAGGATCAAGTTACTTGTTTCATGTAATAGGCTAAAGGAACTATAATCAACCAGTCATTTATTATTTACTAGAGGCCTGGTGCATGAAATTCATGCATGGGTCCCAGCCTGGCCTGCACCCTCTCTTATAATTCGGGATCCCTCAGGGGATGTTCAACTGCCAGTTTAGGCTCGATTCCTGCAGATCCCCACGGGATCAGGCCTCAACTGGCAGTTGGACATCCCTCTTGCAATCCAGGATTACTGGTTCCTAACCACTCACCTGCCTGCCTGCCTCATCAGCCCTAACAAACTCTGCCTGCCTGCATCATTGCCCCTAACTTCCTGCCTGCCTGCCTGATCGCCCCTAACCATTTGCCGGCCTGCCTGATCACCCCTAGCTACTCACCCACCTGCCTGATCACCCCCTAACCACCTCTCGCTGCCTGCCTGTTCACCCCTAACTGCCTCTGCCTTGGTCCCTGCCGCCTTGGCTTAGTCTGGAAGGACGTCTGAAATAACATCCAGAAGGTCGTTCAGCTGTCTGGTCTAATTAGCATATTACACTTTTATTATAGATTTTCTTAGGACCATGCCGTCAAAGAACTTTTGTGTGTGTGAATAATAATATTGGTAATGGTTTCTCATATTCCTGTAGTTGTTCACAGTTCATTTTTTACACAGTCGTTTTTATTTTACTTGATCACTGAAATTAAAGTTATATTGTTAGGCTTAATAAAAACATTAAGAATATCCAGTTTCTCAGACTTGAAAGAATATTAAGTAAACTGTAAAAAGATTCTGGCCAATAAGCAAAAATTTGAACTAACCATTTTCATTAAGTTGAACATAGATTTATTCACATATACACATTTAAAAAATTTCCTTGAGAATTTAAATGTATAAAAGAGTGCATAAAACTTTCGTACAGTTCAAAAGATGATAATAAAATTAACATTCCTGTACCATTGATCCAGCTTAAGAATTTTAACAGGATTTTAGAAAATCCTGTGTGTCTCTTTTCCCTCAAGAATAAATCATCACCATGAAATTTGCTTTTTAGTTTTATAAGTATTCCTATAGAATGTTTAGTTTTGCTTGTTTTTAAACTATGTGTAAATGAAATCACTATATTTCTGTGACTTTTTTCCCAAGTGCTTTTTGAAATTTATTCATGTTGATTAAAAAAGCTGTGGGTGCTCCAGCCCAGTGACAAACTCATTAGTCAACAGAGCGGCAAACTGTGGCTACTCTACTTGTCCACTGCTCTAGCTGGTTTGCTCAGTGGATGGAGTGTTGGCCCACAGGCTAAGGGGTCCCTGGTTCAATTCTGGTCAAGGGCACATACCGGTTGCAGGCTCATAGCCAGTCGATTTGTGTTTCTCACATTGATGTTTCTCTCTCCCTCCCCCTTTCACTCTCTCTAAAAATCAGTGGGAAAAAATATCCTCAGGTGAGGATTAACAACAAAAACAAATGTCAATTTATTTCTTATAATTAATAGAATAATGTCTAAATTCCTCACACAGTATTCAAAGTCTGCCCTGCAAACCAACCAAAGTAGCAAAATTTACTTAGTCTTCAAGTTCCAGTTCTTACATTACTTCTGTGAAGTATTAAGATGCACATAATATAATAAGTGCTTCACTTTCACTGGCCCTGTATTAGAAACTTAATCACATTGGTACTGTGCGTGTAGTATACTGTCTGTCTTTCCCGAAGACAGAACTTCTGAAGGAAGGTACTATGCTTCTTTTAAATTCCGGTGCTTGCCACCATGCTTTATATAGTTTGGATTCTTGCTAAAGGAATGTTAAAGGGATAAATGAATATGAAATAATTATTAATTTATTTGGTAGGAATTGCTGAATTCTCTCTGGTGACATGAAATTTGCTTTTGCTTCTTGGACCTTTGTGTTAAGATATGTATCTAGCATTGAGAGTTAGAGTACATAGAATGTTTATTAACATGAGAATAAACTGGCCTCTTTTGTTATTTTGCATTATTTCATACGTTATTTGGTGTTTAAAGATAATTGTCTTCACCAAAATGTAATTCATAAGAAATAAAGGAAATATATAATTTTCTCATGGAAATTAAATCTATTATCAATATAGTTTGATGAAATTATTAAATATTTTGGCTTAATTCTTAATCATAACTTGAATTCTTATTGTTTAAGAAATACCATTATTTGTATTAATTACATCACATTTCATTAAGAAAGTAATTGATGTTGCTTTTTATTTCAGCTAAACCATTTACTTCTAAAGTGAAACAGATGCGATTACATAGAGAAGACTTTGAAATATTAAAAGTGATCGGTCGAGGAGCTTTTGGAGAGGTAAGAATTTATAGAAGGCCTGCTAATTGTTTCGGAAGCTATTTTATACAGTCTGAAAAACTGTAACTGGAATATTTCTTACTCTGTTGTGATACGATTGAACAGAAAACATATTAAAGTTTTGAGTGAAAATACTTACACATGGAATTTCCCCCTAGATATTTTCTGTTCTTCACGTGTCTTTGTGAGATTGAGTATGTTTCTGGACTCTGTTCTGCTGATCTGTTTGTATCCCCTTGTGCCAATATGACACTGTCTTAAGTTCTACTTTGTCTTGATATCTGGTAGTGTATATACTCTGACTTCTTTCTTCCCTCTACTCCTCTGTTCTTGGCTCTTTATGTTTTTATTAGAGGCCCAGTGCACAAAATTTGTGCAAGGGTAGGGTCCTTAGGCCTGGCTGGCAATCAGGGTGAATCAGGGCCTCTCGGCTGCAGGCCAGGGCCTTCTTTCCAACTTCCAGCGACCTTTCTTCATTCTGCACTGGCTCCTGGTGGTCAGCACATATCATAGCAAGCGATTGGTCTCTTGGTCAAATTCCAGTGGGGGCAATTTACATAATAGGCTTTTATATATAGACTAAAGGCCCGGTGCATGAAATTTCTACACTAAGGGCGGGGGGGGGGGGAGGGGTGTCCTTTAGCCCAGACTGCACCTCTTGCAGACTGGGAGCCCTCAGAGGATGTCTGACTGATGGTTTAGTGCTGCCGTGGAGACAGGAAAGGCTCACCACCACTGCTGCACTAGCCAGCCATAAGCCTGGCTTCTGGCTGAGTGGCGCTCCCCCTGTGGGAGCACACTGACCACCAGTACACTGTGCTCCCACAGGGAGCGCACTGCATTGAGCATCTGCCCCCTGGTGGTCAGTGCGTGTCATAGCAACCAATAGTTCTGCTATTTGGTTCATTTGCATATTAACCTTTTATTATATAGAATAGATCATTTTAGACCCAGTGTTTCAGTTTCTACTTATTCTTTAAAATATATATATATAGGTAGGTAGGTAGATAGATAGATAGATAGATTTTTTAGAGAGAGAAGAAGAGAGGAAGAGGAAAAGAGAGAGGGAGAAGCATTGATTTGTTGCCTCCCGTATGCACCCTGACTTGGGATGAAACCCACAAATTGGGTATGTGCTCTGATCGCAAATTGAAATGGTGACTTTTTGGTGCATGGGATTATACTCAACCAACTGAGCCACACTGGCCAGGGCTCTGCTCTTTAAAATTTTTTGTTAAGATATATTTTTATTGATTTCAGAGAGGAAAGGAGAGGGAGAGAGAGTTAGAAACATCAATGAGAGAGAATCATCGATTGGCTGCCTCCTGCACGCCCCCTTCTGGGGATTAAGCCCCAACTCGGGCAGATGCCCTTGACCAGAATCGAACCTGTGAGCCTTCAGTCCAGAGGCCAGCACTATCCACTGAAACATCTGCGAGGGCTACTGTGAACATTCTTATATGCATTTTATGGAGATAGATTTTCATTTTCCTTGGTTAAATGGTTGGTCATGTTTAAATTTAAAAGAAACTGGCACTCCTACAATGGGGTTATACCATTTTACATTTTTCCCAGTTCCAACAATATATTCTGTTGTTCATCTTTGTAATTTTAGCCATTCTAATGGGTATATAATAGAGTTTCATAGTCTTTAAGTTGCATTATTATTTGAATTTATATTATATATCAACATAATTACTCACCATTCTTATAGCTTCCTTTGTGAAGTATGTATTCAAGTATTTTGCTTATTTAAAAAAAATGGGTTATTTGCTTTTTTATTATTTTGTTGTAGGAGTGTTTTCAGTTTTGATGGTACAATTTTTTCCCTTAGGTTTATTATTTTCTGGGGGTATTTTTTAGGTGGGAGGAGGGGTTCCCCCTAAGAAATTCTTATTTATATTTAGGTCCTAGACATATTGACCTATTTTAAAAATATATTTTATTGATTTCAGAGAGGAAGGGAGAGGGAGAGAGAGATAGAGAAAATCAATGAGAGAGAATATCATTGATCAGCTGCCTCTTGCATCCATGCCCCAGCAGGGATCAAGCTTACAACCCAGGCATGTGCCCTGACTGGGAATCGAACCGTGACTTCCTGGTTCATAGGTCAATGCTCAACCACTGAGCCATGCTGGCCTGGTGACCTAATTTTTTTTTTTTTTTTTTTAAAGCTCTGTAGTTTTAGCTCTTATGTTTAGGTTGGTTGTCTACTTTAAATTAATCCATGTATGGTGTTGGATGTCTAGTTGTCTCAGCAACATTTGTTGAAAAGACTGTATTTCCTCTATTAAATTACTTCAGCATCTTTGTAAAAAACAGTTTACTACATTTTTATCTATTTCCGCTCTTTCTATTCTGTTTCATTGATCTCTTTGTCTCTAATGCCAATACCACATTATCTTGAGTCCTGTAGCTTTCTACTATAAACTTGAAAGTATGTAATGAAGTGTGAGTGTAAATTCTCCTACTTTGTTCTTTTTCAGATTGTTTTAGGTTCTGGGACTTTTGCACTATTGTATACATTTTAGAATCAGGGTGTCAGTTTCTGTCAGTCTACTGGTATTGAAAGTGAGTTTGCATTAAATTTATAGGTCAGTTTTGGGCAATCTGGCATTTTAATGTTGAATCTACTTATCAGTACATGAACAAGGTATTTCTTTGTTTTTTGAGGTCTGTTTTAAATTTTCTTAAGAATATTTTGTTTTAGTGCACAGGTCTTATTCACATTTTGTTAAATTTAGTTCTAAGTATTTTATGCTTTATGCTATGGTAAGTGATATTTAAAACAACTTTATATTCAAATAGTATATTGCTAATATGTAGATACAACACTGATTTATGTATCTGACTTTATTTTCTAAACTTATTTTAAAATAGTTTTGTGTTGTTTTGGTTGCTACTTTCTTGGTTGTTTTTTTTTTTTAAGTAAACAATCACTGAGAATAGGGATAGTTTAGGGTCCTTTTCACTTCCAGATTTTGTACCTTTTATTTTTTAATCTTAACTTATTGCATTGGTTTCCACCTCTGTAGCACAGTGTTGAATGGGTATCACAAGAGTAGACATCCTTACTTTATTCTTGAACTTAAGAAGAAAGGATTCAATGTTTCACTATTGTTCTGTTAATTGTAGGTGTTTGCATCAGTGTCCTTTATTTGATGAGGAAATTTGTCTTCTGTAACCAGTTTGCTGAGAATTAACAAAAGTATTAATGGGTGCTGAATTTTTGTCAAATGCTTTTTTTGCATCTCTTAACATCATATACATTTGTTCTTACATATATGGTGGGTTACTTGGATTGATTTTTTTTTTCAATAAACTATTTTTAAAGCAGTTGTAGGTTCATAGCAAAATGGATTAGAAAGTACAGAGTTCCCTTAGGATCCCTGCCCCTGCACATGGAGGCCTCCCTGGCTCTCAGCGTGCCCCCCAGATGACACATTTGTTGCAATAGGTGAATCTACGTCGACACATCACCATCACCCCAAATCTGTAGTTTACGCTAAGATTCACTCTTTTTGTTGTACATTGTATTGGTTAGGACAAATGTATAATGACACATATATACCGTGTTTCCCCGAAAATAAGACATCCTCCGAAAATAAGACCTAGCGCATAGAAAAATAAGACATCCTCTGAAAATAAGACCTAGCGCATCTTTGGGAGCAAAAATTAATATAAGACACTGTCTTATTTTCGGGGAAACGAGGTACCATTATAGATAGTACTAGAGGCCCGGTGCACAGATTCATGCACATTGAAAGGAAATTAATTAGAAGGTGTCCTATGGGGTGGGACTGGGCAAGATGGGCCGGATACGCCCTGAGCCAACCTTCCGAGGTCCCTTCCTGGCTAGCCACACCTGGGGAGGTGCTGGGGCTTGAAGGGCATCTGCAGAGTGAGCAGGGTCCCTCGGCCTGGCCTGCGGGGATTGGGCCAAACTGGCAGTCCGACATCCCCTGAGGGATCCTGGAGTGTGAGAGGGCATTCTGCAAAGTTGCTATTGCTCGGCAGTTCCTGCGTTGAGAATCTGCCCCCTCGTGGTCATCGCGCATCATATCTACTTTGAATGGTCGGATGGTTTTGCTTAGACTTTTACTAGGTGTAGTGGTTCATGCGGATTTTTTTTCAATAGATGGAAGTTACACATGTTGATATATATGCGATTTGATATGTATGTTATTTTGTTGTATTGACAACAAGCTTAAAAACTTCATATGTCAAATTTTCTGAAGGTGTTAACATCATAGACATTTTTACACTTAAAAATATAGAATTTCATGCCAAAAAAGAAGAGCATTTGTGGGAAGTTTTAATTTATTATTTTGAAGAAAAGTACTGCTGAATACTTCAGGAAGCTTACTGTGAACATGCTCCATCTCAAGATACTTGTGAAGGCTGGCTTAAACGTTTTAAAAGTGATTATTTTGATGTGAAAGACAAAGAATGTCCAAGTCAACCAAAAAGTTTGAAGATCAACAATTATAAGCATTATTGGATGAAGATGCGTGTCAAACTCAAAAACAACTTGCAGGAAGATTAAACATTGCTCAGCAAACAATTTCTGATTGTTTATAAGCAATGGGAAAGATTTTAAAGGAAGGAAAATGAGTACCACATCAACTGAATGAAAGACAAATGGAAAACCGAAAAGTCATCAGTAAAATGTTGCTTCATTGGCACAAAAGAAAGTCTTTTTGCATCTAATTGTGACTGGCGATGAAAAGTGGATTTATTTTGAGAATCCCAAATGTACAAAATCATGGGTTGATCGAAGTTAACCATCAACATCTATTGCAAGGCCAAATTGCTTCGGAAAGAAGACAATGCTTTGCATTTGGTGGATCAGGAAGGTGTGGTGTATTATGGGCTTCTAAAAACAGGTGAAACCATTAATACTGATCTCTACCGACAACAGATAATCAATTGGAACCACGCTTTGATTGTGAAACTACCAGAATCTGTCAGAGGACACAGCAAAGTAATTTTGCTTCATGATAATGTACCATCACACACTTCAAAACCAGTTAAAGACACGTGAAAAGATCTTGTCTGGGAAGCATTATCCTACCCGCTATATTCACCAGATCTTGCTCTTTTAGATGACCACTTGTTCTGATTGATGGCCCATGCACTTTCTGAGCAGCACTTCAAAACATACGAGGAAGTGGAAAATTTGGTCTCTAAATGGTCTGCCTCAAAACAAGAAAAGTTCTATTGGGACAGTATGCACAAATTACTTGAAGATGGGGGAAATGTGGAGTTAGCGATGGACATTACTTTAAATAAAGCACTTTTGATGTTTCTCTTGAAATTATCTTATTTTCTTTGATTACAAAACCCTCATTATTAACCCATACACGTGGTATATATATATATAGATGATGCATAATAGTTGCTGTAAACATTGTCTGTGCTCTTGCCTATTCATTCCTCCCTCCCCCCTCCCTTTCCACAGTTTTGCCTTTCCCAGTATGCCATACAGTTGGACTCAGATAGTATGCAGGCTTCTCAGATTGGCTGCTTTCATGTCTCCTCATGGCTTGATAGGTCATTGCTTTTTGGCATTGAATCATATTCCCTTGTCCAAATGGGCCACCGTTTATCCGTTCACCTACTGAAGGATATCTTGATTGCCTCCAAGTTTTGGCGATTATGAATAAAGCTGTGTATAAACATCCATGTACAGGTTGTGGTGTGGATATAAATTCTCAGTTCACTTGGGTAAATACCAAGGAGTCAGGACTGCTGGGTCATATGCTGAGTGTTGAGTTTTATAAGATTGCCAATATGTCCTCCAAAGGGGCTTACCATTGTGCACTCCCACCAGCAATGAGTGAGAGTGCTGTTGCTCCGTATCCTCATCAGAATTAGCAGTTGTCAGTGTTTTAAAATTTGGCCATTCTAACAGGTGTGTAGTGGTATTTCATGGATGTTTTAACTATCGTTTTCTAATGATAGGTGATATTGAGCGTCTTTTCAGTTGTTTATTTGCCATCTGTATATATTCTATGATATCTGTTGAGATCTTTGGTTCATTTTTTTAAAAGAGGCTTTCTGATTGTTCAGTTTTAAGAGTTCTTGGTTTATTTTGGATAATAATCCTTTATCAGATGTGTCTTTAGTTGATAAGCTTGAATTGATAAAAATTCTAGCTTATTAGACATCATACTCTAATTTTTCAATACTTTTAGGGTTTATTAAAGTTTGTCGTATGCTCATAATATGGCCTGTTACATGAACACTCCATTTTTATATAATTTTGAAAGTAGTTTTTATTGCATATTTGTTATTTGTAGTCTTTTGAGAGGAGTATTAAAGTCTTCAAATATAATGTATGTCTATCCCTTCTATAATTTTGTCTAATATGTATACTAATTATTAGACAAACTGATTTAAAAAGTTTATTTATGAAAGTAATTAAGAATCACCAGAAAAACTCTTAAAAACTGGAACAATAACAAACTCATTATATTTTACTTTTATTTTTTATCTCAGGATACTTTAAAATATGTCATAAAGCCTCAATAGATAGCACATAAATAAGAAATTCAGAAATGGTGGGAAGCACACATAGGAATTTAATATTTGCCAATGGCAGCATCTCTAGTGCAAAAGAAAAATTTTAATGAATGGTCTTGAGACAACTGGATAACAAATTGGAAACATCATTTTGTGGATCCCGTTAAAATGATTGATATTGAGTAAAGCAGTGGCTTTTTAAAATAGTAAAAACTGGTTTCTCCCAAAGTAGTGGGTGCTTTTTTTAAATTACATTTATTGGGGTGACATTGATTAATAGGATCATACAGGTTCCACACTAGTTTCAGATGCTAAACTAGTTTTACCAAGGGATCAGAGGTCACTCAGATCGTTATCTAGTAGGGACCGCCTGGCTTTGTCTTAGATCTCTGCATTAGGATCTATACTCTGCAGCTAGCACGGCAATTCCAGCCCGGGTGAGAATTGCATATGTACATGCTACCCTGTTTCCCCGAAAATAAGACAGTGTCTTATATTAATTTTTGCTCCCAAAGATGCGCTAGGTCTTATTTTCAGGGGATGTCTTCATGTTAAATGAAAATAAAGGAAATTTATTACCTGTATACGGTACGGTAGTACGGTAGTTGTCAACACAAACCAGACAAACTGTGAATCCTATAGTATCAAGAATGTACTCATTTATTCAGTGACAATCATGTCATCATCTTCTGGAACATCATCATAACAATCCAATTCCTGAAATTCCTGGTGAATTTCTTGTGACTCCATTTCTTTCAGAATCAGTGGACCAAAATCTCTCACGTTTAGCCTAGGGGGGCCTTATTTTCGGGGGGATGCCTTATATTTCACTCAGAAGGAAACCTGTAAGTAGGTCTTATTTTCGGAGGATGTCTTATTTTCGGGGAAACACGGTGGGTCCATGCTCATTCAGACAACGTGCCTTAAAAAGAAGATCCATAGGTGCAGCTGAAAGGGTCAGCAGATGGAGGGTCTCGGCAAAGTGGCTCTCTCTTCTTAAAGGATTTTTAACTCTCCTCCTTTCCTAACCTGGAAAACAGCTACTTGGAAAGAGGTGCCAGATATATGTGAGAATTTAAATCCTCTTAGGAATTACTACTCTTTTTCATTCCTTCGGAAACCTGGTCAGCCCTCCAGGGTCCCCCTCAGTTTGCTCTCTGGAGACGCTCCAGTGGGGAGGGCTGGTGGGACAGGATCTGGAGCAGCAGGCACTGGGTGGAACTGGTCTCTGTGAAAGTCCTTATTAGGAGATGGAAAGAGCTCCCTGCCTGTGAGCAGAGGGATCAGCTCCCTGAGGAGGCCCAGTGTAGCCAGGGTTTGGAATTATTTCCTGTGTAAGGAGCGCTGTTTAACCCAGAAAAGATAAACTCAAAGAGTAACACTGGTTGGCCTAGTCTAGTCTTTCAGGTCCTAAAAGCACACTAGCCATTGATTGTCTAAACTCTTCAATCTTTTGAATTTAAAAAGTACAAGGAATTCTCACTCCCATCTCAGGCTTACTCAAACTTGCCACGTTAAAAACACACACACACTTAAGCAGGGATGGCTGGACAGGTTACAGCTAAGGTTCAGTTGTGTCTCCCTTCCAGCCTTCTCAAACAGCTTCATGATGAAGCTCTGACCTCCAGGACCTCAGAGTGTGACCCTGTGTGGAAATAGTTCTTTACAGAGGAATGAAGTCAGAAGGAGGTCGCAGGTGGGCCCTGGTCTAATGTAATTGGTGTCCTTCTGAGAAGGGAGCATTTGGACAAGGGCCTGGACAGTGGGAAGAAGAAACGAAGGCACGGGGGAGGATGGCCGTCTCTTCTGTAGGACTGTAAGCTAAACACGGAGCCTGAGTTTTTATTCATTCTGCTCAGTGCTTAGCAAAGTGCTGGTAAACATAATACATTTCCTAACCAGAGTCTAAAGACAGAAAAACAAAGGTCCTTTTTCTTTCCTGCTTCACTCCTTTTACTAATGCAAATCATATTATTAATCATGCACTATAGTTCAAACATGTCCCGTGCCCTGGCTTAGGGTCACAGTCTAATCAGCAGGAGGGAAAGGGACACAGCATGTGATCTATAAGTTTGAGGGATTTCTCTCCAATAATATTTCTATTCATAGGTAATAAAATTGGGATAATTTAATAAACTTTAAATTATCTAACTAGCTTTTTTAAAAAAAATTAAATATTTTGTCTTCCCCCCACATATTAAAATGTTTCTTTATAAACCTGACTTTTAATGGCTTCATAAAAGCTCACATGTAGATGTTTCTGTAATTTACTTAATAACATTAAGTTAGAATGTATACTTTGAATGTCAGGATTTCCCCCTGTCTGTCCACTGAAATTTCCCAGCACCTGCAGTAGAATCTAGTACGTAGTAGGTTCTCTAACCTATGTTAGAATGAAGGAATGGAATATTTAGGTGGTTCTGTCTCTTCTGTATTATACATGACTAGAGGCCCAGCCCGCCTCCTGCTGTGCGAGGAGGCACCCCGAGGGCTGCCACGGGAGTCGGGCCAGACCACCGCCGTGGTCGGCCCAGAACCCATGCCTGACTGGTGCGGCGGGTGGCTGGCACCTGCACCTGACTCCTGCCCCAGGCCCCCCTGACCCTCTGCCTGTGTCTGCTCCAGGGCTGCCTGAGCTGGCACTGTGGCTCAGCCAGCCTCAGCCCCCCGCCCCCCCGTTCCCGCAGCTTCCCTGCCTGTGTCCACTCTGGGGCTGTGGGGACCTGCTCCTGACTCACAGCTCTCCTGCCTGTGTCTACTCGGGGGCCACCCAAGCCGCCATGCCGGCTCAGGCAGGCCCCCCCTGCCTCTGTCTCCTCTCCAGGCCTTCTGTGTGTGCAACCTCCTCTGTCTGGTCACCATCCGTTACGGAGTCCTGGCCTGATTTGCATATTACCCCTTTGTATATTAAGATACATAAATAATGCTGTACAAAGCATTTTTATACATAATGCTTTCACTACATTTCAGATGATTTTCTAAATCCTTTGTTCTAGAATAAGTTTCTAGAAGACGACCTTGGTGGTTGAAAGGATATAGACAAAGTAATCGGGTTTTTTTTTATTAGTTTTCTTTTCTCTATTAAATAACTATGGTTCTCTATTTTTACACTTTAATGTTACACATTTTATATAATAATTATGTTCTACAACCACCAAAAGGTTGTTTTTTAGATTTTGTTTTTGCAGCACCTTTCTTTTTACTCAGGGAGCAGTCAGTGGTCTTGTGACGGGAATATAGGGTGTTGCTGTTGGTGAAAGATGAGATTGGAAGGTCATTTGGGCAAAGCAGCTGAGTGACTGGGTGTGCAGAGGAACTGAGGACCGGGAGTCCTCTCACATGGGGATGAATAGTGAATAGTGATATAGTCTGAATTCTTTTAGAGACGCAGTGCTGGGGGCAGTGGTGGGGGGCGGGGATGGTGGTAGCATAGAGGAAGAAGGAGACAGGGAAGAGACCCAAGGCAGGGAGTCCTGGATTTCTCACTTTCAGGCCTCCACATCGAGTCAATGAACTTTTATGTCCTAAACATCCTAAGTACCCCTCAGATGTCACCCTCCCTCCCCTCCCCTCACTAGATCCTCGGTCTCTTAGAGCTCAGCTCCTACTGCAGCCTTCTCGTTTCACTCCCTGCCTCAGAACCACTCTCCAGAGACCTGATCTGGCTAAAGCCAACTGAAGATGGTTCTGTTCCCTGCAGTTTAAGGTTCTGGTTGACTAACATGGCATGCGAGCTCCTCCACTGATGGATCTTCAGCTTCATTTCCTGCTCCTCCGTGCTAGGAGGAAGGACTTTCCTAGGGAGGAAAAACACTTCCTGTCCCTCAGCATCGTTACACCTCTCTCCCACACGCATGCCTTGCTCAAGCATCCCCACTCTCCCACCAAACCTGCTTGGTCCCTCTTTCCTGGGGTTCCTTCAAGTGTCAGTCACTTCTTCCAAGAAACTTGAACACATATTCACACATCATACATCTCCCATCCCAACTCTTTCTTTTGGGTGAGGGATCTCTCTTCTTTGCTTTTTATTTTTTTTTAAAATATATTTTATTGATTTTTCGCAGAGAGGAAGGGAGAGAGATAGAGAGCTAGAAACGTCTATGAGAGAACATCGACCAGCTGCCTCTTGCACACCCCCCACTGGGGATGTGCCCGCAACCTACGTACATGCCCTTGACCGGAATCGAACCTGGGACCTTTCAGTCCGCAGACCGACGCTCTACCGCTGAGCCAAACCGGTTTCGGCTCTTATTTGCTTTTTACAGGCCCTTGTTTTTTACCTTTTTGTCCGTGCACTGTAATTGTTGTTAGGTATGTTTCCCATCCTGGACTGAGAGATTTTGGATGTGTAAGGACTCTTGTGTTAATCTTTTATTCTCAGTAGTTAGCATAGCATCTGCCTTATAGTAAGGTGGCAAAAAATAACCTTATTATCATTTTTGCAGATGAAATAGTGATGGCTTGAACTAGGTCAATGGAAGTGAGAAAGAAGGTGAGTGGGAGGGACAGTTTGGGAAGAAGTTGCTTGGGGTGTCAGTGATGAGTTAAAGGTAGCACTCATAGGTGATTGAGGTATGCAGTTAGTAGATGAGTTTCGTATATAGGTTTTTGACTTGTTAAATTTGAGATATTTTCTGAATATTCTAGAGATGACTAATAGGCATTTCGATATATGGGTCTAGATATTAGGAAATAGATTTAGGAGTCATTAGTATTTGACAGACATGAGCAGAGCAAGGACGATTGGCCAGGCATGGATGCCTAGCAAGGGCAAATGGGAGAACAAGAACCTCCCCCCAGGGTAACCACTCCTCCCCTAGCACATCACTAGTCATTCGCTTTGGGCCCCTGATCTTTCATATCGTTGGTCAGGTTTAGACCCCCTGACCTTTGCCTCCCTACAGATGACATCTAGCCTCAGTTGTACTTCAGCTCTAGGCTTAGAAAAGCAGCAAAACTAGACAAATGACCCTATGGCTGCCTCAGGGCATTGACTAATGGCCCCCTGTTCTGGCACTGACCAATCAGTAGAGTCCCCACCCTAAAAGAGTGCACCTGGAAAGCTGATGAATATTCTATTGAGTCACTCCCTTGAGAACTCCCTTAAGATTTTCTCCTGTGAGAGAGAGAGAGAGAAATATGCTCAGGACAAAGGACCCAGTGCGCTCTGCCTCCAAGGAGCATGCCGTTCCCTTCCCCTCTCCTGCCCCCACAGATATGTATCTCCCCACCTCTAAGACCCCATGAGACTTGCAACCAGGGGAGCAATGGGCAGAAGCAGCTCATCCGGGCTCGCTGGCTGAACCTGCCTCCAGTCCCCCTTTTCTCTGACTTGTCAGTGAGCCAGAGGCCAGTCTAGGCTCTCCTGTTGCTTCTTCTATGCCTGTCCTTGTTTCACTGTCCAAGTGCATTTTTGCTGCAATCATGGACCCAGTACCCTTTGGCTCAGTGCTGTATAGCACTTCCCTTTGCATATCCCCATCTCCCAACCCCCTTTTCCTAAAAAAATTCAAATTTTATTTATTCACTGTCTATGATGGCTATTTAGCCTGCCCATGCATCACCGACTTTAACCTTTCACTCAATATATGTGTGTACACACACACACTCACACCCATATGTATATACTAGAGGCCTGGTGCACAAAATTTATGTGGGGAGGGGGGGTGTGTCCCTCAGCCCGGCCTGCACCCTCTCCAATTCAGGACCCTTTGGGGGATGTCGGACTGCCGGTTTAGGCCCCATTCCTAAACCTGCAGTCAGACATCCCTCTTGCAATCGGGGCCTGCTGGCTCCTAACTGCTTGCCTGGCTGCCTGATCACCCCTAACTGCCTCTGCTTGCTGGCCTGATCACCCCCAACTAGTCCCCTTCCAGCCTGGTCACCCCCCATCTGCCCCCCTGCCAGCCTGCTTGCCCCCTAAATGCCCCTCTGCTGGCCTGGTTGCCCCCTAACTGTCCAGAAGGAAGTCAGATGTCTGGAAGATGTCTGGCCAACCTGGTCTAATTAGCATATTACCCTTTCATTAGTGTGTGTGTGTGTGTGTGTGTGTGTGTGTGTGTATATATATATATATATTTTTTTTTTTTTTTTTTTTGAAGCCCGGTGCATGAATTCATGCACAGTGGGGTCCCTCACCCTGACCTGTGGGATCGGGCTGAAATTAGCTCTCCAACACCGCCTGAGAGGTCCCAGATTGCAAGAGGGCACAGGCCAGGCCGAGGGACCCCACCAGTGTGTGATAGGGGCCGGGGAGGGATGTGGGAGGTTGGCCAGCCTGGGAGGATCACAGGAGGGCTCCAGGGTGTGTCTGGCCCATTTCGCTCAGTACCAATTGGCCGGACCCCAGCAGCAAGTTAACCTACCGGTCAGAGTGTCTGCCCCCAGGTGGACAGTGCATGTCATAGCGAGTGGTTGAGCGGCCTTAGTGTATCATTAGCATATTAAGGTTTGGTTGAACCACCAACCAGATGACTGGACGTTTAGCATATTAGGCTTTTATTATATAGGATGTATAAATTGGGGCATTTGGAGTAGTTAATACAAGTCAGGAAGGAGAGGGTATTTAAAAGATGGCATAGCGGGTCTTGGGGAACATGTAACAGGTTACAGAACAAAGAAAAGGGGAATATATTGGTTGTCAACAATGAAGAGAGGTTGAAGCAGATGAGAATTGAGTACAGTATGTGTTATTTGGAAATTGGAGGGTCATTATTGATCTTTGAGAGAATAATTTCAGTCCAGTAGAGTGAAATGAAACTAGATTGAGGTAAGTGATTGAGGTTGGAAGCAGATAAATGTTGAGTATGTACTACTTCAAAATGTGCTTTTTGGAGAAATGATGCCTTACAGAAAAGGGATGGGATGGGATATCAGTTTCTTTAGGAGAAGGTAGGGTTCTTGTATTTTTGGGTGGGAAATAAAGTTCTTGTATTTTTGGGTGGGAAATAAAGTTCTTGTATTTTTGGATGGGAAATAAAGTTCTTGTATTTTTGGGTAGTGATAAAGTTCTTGTATTTTTGGGTGGGAAATGGTCTTAGAAAAGCTTGTCAGTTGATTTTCAGGAGCTAGAAGAGAGGGGTTTTGAAGTCGAGAAACAAATCTTAATGGGACAATGGCAAGAAGGAAAAAGGAAGGTGAGGTCTAGGGTCCAGGTCTCAGATGATGCTTTTCTCCCTGTAAAGTGGTGGGGATATTTCTTTGTTGGTTCTAAAAGAAAAGAAGTAAGGAAACATTTAAAGATGGCACGAGGAAATGTGCAGGGTGTGTTTTTAAGGAAACGGATCATTGATTGCATGTCAGTGGACAGGAGAGGGCTGGGGTAGAGGGTGGTGGAGTGTGACCGGGGTGTTTTAGAAGGCTGGGAAAGGGCAGAGAATCGGCGGTGGGACTGCGGGGAGATTTTAGGTCTCAGTTGAGATTGAATTATGGAAAAAGAAAGGAGCAATAATAAAAATACTTAAAGAATACCTTTCCCCCCATGAAAGGGACTAGAAGAAGAATAGGCACTGGAGAATTACTTGTTAGTCATTGGGATTGTGAGGCAGAAAGCTCAGGACAATGGTGTTTGCTCGACAGTCCTTGTGCCAAGAAATATTGAAAATTGGGGTGCAGCCTTCGGAGTGGGCTGCAGGAAACAGCCGTCTGGCCATCTTTGGACCAGGAATAAGTCCTCCCTGGCCACAGGCTATTGCAACCTCTAGATTCAGCTCAGAGAAAGCATGCCTGATAATATTTGCGATTCAGTGAAAAGGTGTTCTTTTTTCTTTCTTTTCTTTCTTTCTTTCTTTTTGTATTTTCTTGCTCTATTATTTATATTGATTAAGGCATGTAAAACAAATTGCAGATGATTTACTCTGTTATACTAAGACAGTGAATTTTTTTTCTAGAAAAGTGCTATTGATTGTATTATGAGCTCTTGCTGCTTACTGCTTCATTCCTGATTAAAATATCTCCGGTGTTCTTACATATCCTGTAGTATTTACCAACTAATAGACTTTGAAATGTAGAGACAACCCTAAAGAGAGAACTATTTCCTGCAAGGTCCTCTCTCTGTACCAGGAGTTTGTAAATGGCCGCATTGACAGACAGTGGATGGGCTTACCTCGGTGTGGATATCTGATTAGAGCAGCGTTTCTATCAGTTATGCTTTTTCTTAAAACAAAACAAAACTATGAACATAAAAGCATAATTTACGTAATTCCTACAAGAACGCACAATTCATGGGAAACAACAAAGGAGCGAGATATAATTGAAAATCGACCCCTTTTTGGATTAAGAACCTTCTCTCTACGACTCCGTTGTTGTCGGTCACTGCTGAACTTAACGCTGGGTTTTCCTTTTTGCTTTCAGGAAAACCTTTAACTTACGCCCCGGGTGTTGCCTGTCCACAGTTTCCTGGTGGCTCACCGCTTCTGCCTGCTCCAGCCTTGCTCCGGCAGCTTCCAGGCTTCTGGGCTTCAGAGCTTGTTGGGAAAGCTTGCTGCTTTGGCCTGCTCCCCCTGCTTCAGGTGTCGACAGCTTTTCATTAGCTTGCTTCCTCGATGACTATACCTAGGCCCTGTGTGTCTGCATCGTCTAGGCCCCGGTCTGAAAGGAGAATGGCTTTTAGCTAGTCATCCTTCCCTCAAAGCCTTGTACGTGGCTCTCCTGGGCTCACGGGAGAGGAAGGAAAGTTTGAAGTTAATGCTGCAGGGTTCACTTTGGACAGCCTCTGCGTACGTGGGCTGGTCTTTAGTCCATGGGCACCCTGGTGTGAGCGTACATGTAGTTTTATAGCCAGTGTCAATGCCCATGCTGTACCAGTTTTTGTTTGTTTGTTTGTTTTGTTTTTTAATATGTGGGTTTGTTATTTTGTTTTTGTTTTTTGTTTGTTTTTTTGAAGAGGAAGGGAGAGGGATAAAAAAAATAGAAACATCAACGAGAGAGCAACATCATCAATCAGCTGATTCCTGCATGCCCCCTATTGGGGATCGCAGTCCAGGCACATGCCCTGACCGGGAATTGAACCATGGCCTCTTGGTTCCTAGGTAGATGCTCAACCACTGAGCAACACGGCCAGGCTATAGAAATTCTGAAGTGTTTTGACTGTACCTGTTGTAGATATAAATTGTTCTCCATAGAGAGGCTGCCTGTAGCTGGTTAGTAAATTCCTTGTAGTGTTTTTAGTTTGCTTGTTAAAGGGACTTAGTATTTTTACATTAAGTATTTTGAACACAAACTGATCACTAACAGAGCAGTTTATAAAAAAACAAACAAACATACAGTGATTTGCATGCATATTAACAGTGATCACCATTAACTTGCCGTTAGATACCAAGGTTATAGGCATGGTGAGTGGGAGCTCTCGTTAGGACCCAGAGAACTATTCTGCACTGAGAGTAAAGAACACTGGGGCTGCAATCCGCTAGTGAGGCCTGCAGAACCACTTCAGAGTGTGTTAGAGTCAATAAGGCCTGTGAGTGTGCCTGGCACAGAGTAAGATTCCTATCAATGGAGTTATTGGTTATTATCTATTAACTAAAAATTACCCAGGGGAGAGAAAAGGAGACAAAGACACGGAGCAGTGAACAGTGAACAGGCTCAGACAGCCAAAAGACAATCAAGGCTAATTGTAAAGTCAGACTTTAAAAGCTGTACGTGTTGTTTAAAGAGCAACATGAGCGGGAATAATGTTTACACCTAATCTTAAAAAACACACTTGTATCTCTTTTATCATAAGAACTTGTTTGAGTTTCAGTATCATTTTAGTGCTATATTGAAGCAGAGAGTGGTGCCATACAGCTTTGTGTATGTCTGTGTGGATTACAAGTCATCCATCATTTATCCAACAAATATTTGTTGAATGCTAATTGATTGACACCCAGATAAATTATAAATCATTCATCGTTCATTCGGTAAATATTGAGTACCTATTGCTTCTCAAGTACTGGGCATATACTAGGGAGCAAATGAGAATACATTATTTATGTCCTCATAGAACTTATATTCTAGTGAGTGAGGCTAACAGTAAACAAAATACATAAGTAGAATACATGGTTTGTTAAATAATAGGAAGGAGCTAAGGGAAAAAGGAAGCAAAGAAATGCGATAGAAAGTGTGGAAGGGCAGGAGGGAGTGAGAGAGCACACCGTGTGGCTGAGATGGGAGAGACTATTTGAGGGCACAGTGGGCAGCGGGAAGGCCCTGAGGGATTGGACAGGTGGCCAGTGTGTCTGGAGCAGAGCGAGCTGGCAGAAGAGCGGTGTGAGGTCTGAGAGGGTGAAGGCCAGGAGTTAAGTCCTAGTAAGGATTTTTGACTTTGACTTGGAGAGAGATCGGCAGCTGCTGGAAGTTTGAGCAGAGGAGTGCCCTGG
This sequence comes from Pipistrellus kuhlii, assembly GCF_014108245.1. NCBI lineage: Eukaryota > Metazoa > Chordata > Mammalia > Chiroptera > Vespertilionidae > Pipistrellus > Pipistrellus kuhlii. The sequence goes on from NW_023425524.1 coordinate 9,579,772, forward strand.
TCCGAGCTGTGTGTGTCCAGGATCACCGGCTGCCACAGTGAGAACAGGTTGTGGGCATTGGGCAGAGGAGAGGGGCCAGCAAGGTCAGTCCAGGCCACAGGTGATGGTAGGTTGGAGGCGGAGGGACAGAGGAGGGATGGTGAATTCTGGGCACATTAAACAGAGAATTGCAGAACTGCATGGCAACTATTTCTTGAATGTTAAAATTCTATGTAATATAGTGTAAGAATTCCTAAATTACTTATTATAGCTATGTGATGATACATTTTGTTTAAGAACTCATTCCTTTACATATACTGATTTTTTTCAATTTTTCTAACATCATAGTGCTTTTAATATGAATTCTTTAAAGACACCTTTATATTTGTTTCAAAAAGATACCTTTGTTTTTTGTTAAATTTATAATCTTTCAGTCCATAATACTAAATGTGCTTTTCATTTTAGTCAAAATAAATAAGAAAGGACATTTTTACATACTACCCTCATATCTCAGCAATGGTTCTTAAAATCTAGAACCTGAAGTTATAGTTCTAGGGAAATCCTTTTTTAATTTTTCTTCTACTGAAATGAACGTTAAAATGATCTGTAGGTTTAAAGGAGAAAAGCAAGATCAATTTTTATTTTGTTATTTTATGAGCTTCATATTCTTGTCTGATCATGTCATCAATTTGATAATTCAAGAATATTTCCTGAACTGACATTTTAATTTCATCACATCACATCTCTTTAAAGTTTTTAGGCAACTCGTGAAACTGTACAAGATAGCACTGAGAATGTTTTCATCCTCACAGCAGCCTGACATTCCTGATTACTTCATAAATGTAGAGAATGGGTCTCATTTGGCCCTTATTGGCCACACTACAATACCTCTATAATTAGTGCTGATTTCACTCCAAGATGAGGTGTGGTATTCCAAACTATTGCATCCCATGTTTCAAATTTTGCATGTTCCCTACAGAAAATGTAGAAATGTGAATAGAAATCCTATCACCTAGAAATACCTATACATACATGTGGCATAGAACTTTATTGGTATATATACAAAAAATCTAGTGTAAAAACTTTGCTAACCTCATTTTAAGTAGACATTATGAACGTTTCCCTATTAAATAGTATTTTAACAGTATTTTCAAGAATATGATTACTTTTATATAATTTTGTGATATATTTAGTAAATTTCATCTTTCAGGATATTTAAATTATTTCCATTTTTTACTGTTGAAACCTACACGATGGTAAATATTGTAGCTTACATTTTATTTGTATATATTTTCCATTGAGAATATTTCAAGCTATCTTTCTATGTATGTGGATCTGTCATGGCTATAAAATTATGGACAATTAGAAGTTGAAATCAGAGTTTCTTATTTCATAGTTAAGAGGTTGAAGTAATGGGGATGTAAATGTCTGCCACCCGTTAGTGATAGAGCAAGCGACAGTTAAGAGACTGGGCAAAATGTGCTTAGTGCAAGGCCTGACCATAATAACAGCTAATACTTACTGAGCGCTTACTGAACGCCAGACCCTGTGTGAGCACTTCACACTTGTCTTATTTCACCCTTCACCACAACTATGTCAGTAATACTGTTACTAACTCTGTTATGTGGTTGAGCGCGCTGAAGTTCTGGAGTGTTATTTGCCCAGAGTTACATAGCTCATCACAGAGCCAGGACGCAGACCCCCGTGTCTGACTGCAGAGTCCGAGCGATCGCCACTCCCGACGGCTACGATCCGTGCTCGCTCAGTGTCTGAGTGTTCAGTAAGGCTGCACAGCTCTGTAATCCAGAGGGGGTGGTTCCAGTACCTTCTGGGCTTTAGAAAGACAATGGAGTCCATATGCTCTGTTTTATATACCACTCCTATGAGGCTGGACAGCACCCCGTAAGCAAAAGCATCAGTTTCTGCGTGAAGCGTGCTTCTCCTCCAGTAAGCGAGACAAAAGCAGAACACGATACCGTGGTAGCCCAGTGGCAGTGCGTGCTGCCACACGGACTGTGGGAACCTCTGACTGTTAGGATAGCAGGTAAGGGATTGCAGACCTGCATGAAACGTCAGAAGATCCTGGCACTTCACACACATGCACGTGCGGGTGAAGGCTCCGCCTCTCGCCGTAGTTGCCATCAGGTGCAGGCATGCTCACAGGCATGGGGAGTTGGGAGTCACATAGTTCTGGGCGTGCTCTTCTCACAGCCGAGGTCAGGGTTCCCTCGTCACCATGAGGGATGGCACTGGTCTCTTCCCTGTCGGAGCGCAGGCTGGTCTCGCTCAGGGCTCCGTCCTTCTGACCATTTGCACTCCCTGCTGTGCCACATTGGACTCCAGAATAGCCAAACTGGTGTTGTCAGCCTCTCGGAGACCTTGGGAAATGGTGTTTCTCAAATTTTCCTTGCTCTTTATTCCAACCCCCTTTATTTTTTCCATTTTTATTGAGAAATGATTGACATGTAATGTTGTGCAGTACTAAGGTGTACAAAGTGATGATTTGATACTTGTATACACTGTGAAATGCTGATCATAACAAAGTTAACACTTCCATCCCCTCACGTAATTATCTTTGTGTGTGTGTGTGTGTGTGTGTGGTGAGGGCATTTAAGATTTTCTCTCTTAGCAACTTTCAAATGTATAATAACAACTAGAGGCTCGGTGCACAGATTTCTGCACTGATGGGGTCTCTCGGCCTGGCAGCCTTACCCCCCTAACTGCGCCCTCTCGTAATCTGGGACCCCTCCAGGGATGTTGGAGGCCCGGTGCACGGATCCAGCCCGATCCCCGCAGGCCAGGCCGAGGGACCCCACTGTGTGCACTGGCCGGTTTCAGCCAGATCCCCACAGGCCGACATTTACTTCCTCGTTGCCCCAGCACTCAGCCCCTGGGAGCCACTAGTCTTTCTCTTTCTGGGAGTCCAGCTTTTGTAGATGCCACAAGTAAGTGAGATCTTACTGTATTTGTCTTTCTGTGTCTGGCTTATTTCAATTAGCATAATATTCTTTCGGTTCATCCACGCTGTCACAAAAGCAAGATTTCCTGCCTTTTTTACGGCTGAATAATCTTTCATTGTATATATGTATACTATGTTTTCTTTACCCAGCCACCCATTGATGGACATTCAGGTTGCTTCTATGTCTTGTACAGCCCCATTTAAAAAAGCATGAACCCACTAGGAGACTAATTTATCTAAAACCCTTATGTCTGTAGCTATGACCAGATATGCCTAAATCTGAAGTTATTTTATTTGAAATTGCGATATTTCCTCTTTCTTCCCATCATTTTAATTGATGAAAAGCTATCATCACAGTATTATAACCATTTATGACAATTACCAAGAAATGTTCTAGTGTATATCATATAATATACTACTCTGACTTTAATTATATGGTCATAGTACTTTTGCCATCTGATATAGATATAAATGTATTAAATGCCCCTGATATTTACCTTTGCTATTAAGATTTTTACAAATTTGGCACCTGGAGTTTAAACCCATTCTCTAACCTTAGAAATGACCCTTTGAAGATACGCAGTATAACATTTGTTCTCTCCTTCAGCATATCACGTCCTACGTGCCTCCCCCTTCCTCGGCCCCGCTCACTGGAAGCAGCCTTTGTGTCTCTGCAGTTCATTCTCAGCCCGTTCGGTTAGCTCCTCTGGAAGGGCTCTGGAGTGTCTAGTCAAATGAAGCAGAGGAGCAGCGACAGAAATGTAATCAGTCTGTTGAGGGTGAAAATGTGGATTGATTTATTTGTATTTGACAGTTTTTTGTTGTTTTGTGTGTGGTTGTTTGTTTTTGTTTTGTAAGAGAACATTTTCTAGGTAGATTACAGAGGTAGACAAAGTAACTCCTAGAAGAAATGGGCTTTGGAAACAAGGGACAGAAGTGAAGGAAGGGCCCGTGTTGCTTGGGAGTGAGGAAGCTGATGGTCACATGCCTGGGCAGGGAGGGGTAAGGCATGGGCTTCTCCCTGGAGGTAGAGCACCAATGTGACAGTTGTTGTTTTTTTAATCATCACTAAAATACAAAATAGTTAAATAGCTGTTCTATTGTTTGTTGAAAAGGAATGTATAGAGTCTACAGTTTGTAGAGATGTTAGGCTTAATTGATCTTTGGTGTGTGTGTGTGTGTGTGTGTGTGTGTGTGTGTGAGAGAGAGAGAGAGAGAGAGAGAGAGAGAGAGAGAGAGAGAGAGAGAGAGAGAGAGAGAGAGAGAGAGAGAGAGTTGGAGGTTGTGATATCTATACTAATAAAAGGGTAATATGCTAATTAGACCCGATGTCTTTCAGATGTCCTTCTGGACAAAGCCATGGTGGTGGGGCCAAGGCAGAGGAGGTTGGGGCAATTAGGCCAACAGGGAAGAGCAGTTAGGGGGATGAGGCTGGCAGGGGAGAGCAGTTAGGGGGATCAGGTCAGCAGGGGAGAGCAGTTAGGAATCAGGGCGGCAGGGGAGAGCAGTTAGGAGTATCAGGCCGGCAGGCAGATGAGCGGTTAGGAGCCAGTGGTCCCAGATTGTGAGAAGGATGTCCAACTGCTCGTTTAGGCCCGATCACACATCCCCCAAGGGGTCCCGAATTGGAGAGGGTGCAGGCCAGGCTGTGCCCTTTCCTTCCCTCACCCCTTGCATGAAATTTTTGCACTGGGCCTCTAGTAGGGTATAAAAATATGTCGTGTGAAAATTAATGTCATTTGCAATTTATTTCATGTTGCTTGATTCCCCACAAAATAGATTTGTTTTGACAGTAGGCATTTGAGAATTGTGTTGGAATGTGGCATATAATATTTAATAAGCTTTAGTATTTCATCTTGTATAGTTTGGTCAATTTCTTAGTGATAGTACAGTTAAATTTAAATTCCAGGACAGAAAACTCAAAAAGGAGGATGTAATGTAAAATCACCAACTGACACAGTGTTCACAATACAGTTATTTGTTTGGCACTTTTCATTAATGTAACTTTTTCAACTGACAATGTTATTTGATTTAGGATCTTAAAATTTGAACTGCATGGAAATCATTGATAATTTTGGTATTTATTTTTTTTACAGAGAGGAAAAAGGAAAATGGATGACTAAAAAAGTATTACTTGTTGTATTTTAAAAGTTGTATTTTCTTTTCTAGGTTGCTGTAGTGAAACTAAAAAATGCAGATAAAGTATTTGCCATGAAAATACTGAATAAATGGGAAATGCTGAAAAGAGCAGAGGTAAGGTTCTAATTATTGGAATATTTAAATAAAATCTTAGAAATATTTAAGAGGAGATATATAATTATAGAGATCCTTAAGTATCACTTAATAACATTTTATCTATGATGTATCACAATTCAATAGTTCACAATTGTGATACAGTTATGATAAAAGTTATAATTTGTGCTAATTTAATATTGTCTAAAAACCAGTGGAAACCCTTGATGTGGTGCTTACACATTTATGTTCCAAGGAAACGTGTAAAAGAATGTCTGTGTAGGAAGAAATGATGTGGAGTTTCTCTTATAGGAAATTCGGTAATGATGGATTTGAAGCTTGTCAGACCTTGTTTCTACATTCTGTATTATCTGTATTCTGCGCCAAGAAAAGTCAGCAGAAGCTTTGAACACGCCCTCTAAGAATTCTGTTTATTGCTGGTTATGCAATTGAATTCTTTTTCTTTAAAATCTGCTCTTGCAAGAATTGTTACTGTTCTTACGTTGGTGCAGGATTGCAGGGAAAGACTGATGAGAGCGATGTTAAACTGTCCAGTAGTTGGCATGAATGGTCAGAGCTGACATCACACATGATTTTGGAGTCAGGTTCTGGATGGGGCAGGGGCAGAGCTTACTGGTATGGGAGTGTCTCAGTATTTAACTTGTGGAAGGGTCATATACTGAGCAGGCAAAGTACAGCTTATAAGAGGATAATGAGAAATTAGCCCTTAGAAGTCTTTATCTACGAGTACATGAAGCAATCTGAAAAAGAACAGACTTAGGAAAAAGCAAAAAACATTCCGATGTTAGACATGGTGGTAGTGAAAGAAAATACTTCATTATTTCTTATGGAAAATTTGAAAAACATGACAAACACAAAGAAAATAATCACTAGCATCCCATCACCTAGAATTAAGTTTTTTGGCAAGTTTCTGCTTTCAGTTTTTTGTCCTGTGCATCTACTTCAAAAAACTGCACAAGTGAAATACAGTGCAGGTGAGGCAAACTGCAGGAGCTGACAGCATGGCCAGCAAGTGGAGCAACAAGTCTTATTATTAAGAAACTTTAATGCGTGTGTGTTTGTGTGTGTGTGTGTGTGTGTGTACACGTACCTCAGCCCAGCCTGCGTTCTCTCCAATCTGGGACCCCTCGAGGGTAGTCGGACAGCCCTCACCCCTCACCCAGGCTAGCCAGGCACCCCAGTAGGGACCCCCACCCTGAAGGGGCTGTGACCAGCCTGCAAACAGCCATCAGCCCCTCACCCAGGCTGGCCAAACCCCCATGCCCCGATCTCTATAAACGGGCAGTGGAACATCCCTTGAGGGGACTCAGATTAGAGAGGGTGCAGGCTGGGCTAAGGGACAATCCCCTCCCTCTCCCCCCCCCCCCCCCCGCGCACGAATTTCATGCACCAGGCCTCTAGTAGTAAATAATTATGTTGAAATCATTTCACAGAAATCATCATTGTAGTCAATTTAGTGTTTCAGAGTTAGAACTAAAAAATTGAGTTATAGTTTGTACTTTATTTTTTAATCCTTATCCGAAGATATGTTTAATATGCTTAATGATTTTTTAGAGAGAAAGGAGAAGGAGAGAGAGAAAGAGGTTGATGTGAGAGAAATGTCTGTCAGCCGCCTTCTGGACACTCCAGCTGGGGATCGAACCTGAACCTTTCCGTGTGCAGGACGGCATTCAGCCAGCTGAGCCCGCCGGCCCGGGCAGTGCTTATTTTGATGAAGTTGGATGTGCTGGGGAAGAACTGTGAAAGGGGAGGGTGACTGTTAGCTTCCATTGCTGACTGGGAGAAGTGGCAAAGTTGTAGATAAAACAAGGGATAGTTGAAAATTAAATGTTATTTTCTTGAATTGTAAAGCACTAATATATCCTGTGTCTGAGGCAAGATGGAATGGAAATTCTTCTCCCTGTCCTTTCCATTAAGTAGCTAAAGACTCTGCGCATTAATTATAAAACGAACATGACAAGGCTCTGAGAGGCAGAGAGAAGAAGGTGGACCAGCTGGGGACCTGTGGAGCAGCCCTCACTGTGACGTGAGGAGTGCACCGTGCCCTCTCAGAGCATGCGCAGTGTGAAATGAAAGTCAAGGGAAGGATGTCCATCAGAGATGTTGCTGTGGACTGTCCTGGGGCACTCCAGTTTGTGTAGGCTGAGGTTGAAGCAATTTAAAAATAGTTTTACACTAAAGGATTTTCATGTTGTGCTGACCCACCCTGGAATTTATCCACTCCCTGGATCAAACTCCTCAGTAGTGAAGCCTCTCTGGTTTGGGGTCAGGTACACATAATCTCGAGTAGCTATTGCTAAATTGTCTTCTAGAAACATACCCTGTTTCCCCGAAAATAAGACAGTGTCTTATATTAATTTTTTCTCCCAAAGTTGTGCTAGGTCTTATTTTCAGGGGATGTCTTATCTTTCCATGCGCTAGGTCTTATTTTCGGAGGATGTCTTATTTTCGGGGAAACACGGTAGTATCAGCATATCTTTGCACTCAGCATGAAAACGTGTCTGTTGTCTCCCTCATTTGCCAATTTTAGATGTTATCAAATGATTTCTTTCTTTTAAAAAAAAATATATGTTATTGATATTTTACATAGAGGAAGGGGGAGGGTTTGAAACATCAATCAGCTGCCTCCTGCACACCTCCTACTGAGGATGTGCCTGCAATCAAGATACATGCCCTTAACCAAAATCGAACCTGGGACCCTTCAGTCTGCAGGCTAACGCTCTATCCACTGAGCCAAACCGGTTTCGGCTGATTTGTCTTTCTTGAAAAAACATTTTTTTTCTGACAAATAACTTAAAAAGTGACATCTCATGTTTGATTCAACCATCAAATATATATTGGAGATTTAAAAGTAAATTGCTGACTTGGTGTAAAAGACCTGATATTGGATGCCTGGCTGGTGTGGCTCAGTGGATGAGCGCTGACCCAAGAACCAGGAGGTCACCAATTTAATTCCTAGTCAGGGCACATGCTTGGGTTGCCAGCTCAATTCCCATTGGGGAAGGGGGGAGTTGTGTAGGAGACAGTCAATCAGTTTCTCTCTCACTCTCTAAAAAATCAATAAAAACATTAAAAAAGGACCTGATACTGGAATTCTTGCATTTTGCAATTTAAAATTCCCCTTGTGTATCTTCTTTAAGAAAATGAAAATTTTGGCTTTTCTCCTCTCGAATATTAGAATAATTCAATTATTATTTTAAAGAATTTCTCCGTATTAATATTGTATAGGAGATACAAGTCTTTATTAATAAATGAGAAGCCAAAGTACATATAATCACAAGTGGATTTTCTTGTTTTAACACATGATTTCCAAGTATTCAGGTAATTGGATGTACTATATAGGAATGTAGAAGAATGTTGCTCGATGAATGTGTACCTATGGATGTGGGGAAGAGAATCATGTGACAATTTTGCCAAATTATTATTCTTTTTATCTTGTCAACATTAACTTCTGTTTTATCATAGGTATTCCTATTGCTCTTTCTCTTTAACCAATAGCCCATTAAGGATAAAATTTGGACAGTATATAACTGAATTTTAAAAATATAAAACTGCAAATCTGTCAAACCCATCAGTGTTCCCAGCAGAATGTTTGGTTAAATAGAAACTGAGTGATAGGATCTGAAGAAGTCATGTGATCTCCAGTAACCCCTTCTACTGCTCATGGCATGTTCTGTTTTTAAAGGGGGATATATATTTTTTAATCCAGATATTTTATTATTATTATTATTATTGTATTATTGATTTTACCCAGAGAGGAACTGAGAGGGATAGAGAGTTAGAAACGTCGATGAGAGAGAAACATCGACCAACTGCCTCTTGCACACCCCGTACTGGGGATGTGCCCGCAACCAAGGTATGTGCTCTTGACCGGAATCGAACCCGGGACCTTTCAGTCCACAGGCCGACGCTCTATCCACTGAGCCAAACCAGTTTTAGCTGTTTTGTTTTGTTTTTAAGGGTGATTGAAGTAGAGATTTTTACAGCCTTTAACCATGTTGAATCCTTGGGACACTTTATGAACTCATGGCATGCATCATGGTTTGGTTAATATTTCTCAACAAGGGTACTTGTGATATTTGGTGCCAGATAATTCCTTGAGGGACTGCCTGTGCATTGTAGGATGTGTGGCAGCATCCTGGCCCCATCCCACTGGATGCCAGTAGCATTAACACCCTTCGCCCCAGTGGTGACAACGAAGGACAATGTGGCCTATCAAAGCAAAAAAAGACTGCATTTCACATCTAAACTCAGTGTCTGAGGCACTAATAGGATTAGTTTCATCCTGAATGTTTATGGATAAAGTCAACTGATGTCTGGGATTTGCTTAAAAATTTGTACACATGGTTGTGCATATATGTGCATGGAGGGAAGTTGGTAGTAAGATGAAACAAGATTGAGGAATAAAATAATTGTTTGTTTGTTTTTAAATATATATTTTATTGATTTTTTTACAGAGAGGGAGGGAGAGGAGGATAAAGAGCTAGAAACATCGATGAGAGAGAAACATCCACAGCTGCCTCCTGCATACCCCCTACTGGGGATGTTCCCACAACCAATGTACATGCCCTTGATCAGAATCGAACCTGGGACCTTTCAGTCCACAGACCGATGCTTTATCCACTAAACCAAACTGGTTTCGGCTATTTTTTTTTTTCCTTGAAACAGTTTAGAATAGATTAGAATCTACTGAAGTTTAATTTGTTTTGTAAAGTCTTTGGAGCTTTATTTAGTTTGGAGTCATCAATCAAACGTTTCTTAGATTCTAGCTGGAATGTCTCAAAATTCCAGATAGCAGTCATAATAAAATAAAGTCAGGAGAAAGGTGTCTCCTAGCTCCTGGCAACCTTTACCATCTCTAAAAGGTTAGCAGCAAACCACAACTTCATCGCAGTTAAATTCTGAACCAGAACTTAGTGGTGAGCATGCCAAGTGATTCCATTTTCTCCCTAAAATGAATCAAAGTATAATGTAGATTTTAATAATCCAATGAAAGGGTAAAACTCCCATGTATTGGGTTCAATCTTTAACTGGAGGCCCGGTGCATGAAATTTGTGCACAGGTAGGGTCCTTAGGCCTGGTTGGCGATCAGGGCCGATCAGGGCCTCCCTTCCAGCTGCCAGTTGGAATCTCCCTCCCCAGCTGCTTTCATTCCACGCCTCCCTCTAGTGGTCAGTCTATATCATAGCGAGCAATTGAACTCTTGGCCAAACTCCCAAGTGCGACACTGCTTATTAGGCTTTTATATATACAGATTGCTTTAATATTTTCTCTGGTGATATTAATTAATACATGCCTTTGGAAATTCTACTTGATCAAATAAAATTTATATAAATATTAAAAGTCAGGGTGCCTAATTAGGGTAAAATAGGTAATGTTAATTGTTTTGTATGTCATTGCTGTTGAATTTACCTTGTGCTAAATAAATTATGAAGCACCTATATGTAGAGTACTACATGATGATTTTTCAATGTGTATGGAATATGGTACAACCATTAAGAAATATTAGGTCTCTAATGAAAGGTATTTAAATATATTGTTACTTAACAAAACAGCTTACAGAGTAATGTAATCTCATTTGTAAAGAAAAGATAGGGAATATGGGATTCCATATGAATTGTGTATGGTATGTGTGTAAGCTTATGTATACCCAGAAATTTTCTGAGAAGATATTCAACAGAAATGTAACCTCTGGACACAAGTGGATATTGAAAGTAAGGGGGCTTGACTCATGGAGATTTTCAGTTTCCACTTTACCTTTATAATATGGGGATATTCTCAGAAAAATTAAAACTTGTATAAATCAATAAGAAAAAGACAGTTCATTAGAGAAAATGGGCAAAGGGAGTAAACAGTTCAGAGAAAGCTCAGGTGTTCAGTAAGCATATGTAAAGTTATTTATCTATACTTATAAGTGGGAATAAATTCATTAAAAGAACAATGAGATATTATTTCACACCTATTATTTTGACATACACTTAAAAGTCTAATAATGCCAAGTATAGTTGGGGATGTGGGGAAAAGGGTAGATTTCATATAGTGGGGTGAGGGTGGTAATTGGTACACCACTTAGAAAAGAAAATTGGTTTTATGTGGTTACAGTTGAAAATGCTTCTATTTTTAAATGTATAACCGAGATAAACTTGTACACTTGTACAAATATATTCATTGCAACATTGTAATAATATAAAATAGGAAATAACCTATGTTTTAATGATGAGGAGGGTTGCATAAATTTTGGAGTATTCAAACAGGAATATCATAGCAATTAAAAAAATTAGTCATGATTGAATAAAAAGTGATCAAGTTGCAAAAGAGTAGATAAAAATTATATCATTCATGGAAATTTTCAAAATACAAAACACTTCTATTATTTTTAGTCACAGACGTGTCAAAGCATATGATGGGAATGCTAGTAGTATATGCTAGCTTCAGATTATTTATTATGTCAGGGGAGGAAACGGGGAGAATCCGATAGAAGTAAGAAGGCTACAACTTGTGTCTTATCTCCTTAAAAATAAAAAGGTCAGAAGTAAATGTTGCAAAATGTTTTGTATGTTATCTAGATGGTAGGTTGGACAGTGAGTGTTAAATGATTCTGTGTGCTTCCTGATTCTCTGAACTCTTAACGGTATTTGTAGTGTACTCCTCCAGGTGCCTATTTCTGGTTGACTTGTTGAAAGTCATGTAATACTGGATGTACTCTTTTCCCAAAATAGCAAGTATAATAAATACGTTGAATGAATGTTTGCGTAGTCTAACATTCCTAGATTTACATAACGTGTTCTCTATCTAATACCTTTTCTCCTTTCCAGACGGCATGTTTCCGCGAAGAGAGGGACGTGTTAGTGAATGGAGACAATAAATGGATTACAACTTTGCATTATGCCTTCCAGGATGACAACAACCTAGTAAGAATCATTTTTCAGTTTTATTGGGACACAATTGACACATATCACCGACTCGGTCTACAGCCCACCGCATGCTGATTTGACTTACATACATTGTGAACTGATTACCACCTTAGGTTCAGCTAGTGCCTGTCTTCTCATGTAGATACAATAAACAGAAAAGAAAAAGGGGGAACATTCTCCTGTGTTGACAGTTCTCAGGACTTCCTCTCCTAACAACTTCCTTATGTATCCTAGAGCAGAGTTAGCATTATATCCTAGGAGTTATTTATCTTATAACGAGTTTGTACCTTCCTGCAGTCCCCTCTCTCCGGCTTCCTACCTCTGCTAGCTGTGAGTCTGATTTCTGTTTCTGTGTGATTGGTGTCTGAAAGGACGAGGGTTTGAAAGATGAGAGGAAGGCTAGTGTGATCAGAGGACAGCAGTGAAGAGGAAAGATATGAAATGAGGCTTCCAGAGTATGGGTCATGCTGAGGAATTCAGATTTTATTCTCATTTCAAATTGGGCTTTAAGGGGAGTGTGATACAGTTTTATATTTTACACAGACCATCCTGGCAGCGGTGTGGGAGATGGATTTTCAGGAGCAAAACTAGAGAAGGAGCTCTGGCCAGGCGGCTCCGTTGGCTGGGCACCATCACATACACCAAAAGGTTGTGGGTTCGGTTCCAGTCAGGGCACATACTCGGGTTGCAGTTTCCATCCCCAGCCTGGGTGTGCACAGGAGACAGCTTTCGATGTTTCCTCTCTCATCCGTATGTTGGAGTGGAAGTCAGTGGAGGAGAGGAGTCAGAATGACTCCCGGTTTGCCATGTCTGGTTTGTGGGATTCAGTCAGTACTTGATGAATTAAGTTGGAGAAGCAGGGGGATGAGAACGTGTTCTTTGAATTGTCATGTGATTCATTTAGTGAGTCTGGTGCTTCTGAGGGCGAATGGCACTACACATCTGGGAGTTCTTATAAATCAGATTTCGGCAAACTGTGGCATGAGCTCAAATCTGGCCCACCATCCATTTTTGTATAGCCTGCAAGCTAACAATTGTTTTTATATTTTTAAATAGTTGGAAAAAAATCAAGAGAGGAGTAATTTATGGCTTGTGACTATTCTATAAAATTTGAATTTTAGTGGCCATGAAGTTTTGTTGGAAAACAGCCATGCTGTTGGTTTATGTGTTATCTACGGCTGCTTTTGGACTACAATGGCCAAGTTGAGTAGTGTGACAGAGACTGACGCTACGACAGGGAAACATACTGTGTGTGTTACTGCCATTGCTTTGCACTGCTGCTCAGCAGATTACAAATTGCAGTGACAGTAATAACGTGATAGCTTTGGAAGTGCTATATATATGTGTCATTGTTTTTGTTACTAGTGCATATGGGTTATGGAAAATTAAGGAGAAGAAAATATAGACTTCAAATACCATTCATTTAAAGCACAGTAGAGTGTGGATCGTTTTGTTAACAAGTTAAATGACAGCATGTTGTTCATTATGCAACTACACTGCAACTATACTAATAGAAGCAAATAAAAATGTTTGCACATTGAGCACTCATTCCATCATTCCTAACACAGAACAGCAGTCAGTAAAGTTAGAAAATTTAAAACAGAACATCTTATCACAGCAGAATTACTTTCCAAAACTAAAAAATGAAATGAGGCTGCAACTGTAGGAAGTTCCTTGAGTGGCTCATTTGTTAGCCAAACAGGAAAGCCATCCACCAATGCTGAGATAATTAAATCATGTCTGACTGCAGCAGCCAAAGAAATGTGTCCACAGAAAATTAACTTGTCTACGACTCTTAGCCTTTGGTGAGAACAGTTGCTCAAGAATTGAGGAAATTGGGAACAACATCAATGGCTGATTATAAAACCAGGGAAAGGATTTTTTAGTGGTTTTCTTTGGCTCTTGGAGTTGAAAGATGTTACTGATTCTGCTCAGTTCTTATTATTTGAAGAGTCAATGCTGAATTAGAAGTAACTGAGAAATTAGCCTGTATGAATAGTTTGTGGTACCATTATAGTCAATAGCATTTTCAAAGACGTTTAGAAAACACTCACCCGGCACAAACTGACTTGGAATCTGCTAAGATGTGTTACAATGGAGAGTGATGACGTGTGTGAAGCAGAAAGAGGCTTAGTTGGACATATACACAAATCATTGTTAATCAACAGGTTGTTTGCAGCAAATATTTTAACCTGCTATTTGTTATTGAACCAGTAGTATCAACATTGAACTTCATTAAGTCTCTTGGACACAAGTGTTATCATTTTCACAAATTTTTGTCAGAAATCAAAGCTGAATGTCCTGACCTGCTATACAGTACAGCTATTCAGTGGTTTTGTAGTGGTAACATATTGTTGCAATATTTTGAACAAAGGACCAAGGTTGAAATATTTTTGAACCAAAAAACCCATCCTCAACCATTATTGTGAAATACCAAATCACTTTAGAAAATAGCTTTTTCTGTAGAGTTCATATGTTTTAAAAATATTTTTAACCTAAATTACAAGGCAAAGCAGCACTTAGGGGAAAACAACAGTAATTCTATGGTGCTCCCTACCCCAGTTTTTAAAAATGTATTTTTCTGCTTTATGACATTTACAAGTTTTGTAATGACTGCTGATGATAATCTTATGTAGCTTTTTGTTAGTTGACAACAAAAGTCTTTTACTTATTGATGTTTGATCTTGGGTTACATTAAATATACTCTTTTTCACCCTTTTAAACATTTATTGAGAACATTTTATTGTTTCTTTCCAGTATCTAGTTATGGATTATTATGTTGGTGGGGACTTGCTTACTCTGCTCAGCAAATTTGAAGATAGATTGCCTGAAGACATGGCTCGATTTTACTTGGCTGAGATGGTGATAGCAATCGACTCAGTTCATCAGCTGCACTATGTACACAGGTGAGTAAGATGTTCTCTCACTGCCTCGTGATGTCTGGAGGCAGACGTCTGTTTATGCCAGTTTATTGAGGACTAAGATACGTTTCTCATCAGTCAGAGTTTTTATTCTGCGATGGTTTTAATTGTTTGCCTCTCCAAGGCACATCACATCCCTGAAAATGGCACACAATAATGAGATGAGCTAAGGTGAACAATTAGTGTAAGATCACTGGTAATTTATGCTGTGTTCAATATAGGGTAACATTCCTTATCACCTTTTTATTTTTATATTTGCCTTATTTTCTCCATTAGATTTTAAGCTTCTGGAGTTACAGACCGGTATTTTTCTGTTGTGCTCAGTGGATGTATTTTATTATTCCCCTCTGGTGGTTTTCTTTACTAGACCTTGAGCGTTGTGGTTGTTGCAAGGTTTCCTTACTGGGTGTGGATTTAGAGGTTGCTGCAGTGTAGTACTCTCATCATTTTATTTAATAAAGATGTAATATGCAAATGCTTATTGCGCTGTGAAGCATAACGACTGACCTTGTATCGACTGACTGACTGCATAACGACCGGATCACGTATCAGCAGGAGGGTGGGGCAGTGAGCTACAAGCTGGCAGCGGAGAGCTACAGGGGGAAGCAGGGCAGCAAGCTATGTGTCGGGGAGGGGGGGGATAAGGGGCGGGGAGAGCTACTGGAGGCGGGCAGTGAGCTACTGGCGCATGGATTCATGTACAGGGCTACTAGTCAAATCATATTTTAGGAACAGTTGTTGTTACCTGGTGTTTAGGCTAAATTATACTTAAATTTCAAAATTGGTTGCATCAGTTACTGTTGGATAGTGTCCAGTGGCTTTTAATTTCTCATAGTCAAGTTCTTTACCTAGTCATTTCTTTCCTTCTCACTTCATTCCATAATGGATTTAAATAACTTAAAGTAAGAATGTGTGCGATAAAGTGGAGGACTAAAATATGTGGGGTACTAAAGAGTTGTGAGATTGGAATTATATTTAAAAGTAAATAATATAGAATAGGATAAAATAACTAAAGAACAGACATTGTCAAGTGACGCTTTCGTATTTCTCATGCATACTCTTACTTCTTTCTGACGTCATAGTCAATTCATGCGAGAACGTCCACGTTTCAGATTAGGCTGGGGCCGCGAGGGCGCAGGCTCGCCGGCTTTTTGCGGAGCGGTCTCTCTCGGAAGGCTGGTTTCGTGGGACTTCCTGGTGTGTGTGTGCTCTCCTGTGTTTGTTTTAAAGTGAAGCACTGACTTGAACAGATTCTTAGGGTGGAATGTGCTTTTTGAAGTAATCTCTCCTTACCCTAGTTCAAAAATAAAACAAACACAAAACTAAAAACAATTCACTTATTCATGGATTTCTTCATAACTCCCGTTTTCCCCCAGTGGAATTTGTTCCGTATTCAAGGTTTGTGATGGCAGTTTTTATGAACCTCATCTACTTAATGTTAACATTTTATATATTATGTTTACCTCTAGTGTAAAATGTACTGATACGTTATAGGAAATGGATCCAACCTATTCTAATAGAATTTGCTGGGGAAACGCACAGAATTCAGTTCTGAAGCGTTTCCCTGATCCCCTAAGAATGTTATGAAGGACAGGCATGTGCTGGGCCTCCCTCCACCAGGCTTTGGGCTGATTTCATCTTTCAGGTTGGATTTGTGGCGTGATTTGGCAGTTATCCTCTTGGTACATGTAAAATCATTACCCTTTACCGTGAGAGAGAAATGCTTTGTGGCAGGAAGCTAATATAAAACCGCCCTCAGTCTCTCCCAGGCTGGAGTCCCATTTCAAAATTGTAATTTTTCATACTGCTAGTGGAGGAGGTAATTTTATTATACTCTGAAATTACTAAAGAATAGATAACATTATAGTTAAAATTTGTTAGCTATAGGTGAACTCAGGCTTTGCACCATAGTGAAATTATGTTACGTAGAGACAGTCACTGATTACAGTGCATTTGATATTTCAGTGACTGAGGATTTGGGGCCAACTTCAGAAATAGCAGGAACAATTTCAAAAGACCACCTTACATCTGACATCAACTGCAGATGTGGGTGGTTCCCAAAACCACCTCGGTTTCCATAACTTGCAGGGTCTCAGAGAACGCACTGAAAGCTGTTCTTAGTGAGTCTGTTGGTGGGAAGGGTGCAGCTGGAACCAGGCAGGAGGAGCAGCATGCAGGGCGGAGTCCGGGAGAAGCAACAAACGCACGGGAGAAGCACCGAGCGCATCATGTGTGATGGTGGCGTGGAGTGCTGCCAACTGGAAGCACACTTGGGCTTTGTTTTCAGAGTTCTGGGGAGTCTCAGCATGCTGCCTGCATGACTGACCATTAGTCTCCAGCCCTCCCCAGAGGTGGGGATGGTACCTCTAGTTTCAGAAATAAAACATACCGCATGTCCCATGTTAATTACATCGCTCATAAATCACAATGTTAGGCTGCTTGGTGGCCAAGTCCCAGCCAAACAAAGATACCTCTGGTGGCGTGACATCCCAGGAGCCTCCGGGACACCTCCCGTTGTCTGAGGGCAAAGGCCAGGCTGCTCTGTGGTGAGATCAGTTTTTCAATATACAGGACACCCATTGGCCTCCACTGAGGCTTTCTGTTGTTGTTCATCCTCACCCGAGGACATTTTCCCATTGATTTTTAGGGAGAGGGGAAGAGAGAGGGGGAGACAGAGAAACATCGATGAGAGAGAAAAACATCAATTGGTTGCCTGCTGAATGCCCTGACCAGAGCTTGGGCCAGGGAGGAGCCTGCCACCGAGGTACATGCCCTTGACTGGAATTGAACGTGGGTCCCTTCGGTCTGCAAGCTGACGCTCTATCCACTGAGCCACACCAGCTAGAGCTAGTGAGGGCTTTCTTTAAAAAAAAAAAAATCATATTTGTCTGGCTAATCTACATTTCGTATAGCATTTATATGATGGACATATTCAGTGTGAATATGCCTGCATGTGGAGGAGGCAGCTTGAACTGTTTGTTTTCAAGAGTTGTGTTAACTTTGAATATGAAATTGGATTTACCAAAGAAAAATCAGGTAAATAAGTATACATTTTTTAAACACATTGAAGTGAGAGACACATCAGTTGGTTGCCTCCCACAGGCACCCTGGGGATGACCCTGCAGTGGAGGTAAATGCCTTCCCCGGAAGCGAACCTGAGACCCTTCCATCCGCAGGCTAGCACTCTGCCCACAGCCAGACAAGCTTGGGGCTTTCCACTCCTTTCATTGATGACACTTGGTATCTGGTTGGCTGGCTGCCACTTTCCTGGCAAGTTGTCACAGATGTGAGTGGTTCTGAATTCCAGAAGTGATTTTGCTGGCCTGTTGTTCTGTTTATCCGTGGCTGTATAATATGTTTTTTAGAAGCTGAGAGAGATAGAATGTGTAATGCAAGGTGCATTAACACCTGTGGAAGGGTGTTGGCAGAAGCAGGATTCGAAAGTGGGACAAGCCATCCCTGACCGGTTTGGCTCAGTGGATAGAGTGTCGGCCTGTGGACTCAAGGGTCCTAGGTTCGATTACAGTTAAGGGCATGTACCATGGTTGTGGGCACATGCCCAGTGGGGGGTGTGCAGGAGGCAGCTGGTCAATGTTTCTCTCTCATGGATGTTTCTAACTCTCTACTGCTCTCCCTCCCTCCCTCCCTGTAAAAAAAAAAAATCAATAAAATTATTTAAATATATATATAAAAGAAAGAAAGAGGGACAAGCCAGACTGCATTGCAGGCCAGCCTCACCCAGCCCACTAGGCATTCTGGAGAGTCTGTGGCCCATCAGCATGGTGCTCCTTTAGCCAGATGGCTGCGTCGTACATTTCTGTGTCAGTCACGAGTGGCCGTGGCCGCAGCCCTCTCAGAAGACAGGTTCCTGTGGAGAGGCCTCTGGGAGCGTCTGCTGACGCTGAGGTCCAAGCCCTCATCGAAGGAGAAGCAGCACTCTGTGTCCAGCGCAGACCCTGAGTGGTGACTAATAGAAGACAGCACTCCCTCTGCTCACGGGTCTGCGGGGACTGCTCTCTGCTCTGCAGCATGAGTTGCAGTGACTCATCTGAGATCAGAAGCTCAGCTCTCAAGATGGCTTTCTCACAGGTGGTGTGGCTCCGCAGCTCCCCTTCAGCCAGGGAGCCAGCCTGGGCCTTTGTTCTTTCCACATGGGCCTTGCCAGGGCTGCTTGACAGTTTTTTGGTTTTGGTTTTGGTTAATTCTCATCCAAGGCTATTTTTTCCCATTGATTTTTCAGAGAGAGTGGAAGTGAAGGGGAGAGAGAGAAACATTGATGTGAGAGAGACACACTGATTGGTTGCCTCCTGCAGGTGTCCTGACTAGGGCTGAGGATAGAACCTGCTACCCAGGAGCCTGCAATCCAGTTCCTTAACTAGGAATCGAACCAGAGAATCTTGGGTGGGGAGAAGGGTGGGTACTCTAACCACTGAACACACCAGCCAGGACTGCTTGAGTTTCTTAACAAAATCCTGTCTCGGTTCTAAGAGCAAGTGTGTGGTTAATATGTAAGTGTGACCGTCTTTCTACCTATTTTTATTTGGGATCTCTTTCCATCCTGTATGCCAGTGAGCACAATCTTATGAGATAATGAAGAGCATTCTCTACTCAGTAGCTGTACCTACATCTGCCTGACATCTGTGGGGACTAGAACCCGCGGGCTGTTTCCCTTTGCCCACTTTTTCAGAAGCCTGGCGTGCAGAGAACCAAAGCGATCTCTGCATAGGTTGGCCCAGGTCAAGCCCTACCTGTGGCCTTTCTCCCGGGCGCTTTTCCTGTGGCCACTGTGAAATATATTAGATGGAAACAATAACCTGGAAGGAAAAGGAAGCCACAAAAGATCAAGCTGCAGCCGAAACAGGTTTGGCTCAGTGGTAGAGCATCGGTCTGCGGACTGAAAGGTCCCAGGTTCGATTCCAGTCAAGGGCATGTACATTGGTTGCGGGTACATCCCCAGTAGGGGGTGTGCAAGAGGCAGCTGGTCGATGTTTCTCTCTCATCGACATTTCTAGCTCTCTATCCCTCTCTCCTCCTCTCTGTGAAAAATCAATAAAATATATATTTTTTTTAAAAAGGTCAAGCTGCAGTATGGTTGGAAAAGAAGGAAGGGATGTGTCTTCTTTGTTTGAGGTGATCAAGTACATGGACTTCACATAAGTTTTAGGCCTTCCTCGTGCCCAGTAATTTAGGTCATATTTAGCATCTGCTAGATGGAAAATCATTTCCTGCTCCCGTGAGTACTCTTAAGTTATACTTCATATCGGTATTAGACTTTGTTCTCAAAATAAAAATAGAACATAAATATTTCTAAACCCAGCTGATGGCTGGAGGGCTAACGCACACCCTCCTGAGCCTTACTGATCAGACGAGCAGGAGGGCGTTCCCCCTGTGGGCCTTTAGGGACAGACGGACTTGTTGTTCAGCCACGCATAGACTGGGGCTGGGGAGTGCGTCAGACGGCAAGATAATCCGATATGAAAGGTATAATTTTATTTCCTGCAGGACAGGGACCAATTAGGGTTGTCATTATAAAATTATTGTGTTCATCTATGATCTTGCTATCCATTAATTAACTGTCTTGACTGGAAAACACTGCTCACTGCAGATGATTATAGTGGCTTAGTCAGAATATTTTCATATTCTTGGATTAAGTGATTCATATACAATACTTACATACATGTCTTTTTATTTTTTATTAACTGTAGTCAAACAATACTGCATGTAGTTAAAATAAAACTCAGCTAGTATAGAAAAGATTATATTGAAAAACAGTTCCCCTCCATACCTCTCATGTTTGCTTTCCAGTGGCCAGCACCTGGAACTGCTTTAAGCTAATTTTTCCTGGTGTTTAACCTCATATCTCTAATATCCGATAGCTAAAGCTGATATCTCTCGGTATAAAATTTAGACATATATTTGCATTTTAGAATTGATTATATTTTTTGTTAGGAAGAGTTGCTGAATTTAGTAAATACTTTTTCAGTGAAATAGGAACTGATGGATGTTTCCTTAACTCGCTGTGTGTGTGTCACCCCTTACAAGTCGAGCAATGTCTTTCCTCTCAGTAGTTTCACGTCTGCATGCACAACCTAAAGAAATGCTCACACATGAAGCACTAGGAGACATTTATACAAAATCACCTCAGCTTTTTGTGTAAGAGCAGCATAATAGTCTAAAACAATCAAATTGTTGGAGACAAATCTAAATTTTATAAGCAGGGGGAATTGAGAAATACATCTGGTATATGAAAGTATTCCATATAGAAATGAAAATTAATGAACTAGAGCAAAATTTGTCAACATGAAAAAAATTTTTAAACATATTAGAATAAAACCAAGTTGCAAAACACTACACACAGGTTTGTATTAGTTATAAAGTTTAAAGACATTCAGAAAAATTTGGAGTCCTATGGTTTCATTGGTATTTACTAATCCTCCAATAACATGAATGCATGGACAGTGGTCTGGATTAGACCTGTGGGTCATAATTTGCCAACCTGTGATGTATGACACACTCAAAGGAATTACCGTATTTTTCGGACCATAAGACACACTTTTTCCCCCCCAGAAGTGGGGGGGAAAAGTCCCTGCGTCTTATGGTCCAAATATAGCCTACACATATACTTTTAAAAAAAAGTTTTTTTACTTGCCCGGCTCTGTGTGGTCTCTGTGTGCTTGCCCGGCTCTAAAATGGTTCTAAATGCTGCTGTTTACTTTACAGGGTTGATTACATGTGTTTATGACTGTGATGTTGGGTTTTAATGCACATAAAATATTTTAGGACACTATTCGTTTCAGAATCTTTTTTTCTTCATTTCCCTTCTCTAAAAACTGGTGCGTCTTATGGTCCAGAGCGTCTTATGGTCCGAAAAATACGGACCTTAGGTAGTTAAGGTATTACTAATATTATCCCCTCTTACAGGTGAGAAAATTGAGGTTTAGAGGCCTCAATTGGTGTCATTTAGGTTAAATTGCAATATCCCCATTAACCACATGGCAAGATAATTTTTTGTGTATGTAATGCTTATAGAACATCCTTTTTCTTTCTCTAAAGGTAGAGTGAATTGTGAAGGTCTAATCTTATAGTTCTTCACAATTATAATCTTTAAGAGTATGTTTAGAAACTGCATTGCTGGGTTGTCTTTACAAAATTATTTTATGTATGATTTTTCTATGTTGCAACATGTTTTATTGTTCAAATGGAGAAACATATAAAAACTGATTTGATTTTATTATTAGATGTTGATATCTTACAAGCCAGTTACTTAATAATAATAGGTACCTTTATATAATATACACTAGAGGCCCGGTGCACGAAATTTGTGCATGGGGTGGGGGAGTGTCCCTCAACCCAGCCTGCACCCTCTCCAATCTGGGACCCCTTGAGGGATGTTAAACTGCCTGTTTATTTATTTATTTTTTAATATATTTTATTGATTTTTTTACAGAAAGGAGGAGAGAGGGATAGAGAGCTAGAAATGTCAATGAGAGAGAAACATCGACCAGCTGCCTCTTGCACACCCCCTACCAGGGATGTGCCCGCAACCAATGTACATGCCCTTGACCGGAATCGAACCTGGGACCCTTCAGTCCGCAGACCGATGCTCTACCACTGAGCCAAACCAGTTTCGGCTAAACTGCCTGTTTAGACCTGATCCTGGTGGGTGGGATCGGGTCTAAATGGGCAGTTGGACATCCCTCTCACAATCCAGGACTGCTGGCTCCCAACTGCTCACCTGTCCGCCTTCCTGATTGCCCTAACCACTTCTGCCTGCCAGCCTGATCACCCCCCAACCACTCCCATGCCAGCCTCATTGATGTCTAACTGCTCCCCTGCCAGCCTGTTTGCCCCCAACTTTCCTCCTCTGCCAGCCTAGTCACCCCTAACTGTCCTCCCTTGCAGACCTGGTCCCTCTCAACTGCCCTCCCTTGCAGCCTGGTTCCTCCCCAACTGCCCTCCCCTGCTGGCCATCTTGTGGTGGCCATCTTGTGTCCACATAGGGGCAGGATTTTTTACCACATGGGGGCAGCTATTGTGTGTTGGAGTGATAGTCAATCTGCATTTTACTCTTTTATTAGATAGGATAGAGGCCTGGTGCATGGATGGGGGGCCAGCTGGTTTGCCCTGAAGGGTGTCCCGGATCAGGGTGGGTGTTCCCTTGGGGCGTGGGGCGGCCTGGGTGAGGGCCTGTGGTGGTTTGCAGGCTGGCCACGCCCCTTGGCGACCCAAGCAGAGGCTCTGGTATCTAGAACTTATTTATCTTCTACAATTGAAACTTTGTATCCTGGAGCGGAGTCAAGCCTCCTGCTCTATCTGTGGCTGCCCCCATTTCTGTTTGGTTTTATGTATCTTCTATAATTGAAACTTTGTATCCTGGAGTGGAGGCTAGGCCAGCCAGGGTGTGTGGCAAGCTGGGCTTCCTGTATTGCTGCGGAAACCCAAGCCTCTCCACTGCTCTCTGTGGCTGCAGCCATCTTGTTTGGTGTTTATTTGCATACTCACTCTGATGGGTGTGGCTTGTGAGTGTGGCTTGAAAGGAGTGATGGTTAATTTGCATGTTACTCTTTTATTAGGTAGTATTATTATTAAGCAATTGACTCTGTTGTTTTCTAAAGTCCTCTTCATGAAGCAATTTCTTTGTTTTGTCATGATATACAGTAATTGAGAATTATCTACATTTACATTCAAGGTCTAGGCAGTACATTTTTCCCTGTTTAATTTTATGGGTCAGAAATTAGTATGGCTGGTGGGTATTAAGTGATTATGGCTCTTCTTTTTATGCCAGGGGTGGGGAACATCATTTGGTCTTGGCCTGCCAAGCATTAAGGCTGAGTTAATTAAATGTTTGACCAAATTAGGAGGCTAATTTTTAAGTTGATAATTTTGTATGGCTCCTGAATGATGTTATCAATATCCAAGTGGCCCTTGGCAGGAAAAAGGTTCCCCACCCCTGTTTATCAGAAAGGACTACTACAGGCATGTTAGAATATGTGCAAATTTAAAGGTGGGTGGTAAGATCATTTATTTAATCTGAATGAAAATTATCACAGTACTTTTTATCTCCAGGAGAATACTGGAATGACTTGTGTTTAAGAAAGTTTTAATATGAACCAGAGCCAGGATTTGAACCCATAAAGTACTCAAGTAGATGTTCTTAGAGTACTAATTATAAAAGAAGTTAGGATTTTTAGACAAAAAGTGATCTTACCAAGTATCTAATTATGCTTATTCTTCCAAAGTAAAAATGGGATGTATTTTTTCAGAGACATCAAACCTGATAATATATTGATGGATATGAATGGACATATTCGGTTAGCAGATTTTGGCTCTTGTCTGAAACTGATGGAAGATGGAACGGTAAGGAAAGATAATCTTTAAATTATTTTACCCACAGACATTTCCCTTGCTACATGTCTTCTTTATCTGCTTAGAAACCATTTATATCAATACAAGCACAGTATGCAGATCGACTGAACAGCCTAACGGTAAAACAACTGTCCAGACGACCACGCTATGACACGCACTGGCGCCAGACCAGCCAAGGCGGGTGCAATGTGATTGGTCGGGGGCCCTACAATTGCTCTGCAGAGGGAGGCCCAGGTCACCAGTGGGCAGGGCAGTCAATCATGGGGGCTTCACGATGGCCCCACAGAAGGAGGCCCAGGCCACCCTCTGAAGGGGGATCGATAGGCCGGTTCCATGATCAATTAATTGCCCTGCAGAGGGAAGTGCAAGCCACTGGCTAGCGGGGCGGTCAATTATGTGTATGTGTGAGGGAGGGTGGGGCGGGAGACTCCATGATAGCCCCAAAGAGTGAGGCCCAGGCCACTCTGTGCAAGGTGATTGATTGGGCTCCATGATCGATTGCCCCAAAGTGGGAGGCCCAGGTTACTGGCCAGCGGCACCAAGGTGAGTGGGTGGGGCCTAATGGATCACCCGCCTCTGAAACTGCGAGAGGGCGCAGGCCGGGCTGAGGGCCCCTCCTCACCAGAGTGCACGAATTTCATGCACCGGGGCCTCTAGTCTATTTATATTATCACTTATCTATCCATCCACCCACCCATCCATCCTTCTATGCTTCACCTTCTTCCCCAAAGGTATTTAGGTTATACTTATTCATTTTACAAGTAGGGCTTGTCTATAAAATCATATGCTATTTAAACTGTTTATATTAATGATCTGAAGATGGTTCCAGTATGCCTCTATGAGACCCTGTTTTTCCTTCTCTAGCTGACCTGGTTATTATTGTACTTGAGATATTTTTACATTTCCAGATAGGCAAAGAAAATAAATCCTACATGGAGAAAGGAAATGCAGCTTCTTTGCTTTCATTATATTTTTTTAATCTTTATTTTTCTGGTCGATTTTTCTGAGGGACAATGTTCAGAAATGAAAGCTTTCACCAGGAAGTCCTCGATGTTGATTTAGTTTCGTGTTACCGTTTGCCTTAGTTCTGCTAACTCGGGCCTCCGTTGTTTTCTTTCCTCTTTTAAAATTTATATGCTCCAAGTTTATTCTCTTGTTTGATTTGGTTTTTGTTTTTACTTCAGTTTCCTGGATATACAGCAGAAGTCCAAATATATATTCTTTTAATTGACGGAAATGTTTTTAGAGAGCAGTTTAGTAAAATACACTTTAAAGACCATGAAAATGTCATATTATTCTGGATTAGTCATTTGACTTCTAAAAATTTATCCTAAGGAGGTAACTTAAAAAAAAAAAAAAAAATCCTCACCCAAGGATGTGTTTATTGATTTTAGAGAGAGAGGAATGGAGAGGTAGGAAGGGAGGGAAGTAGAGAGGGACATCCGTTAGTTGCCTCCCGTATGCGTCCCACCCTGGCATTGAACCTGAAACCTAGGTATGTGCTCAGACCAAGATGAGCCTGCAGCCTCTTGGTGCACCATTTGCTTTTCCATGTGATTGTCAGATTATATTATCGGTTCATATCCATAGTATCCATACATACAAATACTCTTTCACAAACACAAGCTTGTAGACTTGCATTGAGTTTAGATATTTAAATATCCAGAGATTTTTCTGGAAATTTATGTCTATTACATGGAATTTTACTATCCATGAATATTGCTTCTCCATTGCTTTAGGTTTTCTTTTATGTCTGTTAATTAAGTTTTAAAATAACGTCCACTGTGAATCCATTACCTTTAAGTAATGTTAGGTTTGTTCTTAAGGCATCTTGTGGATTTTTTGAGGGGAGGGGCATTAATATAATAACCCTTCAAGATTTGTTGTTGGATAGCTTGTTGCTGTTCTGTAGGACCACAATTGATTTTTGTAGGTGTATCTTGAAGCTATCAATCTTGCTAGATATTTTTATTAGTTAAAAATAATTTGTAGATTTTTTCTATATTTTCTACGTAGACATTCCCTAATCCACAAATTAGGGTGAGCTTTGGTTCTTTCTAATCTTTATTATGCTGTTTTCTTCCCTTACCATGCAGTCAGTGACCGTCAGCACAGTATTAAATAGGTGTGGTAACAGGGAGCTTCTTTGCCTTGTCCCTGACTTTAATGGTGTTTTTCCTGTAGTTTCAAATTCATTGTGATGTTTGCTGTAAGCTTTTTATTGGGTTAAGGAAATTTATTTCTGATTACTGTAAGTTTGTTGCTAAGGTTGTTAATTGTTATAATCAAATGATTTTTCTTCATCCACCGAGATGATGTAAGGATATTTTTTCTTCAACCTATTATAACTCAGTTTTTATAAGTATTACAAGTTTATATTTTTATTTTTTAAATAAACCTTTATTGTTCAGATTATTACAGTTCCTTTTTTTTTCTCCCCATAGCTCCCCTCCACCCGGTTGTCACCCCACCCTCTGCCCTTACCACCCCCACTGTCCTCATCCATAGGTGTACGATTTTTGTCTGGTCTCTTTCTCCACCCCACACCCTTTTCCCCTCAAGAATTGTCAATCCACTCCCTTTCTATGCTCCTGATTATATTATATTCACCAGTTTATTCTGTTCATCAGATTTTTTTATTCATTTGATTTTTAGATTCACTTGTTGATAGATAAGTATTGGTTGTTCATAATTTTTATCTTTACCTTTTTCTTCTTCTTCCTCTTCTTAAAGAATACCTTTCAGCATTTCAAATATACTGGTTTGGTGGTGATGAACTCCTTTAGCTTTTTCTTATCTGTGAAGCTCTATCTGACCTTTAATTCTGAATGATAGCTTTGCTGGGTAGAGTAATCTTGGTTGTAGGTTCTTGCTATTCATCACTTAATATTTCTTGCCACTCCCGTCTGGCCTACATAGTTTCTGTTGAGAAATCAGCTGACAGTCATATGGGTACTCCCTTGTAGATAACTAACTGCTTTTCTCTTACTGCTTGTAAGATTCTCTCTTTGCCCAAACCGGTTTAGCTCAGTGGATAGAGCATTGGCCTGTGGACTGAAAAGGTCCCAGGTTCAATTCCGGTCAAGGGCATGTACCTTGGTTGCAGGCACATCCCCAGTAGGGGGTGTGCAAGAGGCAACTGATCGATGATTCTCTCTCATCGATGTTTCTAACTGTCTATCCCTCTCTCTTCCTCTCCATAAAAAAATCAATAAAATATATTTTTTTTAAAAAGAGAGAGAGAGAGAGAGAGAGAGAGAGAGAGAGAGAAAGATTCTCTCTTTGTCTTTTGCCCTTGGCATTTTAATTATGATGTGTCTTGGTGTGGTCCTCTTTGGATTCCTTTTGTTTGGGGTTCTCTGTGCTTTCTGAACTTGTAAGTCTATTTCTTTCACCAGGTGGGGGAAGTTTTCTGGAACTGATACTTGTCAGGAGTTTAGGCTGTATTGTTCAGATTTCTGACTTTTGCCTGTAAGGGGATATTGACTCATTGAGTTTACGTGATTGGGTTGGCAGCTCCCTTTGGGGGGCTTTCACGAGTGAGAATTCTGTGTGACCCCTTGTGAGCATGTGCCTCCAGAGGAGCTTTAAGGTGGTTCTGCCAGGCCTCCCGGGGCACCTGATACGGTGCCAGTAGTTTTGCCTGTTTGTTGGCTGAGAATTTGTGGACTACAGAAGCTCCGGGAACCAGAATGCCAGGCGGTGGGACATGGGACATGGGACATGGGACATAAGGTGTAGATTTCTTTTTTCTGCTGAGGGGCAGGGTTTTGAAATTCAGCTTTTTATTTACAGCATACACTCTAGGGCACATGTGTCAAACACAAGGCCCGCGGGCCAAATCCGTCCCACCAGGCCTTGCAATGTGGCCTGCACCGCGCTGTCATCACTGCACTCCGCTGCGTTTCCATCACAATGACAGTTTATGACTGTTCAGTAAACCATTCGGCCCGCGATTTAGGCTGGATTTTAGATTTTGGCCCCTTCTCTGATTGAGTTCGACACCCCTACTCTAGGGTAAAGATGACATGGGAACTCTCACTGAAATCTCATGCGTGCTCAAGGCCTTCCCTTTGTCCTCACGCTAAAATCAGTAACTATGGAAACCAACAGTCCCAACCCCACTCCCGCTTCAATGCTTACCCCCCCAGGTCTCTGCCGTTTCCTCATTACTGGCCCCAAAGAGTTCTTTTGTAAAACGCTCATGTATATGTTTACTTTAAAAGGCTGTTACATTTTATCTAGTATTTTTAAGAGTTTGGAACAGACGAGTTTTCAAATTGCTTAATCTCAGTATTGCCAAAGATAGTCTATTCTAATGATTACTAAGGCTGGTGATTTAGTCCAGGAAATTCAGAATATTAACCAGAATTCTGCCTTGAGGATGTTCATTTTTTGGTTTGTTCTTTTAAATCATATAAGGAACCTATTTTCTTTTAATTGAAAGCTTCTTACAAAATCGTTCCCAGGATCATTTTTAGCTATCACTTTCTAATTTACATCAAACTTTCCTTAATTATATGTCCAACTATTTTTCTCTATCGGAACTTTATATTTTGAAGGGTATATTTTTTCTTTTATATAATTTTTTAAATTATTAAGTAGTTTACAGGACATCATTTTAATTTATTTCCTTAGTTTTCCATTAAGTTATTTAAAAATGATCTCCAGGTTACACATAAGTATCAGTCAAGTTTTTTTTGAGCAGTTTTTTCCCGTAACTAATTGTAAATATTTTTTTATATATACATGTTAGGCAAATTTTCAATAATAAAAATATTCTAACAATATCTGATGGAACAAAGGCAGGTAGACATAAGTATATATGAATCAATTATGAACTTCTTCCAATGCAAAAAAAAAAAAAATACCACTTTTTTTTTTTAAAAAAAAGAATGTTTGAAACTAAATATTGAATTTTCTGGCTGTGGTGTTTATCCTGTATTGTTACCCTAAATGTGTCAATTCAGTAACAGCTGTAATAAAGGCTCAATAGTATTATGAAATCTGAAGAACTATTAGTATGAAGATTATGTAAAATTTAAATTATATGTATAAGGAAACTAAATTCAGGTAATGACAAAATTAAAGTTTTGAGATACTGTAAGCACATGTGTAGTACTTTTTAATGATTTGTTCCCAGTATAGCAGATTGCTAACAGTGTGGATTTCCTCAGGTGCAGTCCTCCGTGGCTGTGGGCACTCCAGACTACATCTCTCCCGAAATCCTCCAAGCCATGGAAGATGGGAAAGGCAGATACGGCCCCGAGTGTGACTGGTGGTCGCTGGGAGTCTGTATGTACGAGATGCTTTATGGAGAAACACCGTTTTACGCAGAATCTCTGGTGGAGACATACGGAAAAATCATGAATCACAAAGTTAGTATACTTCGCTATTTTTCAAATTGATGTAAATAGTGTATATATATATATATATATATATATATATATATATATATAATAAATTTAATGTAGATATTAAGAAGGTAATTAGTAGGAAATTAAATAGTTTCTAGTAGAATAACAAAAATCTTAAGATATTTTTTAATCATTACTACTACAGTGATAAATGAAATGCAAATTAAAATAAGAATGAGATACTTTCCCCCCTGTCAAAATGATAAAGATTAAAAGAAAAATTGTACTTCGTACTATAAATAACCCCGTGAGATGGACATTATTTTGTCAGTTATATTTTTATTGATGCCAGAGAGGAAGGGTCAGGGAGAGAGAGATAGAAACATCCATGATGAGAAAGAATCCTTGATAGGCTGCCTCCTGCATGCCCCCTACTGGGGATCAAGTCCACAACCCTGCATGTCACCTGACCAGGAATTGAACTGTGACTTCCTGGTTCATATGTCGGAGCTCAACCACTGAGCGGTGCTGGCTGGGCTAGATGGACATTATTGATAGGAATATAAATTGATGTAACCTTTCCGTCAAGAAGTTTATAAGTATGCATCTAGAGTCTTTAAAAATAGTTGGGACTTTTTTTAAAAAAAAATCTTTATCGTTGAAAGTATTGCATATGTCCCTTCTCCCCCCCCATTGACCCACTACAGCCTGTCTCCCTCCCCCATCCCCGACCCTGGCTTTCACCACCCTATTGTCTGTGTTCATGGGTTATGATAAAAGGTCTTTGGTTGATTAAATGTTGGGAACTTTTGAGCAACTTCAGCTGCAGTAACCTGCCCTCAGGAAATCTTCAGTAGAATAAAGGTGTATGTACCAGAATGCCTATTCTAGTATTATTTATGATCACAAAATATTGAAAATAATCCAGATGCACAGCAGGAGTGAATTAATAAAACTTTAATTCCTTTAATACCAAGTTAAATGGAAATAGATTGTTCATAA
The DNA here is from genome assembly GCF_014108245.1 of Pipistrellus kuhlii. Taxonomy (NCBI): domain Eukaryota; kingdom Metazoa; phylum Chordata; class Mammalia; order Chiroptera; family Vespertilionidae; genus Pipistrellus; species Pipistrellus kuhlii. The sequence continues at coordinate 9,610,523 of NW_023425524.1, forward strand.
TAAAAAAAAAAAAAAAGGAAGGTTTTGATTGATCGGTCTCAGAAAATTGTGAGCAATTGCAAAAACTTGGATTGTGATTAGGAGTATTCCATAAGGAGCATGATAATCTATTCTTTTTTTTTTTTTTTTTAATAAATATTTATTGTTCATTTTATTACAAATGTTCCTCTTTACCCCCCCCCTCCATTGTTCCCCTCCACCAGATTCCCACCCCACCCTTCGCCCCTTCCCCACCCCTCATTGTCCTCATCCATAGGTGCACAGTTTATGTTCAGTCTCTTCCCACAACTCCTTCTCCCCACCTCCCCGAGAATCATCAGGTCACTCCCCTTCCATACCTCTGATTCTATTATATTCAAGAGTTAATGTTGTTCATCAGATTTTTAAAAAAGATTTTTTGGTTTTTAGATTCACTTGTTGATAGTTACGTATTTATTGTTCATAGTTTTTATCTTTATTTACTTTCTCTTCTGAAAGAACCCCCTTCAGCAATTCATATACTTCTGGGTTGGTGGTGATGAACTTCTTTAGCTTTTTTTGTTGGTGAAGCTCTTTATTTGGCCTTCGATTCTGAGTGATAGCTTTGCTGGGTAGATTATCTTTGGCTGTAGGTTCTTACTATTTATCACCTTTAATATTTTTTGCCATTCCCGTCTGGCCTGCATGGTTTCTGTTGAGAAATCAGCTGACAATCGTATAGGTGCTGCATTATAGGTAACTACCTGCTTTGCTCTTGCTGCTTTTAATATTCTCTCTTAGTCTTTTGCTCTTGGAATTTTAATTATGATTTGTCTTGGTGTGATCTTCTTTGGATTCCTTTTGTTTGGAGTTCTGTGTGCTTCCTGGACTTGTAAGTCTAATTCTTTCACCAGATGGGGGAAATTTTCTGTCACTATTTCTTTCAGTATGTTTTCGATATCTTGCTCTCTCTCATCTTCTGGGACCCCCATAATTCTGATGTTGGTTCACTTGAAGTTGTCCCAGAGGTTTCTTACATTATCTTCAACTTTCTGGATTCTCTCTCTCTCTCTCTTTGCTTTTGCGGAGGAGTGTCTTCTGGCTCTTTATGTTCCAAATCTTTGACTTGATTCTTGCGATCTTCCATTCTTGTTTTTAGGACTCTATAATATTTTTTATTTCAGACAATGTATTCTTTATTTCTTGTTGATCCCTTATTATTTCTTGTTGATCCCTTATTATTTCTAGTTGATCCTTTTTCATATCCTCATAGATCTTATCGATCTTTTCTAGGAAATTCTTGAAAAACCTTATAAGCGTAGTTTTGAACTCTATATCCAGTTGCTTTTTGTCCTCCATTTCTTTCGCTTGTGATCTATTTCCTTGTCTTGGCATTTTCGCAGCTTCCCTGAGTAGGTAGCCTTAAAAGTCTCGTGTGTTCTGCTTGGATGGGGCAGAGTTTCGGGGTGGAGCCTACAGCCTGGTCAGTCACACCCTATGCGGCTCCTGAGTCTCAGTGTTTCTCAGGGTCCTTCAGTACTTGCTGCAAGCACCTCTGAGAGTGAGGTGCCCTCAAGTTTCGGCTGCTACCAAACAGTCTAGTCTCTCCCCCAATGAGCCCGGAACTGGGATTCAGTTCAGTTGGCAGGGGGGTTGGAAGTGGGGTTCAGAATAGTCTGGAGCTTTTGTCTCCTTCCCGCCAGGGCATTCCCTCGGCACAGCCAAGCGACCCTTCTCTGTGCGCAATGTGCCTGCCTCCGGGGGCTCTGCCTTTCGCCGTTCCCCCGGGGTTTCTGCCTTACAGCCCAGTCTCCCTCTGTATGAGCCTGGGTCCCCAGGGTCTGGCCTAGAACTGGGGTTCAGAGCAGTTGGAACTGGGATCAGCACAGTTCGGAGCTTTTGTCTCCTTCCCGCTAGGGCAATCTGGCAGCAGCATCAACAGTCTGTCCTCTGCGTGCAGTGTGTGCGCCTCCGGGGGCTCTGCCTTTCGCCGCTCCCCTGGGATTCCGCTTCACAGTCCAGGCTCCCTCTGTACGAGCCTGGGTCCCCACGGTCTGGCCTAGAACTGGGGTTCAGCGCTGTCGGGTCTGGGGTTTGGCACAGTCCGGAGCTTTTATCTCCTTCCCTCTAGGGAACGCCAGCCAGGCACTCAGCCGCCCCCTCCTCTCCGGCTCTGTCCTCTCCGCGCACCATGTCTCTGTACCTTAGGCTTTTACAGCTCCTCTGATTTTCCTTCTGGTCTTCTCTTTCCTTCTTGTTGTAGAATTTCCAGTCAGTTGACTTTCCTGTAGCTCTGGGCAATGTCCATTTTATATTTTAGTTGTATTTTATTGAAATTGTTGTGTGCGGCTGCGGTTAGGTGTTTACCTGTGCAGCCATCTTGGATCCTCAAAATCGATAATCTATTCTTTTTACTTGGTTCTACGGACACATTTGTGGTTCGTTGCTTCACATGCATATAAATCAGTTTTATAGAATTCATGCTCTTCTACCTGGTTGCAGAGATACTCTGGTAAGTAGTGATGAGTTGAAAGATAGTGAATAACTACAGAGTTGCAGAAAGCAGTAAAGCATTTCAGAGAGAGTCATTGTGCTGTAACATGTCTGTTAGGAACACAGATGCTGGAGTCCGGGCGGTTTCAGTTCCAATCCCAGCTCTTCCATTTACTAGCGTTTGGCCTCGCGCGAATTGCTTGAGTCCTGTGCCCTTGTCTCCTCTTCGGTAAAAATCGGGAGAATAGTGGCACTTACCTTAGAGGGTTGCTGTGAGGGTTAAATGAATAAAGCACTTTGAATAGTGTCAAGTACATATTTCATTTTCAAAAATGTTTATTATTAATCATTAGTATGTGACTTTTGTGAACCATTTGTACTCTTGAAATATCCAGGCAGATTCTATTTTTAATGAGTTCTCTTGATTCTGACAGCAGTTTAAGGTATTTTGGCATTTAATTTATTCTTACTACAGTGCATGTATGACTTAGTCACATATGAAATTAAAATTGTTTAGGAAGACATTCTTGTCTCACTTATTTCTGTATTTTCTTCAGTATCTGTACTTTGTGTCAGTGTACCCTTTCAGATATTTTGTAAAGAAAATATATTTTCAAGAACATAAATGTTAACCTACTTACAGTTAGCTAGATGGTGATTCAGAATGTGTTTCTATCACTCTATTTAGGAGCGGTTTCAGTTTCCGCCTCAGCTGACAGATGTGTCTGAGAACGCCAAGGATCTCATTCGAAGGCTCATTTGTAGCAGAGAACATCGACTCGGTCAAAATGGAATAGAAGACTTTAAGAAACACCCATTTTTCAGCGGCATCGATTGGGACAATATTCAGAACTGCGAAGCACCTTATATTCCAGAAGTCAGCAGCCCAACAGACACGTCGAACTTCGACGTGGACGATGACTGTTTAAAGAATTCTGTGAGTAGGACGCTGTGAAGATCTGTCCCCGTGGCTTTTTAACGTGGTTATGAAGCAGTTCACGGACCACCTTATCAGTGACCAGTGTGGCTTCTAGCATTTATTCACAAATTCAAAGAGTGTACGGAGGCCAACTAGTTATTCATGACTAGGAGCAAAATTAAAATGCAAAGTTTACTTCTTAGATTAGTTATGTCTTTACATTTCCTAAGAAAAGGACAAATTAGATGCTTAAAAAAGTGGACTTTGTGATGGCAACTCTCTCCTTAAAACCACTATTAAATTAGATAAAATTGTTAAAGATACCCATGTCAAGGCTTGACAAATTACCGTATTTTTCGGACCATAAGACGCTCCGGACCATAAGATGCACCAGTTTTTAGAGAAGGGAAATGAAGAAAAAAAGATTCTGAAACAAATAGTGTCCTAAAATATTTTATGTGCATTAAAACCCAACATCACAGTCATAAACACATGTAATCAACCCTGTAAAGTAAACAGCAGCATTTAGAACCATTTTAGAGCCAGGCAAGCACACAGAGACCACACAGAGCCGGGCAAGTAAAAAAAACTTTTTTTTAAAGTATATGTGTAGACTATATTTGGACCATAAGACGCAGGGACTTTCCCCCCCCCCCACTTCTGGGGGGAAAAAAGTGCGTCTTATGGTCTGAAAAATACGGTAATCCAAGGTAAATACATTGAGAAGCACCTGTTCATGAAAACCGCTGAACTTGGTTAAAAACAGCTGCTCCCTTCCCCCAGCTCGGGTGGGGCAGGCGAGCTGCTAGCTTGCAGCTCCTTGTAAACCAGCAGCTTTGCTGCCGAAGGGGCACCTGGATTGGGAACCTCAATACCCAGGCCCAGTGGTATTGCCACTCGAAACGGCAGACTTGGTAGGAAGTGAATGGGTAAGGGAAATCTTCAGCCTTCCCATCCTGAGGTGGTAGCCCTGTTTGAGGCTCCTGGCAGCCCGGCAGGTTAGCCGAATATCCCACCCTCTTTAGCTGTGGGAAGTACTGAAACAGGCCAGCACAGCTTCTCAGCCTCTGCCCTAAACCCCACTGTTTTATCAAAGTAGAATTTTGTAAAACTAAGAACATAAAATTTTTATTTTTTTGCCTTTTTAGCCTTTTTAATTTGACTTTTTAAATTCAATTATTTTTTATGATTTTAATTCTGCACTGAGTTTTTTTTAATATATATTTTATTGATTTCTTACAGAGAGGAAGAGAGAGAGATAGAGAGCTAGAAACGTCGATGAGAGAGAAACATTGACCAGCTGCCTCTTGCACACCCCCTACCGGGGATGTGCCTGCAACCAACGTATATGCCCTTGACTGGAATCGAACCTGGGACCTTTCAGTCCGCAGACCGACGCTCTACCACTGAGCCAAACTGGTTTCGGCTACACTAAGAATTTTTATATTAATTTTCTATCACTTTTCACTGTTCAGTAAGTACCATATTCAGGGCAGATAAGAGGAAGACAAGTACTGTGTGACTTCACTTATACGTGGAATCTAGTGAACAAAATAAACAAACAAACAAAATAGAAACAGACTCATTGATACAGAGAACAGACTGACAGCTGTTGGGGGTGGGGGAATATTGGGGAGCAGGGTGAAAAGGTGAAGGGAATCCTATCTAATAAAAGAGTAATGTGCAGATTGACCATCCCTCCAACACACAAGATGGCTGCCTCCATGTGGACACAAGATGGCCAGCAGGGGAGGGGAGTTGAGAGGGACCAGGTCTGCAAGGGAGGGCAGTTGGAGGATTAACCCTGCAGGGGAGGGCAGTTAAGGGTGACCAGGTCGGCAGAGGAGGGAAGTTGGGGGCAAACAGGCTGGCAGGGGAGCAGTTAAACATCTATCAGGCTGGCATGGGAGTGGTTAGGGGGTAATCAGGCTGGCAGGCAGAAGTGGTTAGGGGCAGTCAGGAAGGCAGGCAGGTGAGAAGTTGGGAGCCAGAAGACCTGGATTGGACAATCGGACATCCCTCAAGGGGTCCCAGATTGGAGAGGGTGCACACTGGGCTGCGGGACATCCCCCACCACCACCATGCATGAATTTCGTGCACTGGGCCTCTAATAATAATAATAATAATAATAATAATAATAATAAATGAACTCAGACAACAATATGGTCATTATCAGAGGTGGAAAGGGGGGTAAAGGGAGAGAGGAGGTAATGGGAGCATCAGTGATGATAGGAGACTCAACTTGGGGTAGTGAGCACACAACGCCATATACAGATGATGTATTATAGATCTGTACACCTGAAGCCTATATAACTTCATTAACCAATGTCACCTCAATAAATTCAGTAAAAAAAAAGAATCTCTCTTATACTTTCCTCTCTGGACCTCACAAAAAAAGAATTAGACTTTTCCACATCAGTGCTTTTTTATATTTACTGCTAACAGAAATTGTGAATCATTCCTAATTAAATCAGTTCTGATTACGTAGAGTAGTTACATTCAGTAACACTCTAATAATGAATGTTGAACCATTGCCCCTAAGGAAAATAGGGTTAGGATCCTGTGAGCCTGTGGTCAAGACATGTTTGTCAACCGATAAATACATAACCTTGTTTTATCTGTGTTTCTACTTCAAGATCCCTTATTTAGTAGAAATTGTTGGTTGATTAACACTGGACTCACTGCCAACAGCTCTGTGACTCAGGCTGAAGGAAGCTTATCTCACACAGCATTTGGTGAGACATCACCCAGCCTTTTTGCTTAGGAACAAACGATGGCACTTGAGTACTATGGGGGCCAGTTTAACAGCAAAAGCATCCACAAAAGGCACAAAAATGAAAAGCGCGGTGCACTTAGACCCTGCAGAGAACACTTTACAGTCTGAGAGACGAAGGAAGAAGACAAGCATCTGGTGTTCATTCCCAGCTGGGAATGTGTGTGTGGGAAACCTGGGCTCCTGTGCTATGGACACGTCCACTAAAGCAGCTGGCCAACCGGAGGCCCTCGGACTGACCGCTGGTGGTCTGTGAGGTCCGGAAGGTTGGCGACCACTGTGCTAAATTTAGTTCTGCGACTATTAATTCAGTTATAGATAAATCTAGTGATCAGGCAAGTTTGCAAATATGGACTACATGAAAAACTACTGTACTCAATATCAGACTTTTCATCTTAATTTTCATTTTATTAGAATTTTACAAAAGCAGTGTTTATGGTCTAAATATTATATCACCTAAATATTTGTTCCAAACTTTTCAGTGGTTCTAAATTGGACATTCCCATATCGCCGATTGACAGTTAATATGTATAGTCCAGCCCACAGGCCGTAGTTGTTTATTTCTTACCAGATGTTTTTATCCCCTGTAGGAGACGATGCCCCCACCAACACACACTGCGTTTTCTGGCCACCACCTGCCATTTGTTGGTTTTACCTATACTAGTAGCTGGTAAGTTCGAAAAGTTAACACAATTTGGACAAATTAACATGAATTGTTTAAAAATGTATAATGTATAAAACAACTTTGTATCAATAAATCAAAAATTTTTTAAATGGTGAAGCTACTACTGGAATAAGTTAGATATTTCAAAAGGAATAGAACATAGAAGAATCATAACTCATTTTGGAGGAGAAAGGATAGAACAGTTAGCCCAGAATCTAACTATTAACAATGGGGCAGGAATTAGAGGAGTCCCCTTGCTATTGAATCATTTTCTCTACGTGTCAAGAATCAGCACTTTCAACTCATTAATCCTGGCCATCTTTTCACTGACCCTCCTTCCACTCATACCTTCTTTTTATTCCTTACTCAGTTTAAATTTCAAGGACAATAACTATCATCAACCCTTATAAGTGCTCCCTCAATTCTTTAACTATCTCATTTTGTTAGGCTAGTTTTGCTAAGTTGACATTCATTATCACAATTCAACTTTCAGCCTGCACCTGTGCAGTCAGTGTCTAGAAAAAAATCTGTGACCGTTCTCACTGGTCTCACTTTACGATCATGATTACCAACCTCCAGTTGCATGGCAACCTTCCTTCTTACTGCACGCCACATATGCCATCTTTCCCCCGCATAGCCCTCTTCCACCCTCTTGCTGTCTGTTTCATGTTGCAGATGTTCCTCTAAAACCTCTGTCACCCGCACTCTCCACTGGCTATCTCTCTGCTCTTTGTCTAAGAGGTTGAAGCAGACGGTCGATGACTTCCATAGTTCCCATCATGTTTGCCACCTGCATATCTCTGCACCCATGTATCCTTCTTTCTGGGCATGAACTGAGTCAGTCCGTCCCATCTTGTCTACGCTAGTGCTTTGCTTGCTGTTACAGGTTTTTCCCTTTCTGGGTCATTGGTATAGCAGATCATTCACATGAGCCCACAGACTGCCGGTTTTCTCTCCCACCTCAAAGCACAGTGTAAAGTCTTTCTTCTTACCATTTTCTTTGCCCTGCGACCAACCTTTCTCAACTCCACATTATAGCAAAGTTACGTCCAGCTGCTGTCCGTATCTTGTGATTTTTTCCTCATTCTATTCTTTCTGACACCACCCCAGTCAACTCTGTACTCATCACTTTATGCGAGCTGCTTTTATCCATGTCACCACTGACCTCCATGTTGCTAAATTGAATGATCATTTCTTTTTTTAAAAATATGTTTTTATTGACTTTTAGAGAGAGAGGAAGGGAGAGGGATAGAGAGAGACACATCAACATTGATGAGAGAGAAACATCATCGATCAGCTGCCTCCTCCATGCCCTCCACTAGGGGATTGAGCCTGCAACCCGGGCATGTGCCCTCACCGGGAATCGAACCAGGGCCTCTTGGTCAGGGTTTGAAGCTCAGCCACGGAGCCACACCAGCCGGACTAAGGATAATTTCTTGGTCTTAGTTGCCCAGGCTCCTCTTATTTGTCATGTTTCCTTGCCATTAAAACAGGCTCTTCTCTTAGCTTCCAGGGCATCTGCCTGATTTCTCTTACCTTCTGGCCACGCCCTCTCAGCCCCACACCTGCGGCCTCCTTGTCCATAGCTTCATCTTTGGGTCTTTCCCTTACATACTCGAGGACTCCCGACGCTCCTACTGTGTACCTCCAGCCTGAGGCCACGTTCCTCTCTTCTTCTTAAAGTCTCTTACCCGCCTACTTCAAATGCTCGCCACTTTGATTCTTACTGTCTCTAACCCTGCCTGAGTGGTCCCTCTAAAAGTTAAGTCAGAACATGTCATTCCCCTTCAGGACTGTCCCCACCTCTGGCTACTTTATACCTTACCTCCGAGTGTCATCTGGCTGCTTGTGTCTGCTACTGCTACGCCCTGCCTCACTCCACGCCCGCCACTCAGGCCTCCTTCCTGGCCTGGGGACATGCAGTCCTCCTCTGTGTCAGGGCTTTTGTGCGTCTAGACCACATGCCCAGGATGCTGCTCCCCATATCCTGGGGTCCTCTCTCTCGGGACTTTATTCAGAGCTACTGTCTGGCGATGACTTTCCTGACCACATGACCTACATTTTTATCTTCTCCCTCTCAGACCTCCATTTTCTCCCTTCCTGCTCTTGTTTTCTCCATAGCATTTAACACTATCTACTGTACTGAATATTTTACTTATTTATCCTGTTTATTTTTGTCACTGGAATATAAACTCCACATTGGGCAAGCTTGGTTTTGCTCACTGCTGCGTGTCCAGTATTTAATAGGTTTTTTAAATTGCATTGCATTAAAGAGAGCATTTCGCTTTTGAATTCCAACTTCCGGTGAAGGGTCCATGGTTGGTGCTTTTGACTAGTGATTCACATGGATGGTTACATCGTTTCAAGCTACCAATAACCCTTCAGCAAACGTCATTTTATAATTTTTGTTTACTAACAAATGCAGGGTAATTTGGGCAATTTAAGTTTTCATTTTTAAAAATGCTTCTAGAAAGTCGTTGATGCTGATTTTGGTGGGGGGAAAAAGGTGACAGTCATTCTAGATGGCTAACGTAACGGCTGTTCAGATCCGTGTTTCCAGAGGTTACGGAGTCGTTCTCAGTGTGAGCCACTTTGTCTTCCCTCCAGCGTTCTCTCCGATCGGAGCTGTCTGAGGGTCACAGCTGCTCCCGCCTCCCTGGACGTGGACGCTAACGTCCAGAGGACGCTGGACAACAACTTGGCCACCGAGGCTTACGAGAGGAGGATCAAACGCCTCGAACAGGAAAAGCTGGAACTGAGTAGGAAGCTTCAAGGTAAATATTTTAATGAAAACATTTTTCCTTTTTTGAGCCGGACTCACAGTGTTAGGAACTGCTCATTATACAGTAAGTGGTGGTTTTCTCTTGAAAAAAGTTTTTTTGTCAAGTAGAAAAAAATTAAGTTGTAGAAATTTATGCAAAATACAGTATAATATTTATGGAAAGGCACAAAATTAGTAAACAAAATGGCATTTGTTTCCACAGGTGTATGCATGTACGTGTTTACACACGCACACGCACACACACACACTATAAAGATGTGTGGAGTAAATGTCTCTGGGGAGCGGAAAGTGGGACTACTAGGAAAAAGGAGCCCTTTTCCTCCCAGCAAAACGTTTTCTGTTACTTTTCCTGTTACATTTCCTCGACCTTTAAAACTTCTAGCTCTTAGCAAACTGTCATTCTCTAGTCTACAGCATGAGTAGTGTGTAATGTCTGATGGTTTTAAATGCACCTCGGTGCTCTGGCTGGTGTGATCAGGGACTGAAGGGTTCTGTTCCTGGTCAAGGACTCATACCTAAGTGGCAGGTTTGCTCCCTGCCCCGGCCAGTGATGTGACTCTCACATGGATCTATCTCTCTCTCTCTCTCTCTCTCTCTCTCTCTCTCTCTCTTCCTCTCTCTCTTTCTCTTCCTCTCTTTCTTTCTCTTCCCCCCCCCTCTCTCTCTCTCTCTTTCTCTTCCTCTCTCTCCTTCTCTCCCTCTCTCTCTCTCTCTCTCTCTCTCTCTCTCTCTCTCTCTCTCTTTTTCCCTCCCTCCTTCCCTCCCTCCCTCTTTCTCTTTCTCTTTCTCTCTCTCCCTTTCTCTCCCTCTGAGAAGCAATGGAAAAAATATCCTCAGGTGAGGGTTAGCAAAGAAAAATAGATGCACATTTTATAAGATGGTGAAGCTTTTGATATTCTTACTTCTTGGTCTCAATTCTTACCTTTGATGATTTTGTCTTCCAACTGTACCTCATCCACTCCTCATGATAGTAGGGTATCTTGAGATTACAGTATCTAAACTTCTTTATTAATTTCTACTTCAAGCAAATCTCACATAATCTCTTGCTTGTAATTTTCCAGTTTACTCCCTCTGGTGACTCACCTCCAATTCCTTTCCTTCCACCATCACCCGTGTTATCTGGAAAACCCTGATTGGGCCCCGGCTTCCCATAGCTGTGTCCAGGAGCGAAGGCCGGGTTGAGTCACATGAGGTGTTTATTGAGAAGGCCAGTCAGCCAAGAAGACAGGGTGCTTACAAGCATTCAAATCCTGTTTCACAGCAGGTGCAGGGACAGGACAGAAAGGGGATGGGCTTAGGGAGAGGAGAGGCAGGGACAGAATGCAGTTACACGCAGCCTTGGAGTCCACAGACATCAGCTGTTGTCCTTCACTGAGTTGTGTTGATGGGATGATGTTTTGACTCCTGGTGGGTCGGTCTGACCCTGCTTATTGGTTCTGCTTGCTGGATCCACAGCTGAGTCACCCCCTTAATCACTGCGCACAGGCCTTGAAAAGGAAATTTAAAAACTTAACCCCCTATTCAGATAAATATACCTGTTCTAAGATTTAAAATAATATGATTATTTTTCAGGTTAATTCAGGTGCTTTATCTATCAGACTAGAGGCCTGGTGCATGAAATTTGTGCATGGGGGGGTGGGGGGGTGGGGGAACCAGGGTCCCCTCCCTCTCAGCCCAGTCTGCACCCTTTCCAATCTAGGACCCCTTGGGAGATGTCTGACTGCCGGTTTAGGCCCAACCCTGGGGATCGGGCCTAAACTGGCCATCATACATCCCTCTCACAACCATGGACTACTGGCTCCTAATCACTCACCTGCCTGCCTGCCTGGTTGCCTCACACAGCCTGCTTGTTCAGTCATTTGGTCATCCCATAGGCAGCCATCTTGTGAGGGTGTGAGGGTCAATTTGCATACTACCTTTTTATTATATAGGATTATAAGTCCTATCACCTACAATTTTATCCCTCTGCCATGGCTCCTCTTCTGCCCTCAGTTCTCATGCTGTGCCATCTGTCATCACACCCTTCCACACACTCTCAGGTCTGTTGTCCTCTTCTTGTTTGTCAGATGCCTTTGGAAGAACCCCAGTCCTGTTACATTCAACATCACATCTCTAACTGCGGCTGAAGGGAGCTTACTTAAAACACACATTATGCTGACTACTTCACATTCATGAACACTAATCTCAAACTGAGTCTTAATCCCGCCCAGAAGTCCTACTTTTTCCTTAGACCATTTTCCTACCCTGTGTTGCAAAACCCAGCAATCATTTCCCAGTGTTCATCTTGTCACCACCCGCGTTTCCCCCTCGTGACCACTCCCCCTCCGGATAGCTCTTTCTGCTTTAATCTCCTGGTTGTCTTTTTCCTTAGAAGCCACTTATTCTCATTCTCATGTGCTGATGTCTCTCCTTCACTCTTTGATGACTAAATGTTAGAATACTCCAGAATATTCCATGATTTGAGTTGTTCAGAACTAAAACCTTAGCGTTGTCTTTAACCCTCTCACCCTCACACCTCACATCAGACCAGTCAGCGGATCTGGGCAGCTCTGCCACTACCGTCGGCCTGGAATCTGCTGGCCAAGCCGGTGGTGCTGCCACCTGTTCCAGATCGTCGTCAGTTCTCACTGCAATCGCTTCCTAACTGGCTCCCTGCCTGACTCTCTCTCAAACTCGTTTCACGTACTATCCAGCTGGTGCTCCCTTTCTGGCTGTAGCCCTTACTCCTCTCTCCTTTGTTCTTTCCATTCTGGCCACCCTAGGCTCCTGGCTGTTCTTTCCTCGAACTGGTCACATCCTCACCTTGGGGCCTTGGCTGTAGCTCTTGTCCTGCCCTCAGTGTTCTTCCTGTGGTGTTCACATGAACACACATGATTCATTCCCTCCTGCAGTCTCTACTCGAACGCTACCTTTCAGTGAGTTCCTTCCTGACCATTCTAATGCAAATGGAATCCTCCTTTATTCCCAGCACTCACCCCCTTTCCTGCTTTATTTGCTCCAAACTACAGAATGTAACTTGCAATGTATTTTACTTAATTCATTTTTAAAAATATATATATATTATTGATTTTTTACAGAGAGGAAAGGAGAAGGATAGAGAGTTAGAAACATCGATGAGAGAGGTTCATCGATCAGCTGCCTCTTGCACAACCCACACTGGGGATGTTCCCGCAACCAAGGTACATGCCCTTGACTGGAATCGAACCCAGGACCTTTTGGTCCACAGGCTAATGCTCTATCCACTGAGCCAAACCGGTTTTGGCACTTAATTCATTTTGTGACATTAAATGAAACAGTGTGTATATAGTCAAGAAACTTGTAGTTCTTAAAAGAGAGAGTTTTACAATAATAAAATGTTGCAGTTATGCATTAGGGGCCCAGTAGAGAGAAAGACTCTGTAGACACCAATAAAACAGACAATATTCTGTTTTTTCAATATGTTGCTAAGATAGCTGCATGGAAAATTACTCCCCCTTTCTCATGCAAGGTAGTTTATTAAATATATTTGACCTATAACATTGAATAATTTAAGGTGCATAGTGTCAACTTGGTACTTTTCATTACTGTAATGTGATTTCTGTTGTGATATCAGCACCTCTATCATATTACATCCTTCTTCATATATATAGAGAGCTCGGTGGCATCACAACTGAACGGGTGACTGGTCACCATGAAGTGCATGGAGCACTCTCAGTGCCCCCTCCCCCAGCCCCGAGCCGCTCACCATGAGGGGCGGCTGGCAGCGAGGCGGGACTGGGGACTATTGAAGGGTGGTGGCGGACTGCTTCGTGGGGTGGCCATGAGCTTAGCAAAGCAGTCACCCGGGCGGCAGCGAGTTTCGCAGAGCAGTCGGGGGGCCGGCGAGTTTCTCAGAGTGTCCAGCGGCGAGTTTCTGAGTGTCCAGCGGCGAGTTTCTCAGAGTGTCCAGCGGCGAGTAATGCAGGGCAGCAGCAAGCTGCACGGAGCAGTCGAGGGGCCGAGAGCATCGCGGAGCATTCCGGGGCAGGGGGCTTCACATCGTGTCGCAGGGTCATGTGACAGAGGCCATGTGACAGAGGCCAGGCCAGGCTAGGCCTACGGACCCTAACCATGCACAATTTCATGCGCGCTGGGCCTCTAGTATAGCATAAAATATAGTACTACATGTATTAGTACCCTGTATTAGCTCTCTGTGGCTTATTTACTACTTGTTGCAAGTTTGTATATTTAAACATCATCAATCTTATCCCTCTATCCCCACACCCTAGTAACTGCTATTTTACCCTATTCTTTTTTTCTTTTTTTTAAATATATTTTATTGATTTTTTACAGAGAGGAAGGGAGAGAGACAGAGAGCCAGAAACGTCGATGAGAGAGAAATACCGACCAGCCGCCTCCTGCACACCTCCCACTGGGGATGTGTCCACAACCAACATACATGCCCCTGACTGGAATCGAACCCGGGACCTTTCAGTCCGCAGACCGACGCTCCACCACTGAGCCAAACCAGCTTCGGCAATTTTACCCTATTTATGAGTGTGACTTTTTTAAATTTCACGTAAAAGTGATATCATACAGTCCTTTATTTTTTCAGTCTGACTTATCTCAACTTAGCATAATGCCCTTATGGTCTAGTCATGTTGTTGCAGATGACAGGATATCTTCCTTTCTCATGGCTGAATAATACTCCATCCAGTGTATACCACATCTTATCCATTTATTCATTGACAAGAGGCCCAGTGCACAAAGATTTGTGCAAGAACGAGCCTTCCTTCTCCTGGCTGCCAGCACCACCTTTGCTCCAGCCGGTGCTGCCTTTTCACTCTGGCCCAGAGCCACCTTTCCGCCTTTCTATGCTGCCCAGAGGCTCGGAGTGATGACTCAAGTGTCCAGTCCTGCCCCTGGCTACTTGGTGTCTGTATATGCAAATTAACCCACCATCTTTGTTGGGTTAATTTGCATACTCACTCCTGATTGGTTGGTGAGTGTTGCAAAGGTATGATAAATTTGCATCCTACTCTTTTATTAGTGTAGATATGCATGTAAGTGATCTCCATACAATGCTTCATCCTTTATCCTTGCCCTTCACACCTCTCTGTGCCTATAAGATTGAAATGAGTCTCCGCAGGCAGCAGCTAGTTGGGTCTTGTTTTCTAATCCAGCCAGCCACTCTGTGCCTTTTGATTGGTGAGTTCAGTCCATTCACATTCATGGTGGTTATTGATATGTAAGGACTTACTGCTATTATTTTATCCTTTTTCCTTCTGGTGATTTTGAATCTCCATTTCCCCCTCTTCTGTTTCTGTTCACCTTTGTAAGTTGATGGGTTTCCACGGTGATATGCTCATTCTCCTCTCACTCCCTTTTTTGTTTTGTATCTATGTGCTATAGTTTTGCTTTGTAATTACCATGAAGTTTACATAAAACATCTTACAGATAAAATAATCCTTTTATCTTCATTCACCTATAAAGCTTCTGTTCTTTTACTCCTCCTTTTTTATATTTTTGATGTCATAAATTATCTCTCTTTGGTGCGAATTTGTTACCAAATAGTAGTAGCTATAGTTAATTTTCAATGCTTTTTACCTTTAACATTTGCTATAATTAGAAATTAATACTAAAATAGAGTTACAGTTTTCTACTTCTTATTGTCTATCACCGTAACCTTCTCATTTTAGCTGGAAGAGACCATTTCAGCATTTCTTATAAGGCAGATCTAGTAGTGAACTCACTCAGCTTTTGTTTATTTGGGAAAGCCTTTGTTTCTCCTTAATGTAGATAGAGTATTCTTGGCTGGCAGTTTTTACCTTTCAGGTTTTTGAGTATGTGATTCTACCCTCTCCTGAACTGGAGAATTTCCTCTGAGAAATCTGCTGATAGCCTCATGGGTTCCTTTGTAGTTTACTTCTTCCCCCAACCCCAGTTGTCCTTGAAATTAGGTCTTTGTCATTGATTTTTGATAATTCATTTAATGTGGGTTAAAGGTCTTTTTTTAAAAAAATTTTATACTTTTATTGATTTCAGAGAGGATCGGAGAGGGAGAGAGAGAGATAGAAACATCAATGTGAGAGAGAATCCTTGATTAGCTGCCTCCTGGCTGCCCCCATTGGGGAACGAGCCAGCAACCCAGGCATGTGCCCTGACCAGGAATCAAACTGTGACCTGGTTCATAGGTTGATGCTAAACCACTGAGCTATGCCAGCCAGTCCGGCTCGAAGATCTTTTTGTATTGAGATAGTACAGTGTTCTATCAGCGTTGTGGACTGCGTGTCTAGTTCTTTTCCCCATGTTTGGGAAGTTCTCATCTACTATTTCTTTAATTAAATTCTCTGTTCCGTCATCCCCCCAGACTTCTAGTATGCCCAATCATATGTTGACTTCTCTGGTGGAGTCAGATAACTATTACAGTTTTTCTTCTCTTTTTAGAATATTAATTCTCTCTTTTCCACCTGAGTCATTTCTAATACCTGTCATACAGATTGCTATTCTCTCTTCCATGTGGTCTACTCTGTTTCCATGTCACCCACTTTCTAATGCATTCTTCATCTCATTAAGTTCTTCAGCTCCAGAATTTTTCCTTGGTTTTTTAATTTAAACCTCTTTGAGAAATTATTTATTCTGTTCATTATTGCTATTCCAGAGTTCACTGAATTGCCTTTCTGAGTTTTCTTTTAGTTTGTTGAATTTCTTTATAACAGCAATTTTGAATTCTTCATCAGATTTCAGCATTCCGTGTCTTTGAGTTTGGTTGTTGGAGAATTGTCAGTTTCTTTCTGTGTTACTGTGCTCTTTCAGTGTTCCTGAAATGTGCCTCTGTCGTCACATTTGAAGAAGCAAATCTCTTTCTTATTTAGGTAAGACTTGGTTCTCTTTGGTTCTAGCAGTTCAATAGCTTGGCAACCAAAAGCCCTTCTTTTGTTTTCCAAAAAGTGGCGATAGCACACATTTTTTATTTCTCTTAAAGTTACTGACTTACAACTTGGAATATGCTTAATATGCTGGTGGCCGGGTAGGGCGAGGTGTGTGCTTAACACATGGGGCTGGTGAGGGAATCCTCAAGTTGGGGGGTCCCAGAGGTCTGTGGGCCGACAGCAGGACATTTAGCTCTCTGTCTGCCTCTTCCCTCTCCTCTGCCTCCTGTCACCGAGGTCTCTCCTCTGGCGGCCGGGCGCTCAAGAGCCCAGGCTCCTCCAGCTGTAGCCTCCTGGCTTGGCCAGTCCCACTGTACTGTCTGCCTCCTCTACTGCCTCCTGGAGTCACCACCGCGGCGACTCCCGTGGCTCCATAGCCTCCTGTAGGTCAAACCCGCCATCTGGTTACGCAGGAGGATGGGTCCGTGGAGATGCCCGAGTGCCATGCGAGGCACTTCGTTAACGTGTGGATGTCCAATTAGTTGTAAATCTGAGGAGAGAGAAAAGAAGGGGGTGCCCATGTCACCGTGATGTGATGTCACCCTGACCGATGTTTAAATGGTGTTGGCATGTAGCAAGGTGAGCAGGTACTCCTTTAAGTGGAAGCCCCATAAAGGTTTATATGTGTACATTCATGTCACCCACTGCCCAGGCCATGTATGAAATACTTGTAGTGAGCACCAAGTCCCTCATGCCTCTCACCAGTCTGTTTTCCACCACTCTGAAGTAAACACTGTTTTAATTCTTTTCACTCGTAATTAATTTTACCTGTTCTTGAATTTCATATAACTGGTATCACATAGCATGATCTCATTTGTCTCTGGCTTCAACATGTCCATTAGGCATTTTTATATCTCCCCATTTTCTAAACCCAACTTAGATGTCTTTAAAATAAACAAAGGATGTTCTTTTAAAAGCAATAAATACAAAAAGCACCAGTTTTTAGCATGTTTAAACCCAAAGGTGGAGAAATGGTTATTGGATGTAGATCATGAATAGATGAGCAGTATGGTATATCTTACACCTTTAAGTCAAATTAACAAATATTTATGACAGCTGTGCATGATGATGATGATTTCTCCATACAGATGGCAAAGATTGATTCGAAAATCTCTCTCCTCTGTAGGTGACAATTTTTTGGTGATAAATGTATAGTGATATATTTAAGTAATATGTTATATAAGTAATAAGTTATATAAAGCAGTATATTAGTAAATGCAGGCATGCACAGAAATGTCATTTCAGTGAACAATGGGCCACATGGTGACACCATAAGGTTATAATGGAATGAAAAACTCCTATGGCTTAGTGACATCATAACTGTCAAAAAGTTACAGAGCAACACATTACTGTTTATGGTGATGCTGGGATAAACACATCTACTGTGCCGCCCGTCATACAGAAACAGAGCATGTACAGTTACTTCCGTCTGCTGTCAGGGTTTGTGTACATGCACTCTATGGCATTCAATGCTGATATTGCTACTGCATTTCTCCGAACATAGTGTGTGAAGCGGTGCATGACAATGCAGAGCAATTAGTAATGACGTGTACTAACAAAGATTGTGGTAAGGCCAGGTCTTACTATCTGGGAACCCTCCATAAGGTAGCAGAATGACTACTTTATGACGGGGGTAATTTCATTTCTGACATAAGTGGTTTTAAATTTCCCCCCATATATTTTGATACTACCTGGGAATAAGCCTTAATAGAATGAAGGCTTCCTTAATACCGTGCATCTTCTCATTAGAACCACAAGATAAATAATCTCTATTTGAACTAACGTGATGAGCCAAAGTCACTTGTCAGTGGGCCTCTCAACTTTCATGCATACAAATTGGAAGGCCAGCAGTTCTACATCTTGTATATTAACACCCCCAGACCTTCCTTCACACACCAGTCTCAGTTTTTCATGTCATCCGACAGAACATTTACCAAATGATGCCACTGTCCTACATACAGCTGGGGCAAAAGTAGGCTTACTGTTGTGAGTACGCGAAACACAGTTTATTCTTATGTTATTATTTCTTAATGTATAATTTTCCATATGGACAAATGTAAACCTACTTTTGCCCCACCCTGTCTCCTGTATAATCCTATATAATAAAAGCCTAATATGCTAAATGTCCAGTTGTCCCATTGCCATTCAACCAATCTAATGATATGTTAAGGCTGCTCAACCGCTTGCTGTGGCATGCACTGACCACCAGGGGGCAGACACTCCAACCGGTAGGTTATCTTGCTGCTGGGATCTGGCCGATCTGGACTGAGCAGAACAGGCAGGACCTGCCCTGGAGCCCTCCCTGGCTGGCTAACCTTCCACATTTCTCCCTGGCCTCAGTCATGCACTGATGGGGTCCCTTGGCCTGGCCTGCGCCCTCTAGCAATCTGGGACCCCTCAAGGGATGTCGGGAAGCCGGTTTCTGCCCAACTGCGGAACAACCTGTTGCAGTGACGTGCACAGAACACCAAGGGGCAGGTGCTCAACACAAGAGCTGCCCCCTGGTGGTCCATACGCTCCCACAGGAAAAGCAACGCTCAGCCAGAAGCCAGGCTCATGGCTGGTGAGCGCAGTGGTGGTGGGAGGAGCGGGCCTAAGCCGTCAATCTAGAAGCCTCTAGTGTTGTATAAAGACAGATACATGGAGTTTTGTGATTTAATTTTAATGTGTTTACTTGCTTGTTTTCAACGGGTAGATGTTTTGACTAGTAGAATTATATAAGGGTTTCTCTAGAAAGAAGTACATATCGCCATTAGTTTTGAAAGTGTAGTGTATGGCCAGCTTTCTTATTTATTATTTTATTCTCTCTTTTTTTAAGAGTCAACACAGACTGTTCAAGCTCTGCAGTATTCAACTGTTGATGGTCCACTAACAGCCAGCAAAGATTTAGAAATAAAAAGTTTAAAAGAAGAAATTGAAAAACTAAGGAAACAAGTAAGAGGTAAATTTCTGTGATTCACTATTAATTAAGTTTAGCAGACTTTTAAAAATATTCTACTTAAACACACAGAACATTTATTGAACATGCATGTATCATGTGTGATATGGTATGGGCTATGTGCCAGTGACGTAGAGGCAAATCAGCACGGTTTCTGCTTCCAGGAGCTCACGTTTTGGTCTGGGAGAAAGATAAACAAATAGTTTCTGCAATAAACACGTAAAGACCATCAGAAAAGCATGCATAAGAGGAGCGCCTCACCCAGATTTAAGTTCACAAAGATGACTTTGGGAAGACCTATTAGTTTGGCATATTTAATTGGAATTTGTCTGGTAAAGTATACATATGAGTAGGCGAAAGAGTGTTAGACATGAGGAAGGACGAACAAGGGAACTGCATGTATGCACGCATTAAGGCATGTGAATTTTTTTTTTGTAACTTATGTTTCAGTGTATTGCTGAGATAGATGAAACTTAATATGGACAATTCTTAATATACCTGTTATATCCATTCATTTATTTATTTTATTCATTTAATAAATACTTATTGAGCACCTACTGTGTAGCAGATGTTGTTTAGGCTCTCGGGATTCTAGAAGGGACAAGAGCTGGATAAGGGTTGCAAGTGCAGGATGAGTTCTAAATTTTAGTAGGCCCAGCTGTAAGCCTCATTGGGAAGGTGACATGTGAACAAAAACTGGAAGATGGGTAGGGCTCAGCCAGCAGTTGTATTGGGAACTTACGTTCCAAGAAGGACCAGCCAGTGCAAGGGCCCTAGCGGCAAAATGAGCCCCTTGAGATGAGTCAAAACACCAAGGACAGCATGGCTGGCGTAGAATGAGCAAGCAGGGAGAAGGCAGGAGCCGAGGCTGGGGAAGTAGAGGGTACAGAGGGCTTTTGCCTGGTCAGCAGCTTCTTACTGAGTGTTTTAAGAGCTTTAGATTTTTTCTGAGGGAGACAACCTTTTCAGGGTTTAGAGTCGTCACATAATCTCATTAAGTGTAGAGACAAAGCAGTGTTTTGTGTTGATAACTATTTCTTCTCCCTGTTCATTATATAATTGTTTTAAATATTTCCTCTTCACATGTATTGGAAGTACATCAGACAACTTTATAATGTTTCCTTCCATCATGAGATATAATTTAGAAAACTCTAGAGAAGAAAAAAACTCAATTGTATTTACCCATATTTTTATATGCCATGTTCTTCCTTCCTTCTTGAAATTGCTGAGTTCCTTGTTTGCTTTCTGTTTAGAGAACTTCGTTCAGCCATTTTTAAAAAAGGTTGGCCTGCTAACAAATTCTTCGTTTTTTCTTCATCTGAGAATGTCTTAAATTCCCCCTCATTCCTAAGATATGTTTTTGCTGAGCATATGATCTAATGTTTCTCTGGATACTTCTTAGGCAAAACCTTTGTGTAAACAAATTGCCCGCTATTAAGGTTTTTATGTCTTTTCTTTCCCTATGGCAACATTTTCTTTTTAATATGTTTATTTTAAAGAAGAAGGGCAAGGGAGAGAGATAGAAAATCATGGATGAGAGAGGTTCATTGATCAGCAGCCTCCTGCATGGCCCTTACTGGGGATCAAGCCTGCAACTTGGGCATGTGCCGGGACTGGGAATAGAAACATGACCGCCTGGTTCATGGGTACTCACTCACTATTGAGCCACTCTGGCCAGGTGGCAACATTCTCCAATATTTTAAAACTCCTAGAAAATTTTAATTTATGATAGTAAAAGTATAATATGCTAATTAGACTGGACGTCCTTCCAGATGCGGCCGCAGTGGGCGGGGGCTGAGCCCCTTGCACGAATTGTGTGCTTTGGGCCTCTAGTATATTTATAATTATTCACAGTTCCACTTTAGTGACTGTTCTCTTCATCATACTCTGACTTTAAGAAGGTAGGACAGAGTTTCCTGGTGCCATATAACGGACACTTAATACATCTTCTTCGAATATCTACAGACAAAAAAGAAATTCATACTCATTTAATATTTTTATATGAGAAAATGAAGAATGGATTTTTTTTTTAATAAAAGCATTTGTGTAACCTGTAATGTGCTTTTAACACCATTCAGTTATTGCCTTGATGGTGGTGGTTTCTGACTCCTTGTACTGTCTCTCCAACCCTAAACTAACTCCCTCTCTCTCTCTCTCTCTTCCCTCCTCTCCCTCTCTCTCTCCTCCTCTCCCCATCTCTCTCCTCTAACTTACATAGGTAAAGGAGAAATACAGTGAATGGATAGGGCCATAATAGATGTCCTATCCACCCTGATTAGAAGGAAATCTCATCTGGGAGGACTTAGGAATTATTTTAGGAGGAAGAACATAACGGAGAAGCTGTGACATTATGCTCTTGCGGACGGAGAGAGGTGCTTTGATTGTCGCACTAATTTCCCTCTGGCTCTCCAGTCTTAGCACCTTTGCAAGTTACAAAATGCAACTTTGCATACATTTTCAAAAATTCTAAAAATAACTACACTATCCATAAAAGTATTTAGACTTTCAAAATACCTCAGATGAATAAGCTTTTAGTAAATCTATAACTTTAGGACGCTAAGCAGTAGTAAGTTACTGGACTTAAGAAATCTTGAACCAGTTAGTGTGTGATACATTTAAGTGACTTTTTTGCTATAGGACTTGTCTATACAAGTGAAATATTTACTCTTTAATTGGACTAAGGTAGTATAAATGCTACTTTATTTACTGAGGGTATAAAACTCAACAATGTACATTATTTGTGTGTTGGTTCTCATACTTTAATTTGCAAACAGGTCACCCAGGAATCCTGGTGAAGTGCAGGTTCTGGCTCAGTAGTTTGTAGTGGGGCCTGAGACTCTGCGTCTCTAACACTCTGTCTGGGCATGACTCTCCGAGTAGCAAGGTTGTAAAGGACAGAAACTATCCTGAGCAGAATTAGCAATGAGTATGTTTTGTTTTTCTGTTTAAATGGCTTCAGTTCTTTAAATAGAAACATTTTATACCAATTCATTAGATATTACTTAAACATTTACTAAATATAATTTTACTTTTTCATAATGAATCTTTCTAACTGGTAATGTTAAACATTATTTAATAATGTTGCTTTCTGACTTGGAGAGGTTGATGCCAGAATTCCAGGGCTCTGGTCTCAGATCTGATGCTCCTTTAGCGATAGGACCCTCAGCGTGTTCTTAACTCCCTGAGCCTCAGTGATTTCATCTGTAAAATGGAGAAATTTAATTTAATTTAAACCTGTTAGAGGTTTAAAATACTGACTTTTAGAAATCAGAGTTTAGTCTTCATTCATCACTAGGGAAACCAGGCTGCATGATCTGGAACCTCAGTATTAGAAGCAGAATCATTCTATAATGATTGACTGACATCAGCACACAAATGCCAACCAACAGTAGAGGACAACGTGTCTGTTTCGTTTGTGTGGCTGGTCTTGTTCAGTCTTGTTCCTCGTCAGCTTTAACTGGCCCTGCAGGCGCTGTTTTATTAGGAGCACGGTCTTGTATCCCTATGACTGTGTGCAGCGTTTGCACATCTTCCCATGGTACCAGCTCCTCGCCATCTTTACGGTGAGAAGCACTTAGCTGTCAGGAGTCACGGTGGATGTGGCGTCAGGAAGCCTAATACCAATTCAAAATATATTATTTTAATTTAGTTGTTTTAAACTTTGGTCTTAGGCATTTGCTTTTATACAAAAAGTAAAACAACAACAACACTGTTTTCTCTTTAGAATCGAGTCACTTGGAACAACAACTTGAAGAAGCTAATTCGGTGAGGCGAGAACTAGACGAAGCTTTTAGACAAATCAAGGCTTATGAGAAACAAGTCAAAACATTACAGCAAGAAAGAGAAGACTTAAATAAGGTAAGAAGTACAGATAGGTTGTTAAAGGCTTTTCTGAATTCTCAGTCTTCTTTAATTTGTATACTGAAAGCACTCATATTGAATTGTACTAATACATAGTAGATGTTATCTGTAAAAAGTTGGTTCAAAATTCAGCAATTATTTTGGTATGTCACTTGATTAATGGCTAGTAATGAAAAACATATTCTTGAGGCTTTAACATTCTTAATCTTTTCTTTTAGAAAGTAACTAATCAACGGATTTGATTAAAGTGAATGTTACTAAAAAATAAATATGAAGAAATAAGAGAATAGTAAAATCAGTATAATGTCTGTGGAAAAATAAAAATATAGGTGCATTTTCATTATGACTTGCTAATACCAACGTTCCTGAAAGATTATAATAGAAAATTTCTTTAATCCTTTAAAAATTTTTAAATGTCAGTTTATCTTTCAAAGTGTAGATAAAACAAATAAAGTTATTTTCATTAGGACTTTGTGTAACACTTAAACAGTATTATAAACATCAACAAAATGTGTTAATAGCCAGCACACTGTAGCAGTCTAATAGGGTAAGCAATATTAAGCTCTCGAGAAAAATACTTTACTTAAACCATGTTCCCTGGGAACTTTGCCTTTCGTTCACTTATTTTTTTAAATATTGGAATTAATACTAGCCAATGCAAAAAAGAAATAAGTGGCTTATGATGTAGTAAAAATCGAATTCAATGATGTAGTATATAATAATTGATTAATAGCTAGTAATGAAAGACTACTCAATTATTGTACATAGTTATCCTATATAATAAAACGGTAATATGCAAATCGACTGAACGGCAGAACAACCAGTCGCTATGACGAGCACTGACCACTAGGGGGGCAGACGCTCAACGCAGGAGCTGCCCCTGGTGGTCAGTGCACTCCCACAGGGGGAGTGCTGCTCAGCTTCTGGCTGATGGCTGCGAGCACAGCAGCGGTGGTGGGAGCCTCTCCCACCTCCATGGCAGCACTAAGGATGTCCGACTGCTGGCTTAGGCCCATTCACTGCGGGAAATGGGCCTACGCTGTCAGTCGGACATCCCCCGAGAGTTCCTGGACTGCAAAAGGGTGCAGGCCAGGCTGAGGAATCTCCCCCCACTTCTCCGTGTCCCTCTTCCCCTGTAATGAATGTCGTGCACCGGCCTCTAGTTATATTAGTTGTCCATATAGGAGGCAACAAATCAGTGTGCCTCACTCTTTCTCTCTCTCCCACCTCCCTCCATCCCTTCGACTCTCTCTTTAAAAAATCAGTAGAAAAAATATCCTAGGGTGAGGATATTTATAATATAAATATAATAATATAAATATATTATATTATATTAACAAATATAGTAATAACTACATGGCTCCCTGTGTGCAGTGTGTTCCTCAGTGCAGTGATTGCTGGGAGGTTAACTCCCTGCACACGTGCAGTCTGTGCTGTAGTTGAAGGTCCCTGGAGGTGAGTCAGAGTTTGTGTGCAGAGGAGAGAAGCACATGCTTCCTGCTTTCCGTCTCCACCACCGCTGAGCCTCTCCTGGAAGCCTCAGGAGAAGGACCCGGGACACTTGGGAATAGAAATCATCGTTCCAGTGGGAGCCATGCCCGAGTCCCCGCTCTGTAAAGAGGGTGGCTCCCTGCTTCAGGCTCTTAACTGGAGTGGAAACGCCTCTGTCGAGCCGTTAAATCCCTCTGGATTTCTCACTATCCAAACTACTCATACATTACTCGGAAAGGCTTGCTTAGGTCCCAAGTTTAAGTCAAATGTTCTTAGAAAGGCTTAACTGTTCAAAAACATAAAAATATTTTCTCTATAGCCCCACAATCTTTTTATCCACAAACATGCTATTATATCTCTCCAGATAATTAAACATTTTTAAAAATGTTTTTCTGTAGATTTTTATAGAGGTCCTGTTTGCTTTTCCTTAAATTTACTATTCTCTGTTTTTTTCACATTTTAGAAATTACATTTCTTACTGATAATGTTCTAGCAATATTGCTTAACTATTATTAATTATAATAACATATTTGAGATTCTTTAAAGTTTTCTGCAAATAATGGCAGTTTGTTTATTCCTTTTTAAAAATTTTATGACCTTTCTTTCCTTGTCTTCCTGTATTAGCTTGGACCTCTAGTACTATGTCAAATAGAAGTGGTGCTAGCAGTCATTCCTGTCTTACTCCTGATTTCAGAGAAAACGATTTAAATATTTCACCACTAATAATAATGTTTTTGTATGTCTTTGTTAAATACGTCTTATCAGGAAAGAAGTTATTTTTTGTTCCTATCTTGCTAACCATTTTCATCAAAAATAAGTATTGATATGCTTGTTCTCCTTTAATAAGTTGGTGTGCTGAATTATACTTATAGACTTTTTCAGTATAAAACCACTTCTTTATATGTGGGTTAAACAGAAATTGCCCATGTATTAGCTCCTAAATAATAATGTGATAATATAGGTGACACATAGCATGTCTTCTAATAGCACTATTTTAAGCGCTTTATATATATTAGATCATTTAGTCTTTGTAAGTACCCTGTGCTTTGGGTGATGATATTATTGTCCTCATTTTATAGATGGTAAGACTGAGCACAGAGAAGTGGATACATTTGTTTAAGATGATAGTAGAGCTAGGAAGTGGTAGAGCTGGAATTTCAACACAACTCTAGTTCTAGAACTTACGTTTTTCACTTTATACATCATTAGAACTGATTTGCTAATGTATTTTTTTCTGATTTTTTAAAATTTGTTTTCATCAGTAAGATTATCTTGTAATTTCTTTCCTTATTTTTCTAGTCTTTCATATATATATATATTTCTGAGAGGAAGGGAGTGGGAAAGATAGAAACATCAATGATGAGAGGGAATCATTTATGAACTTCCTCCTGCACACCCCCTACTAGGGATTGAGCCCACAACCCAGGCATGTGCCCTGACCAGGCATCGTTATGTCCTCCTAGTGTATGGGTCATCTCTCAACCATTGAGCCATATTAGCTGGGCTTTCTCGACTTTTCTTTTTAAATATGTTTTTATTGATTTCAGAGAGGAAGGGAGAGAGAGAGAAACATCAATGGTGAGAGAATCATTGATTGGTTGCCTCCTGCATGCCCCCTACTGGGGATCCAGCCCACATCCCAGGCATTTGCCCTTGACTGGAATTGAACCTGAGATCCTTCAGTCTGCAGGCTAATGCTATCAACTGAGCCAGACCAGCTAGGGCTGGTCTTTTCTTGAAATCAAGATTATACTGGTCTCTTCGAATGAATGAGGTAGCATTGCCTCTTTTTCTCTCTGAAAACATTTGTATAAGAGGAACATTTTGTACCTTTGAAACATTAAAGGAATCAGTTGTAAAACCATGTGAGCTTGGGGATTCTCTTCTGCTGGATGGATGGGAGAAAGTTTATTGATTCAGTTACTTTAATTGTTATAGGACTATTCAGGATTTTATTTCTTTTTGAAACCACTAATGATAAATTATAATTTAGGTAGGCATTTGTCCAGTTAATAAGGTAATAAAGTTTTTCATTGTGTTCTTTTATTATCTTTTTTATATCTCCTAGATTTGTAGTTATAACCTCTCTTAA
Organism: Pipistrellus kuhlii; assembly: GCF_014108245.1. Lineage (NCBI taxonomy): Eukaryota > Metazoa > Chordata > Mammalia > Chiroptera > Vespertilionidae > Pipistrellus > Pipistrellus kuhlii. The sequence goes on from NW_023425524.1 coordinate 9,637,384, forward strand.
TTTTTTTTTGGGGGGGGGGTGAATTTAATCTTATTCCCTTATTTGATCTCATGAGATATTTTTCTGTTCATTTGTTTTTTAAAGAACCAACTTTTGGTTTTGTTGATCTTCATTATTCTTACATTTGTTTTTTCTTTAATTTATGCCCCTTCTCATATTTGGAGAAAATGTGTTATTTTTTCTTTAATGTGGAATTTCATTGCATTTCAAGCATCTTTTTAGTTTCAATATAAGTGTTTCAGGCTTATAACTTTTCTATTTTTACTGCCTCTTCAAGTTTTAGTATGTACTAAATATTTTTTTACTCTAGATAATTTAGTGCTTTTATGGTTTTTCTTTTTGACCAATTAATTGTTTTGAAATTCGGCCTTTAAACTTTTTTTTATCCTCACCCAAGGATATGTTTATTGATTTGAGAGAGAAAGAGAGGGAGAGACCAGAAAGATCAATTTGAGAGAGAAACATTGATTGGTTGCCTCCCAGGTGCACCCTGACAAAGGATTGAATCTGCAACCTTCCGGTGTAAGGGACGATGCTCCGACCAATTGAGCCACCCAGCCAGGCTAGGCTTTTTAATTTTTTATTTCTATTGTAATGGTAATGTTATTAAAAGAACTTAATCTGTATGATATCTGTTCTTTTGAATCTGCTGAGACTTGCTGTATGGTCTAGGGCCACATGTGTCAAACACAAGGCCCGCGGGCCAAATCCGTCCCGCCAGGCCTTGCAATGTGGCCCGCACCGCGCTGTCATCACTGCACTCCGCTGCGTTTCCATCACAATGACAGTTTATGACTGTTCAGTAAACCATTCGGCCCGCGATTTAGGCTGGATTTTAGATTTTGGCCCCTTCTCTGATTGAGTTCGACACCCCTAGTCTAGGCTGTTCCATTTCTAAATACTCAGTATTAGCTGAAGGTGAATGTGTGTTCCCCAGTAGTGGGTGCAAGCTTCTGTATATGAAGATTGTTAATTGAGCTTTCAAGTCTTTTTTATGTGCACAGATATCCATTAAATATCTCAACATTTTTATTTTGACCATTGCATCTTAAATTCCTACGCTCTTTATTTATTTGTAGAAACCAGGGTATTAGAAGGTTAAATCTGCTGTTCCTTTGCAGTTAGCATTTTAGCATAAAGAACTGAAAATATGAACAGAGTGCTATGCTCTGAATATCTAATCAGAAGTAGTTCGTTTCATTTTATCCTAAGGTGAATAATTTTGGCTCCTCTTGATTTCATTATAGCATGACATGATGGCCAAATTTGGTTCATAGGTTGCAGAATTGGTAACTTATATTCTTTTTACAAAACTGTAGGAACTAGTCCAGGCTAGTGAGCGATTAAAAAACCAGTCCAAAGAGCTGAAAGACGCACACTGCCAGCGGAAACTGGCCATGCAGGAGTTCATGGAGATCAATGAGCGGCTCACAGAATTGCACACCCAAAAGCAGAAACTTGCTCGCCACGTCCGAGATAAGGAAGAAGAGGTGGACCTGGTGATGCAAAAAGTTGAAAGCTTAAGGCAAGAACTGCGCAGAACAGAGAGAGCCAAGAAAGAGGTCAGTAGTCAGGCAAGGTCTGTAGTGTCCACGCGGTAGTGCTTAAAGCTGCTTTTTCAGACGAGTGACATGATATCTACTTCATTCTTGAACTGTTCAAAGAGGTTAATTTTGTAGTTTGGTAATATTATTTAATATGAATTTCAGCATTTGACTTATCTTCCTGTTGCAAGGTAAATTACCAGGGGGAAAACCATTTCCTTGGGCATACAGTTAAAACCATGACTCTGCTTTTCTCATTGTGTGTTAAAGCTGGAAGTTCACACAGAAGCTGTAGCTGCCGAAGCATCTAAGGACAGGAAGCTGCGTGAACAGAGCGAGCACTACTCCAAGCAGCTGGAAAACGAGCTGGAGGGCCTGAAGGTAGCGTTTGCGTTTTCATGGGTGGAGCTGTCTGCTCCTCCGCAGGCTTCAGAGGCAGGTTCCTTACCTGCTCTCTTCGGAGTGCAGCAAACATAGCTCTCCTTCCGACCTCGTGGTCTTAATTCCCGCTTTGCCATAGGAAGCTGGTAACGACTTCCTAACCACGGAGGAAGGAAGTGCGGACTGTGTATAGTGGGGAGGAACATCTGCCAGGAGAGAGTTAGATATTTATGCAGGGCTGCTCCCCCGACAGGGCCCATTGGTCATTGGCATGGGGGCGTGGCTAGTGAGGTACCTGGTGTGGCTCCAGGAAGCCTTGCAGACACTCTGTCAGCTGAGATGGACCATCCTGGGCTGGGCTAGCACATCTCCTTTCACAGAGGACATTTCAACCGCATTTCTAAAACGGTGGCTTTCAGGCAAATGTCTCCTTAATACACAACCTGCAGCAGAGACCTTCATTTTTCCTAGAGAGACTATGAAAACATTAGGTTAGACTTTGTCACTTCTCCCCGGAGACTAAAAGTCCCCTCTTTTTGTACACTAACTCTACCATCCCCTCTCCTGATTTAATCTTTTAAAAACACAAACGTATTTATTACCTTTCATTGGATCCACTTCAGAAACCAGATGCAGGTAGATTTTTTTTCTTATTCCATAACCAACAATATTGTGTATAAAACTAAAACTTTAAGTGTAAAACAAATAATTATGTAAGTACCAGCAGAAAATACAGATTTGCAATCTTGTTGTGACGAAGACTGTAAGATACACAATAATAAAGGAATGTACAAAAAAAATATTGTAACATGTGGCAGACAAGAGAGATTAATAGCCTTTAATAAAGAATTATTTTTATGTGATAATATAAAAATACTATTAAAGCTATATGAATAGTCTTTTTTAGAATAGAAAGAAGTTATTTAATACTTTATTCTTACATATGAACTAATCTTTTTTTTTTTTTTATAGCAAAAACAGATTAGTTACTCACCAGGAGTGTATAGCATAGAACATCAGCAAGAGATAACTAAACTAAAGACAGATTTGGAAAAGAAAAGTATCTTTTATGAAGAAGAATTATCCAAAAGAGAAGGAATACATGCAAATGAAATTAAAAATCTAAAGAAAGAACTGCATGACTCAGAAGGCCAGCAACTTGCTCTGAACAAAGAAATTATGATTTTGAAAGACAAATTGGAAAAAAACAGGAGAGAAAGGTAAGAATCAAGTTACTCACTCCTCTAATAAATATTTATTGAATGCCTGGCATGTGCCAGGCCCTGGAGCTCTGCAGGCAGTAAGCATGTTCCATGCTTGAGAATGATAGAGGACCACAGCCAAGACTAGTGAATAGAAAACACAGTACAACCCAATAGGGAAGCAAGTGGGGTGTGTGAGAGCACCCCCATAGAAGAACCCAGAGATGGCTTCAGTGCATCTAAGTTTTTTGGACAAAATGATTTCTAGGTTAAGACCAAAGAAATCTATGGCTGTAGAAGTGTCCAAACAGAGGCAGCAGACTGCTGCCATCTAGAGGAGAAGGGGAGCATGGCACATTCAGAAAGGAAAGGTGTTCATGACAAGACAGGGGAAGTGAGGGGAGGGGTGAGAAATGCTGCTGGGAAGGAAAACAGGCAAGCTCATGAAGGCGTGTAAGGTGCTTGGACTTTAGTCAAAGGCCAGGCCAGTTACGTGATTGTTAGTATATTTTTAAGAGATCGCTCTCGCACCGTGTGGAGAATGGGTTGGAGGAGCAGATGACAGATAGGAGCCTCGCTGTGAGACACGAGGCTGCTGGACCTTAGGCAGGTACGTGGAGATGGAGAGAAGTAGACAGAACTTAGAGGACATCATGACCAGAGGTGAGAAATGAAGAACAGGAGGCTTAATCAGTGGAATTCTGGTGTCTGTCTAGATTTTAGGCAACAAAGTGTAGTTATTATCATTCTCAATTTATATCAGAAGCCTACGTTTATTCAGTTTGGTGCATTCATTCAATAGGAGTGTTTTAGAACCTGCTATGTGCAGAGGCACTGGGAACACAGCAGTGAACAGGCAGAAAATTCTCTGTCCTTATGGAGCGTTCCTTTCGTTACGGGGAAAGACCCTAGCATTAAGTAGCATACCAAACAGAATCAATGAGAAATACCAGGAACAAAAAATAAAGCAGAGGATGCTATGAACCATTAAGGGGAAGAATTTAATTATATAAATACATGAGAGGCCCGGTACACAAAATCGTGCACGGGTGGGGTCACTAGGCCCCGCCTCCCCACCCATCCCCCTCCTTCTTCCCTTGCCAATGGTGTCTGCCCCCACCCACCCCTGGTTCCCTGTCCCAGCCTCGGGCCCGGCCCCATTCAGGTGATTGGGACCTGCCGGCCAGGGGGGAAGAGGAAGAGGGACCCAGGAACCCAAGAGATTGGCACTGGCCCTGAGGAGGGAGCCAGCCCTCGGCTCCCTGGGAAAAGGATTGTGTCTGGAGCTGCCCCTCCCTACCCCCCACCTCTGGTTCCCCGTCCCAGCCCAATTGGGCTGATCGGGACCTGTCTGTCTGCTGGGAGGAGGACCAGGAAGTTGGCCACCAGGCCCCATCAGCGATCCAGTTTGGGGTGTATTGTCAGGAGCTTATTCTATTTTATTTATTTATTTTTAAATATATTTTATTGATTTTGTACAGAGAGGAAGGGAGAGATAGAGAGTTAGAAACATCGATGAGAGAGAGTCATCGATCAGCTGCCTCTTGCACACCCCCTACTGGGGATATGCCCACAACCAAGGCACATGCCCTTGACCGGAATCGAATCCAGGACCCTTCAGTCCCCAAGCCGACGCTCTATCCATTGAGCCAAGCCGGTCCCGGCGTCAGGAGCTCATTTTAAACAAGTTATATTTGAGATGCATATTAGACATCCGGGCAGAGATGTGCAGTCGGCCGTTGTGTAGAGCATCCTGACTTTCTACACATTACAAATTTCCAGGCAAATCTGGTGTCCTGGAAGCCATGTGATGAAAACCTATCAAATCTGTTTGCATGTCACATGAGGTGAAGTTTATATCAAATAAAATGAGGTCCACGTAATGGCAATGTTCCTATCAGTCACCAATGACAATATGAAGGTCATTGGTGACTGATAGGAACATTGTCAGTGGAACAGTGAGGGCCAGAACCCTACAGTGGGAGCCAAAGACTAGAAGGAGAGCATTTGGAGACAGAGAGTGTGGACACCACTGTTATCACTCGGAGTCTTTTATGTTGAAAGCAAGCAGTGCAGTGAGGTAGCCGCTGGAGGAGAAATTTCTCTCAAAAGAAGTTACTTTGATTTTTGTTTTTAGGTGGGAGAAATCACACCATATTTATAATCTGAAATAAATTAGTAGAGGACAGAGGAAGAGTATTTGAGCAGGGAGATAGTGAGTGGGGTCGGCCTCAGCCATGCTCTCAGCTGTGGGAAGAGGAGAGAAAGGCGTGTGCTGGGCACAGAGGAAGGCAGGCGGTAGGAACGGGTCACGTGCCGAGCTCTCGAGTTGGGCATATTGAACATGAGCGCCTGGGAGGCATCTTTGTGGAGGTGGCAAGTCAGAGGCTTTGAAGCCCAGAAGGGCTTCCGATGTGAGGTCAGAGTTTGCCAGCAGATCAGAGAAGGGAAGCCGGGCAGTGGTGGATGAGCGTGCAGAGAGGAGGGAGCACCTGACAGGATACCGGGAGCACTGCAGCTGAGGCAGGTGCCAGGCATTTCGGACAGGCAGCTGGAAACCAGAGCGAGGCGTCACTGAAGCCACGGAAGCCAGCGCTTCAAGAAAATTAGACAGCACTGAGGTGGCCAGGAGGCTGGATAGGGTGGACTAGGTGGCGTGTTGAGGAGCACTTCTTTGGAGGGGTGCAGCAGGAGCCAGGTCTGGTGTGGTGAGGGGCAGATAGGCGAGAGAAAGTGGATGCAGCCAACTCTCTCAGGGCGGTTAGCAGGGCGGGGAGACCAGGAGAGTGGAAAGTGAAGTGGATCGTGGAGCTTCGGGGAGCTTGTTTGTTGTCTTTTCATGTGGAGGAGACTTAAGTTTGCTTCATGCTAGTAGAAAAACGATCAGAACTGTGATTGCTTCTAAGGAAATCATTTCTACCCACAGAACTATAATTTAAAGTAAACTTTATAATATTAAATTTGAGTATGTGTATATGTATATATGTGTATGTAGGTAGGCACTTAGATTAAGCAGGAGAGAAGAAAGGAAGTGAACACAATCCAGGAGTCTACTAATCACAGATCTCTTCCTCAATTTTCAATTGAAAAACAAAGTAAATGCTATTAAGCAGACAAATCTATTTATTATTTAAAAGGAAGTGATTGTGATTTTTAACTTTAAGGGGAAAGATTGGGATTTGGAATAGTCAAGATCTAAGTGACCTTCCAGGATGAAACATATGGTACAATAGCTCATCTGGGGCACCATAATTTGACCTTTAATTCTATTTCTTTTTTTTCTTTTATGTTTTGAATTGTGTTAGTCAAAGTGAAAGGGAAGAATTTGAAAATGAGTTCAAACAACAGTATGAACGAGAAAAGGTGTTATTAACTGAAGAAAATAAAAAACTGACAAGTGAACTTGATAAGGTGAGTGATTCGATCTCATTTACATTCATTGAGCACATTTACATTGTCAGCGCCATCATAGAAACTGTGGGTAAATTATGTATTTGGTGTACTTTTTTTTTTTTCCTATTCCTCCTCATACACAAGGGTTGCTTATTTTCTCATTGTACCAATCTGTACAAGATTCTTCTAGAGCACATGTGTCAAACACAAGGCCCGCGGGCCAAATCCGTCCCGCCAGGCCTTGCAATGTGGCCCGCACCGCGCTGTCATCACTGCACTCCGCTGCATTTCCATCACAATGACAGTTTATGACTGTTCAGTAAACCATTCGGCCCGCGATTTAGGCTGGATTTTAGATTTTGGCCCCTTCTCTGATTGAGTTCGACACCCCTATTCTAGAGAGAGGACATCTCATGCTTTGTCTCATTTATGTTTTTGTTTGTTTTAATATTTTTATTGATTTCAGAGAGGAAGGGAAAGGGAGAGAGAGAGAAACATCAATGATGAGAGTCATTGATTAGCTGCTTCCCGCATGCCCCACACTGGGGATCAAGCCCACAACCCGGGCATGTGCTCTGACAGGGAATCGAATTGTGACCGCCTGGTCCAATCACTGAAACATGCCAATCAGCCCCATTTATGTTTTTGAGCCTCTATTCCTTACTGCACTTCCCATCTATCTCTTTTCTTATTCTTTACCTAATATTCATCACTGACGTCTGTCATGGTTAAGTTAAGGCTGGCCTGTCATAAGAGCAGGAACAATTGGGTCAAACTAGAGAAGTTTTGACAACTATAATATACTAGAGGCCCAGTGCACGAATTTGTGCATGAGTGGGGTCTCTCAGCCTGGCCTGCGATCGGGTCCAATCGAGGCTGCCTCGCTCAGTCCTGTTCGGGCTAATCGGGGCCCAGCCAGCCAGAGGGAGGGAACATGGAAAGTTGGCCAGCTGCAGGAAGTTGGCTGTGGGAGTGCACTGACCATCAGGGGGCAGCTCCTGCGTTAAGTGTCTGCCTCCTGATGGTCAGTGCATGTCATAGCGACTGGTCGTTCGGTCACCAGTTGTAGCAGTCACTTAGGCTTTTATATATATAGATTTATGATGGAGGATTGACAATAGCTAGAAATAATAGTTGGCCTGTAAAAATCTAAAGAAACCCAACTCTGCCTAAACTCTGTACCTTGAACAAAGAACCAGAACCATAGGTTAAGCTTATAAGTAGCCAGGTCAATGAACAGAATTTCAAATGTTTGAAGGAATGTTTCCCCATTTAGTGTATCTGATATTTGAAATGGCCATCATTTTGCATTTCTGTGACAGCAGCTCTTAACAGTCATAAAAATCCTAATATTGATCTTTAATGCCTTTACTTACATTTAAATAGGGTTTGGATAATTGTGCTTTATGGTGATTTTCCTCCAATAAAAGTATCATGTTCAATTATTAGTGATTCCAATAAAAGACTGAACGACTCTCCATTCTTTCTGTTTTCCACTGTGTCCGATATATATATATATATATTTTTTTTTTTTTTCTCAATACTTTCCCCAGAATTACTTCGTTTTCTAAGCACTTAAATTTGACTTTGCTCGCCCTGGCTAATGTGGCTTAGTTGGTAGGGTGTCATCCTGTGCACCAAAAGGTTGCAAATTTGATTCCAAGTCAAGGCATATGCCCAGATTTCAGGCTCAGTGCATGGTGGGGACGTCAGCAAGCAGCTGATCGATTTTTCACTTTACATCGATGTTTCTCTCCCTTCCTCTCTCTCTAAAAATAAGTGAAGATAAAGTTTTTAAAAAAATTTGCTTTGCTTGTTTGGTTGAAAGCTACTTAAGAAAGAACTAGTAGTTCATTTTGTCAAGTTTTATAGAGCTGATATGCATAAGCATTGGAAAGTGGCCCAAGTAGTACAAATGAATTTTAAACTGAATATGTATATGTATATGTATATGTACAATATATGTATATGTATATATGTACATATGTAACGTAACTCTTAGTTATTTCCGCTATAATAAAACTAACAGTACTTGAACTTTATTCAAATAAGTCACATAATTGTTATTTCATATATTTGACTAATATGACTACAAAATTAAAACATAATTTCTTTATATAAGGCAAAATTTTAATATTCTTTTAAGAGTTATCATGAGGTAAGAAACATAATTAAGCTCTTTTTGTCCAATTCATGTAGAGTCTTAAGCAGATTACCTAGCAAAGAATGATATTATAGTTGAAGAAAATTTGTGTTGAAAAATAATCTTATTGAATATAGGTCAAATCTTATATTCATTCTTTGGTTTTATTTCATTATTAACTATAAAGTTATGCTGATTTTACACAAAATACATATTTAGAGATAGTTTTAAAACAATACTCTTGATTCTGGTGAGACCTGAAAGGTAAAAATAAAAACCTATCTCCTAAATTTATAAAAATACAACATTCCCTTTCTTGCTAAATTGAAAGTTGTGAGGAAGGATGAGTAGCACATTGAGATCAAATTCATATAGTAGGTGAGCATTTAATGACTATTGAGAGCAAGGATATATTTGCTCCTGCAGAAATAAGGAAAGTTTGGGTTTTTGCTTCTTTTTTAACTTGTCCACTTTTGCTCCTTTTATTCAGCTTTAGCTTTTTCTGTTTAACTCTCAGTCACCTAGCTGTACATCTTCACTGTTTCTTTCCATTTCTTCATTTTCTGGTTCCGTGTGAATTGAGTATTTTCTCCATGAGGGTAACTAAAGAATAAAAAGTTAAGTTAAGGCTGGCCTTTAGTAAGAGCAGGAACAATTAGGTCAAACTAGAGAAGTTTTGACAACTGTAATATTCTAGAGGCCTAGTGCACGAATTTGTGCATGAGTGGGGTCCCTCAGCCTGGCTGCTGCCCCAGCTGTTCCCTGGGAAGCCAGCCTGGGGGGAGCTGAACTTTCTCTTAGCAGTACTTTAGGCCCCAGGTCTAAACTTTCTCTTAGCAGTACATGGCGGCGCCCAGGTCTTAATCCGGAAAATGTGACCGATGCTCACTCGGTTCTCAGTTCTGGGAGAGCAGGCCTGGCGGGCACAGGCTACGGTGGATGTCCCATACGAGGACCCCTCTGGCTGAGCCTGATCTCCGGTGCGGTGGGCTGTGTGCTCGGCTTATGGAGGGCAGCGCCAAGGGCCGGCACTTCCACCACAATGGAGACGGGCACGGTGCCCTGCGACACAGGGCGCCCGCCTGAACCCCAGGTGACAACTGTCTCCGAGGGGTCCGCCCAGATCGCCTTCCCCAGCGCCAACGAAGCCGCCCACCCCCAGCGGGGGAGTTCAGCCGGGTCTGACGTGTGCTGTGATCACCGAGTTGGCTCGCGTTCATCTGGGGCCAGAGGAGTCCAGGTCAAGGTGCCGGTGAAAAGGAGGTGCAAGAGGTGCTGGTGGGCTTGTCGGAGCTAGAGGAGGACAAGGCTCTGTGGAAAGGGGGCAGACCCGGCCCGGAAACTGGCCTGGAGCAGCCGCTGCGGAGACAGAGAGGAAGGCCTGCGGGCACTGGGGAGCCTCGCAGCCTCAGGTCTTCGTCCCACTCTGCCCGAGGTGCCTGGGCTCCAGTCCATGGTTGCCAACGACGCCTCTGCCCGAGCTGTGGATCTCACCGCCATGACGTGCAGCTCACCGAGGTGGCCCACCTGGCACAGCCTGGCCAAGCAAATGCCCAGATGCTGATGCACCAGCACCAGTGGGAGGCGGATCGGTGCGATGCAGCTGTGCAGGCTGTGGGTGAAGGCGGGCTGCTGTGCTTGACCTGCAGGACATGGCAGTGCTGGCAGGGAACAGGGGGACATGCTACAGCAAGCACGGGGCATGGCCCGCAGGAGCTGGGCCTGCCACCAGATGGCCCTGAGGGTCACCCCGCACGCCTGGACCTCCATGCTCACTGCTCTCAGCCTTCATGGTGCTGCTGCTCAGCATCAGTGCTGACTTCCAGATACGTGTGATTCTAGAAACGTGTTTTTGTTCTTGCCTTCACCGGCCAGGCCAAGGTCTAAGCTTCAGCAAGCAGGCGCTTCTGTTGCATGTGTGGGCTGCGGAGCCTTCCACCTTCAGCACTGAAGCTGCCTCCTCTGACTGTCCACAGACTCCCAATCAGAAGTCCCCTGGGTCTAGAGCCATCTCTGGTCCAGGTGTAGATGGAACCAATAAAGAAATTTTACCTTGCAAACACACACACACACACACACAGTATTTTAGATATAAAAGCCAAAAAGCAATTATTATGTTAATTTTGAAACTGAAATAACTTTTATAACTAATACATTCTCACATTCACATTTTTAAACTCCAAAGAAAGTAGGAAAAAAAAGTTGATATTTCCAGAAGTCTGCAAGTTTCACTTTTTATTAACTTATTGCAAATAAAATTAGTCATGAATTCCATGGAGTAAAAGTAAATGGTTTCTAGCAAGAAAACATATCATTTGCATCTTGTTTTTATTTTACATAAAAGCAAAATTACAAAATATGTGGAAAATGTTCAACATGAAAGGTACTCATGATGTCATCATCACAACACAACTGTTCTTTTCAAGTTTTGTTTGTATACATATCCTAATATATAAAAACCCAAGGTCCGTAACATCCACAACAACGAGGCTCGACCAACCGGAAGTCAGTTCTGGGTTGCTGTGGTGACCCAGCACTGACTGCCTCGCCTGTGGGAGCCTGGACCCAGCACTGACTGCTGAGGAGCCTGTGGATCAGGCCTGGAGAGAGGCCTTGGGAGGGAAAAGCAGGGTCTGATCTGTAGCCTCTTTGGCAGCTGTTGATCAGCCCTTGCCTCTCTCTTTCACTCTGGGCCTGGCCAGCAGCTGCACCTCTCTTTCTCTCAGGCCTCCGGTTGGGCTGCTGGTCAGCCCCACCTCTCTGATCAGGCCCATTGATAGGCCCAGAGACGCTGACTGGCATAGAAACCAACCAATCAGAACCTAATCTGGGTGAACTTCGAAGGCAGAACCTAAGGTGGGAGCTAAGGAGGGGTTTTAAGGGCAACAGCTGTTTGGTGTAAGAAAGTGGTTCAAATTTTTAATGACAGGTTTGGCAGTATAGTGCATTTGGCTGGCTGTCATTCCAGATATTAGGTCTAGTAATAATTAATGCCGTTTTCTAATACTTTTTTAAATCGAATTTATTTAAACAATACAACAAAATTTAATCAACAATATAGTTGCCGTTGTTTTCTACTACTTGTGCCCAACGCTCAGGAAGCATTTTAATCTCTCTGTTGTAAAATTCTTGTGATTTTGATGCAAAAAATTCGGTCAATGCATTTTTGAGGCATTCTTCATTATTAAATTTTTTTCCAAGAAGAAAGTTTTGCAAAGAACGAAACAAATGGTAATCGGAAGGGGCAATATCAGGAGAATATGCAGGTTGAGGGAGAACTTCCTATTCCAACTGGCGCAGTTTTTCAGCAGTGATTCTTGCAGTATGCGGTCGTGTGTTATCGTGGTGAAGAATTACGCCCTTCCGATTAATCAGCGCGGGTTCTTTTTCTCTTAAAGCTTGGGCTAACCTTTCCAATTGGGCACTATACACTGCACTTGTAATGGTTTGGTTAGATGGTAAAAGTTCATAATGAAAAATTCCTTTAAAATTCCACCAAACACAAAACATCACTTTTTTCGCATGCAAGTCAGGTTTTGGCGTGGGCTGCGGAGCCTCATTTTTGTCCAACCATAGAGGCCACCTTTTCAAATTAACAAACAGCAGCCATTCTTCATCTCCGGTAACAATTTGCTCTAAAAACGGCAAACGGTTTTGACGAGAGAGGAGCGAACTGCAAATTGTGACTCTTTGATTACGGTTGTTTTCGGTCAACTCATGAGGAACCCATTTTCCAAACTTTTGGACTTTGCCAAGTGCACACAATTGATTGGAAATTGTTTTTTGTGAACAATTTAAAGTTGTCGCAAGCTCTTGTTGGGTAATTTGAGGATTTTGCACCAAAAGAGCTTGAAGAGCTTCTTGATCAAACTTGGACACACGGCCTCGACCACTCTTGTCATCTAACGAAAAATTTCCCTCGTGCAATTTCTCAAACCAACGCTGGCATTTTCTGGCACTAACTGCATCTTGACCAAGAGCACTACAGATGTTTTTTGCAGCCTCACTTGCTTTTCTTCCTAATTGGAACTCGTAAAGCATGCAGTGCCGAATATGCTCTTCATCCGCCATCTTCTTAGCCCTAGTTTTGCAACAAAAACCAAACCAAACACAAACTTTTTCAAGCAAAACTTAATTGCACTTCACACGTTCTGTAGATACCACGTGTTTGAAGGTTATGTCAATACAAGTCAACGCCAAGCAAGATTTTAAACGAATGTTTAAAAACGACATTAATTATTACTAGACCCGATATAAGGATTATGGATTTTTGTCTGCCAAGAGTATCTCCTCCTGCTGAAAAAAGGCTCCCTCCCTCTCCCATTTAAGCAATCCTATCCTATATAATCTTATCTATACTACTTAAAGGGTAATATGATAATTAGACCAGGTTGACTGGCCATCTTCCAGACATCTGACTTCCTTCCGGACAAAGCCATATTGGTGGGGGCAGAGGCAGAGGCCATTTGGGACGATCAGGCCGGCAGGAGAGGGCAGTTAGGGGCGATCAGGCAGGCAGAGGCAGTTGAAGGCAGGATCAGGTTGGCAGGGGTGAATAGTTGGGCTCAATATCAGGCTGGCAGGGGAGGGCATTTAGGGGTGATCAGGCATGCAGGCAGGTGAGCGGTTAGGAGCCAGTGGTCCCAAATTGCGAGAGGGATGTCCCACAGGGACTGGGCCTAAACCAGAGGTCGGACATCCCCCAAGGGATCCCCAATTGGAGAGGGTGCGTGCTGGGCTGAGGGGAACACCCCCCTCCCCCCCGCCATGCACGAATTTCATGCACTGGGCCACTAGTCTATAATAATAAAAGCATAATATGCTAATTAGACCAGACAGCTGAACGACCTTCTGGACGAAGCTGGGTCTTTGAGGGCCCAGGCAGCCACTGCGCCTGCGAGGGCTAAGCCCCTTGCACAAATTTCATGCATCAGGCCTCTAGTTACTACATAAATGCAGTCATATGTACATTGTATTTTTAATCTGCCTTTTCACTTAAAATGTTATGAGCATTTTCCATGTTTCTGTGTAGTCTTATAATTATTATGAGCCAGATACATTAAAGTACAAATAGTAAATTCCCATACAAAATGAACTAATACTTAGATAAAATGACTATGTGCCAGTCCTCTTCTGAGTTACTTTATTTGAATAATTTAATTCTCCCAATGCCTCTCTAAGGTATCACATTTTATACATGAGGATACTGAGGCAAAGGGAGATTACTTTTCTGAAGTCCATAGTCTGGTTTCAAAGTTTGTGCTTTTATTAGTAACAAGGAATAGATACTTTTTTTTTCTGAGTAAATCTATTTAAAATACCTTGTAACTATTGTAACTGGGCAGTGCAAAATCTGAATTTTCTTCTCTTGCAAATCTCCCACCGAAACCCCAACCACAAATTAGTTGGAAGGGCTGTCAAAAGCAATGGTAATAATAATAAAATAAAATAAAATAAACGTGTTGTAAGAATTAGTGAAGACACTGCATCTGCAGAAAACATTCTCAGAAGCAGCTGGTGGGCTTCTGGCTCTGCTAACATGAAGAGGTAAAGAAATGAGTGGGAACGACCAGGGCAAGGTCAGTGGGGGAAGAAGGAGACATCTGTAATATTTAGACAAAGAATTTTAAAAACAAAGTGCACACTTACCAAAACAATCGTTTCACAGCTCTTGGAATTAACCAGAGGAAGACAGCTACCAAGTGTTTCTGAGATCGATTAAGGAATGTCCAACCCAGTGGAGGGATACCACGATAATGGGTTGGCTCAGTAAAGTACTGGCTGCCTTGTTACTCCCCAGTGCCTTTCTGCAGACGACTATTGTAGGAAGTATTCCTATAGTCTGAAAAAAGTTTAATCCAGTCTATGATATTCTGTTTTAGCAGCCTGAGTAGACTAAGCTAGGAAACTATAAATAAAATACTTGAAAGATCCCAAAACCTCATTAAGCTATGTTTACTGTTTTTAACAAACTGTTAAGTTTTTTTGATATTTTGGGATAACTTTTTGAACAGTTACCTACCTATGTGATGATATCAAGAAACTTGTTAAATTCGTTAAATATGATAATATTGTGGTTCTATTTAATGAGAACCTGTTTTCTAGAGCTGTCTATTCATAGAAATTATACAGATAAAATATGATGTCTGGTACTTGCTTCAAAAGAATACAGGAGGATGGGTAAGAAAACGAGTACAAATGAATTAGCATTGACATTGTTGAGTGTGGTTAATTGTTGAGCATGGGTGATGGGCTCATAGGAAGTCACTTAGGCCTTCGCCTCAGTCCATCCATTCTTATATATGCTTGTAATTCTTACACTTTTTTAAAAAAGAGGATGAATAGAAGCATCAAACAGATCAACTTCAGAGGGAAGGTGGAGAGGGGGGTGAGATGTTAACCAAAGGACTCGCATGCATGTGTAGAAGCATAAATGATGGACACAGGCAGCAGGGGGTTGAGGGCATGTACTGGGAGAGGGGTGGGAATGACCAGGGCAAGGTCAGTGGGAGAAGAAGGAGACATATGTAATGCTTTAAACTAGGGGTGTCGAACTCAATCAGAGAAGGGGCCAAAATCTAAAATCCAGCCTAAATCGCGGGCCGAATGGTTTACTGAACAGTCATAAACTGTCATTGTGATGGAAACGCAGCAGAGTGCAGTGATGACAGCGCGGTGCGGGCCACATTGCAAGGCCTGGTGGGACGGATTGGCCCGCGGGCCTTGTGTTTGACATATGTGCTTTAAACAAAGAATTTTAAAAACAAAAGGATGACAGAGACATTTTCAGACCAAAAATAAGAAAAAAGAGAGAGAGACATTATTTCTGGCAGAATTGAGGAGTTCTTCAGGCAAATGAATGTTCACAAGTGGCATCAATTCAGTGCAGGGAGAAAAGGGGAAAAGCTAAGGCAGATGGAATAGATGTTTCCAAACCTGTGACCAGAGGGTTAACAATGCGGGATCAACAAGACATGCATTTTCGAGTGGAATATGGTGAATTTAAGATTTAGCAAGAGGCATCTGAGTACCTTGAGTTCCTGTTTCTAAAAGACACATGTGTCTTGACGCCTTTCAGCTTACAGCTCTGTATGAGAACCTCAGTGTACGCAACCGGCAGCTGGAAGAAGAAGTGAAAGACCTAGCAGACAAGAAAGAATCCGTTGCACATTGGGAAGCCCAGATCACAGAAATCATTCAGTGGTGAGTACCCTTGCATGTGGCTTTGGGGGCGGATTTGGACATAGCTCACGCTGGATGAATTCCAGGAGTGACTTCACAAGTTACCTTATTTTTTTTTGCTGTGAAAAATGTTACTCTAGAAGCATAGTTCTATTACTAACTAGTAGCCCTGCGCACGAATCCATATGCCAGTAGCTCTCTGTGGGGCCTGCCCACTCTGCACCCGCTGCCCAGAGGCTCTCCACAGCTCAGAGGCCCATCCACGGCCGGGCGTGGAACGCTTGCCTCGTTGCCACGCTGCCTGCTCTCAGCGGCTGACCCCCTGGGACTGGGGAACTCCACTGGGGCTGAGAGGACTGGGCTTTATAATGGAGTGATGGTTAATTTGCATATTACCCTTTTATTAGCTAGGATGTTATTACTGATTTGTGTTCTGCTATGCCCACAACCCAGGCATGTGCCCTGATCAGGAATCGAACCGACCTGTTTGTTCATAGGTCGATGAACAGCTTAACCACTGAGCCAGACTGGCCGGGCTGGGATTTGTTTTATTAAATACAAGAGGCACATTGCAGGAAGATTCCTGCAATAGGGCCTTCTGCTGCAGTCTCCACCACCCCACCTGCTTCCCTCCCTTCTCTTATGCCTCCTTCCCTCCCTTCTCAACAGCCCTGCCTGCTTCCCTTCCTTCTCCCCCGGCCCCGCCTGTTTTCCTCCCTTCTCCCCTGCTTGTTTCCCTCCCTTCTCCCCAATCCCACTTGCATGCTTCTCTGCAGCTTTGCTTCCTTCTGCAATGCTTGGCTTCTTTCTACACTGTCTTCAGTCTTTGCTCATTGCCTGGATATGCAAATTAACCACCATCTTGGTTAGGTTAATTTGCATACTTGCCCTGATTGGCTGGTTGGTGTGGCTTGTGGTTGTAGCAAAGGTACAATCAATTTGCATGTTTCTCTTTTATTAGATAGGATAATTTGAAATTTTTTCTACCTAAAATTATAATACTTGCATCAGCAAGAAAATCAACACAGTATATACAAACTGAGTTTTAGTAACCTTTCATGTTTTTTCTTTATTTTACTTACCATTTTAGAAAACAGAAGAACTTTATTACAATACAACTTTGATTTTTACAGAATATATTATTTTAATAAGTTTCTAAATACACATATTTCAATTATAAGAACAGTGTGTGATTTTTTTTTTTATAGCATGAAATGGCAGAATCTAGCTAGTAAGAAATCTGAATATTCTTTGGAAATCATGAGGGGGGTAATGTTAGATTATGAGTATGACTTCTGTGGTTGGTGGTGAAGTTTCACTGCTTTATCAGGGATGAGTGGTTTGGACTTACCCCAACATGGCCTTTAATTTGTTCAGTGGGTATTTCCCCCCAGTTGGCATGTAGTGGTACTAGGGTAGAACTTTTGAAAGAAGGTATTTGAGGGCATGTATAGATTTCTCTCTCTTTTCACTTATTTTTTTGTGATGCTATAAAGTAATATATATCTCTCTCGGGTTTCTCTTTTTGTTTAATATTAATGTTTAATGCTGTGCTTTCTCTCTGTCGTTCTCTGTGTGTATTTCAGGGTCAGCGATGAAAAGGACGCACGAGGATACCTTCAGGCCTTGGCTTCCAAAATGACGGAAGAGCTGGAAGCATTGAGGAATTCCAGCTTGGGGGCACGAGCAACAGTAAGCTGCCGATCTGCACAGAGACGTGCTGCAGTGGAGGCGGGGGTAGCTCAGAAACACCGTAATGAACCTGAGTGCTTCTGTCAGTTTGTCTTGGCTTCAGCCGACTGTAACGGTTTTCATGAGAAATCAGTCCAAGTCTTTTCCAGTTTAGGAAATCTTAACACATAGCTGCTTAACTATAATTTGCATAGCTAGTTAGTATTGACAATAACTGTAAAAAAAAACACATTTATTTTTGAGTCTACAGTTATTTCTGAATTTAATGAAAAATATGTCTTCACAAGCAATGTGCTTATTCTATTTCATTGTTAGAGAAAGATAATACTTTTAAGTAGTTTCCAACTTGACTTGGATTACTAAATTTGACTGTAAAAAATAGAATAGAACTAAAAACAGTCATATTATCTCCTAGGATATGCCCTGGAAAATGCGGCGTTTTGCGAAACTGGATATGTCAGCTAGACTGGAGCTGCAGTCAGCTCTGGATGCAGAAATAAGAGCCAAACAGGCCATCCAAGAAGAGCTGAATAAGGTTAAAGCATCGAACATCGTAACAGAATGGTAAGGCGAATAACACAGTCCTGCTGCAGTAGCTTCCTCGTCGGTCCAGAAGTATTTGGAGAGAAGTTACATGTTCTTTTAAAGTGATGATGACCCGGAAGTGGTTAGGAAGGCTTGAACATGACTAGATGCTCTCAAACCTTGTATGTGGTGGTGGAATTTTAATACAGCCTTGTTTCCTTGGGCTTGCCCATAAAGTGGAATGAATAGTTCCAATTAATATTCTATTATTTACCCTTCCCCTTATTTGTAAACTTTAATTTCATTCTTTGTTCCATTAATTCCCCACTTCTGTCATGTTCAAGAACATCATATTAACATAAGGATGCAACATGTAGTCAGAACAAAATACAGTCATCTGAAAACTCTGGCCATAAGTCTTTTACAGATGAAGATTCTGCTGATGGTAAATTTCATAATGATATAATATTTTAATTATTGTTCATTTTCTTTTATGGGCATAAAAACAAGTATATCTCCACAATCTCTGGGAAAGTTAGCTAATGAATACATTCCCTCAGTTTTTATGACAACAGTAGAGAAATTTGTACTCTGGATATATAAATGGTCAAATGAAAATCATAATTGATTGGATATAAACATGGTTCAAGAGCAAGTTAGCATAGGTGACATAGAGGAACAATAAAAAAGTTCTTACAAATCAACATTTTTAAAAATTCCTTTTGGAGGCTCCGAAGGGTTCAGTCCTGAAAAGAAATATGGCCCCATAAGTTCAGTGTGGGATGGTGTGAAGCCTTAGTCTCTAAACTGTGGTCATTAATGTTTTGAATAAACTCAGAGGCCAGATAAATGGCAGCCCCGTTGAATGATAAAGTCTTGTTATAAATCATTAGATATAAATTAAGAGTGCTTTGCTTAAACGTGCTAGTGTGACTTGAAAATGGAAAAAAGAAAACGCTTTTTCTGGAGAAGATGAATAGATCCCAGCACAAAGAGCTGTTAAGTCAGAAGAGAACAGGGCGGGGGGACGAGGAGGGGCTTTTCACAGGGTGAGGGAGAGGCTGGTCCTCCCCACCCCCTGGCCACCTCCAGCTGAGGAACGTGCCTCTGCCTGGCCAGGGAGCCGGGCAGGCCGCCCACTGGTGCTGGAGGACGGGGGCTCCATCAAGATGGGTTTGAAGTAAAGAACTGACGGAGCCTTCCTCAGGACTCTGGAAGTGAAGAATAGAACTTCTTTTATCCCATATGATTTTATCCCATTAGTGTGGAGAGTGGGGCTGCAAAGAGAACCGTGTGCAGAGGTCCAGCTGGCTACCAGGAGGGTTGACTGCACAGATCACTGTAAACCCCCCCCCCCCACGCCAAACACACGCGCACACACACACACACACACACACATCAAGAGGAAGAGTTCGGCACCTGGATTGCATGTTAAATGCGGAGAGTGGGGTGGTACATAGTAGGAGCTTAAAGTTAGCTCTCTTTGCTGTCAAAGAGAGAACATTAAAATCCATGAAAAGATCATAATATATGTAAATAGCCTTGTGCCAAGTCCTGCTTAAAGTTAAAGAACAACAACAACAACAACAACACACACACACACACACACACACACACACACACAGGTCCAAACGTGGCCCAGGTCACTGGCTGCTTCGGAGGCAGGAAGTCCAGAGGCCTGGCCCAGGGCAGGAATGAGACACTGTGCAGGTCTTCCGTCCCTTCCTTAGTGCCAGCTGTGGGAGGGAGGACCGCCAGCCAGTGTGATGCACCCAGCTTCCCCTCCCAGGCTCACGGCCATTTCCTCGACAGACACTCTCTTTAATGCCCTGGAGTAAACTGCAAAAGAAACCACTTTTAAAGTGAAGAGAATCCAAAACTATCCTTGGAAACCTTCACTATTTGGTCAGGAATTCTGACAGAGAAAATATACAGTGAGCTCAGCCATCGCCTTTGGGTGGGAGCACCTCCAGCTCCAGTGTGTGCTGCCTCCAACTGCACCCACAGGACAGGCGCCCCCGCCCCTAGGAAGGCGGAGAGAGGGTGGGGGAAGCCGAGCTGAACCTCAGGCTGTGCCTCCAGAACGTCGCCGAGGAGGACAAACCCCTGAAAACGTGGGTTAGGACCAAAGAAACAGCTCCCGCTCCCAGAACTCAGAGAAAGCCAAGCAGAGAGAGGAAGACAGCAGCAGCCATAGCGATGGGAGTCAGTGTGGGAAGCTCCTGCTTCTTTCTTGGAAGTAACAGGCCAGGCCCGCCTCTGAGACTGAGCAGTGAGGAGAGGGCTGAGGCAGGAGACGGGCACCCACCCTCAGCTGGAATCCATACGGGGCCTCAAAGATGTGGACAGTTAAAGGAAACAGCCAGGAGTGTTCCTCTCCTGCTGTAATGTGGAACAACTGAGTGTCTTCTTATGCCTTGGACATAGTTTGTTCATAAACCAGTAATATGAGTCAGGCAGAAAATTACAAACATATACATGCTCTTTTCATGGTTCTCTACGAAAAAAGTCTAACAATCCAAAATTTAACTTTTTATTTTATGACATTTCAAAGGTTAATATTTAACTCGGGTCAGCAACTTTTTCTAGAAAAGGCCAGATGGTAAATATTTTGGGACCAGCTAGTCTCTGTCTACTCAACTCTGCGGCGGTGCCAGGAACGCCATAAACAGCGTGTAACCAGGGAGTCTAGCTGTGTGCCAGGAAAACGTTACTCACTCGAGAGTAGATGACACTAAACTTGCTCCTGGCTGTTTGCCTTTCCCTGTTATAGCATGACTGACAGCATTCAAACCAAATGATGGCTCACTAACCAACAGCAAAAATAATGACATTTCCCCTTTTTCCTCTTTTTTAAGTAAACTAAAAGATGCGGAGAAGAAGAACTTGGAACTGCTATCAGAAATCGAACAGCTGATCAAGGACACCGAAGAGCTTAGATCCGAAAAGGGTATGGGCATGTTTTTGCATCAATCAGGACTTAGAGTTCTGCTATGAATGTATGTTTGTTACACAAGGACAGCTTATGGGATAGGTGTTCACCTAGCAGTCTGGCATCCCCGTATCCATTTATAGATAAGTGTGTGTGTGTGTAGATACTACACATATTTGGTAGATACTCTGAGTCTTTTTGTTTTATTTAATATACATTGTTTAGAGATTTGATTTTAATAGAACTCACCCTGTCGTAAGTTTAACTATTTTTTCAGTGCCTACTTCACGAATAATATTTTTGTGATTGGAAAAAGTTATCTTATACTTTCTATTCTTCTCCCAGAGTAGTTAAAGAAAGAATGTCTGAAATAACTAACGTTTAATCTAATCCAGTATTAAGAGAGCAAATCAGAGTTAAAATTATTTTGGCATTTTGGTGTCGTCTTCCATGTTTGGCTCTTAAATGGCTTGCCCTGAGGAATTTCCCAGGATTCCTTTCCATTTTCTTAGAACACTAATTATTTGAGCATTTTTTTCTGTTAATGTGAAAAGTAGCACAGTGTTTGGTAGCTGTCTTACACGAACTTCTTAAACTTTCTTTCCATAATGTGGGCATTCAGAAGTAAAAAATTAATAAAAAGAAATTCAGAATGTTTTAATGACAAGGGTCTCTTCTACGCAATAACAAGAGATCTGTTTTCCTGACAAAGTCAGTGTTCCTGACCGAACCCCAGCCAGCTAGTGGGCTCTGTGTTATGTCGCATGCTTCCCTGCACTTCCCAGCTCCTGGCACTCACTGATGTGAAATAGTGGGGTGTCTGCATCTGCTTGGAGTTGTGGGAGAAGAAGGGGATCACATTAAAGGGGTTAGCGTGAAAGGCCACTAAAAGCCGTACATGTGCAGTAAAGTGGGCTGATTGGATTTCCTAGCGGACAGGAGAGCAGGAACTCAGAAAAGTGAATTAGGAGCTCGGCTGTGGAAGGCATCACGCTGACATGAGAGTCAAGCAGAGCTGCTTCAGACAGGGAGAACAGAAGAGAACTGTATTCTCAGAGAGGGAAGGGAAAGGAGGGCAGGGCGTGGCCCTGAGACAGTTACATAGACAAAGACCAGTGAGAGGACGACTTACTGTGACACACAGAGGGTGTGGACTCATTGTTTTTAGAATTGACCAAACTTGCGAAAGAAAAAGCTCCGTTTTTCACATTGCTCTGTTTTGGAAATGTGAGCCTATAACTTTTTTATTTAGATTTTGGACATTGTAGAATAATAAAATTTTACTGTATATTGTAACTAATGTACTATACTACTTAAGCAGTATTATGTAATATTTACATAATGAGGGCAATGTTCTTTTTTTCTGCTTAATTTACTATTAAATCCCCAGTGTCTAAATGGACAGCACATAATAGCTCTCAGTAAATATTTGACAGTGAATTTCTGAACGTGCTGCCTTATCTGGGAACTATAATATATTATCAGAGAGTAATCTGAAAAGCACACAAATTAGTTGATGTCAGTTCTTGAGAATATGAAAATAAAAATATGTACTTATTCTTTTTTTAATATTTATAAATTTATGTATATTTTAAAGGTTATTTTGGAAATTTTGCATTTAAAGTTAATGGCATAGCCAAGAGATATTCATTCTTTCTGTCAACAAAACAATACCTGCAATCAGATTGACAAAAGTTTATTCCATAACTAAATACATTTGTTTTATCACTGCATTGTTTTCTTATAAGAGATTATTTGTTAATGCATACTATATGTTTGCTAAGAATATTTCAAAACAGAAACCTTGTTTGGTGATAAATTATCTTAGAAAAATCAGACATAATCAGGTCTCTCTATTGAAAAATCTCTCAAATCTACCAAAAAATTTAATGTGTTTTTAATAATGTACTATATGGGAAAAGAAAGAAATTTAAGAACTCAAGTCAAGAAACAAGTGCTTCATGGAGAATGATATAATTTAACTATTAAGTGATATTCCAAAAAACGGTTGTGTAATTCGGTTTTTAGATGTGCAGGGTTAACATTGACTGCTTAAGCACAGTGGTTTGCGAACAGCTTCTAACAGACTCGGGCAGGAGCGGCTGTCCGTGAAAACCAGTTTGTTCTAGCTTAAGGAGAGTCGCTGCTGTCTTCTAGGTGTAGAGCACCGAGACTCACAGCACTCTTTCTTGGCATTTTTGAATACGCCTACCGATGCTCTGGATCACTTTGAAGTAAGTACTCATCTTTTCATATTTTCTCTGGGTCAGTTTGAAAGTCACTTTGTCATTTAAATTTTGCTTGTAATAAACTGTTATTGCATCCCACATCAGAGGACCTAGACTCGTAACTATTGTAAAGCATTCTTATGGAGACTGCAGTCACTTTTATATTTAAGAAAACATCAAAGGTTTAAAAGCAGTTCCATCTCTTCCCCTGAGAAACAGTAAGTGCAGAACACATCTTGACTTTTGAAGTAATGTTGACTCTTCTCTTTCTCCCAAGTGTAGGGCTAGAAAAGCAGTTGAAAATGTCCAAGTTCACTATAGGACAGTGCTGGTTCCAGTTCCAAATGAATGCAGTTTTTTAGGAGTATGCAATTGGAATGCTTTTTTAAAAACTATTACATAGTGTCTATCAGGCAGATTCCATATTAATGAAATAGTGATTATATGGCTCTTTATCATTCTTCGGTACTTAAATTTTTGCTGAAAAATCTTTATAAAGTATATTTTAGCCTCAGAAAATTCAAGATGGTGATGGTGTCTTTATTTAACGTCTCTGTGAAAGTACGGATCTAGTGCAGGAGACGGAGCAGCTGAGTCCCGCCTCCTCCGTTACACTCCGTGGGAACTGTTAGGACAGAGATTTTCTCTCGTTTATCGTCACCTTGAGCACGCTCACACCGAGTCCGATGGTCAATTTGCCCAGAGCTTCATTTTGTTACATTTTGGGCACAGTATATGAACAGTATTTCATTTCTTTGGGAAAGGGATAAAGAATCACTCTTTAAAGAGTAATTAATGAATTTCTAAGTTTCTTGGGAAACTGACAGTGACTGCTTTTTTCATTTATTTATTTGAATTAATGTCATTTGCCTTTCAATTGTTTTACAAATTTTTTGATTTATTATTTGTTCTTACTAAATTGCTTCATCCATATTTTCTATTTTTTTTATTGCTGTATTCGTTAAATAGGATTCCTTTTCTTCTTCCTCATCTTCACTGATTGATTTTTTGGATGACGTAAGTCTGATTTTCAAACCAATGAATCCTTCAGTAAAAGAGATCAGTGAATTGATTTGAAGAATTTGTTTAATGTAGTCAGTTTTAGAAATATTTCACTTGATACTTTATTTGTGGGTCATAATTTGTTTCTTATCTTAAATATAATGAAGAGTTTATCATTATTAAACATAATTAAAATGTACTTTGAAAAATTCTTTGGCCATCAAAGAATCTGTATATTTTCATTCTTTGCAATAGTTCTAAAAACTGGAATGCTTATTTAATTATTGTCACAATATGTACAGAACTACATATATATAAATAACTGCTCATTTTTATTTTTCATGGTGATTTCTATGTCACATTCTCCATCCCTTTTCAGTACTCTATTTAATTTCCCTGTTATTTAAAAGTAAACCTCTGGTGGTATAATCAGAAAGAGTGACAAGTTTTATTTTAAATCTTTCTGTAGGTTTTCTAGTAGCATTGTAATTGAGTACAAATGAATTTTTAAAGCTGACAGAATTTCTCTTCTAATGTGCAAAGTGATTTTAGTTTAGTGGGTTCTATTGCACTATAAATTGACTGCATTATCATTTTCTCTCCTAAATTGTATACATTTAATAATTTAGAAGTTCCCTAATGTTTATTCTTCGTTCCCTTTACAGAAATACCTGACATATATATTCTCCTTATTCAACATTAAAAGGCATAGTAATCCCTGTCATGAAGTATTTTTATTATTCTGTTAAACATTCAGTCTTTCCAGAAACTAGGAAATAAAACTGGTTGAAATTTAAATGTTGTACATAGCTGTTTTATAAACCAGAGGAAATTCTTTAAATGTTTTATTTTTGCATTTTGTTAAATATAATTACTATATTCAAAAGAATATTTCTACTAAAGGAAATTCTTGATCTAGATTTTTTAACTTATCTTTAAAGTGATTTTTTTTATATCTTTGAAATATTTATATCAAAGTATGCACCTTTGCACTCTAAATGGAAACTACCTGTTATTTCAGCGTTTTTCAACCGCTGTTCCGCGGCACACATGTTGCCTGGTGTGCCGTAGGTGCAGACAAGACAAGAATTTTATAATTTTTCACTATTTTGTTTACTTAATATTTCATAATAAAGTAATTATAAAATACGTTCTTTGTGTTTATTTGATTCCTATTCAAGAGAATTACTTTATATATAGTCAATATAGGCACAGAGTTAAATTTTTTAACATTTTCTAATGGTGGTGTGCCTCGTGATTTTTTTCATGAAACAAGTGTGCCTTTGCCCAAAAAAGGTTGAAAAACACTGAAAAAGGTTGAAAATAAATAACAGTTATTTTATTATTCTTAAGTCAGGTAATTATTCTAATTAATTCTACAGTGTCATAAAAAAAACTCTTTTGATGTACAATAGTATTTCATGTTATAATCTGGTGTACATTTTACTATCTGAAAATACTCAATATTTCCACACACATCATCCATATCTAGATAGATAGATAGGTAGATAGAGATATATAAAAGGCCAAGTGGCCAACTGTACATCCGTCTGTCCATCCGATGGACCAGCCAGTACATATGATGCGCATTAGCAACTTAAAAATAAATGTTGACTCGTGCACACGCGATACAAATAAAGCTCTCGCTGGTGCCAATCACACGCATGTTTCAATTTTATAATGCTGTATTATATATACTATTTTATATACAGTGACGTAATTACTCACGAATCTTTCTTCTAGTTAATTTCCTTTCAATGTGCATGAATCCATGCACCAGGCCACTAGTTCATCTTTAAAAGATTTGGAGGTTTGAATAAATTATTTAAATTGTTCTTTCCACTAGGAAAGCATTTTCGTTTTTCTTCCTGACACACTTCTCTCCATCCCCTGGGCCACAAAAATCTTTGCGTGTAAACCATAGGAGTCACGTCTGGCACACAGGGCAGCCCTCTCACAGGGGAGCCGCAGTGCACACCTCCGGCCCCCTCTTGTCTCTGCTCTCGATGCCCCTCCTCCGCCACCACGTGCTGTAGTCCCTTTCCTGCTCCCCGTTCCTCCGGAGGGCCCTGCTGTTGCTCAGCATAAATGCCGTTCAAACGTGCAACTAGCTTTTAAAGCAGTGCCGAGGGACTCCTACAAAGAAAGAGGAGTGACGTTATGGTTCAGGCTCCGGCCCTGAGATCTGAGAGGCAGGGGTTTCCCCTCATTTGCTTCCTGAGCGCTCTCCTCCCAGCTCCTGGTTAAGCACCACGTGGTCTCAGTCTGCTCTGCTGCTGCTGCTGGGTGTCTGTTTGGAGCAGGGTGTCTAGCCTTCCTTTGCTCATGGGTTGTTGGAGAACGTTTTTAAAGATGTATGTCATGCCGAGGCCGGTTTGGCTCAGTGGATAGAGCGTTGGCCTGCGGACTGAAAGGTCCTGGGTTCGATTCCGGTCAGGGGCATGTGCCTTGGTTGTGGGCACATCCCCAGTGGGGGGTGTGCAGGAGGCAGCTGATCGATGATTCTCTTCATCGATGTTTCTCTGTGTCCCTCTCTCTTCCTCTGTAAAAAATCAATAATATATATATGTGTGTGTGTGTGTATATATATGTATATATATGTGTGTGTATATATATGTGTATATATATATGTATATATATATATAAAGATGTATGTCATGCCCTCAGTACTATCGGTTATTATGTCCTGATTCTTAATAGACTCCCTTCCCAGTTTTCCTGTGTTCTCTTTAGCTTCTTACTTGTCCATCAGTTTTCTTCACCCTCAGCCTTCCAGTCTCAGCCAGTATGAGCCACTAACCCTTCCTTCGGGATTGTGGAATCACATGACAGGGGAAAGGGATTTTCACCTGTCAGGGCAACGGCCGTCAGGAAGCTCCTGTTAAAAAATACCGTGTGTTTTTAATTTGTATTTTATGGCATGAACCTCGTGTTTCTCTTTATAATTTATAACTGTGACCAGCCTTCCCAGAATTATCATTCAGTTTGTCCTCAGAGCCGTAGGAGAGGGTGTTTGAATAATGGTATTCAGTCTTTGGCATGCTTGAGTTCAGCATCCAGTATATTTAGTTTAACATTCAATTCTACAGATTCCTTCCTCTTAGGCATTTGAATTTTTAAGGAATAAAACAGATCTGGATTGTTCTTTATGCCCAGACCGATGAAGTTGTTGTGTCTGATGCTAATCATATGCGCCTGCCTCTGGAGAAGTTTCTTATTCTTGTTTTCTCTGAAATCTTCTCACTCCCGCCGACGCAGTTTGTAAAGTCCCTGCTCTGGTCCCATGGAGCCTGGCACAGCCCTCCTCCAGGTCCATGCAGACTTCCCTGTCTCTGTCATCGCGTTTGTCACATTGTGATGGTTGGCTCTCTTATGCCAGCCTGGGACCTGCCATGCCTCCTTTATCTGCCAAGTACCTGGACACACTTAAACCCTCAAAGTGTGAGGTGGAAGTGAAGATAGCAAATGGCCTGAGCAGAGGTGGTTCATATTTAAGAAGCTCAGTATTTCATTTTTCAAAACTTGGTAAGTGACTTGCGAGGCTGGAAGCATGGCCGGTGGTTGTGACCGTTCTGAGGAGTGGGATGCGAAAGCTTGAATCCCAGCTCCGCCACATACAGTTTTGTGGCCTGTGGCAAGCTAATCCCTCTTCTTTGTACTGAAAACGGGGGTCATCTTACCTACATTAAATTCTGGGAGAGTTAAGAGTTCATATATGTAAGGTACTTGGTAAAATACCTCTATCTGTGACACACATGGTGAATATTAGCTGTTGCCATTAAGGAACAGAGGGGAGAGACTAGATCTTAGTCGTCCATGTTTGATGTGGGGAGGGAGGGCGAGACGGTTCGTCCAGGAAGAATAACGGAGGGACAGGGCCAGGTTTGAATGTGGCACTCAGACTTCAGACCGGCTGGGCTGGTAGACAAACCCTGTCTGGAGCTGCCGGCTCTGACTCTGCCACCGGCTCTTCGGGTTGCAGTGGAGCGGCCTCCATCCGGTGCCGCAGGGAGGAACAGCAGCTCCCGGGCACCCACCAGCCCGCGCCCCGGGCAGATGCCGCCAACAGCCTTGCAGATGCGTTCTCCCTGCTGCTCCCGGAGGAGATGGCCGTCGTGGGTGAAGGGTCCCTTGTGGGTCGCTGTCCGTGCAGGTCCAGTGAAAACGGTGTCACTCTCTGACCTCGTCCGAGTGGCGATTTCTCTCCTGTCCTGCCCTCCAGTTTTCCCTGGAGAGCCCATTCCTTTCCGTTTATCTGAAGTGTCTGTATATGTATGTTTATATACTCTGTGTGCTAAGACAGCGTAGTCATTGGGAGTCACGTGTGTACTGTGTGTAACGTGCAGTCTTCTCCTCTCTTTGTTGAAGCGCTCTCCGTCCTGTACTCCAGCTAGCAGAGGCCGACGTGTAAGAGACCCCGTGCGCAGTGTGCACCCCCCTCCCACCCCCCGCCTGTGGCTGCACCCGTGCTCACGCTTTGTGATGTCGTCACCTCGCGTGCATGCTCTGTGCTGCTGCTCCGCTGCTCCCTGCTCCTCCGTGTCTTCTTTCTTCCTTTGGCTTTGGCCGCAAAGCTTTAGGAATGCTCATATAAATTTCTGTAACACACTGCTAGAATTATAAGGTGTCTTCTTTGTTATGTGAAAAAGTGGTTATAAATAGCCAACACTTTCTGTTACATTTTTTTTTACAACATCTTACCTGATAAAAGAGAAGCATGCAAATTAACCATCATTCTGCTACACCCACAGCCGATCAGAGTGAGTATGCAAATTAACCCAACAAAGATAGAGGTTAATTTGCATAAGCAGGCTTGCAGTGGTGTGAAGCCTGCTCTGAGGGGAAGTGGGCAGCAGAGGGAGCTATGGAGTGGTGCTCCAGACAGAAGCGGGCTATGCTGGCTCCCGGGTGGCCGGGGTGCAGGGACATGCTGGATCCTGGTAGGAGCAGGGATATGCCGGCTCCCGGGTCGCGCTGGGCGGCTGGGAGTGAAGCTGGGGGAAGGAAGGCCTATTCTTGCACGGATATCATGCAACAGGCTTCTAGTAGTTTATAAATTCTCCAGAATAGATATTCAAATCAATATATTGAAGATAACTTGGGAAGTTTTCATAAAGAGAAACAAGTACATTATTTGTAACTAGTAAGATTATACTTACTAGTTGTAACTTTCAGTAATTATTTTAGAATGATAAAATACTATATTTACTGTTGTGCAAATGATTTAGTGAGTGTTTCTATAATACTGTTAATCATAAGCTTAATAGAAATAATTATATCAATAAAAGTTTGAGATTATAAACTGTTTCTGAATAATAAATAAAAATAGATTACCTGCCATTTGTTTCCAAAACATTTCTAGCTACTAAAAGATAAAAAAATGGGTAAAAATTAAATTTTTTTTCTAACTTAGAATTTTATATTTACTGATATGAAACCACGTTAGATCTATGTCAGATCCATATCAGACTTTTACTTTAAAATCAGTTTTCTTATAAGAATGGTTTGCTCTTTGTATTTGCTCAAATCTGTAATTAATTTTGGAGTAGAAAAGGCCATTGGTACGTAGTCAAGATGCGTAGTTTTAGTTGTTCTCATTCTTTAGAAGATAAGAGAACCATACTGCATAATTTGAGGAATTCTTGCTTAGCGGGTCATCTAAAAATCAGATCCGGTCTGGGGGTGGGGGACGACATTTTATTGAACTACTCTAAATAAGTGTATTGTTGGTTATGTATTAGAGAAATCCTTACAGATTCAGGAAACATTATGGGCTTTTTACATGACATTGTTATGCATTGTGGACAATATTGCTGATACTCAGTTTTTCTGAATTTTTTTTTTCTCCCAAACATAAAGCAGTAAGTAAAAACACATTGGAGTATAGAAAATGTTTCTAATGCTAAGTAATCAGAATAACTACTGAAAGTATTTTTATGTAGAAAAAAAAGAATTCATTGACCAAAAAATAGAAAAAAACACATTTATAAAAGATACTTCTTATTTATTTTTATCAATAGATTACAATTTAGAAATATTGAATGAATTGCTTATACTATTCAGTTAAACTTTGTTTTCAAGATCTTTCTTTGGATAATATAAAAATGCACTGTTCAATTAACATTAGGTTTTTATTGCTTTCTAGTATCTCCTTTTAAAATCATCCTTTATATAGTTATAAACCTAATTATTGAATTACAAGATCTCTGCTGCTGATTGTATCATATTTATTAGCTTTTCCTGCATTATTCAAGTTATTGCTTATATTTAATGCTCACATTAATTTAATTGCTTACATTAATATTTTTAATAACAATTTTTAACTTCCATGGCTTAACTATATTAATGATTATATTTGTTTTGAAGTCAAAATAACTAATGTGCTTTAATTGCTTTGCTGCCATATTATATCTGAATCATTGCCAATTAATTATTAAAATTAAATTTAGGCTCTCTGTAAATCCTGACACATAGTCGTTTAGTATATTATGAAAGTTTAGTAAAATTTCTTACTTTTTGGTGGGTAGAATCAATCATTAATTAGAAATGTACTAGTAAACATTTAATTATAGATAAAATCAATAACTTGAAAATCAGTTTGTTGGTGATAATGAACACTTTGATAAAGAAAACATGTAAGTAGTATTGTATTCTTAATCTTACTGTTAAACCTCTTGTGAGATATTATTATAGTGATAGCTATCTAGAAAGGAAATGAAATACTTTTTTAATTTCTTTATTGATTACAGTGTTACATATGTGTCCTATTCCCCCATTACAACTGCTACCCGTCCCTGGAAATGAAATATTATAATTTCTTAATCTGATTAAATATTAGTTTCTAATAGAATCTCTTTTAAAAAAATTATTTTAAACTTTGATATTCAAAACATTTTTGTCATGAGTATATTCATATTTACCAAACTTTGGTCCTTGTCTTTATAAGAAACATGCTTTTGGAAAATAAAGTGGTAGTTTTTCAACTTCACCTATATATATTCTTTTTTTTTTTTAAATCAGGCTATTATTGTACATGGCATAGTTTAATTTTTTAGTATGCTTAATTGGTGCCATCTCAAAATATTATTGCAATGTTTTTATTTGTTTTGAATTTTTTATATACAAAAGTAACTTGATTTTGTTTGATCTCTGGAATTTATTTTTACTTTAAGAGCATACAGTTCAATAAAGCTAGTATGGTAATTATTATTCTGTTTTAGCGCTTTTCAACCTTTTTTTCATCACATGGCACAAGTAAACTAATCCTATCTAATAAAAGAGTAATATGCAAAGTGACCATCACTCCAGAACACAAGATAGCTGCCCCCATGTGGACACAAGATGGCCTGCAGGGGAGGGAAGTTGTGGGCAGTTAGGGGTGACCAGGCCAGCAGAGGAGGGCAGTTTGGGGAGACCAGGCCTGCAGGGGAGAGCAGTTAGGGGTGACCAGGCTGGCAGGGGAGGGTAGTTAGATGTGACCAGGCAGACAGGGGAGGGCAGTTAGGGGCAATAGGGCCAAAATGTGAGCAGTTAGGTATTAATCAGGCTGGCAGGGGAGTGGTTAGGAGGTGATCAGGCTGGCAGGCAAAAGTGGTTAGGGGCAATCAGACAGGCAGGCAGGCGAGCACAGGGAGCCAGCAGTCCTGAATTGTGAGAGGGATGTCCCAGATGGAGAGGGTGTTGGCTGGGCTGAGGGACACATACATATACCCCATGCACGAATTTTGTGCACCGGGCCTCTAGTTACTAATATAAATGTATTATATTTTTTGCCGATCTGACCAAAAAAATAGGTGTAATTTTGGTTTATTCACATTGGTCAGTTGTTATTATTTGGCTGTTGTCAATTCTTTTTAATCTGGCAATCTAAGAGAAAAGAAATCTGTGCGCGTGACTAAAGAGTCAGGGATCACTTGTTCTGAAAGTTCTCACGGCACACCAGTTGAAACTCGCTGGCCTGTTTTATTACAGTGTGGTATTGGCTTATTTTTAAAATCTAAGTGTGTTTTCACTTCTGAGTAACCAGTTTTTACCTCATACAGCTAAGAAATTTTATAAATATAGCCTCATTTTTATTTTATTTTCAATGATGAGTAAAAACTTGTTAGGAGAAAAAGACCCTCATAAATGACAATAATCCTTCGGCGGGGCCAAGAGGATATGTGTTAAAAGCCTCACGAGGAGGTTAAGAGTCGCTCGTTTGTGTAATTACAGATCTTCCCTTTGCCCGGTGTCACAGTCATAACGTCACGCTTTCACGGGGTCATGCTGACTTTAACAGCCAGCGCCGGGCAGGGGACACAGGTCCTGGGAGATGACGTAGTGAAGGGAGCCTCCTGTTCGGGCACCTGCCATGCATGTCTGCGGCCTGTGCTCTGGTCTCACACGAGAGGGGGTGGGAAGCGTGCGCTCACTTCTCTCCTGTGCCAGCGGCTCCGCAGGCTCTGTCACCTGCCAGCCAGGACTCTTGGAAGCAGCAAGCTCTTGCCGTTCCCGTTCTTGAAGTTTTTTAAGTGATTGGACCCAGAGGCACAAAGACACTTTCACCTGTTCCCTCACACGGGAACATTCTGATTTTCATGTCTTTTACGGTTAAAGTCTTTTGTGGGGCTGGTCAGAAACTTGAATTTCCTCAAGATGGTTCAAGGTTTTGCACATAACAGATTTCCTACTTGCAAACTTCTTTAAAACTGAGCTAGTTGAGTACGTTTAAGTTCTTACTAGTATAATACTACTTTTCTTACCAATTCCATTTTAATTTAATCTCCTTCCCCATAGACTCTTACTTAGCTTACAGTTTATAAAATCGTACAGAAACTAGAAGGAAGAGATTTTTTAGGAAGTAAGACATTTATTTTTGCCTTATTCCCAAATTAGGATCATATTTCAGGTGAATAATTTAAACTGATGACCTTCTCTATGACTATTCCTGAGTAAAATCGGGAAAGGGTTAAATTTTGTCTTGAGTCACATTTCGTTCTTTTATTCTCTCATTCCTGGTCGAGTTCATTCAGGAAGGAGATAAGATCACTCAGCCTCGGGTCACTGTCACTATACTGCCATGGTGAGGCCTCTGGGCCAGCTGGGAGACGCTGCATTTGGAGTGTCCCACTGCGGGGCCAGTGCGTGGTGTGGCATTAGCCACGCGGCACATACCAGCTGGCGGGCTGCGGCTCAGGACCTCCCGTTTTGAAAGACCGAGACCCCCCCCACCCCAGCTGTGTGACTAGCTGCTGCTCCATGCCCCGAGCTGCCCTCACGGGACCTTTCTCCCTCCCCTTCTCCCAGCTCTAATGATGCCGTAAGGCCTGGGGGTGGCCACGTTCACCGCCCACCCACGTCTTGCCGGTGGCCTGCCCATGCCCACACCATGGGAGGGCTGCCGCCGTGTTTACCAGCTCCTACTCAGCCCCTAAAATAGTAACCATGATGATAAGGAAGAAAAAGAGAACATTGTAAGTGCATGTTAAAATGATATGCTGATGCTCTTTTCATTGGTTGTAGCTTCTGAGGGTCCTTTAATGTACAACCGATTAAAAAAAAAAAAATCCTAACCTTCTTTCCAAAGTACCTCCATTCCTTTCATTTAAAAAACTCAGTCTTAGTAATTTTGAAAATGGCCAAACCGAATATATCATTAATCATTGTGCTTATAGTAAGGCTAAATTTTAACCCAAAGCATTTTCAGTGTAAGACTACTTGGTTGAAAGTGTGCGACTGAAAGCAAGTGCTGGCGTTTCTGCTGCTGCAAATACAAAGCAGTAAGCACAGCGCTAATAGGTCATTTGTTTTTGCTTTCAACTAATGCCTGGGAGGGGACCAGACCAGATTACTCTCTACCTAAGACACATGTGTGTTCCCTCTCTGCAGTGCGTCTCCCTGCTGAGTATCTCATTTATTTCACATCCTTGGTTTCTTTTGTAACATACAACAGTGTCACGTGGAATGCAGGTCGCGAGATCAGTGCTCTGAGTAAGAGCTCAACAGTGGAAAGTAGAGCATTTTGTTAACATTGTTCTCTTAGCCTTGGTTTTCTTTAAAGCTCGTGGTTACGCTTTCGTATAAGGACTCATCCCTATTGCACATATCCACACTGAAGTTTATCCTCCCTTCTCAAGGCTAGGATCCTGCCTTCAGAAATGCTACAAGCTGCACGTTGTTGAACGTGATTTCTTGGGGTTTTGTTTTCCCCGACTTACTTTCCTGGGCTGATCCCGTTGAGAGCTCACGTGTACGGAACCTGAACGTCGGGATTTACCCCAGTCACAGCCCACCTCTCCTAGCGGAACAGTGAAGCTGAGCCCTCGCAGGTGCTCCCGGAGTCAGGAGAACGGGGTTTCAGAAACAGGGAAATCAGACTCTCCTTTCAATAAGGCAGAGTGTACTGGAGACTATGACATCGGGCTGGAAATCAGATAGGAATATAAAGCTAAAGTAGAAAATTGCCCCCCAGAAGTCAACTCGAAATAGCCAGAAAATGTGTTTCCCCACGAAGATGCCTTTGTTTTACGTGGAGGAGGATGTAGAACAGAGTTACGTACGCTTGGAATCGTCGTCTGCACGCTGCAGGCCGGGCAGCATCAGGTGCCATTGTCACTCTCCATCCGCCTAACGGACGGGACTCGTGAGCAGACCGGAATGGAGATGGCCGCGCTGGCAGCTGAGCAGTCTGCTCCAGCTGCTGAGTGGTGGTGGCCTGCGAGTAGCCCTGCCTTTGACAGCGCAGACACACTTGTATCTGCACTTCACGTCAGTCGGTGCTTTTAAACAGCCGAGGGACCAATTTTCTCAAGATTGTTTTTTCAGCCAGTCCCAGGGGTGTGCCTCCGTTAGCCTTCCTGCCCCCCTCCTCCACCTCCTCCCATCCCCCTGTTCCTGGCTCAGCACCTGGTGCCTCAGCGCCTCTGCTCCCCGCTGGCTCCAGAGCTGCGTGAGGACAGGAGGGCTGGCTGAGGTCAGTGTGGGCTGTGCTCAGGTTCCCACTTGGTGTTTGTCCAGCCTTGTGATTGCCTGTCCAGGCTGGAGGTGAGACCCTCTGCTCATTATTTTTAAAATACTTTATATATTTTTTAAAAATATATATTTTATTGATTTTTTACAGAGAAGAAGGGAGAGAGATAGAGAGCCAGAAACATTGATGAGATAGAATCATCGACCAGCTGCCTCTTGCACACCCCCTACTGGGGATGTGCCCGCAACCAAGGTACATGCCCTTGACCGGAATCGAACCCGGGACCTTTCAGTCCGCAGACCGACGCTCTACCACTGAACCAAACTGGTTTTGGCACTTTATATATTTTTAATGTTGAAATATTTCCATCACATAAAGAATAATAAGCACCCAGGTGACCACCATCTACGGATTTAACGGGTGTTGATCATTTTTTCTTTTTCTTTTTTTTCTAATTTGTATCCAAAGAAAGAAGATAGATAACTGAATTGAAACACCCTTCCCTGCTCCATCCCCCCATCTCTTTCCCAGACATATCTGAACACCGACATCAAATTGCATCCTCTCGCCCTTGGTTTTACGTGTGACTTTTTAATTCAGCGTGCTTTTGAGGTTTACTCATACATGTGCATTTAGTTCAGACATTATAATTACCGCATAACATTTTATCGTGAGAAAACACCACAACTGGCCTCCTGTTGTTGGTATGAAAGTTGTTTCCAGTTTCTGCTGTTACCCGCAGTGCTGAACGAACATCCTAACAGCGGCATGTGCGGTGTGTAGGGTATGTGCCTGCAATGGGATTGCTGGGTTGGGCATTGCATCTCCCACCTGAACGAGGTCTTGCCGGGTTATTTGCACAGTGGTTGGACCTGTTCTCACTCACACCAGCAGGGTGTGTCCCTATTTTCCCACATCCTCTACAACCCTTGGCACCATGAGCCGTTAACCCCTGGTACGCCATCAGTGTCTATGGACACTGGAGATAGTTTCCATTGTGGGCGTGTGGCAGTTAACTGGTTAACTTTTGCCAATTGGTTGGGTATGGAGTGGCATTTTTGTTTTAATTTGCATTTTCTGATTTCAAGTATTATTGAGCATCTTTTTACATAGTTTATCGGTCATTGGTGATTTGCCTGTTCAAGTCTTTTGTCCATTGTTCTGCTTAATTATTTTTTCTATTATTTTGTAAGTATTCTGTATATATTCTGGATAATAATCTTTAGCTGGCTATATGCATTGCAGATATTTTCTTCTAGTCTGTGGCTCATTTTTAAATGTTATTTGTGGTATCTTTTTGTCTTGGAACTATTTTTATTTTAAAATAGTCATATTTATCGATCTTTTTCTTTATGAATTCTGCTTGTTGTCTTTTTAAAACATGTCTTCTTTTCACGGCAATTATAAAAAGTTTCCTCCATATTTTCTTCTAAAAGCTAAAAAGTATTCTTACAATGTTTAGGACTTTAATGAAACTGAAATTTATTGTGTATTATAGGAAATGAGGTTCTAGTATATTTTTCTCATATGAACAGCCAGCTTGACTTGTGAAACTGTCTCTGCTTTCTATAAACCGGTCTGTGTGAGGGTTCTTTATTCTCTGCCGTTGTTCTTTTTGTCTTTTTCTGCACCAACAGGACATTGTCTTAATCACGATAGCCCTAAAGTAGTTCCTGATACCTGGCATGGTATCCCTCTCTTGCTCCCACCCATCTTAGTCTTCCTTTTCTTTTTGACTCTTCAGTTAGTTTTACATATGACATTTAAGATCAGTTTGTCAGAGGCCAGGTGGGGCTTTTAATTTGAATTATGGGTTTATCTAGGAGAATTGCCGTTTTCGTGATATTGGGTCATTCCATCCATGACCATGGTATACACATTTAGATATTCTTGCATTTTCTTCAGGAAGTTTTATTTCATGGGGATACTCCATATTGCCTGCTGGGTTTGTCCTAGGTCCCTGCAAGCCTTTGTTGCTCTGGTGAAGGGATCTTTTCTGAAGTATGTTTTATTAATTAGGCATTGCTGGTCTTTATGAATTCTGTTGTTCTTGTATCCAGTACCCTTGCTTCACTCCTTTTCATTCTAAAAACTTCTCTTGGACTTATTATGTAAATTCTAATGATAATTTTATTTCGTATGAATTATTTTTATTAACTTTTATAAAGGTTTTCAGTGTTCTTTTTCATATTTGTCTTTTTAAATGTTAAATTATAAATTGGATTAAAAACATCTTCAAGTTATTTAAATGTAATTTAGAATAAAATTCACAATTAAATAGAAAACTCTGAGAAACTTAACTGATTTTCATTTGAAGGCTATAATATATATAGAATATTCTCATTTTGGAGGTTGTACACTAACAAAAGCAAAGAGAGCCCATCCATTTTTCTCTTAATATTTTAGAATGTTCTATACTTTTATATAAAGCTAGCTTTTTCCTCTCATTTGCTTGCTTAGCATCCTAATAGGAAGTCATTTGTCATGTTGTTTTTACACTTTGTTAATCAAGTGTTCTCTGTTTTTTCCACAGTAAAATCACTGTTTCCTTTTATTCAAGGAAATGTCTTACAACAGGTCCCATAAAATAAAGATATGGCTTGTAACTAAATTTATGTGTAAATTCTGGATCCTAATAGTAATCACCTAACTTCCTTCTTTGGAAAGCAATTTCTGCATAGAAATTCCACAGAATTATATTTCATATATGTAATATGCATTCCGTATATAGAAATCAAGGAGTTAAAAGAATTTCTAAATATTTTTATCATAAATTTTGCTAAAAACTCAGATGCTTTTTAGAATTAATGTGGCATTTTTAGATGAGCGTGAAAATGCATTATCCTCGTTTTTATATAGGCTACATGCTATGACTTTTGTGTTCTTTGGTGGATTCTCTTTTCCAAATTTCTTACATTTCCAAACTGAAATAATTTTTATTAACATTTCACTTGTAGATATTGCAGACAGAAATTTAAAATATCAACATTATGAGAATTTTAGCTTCATTGAGATCTATTTTGGCTTATTGATGTTTTCCTTGCCTTTATTTACTTTTATTTGTTTCTAGTAATGCTAAAAGTAGATGGAGTTTCTTATAACATTTATTTCTTTTTTGCCCCTGGATTCAGACTGTAGACAGTTCTCCACTTCCAGTTCACACACCAACCTTAAAGAAAAAGGCATGCACTGGTTCAACTGGCTTTCCAGCTAAGGTACAGTCTACTTATAGCCTGTTGTGTTCTGAAAAGGAAAGAATACTCAAAATGAAAACAGGTTTCTTCTGCTTTTTTTATTTTCTGTGATTTTTTTTTTCTTTTTTGCTATTGGTTTCCTTAAAATTACAGACATGAAAGTTTGGGGAAAAATAAATTCTGTATGAATGGAAATAATCATCCTTGAGAAAGGTAAAAAGAGTGTCCAAAGTTTGTTTTGTTGTTCTTCCATCTTCTTTTTCTTTTTTAATATATTTTTATTCATTTCAGAGAGGAAGGGAGATGGAGAGAGCGATAGAAACATCAGTGATGAGAGAGAATCATTGATTGGCTGCCTCCTGCATGCCCCTACTGGGGATCGAGCCCACAGCCTGGGCATGTGCCCTTGACCAGAATCGAACATGCAACCCTTCAGTGTGTAGGCCAACACTCAATCCACTGAGCCAAACTGGCTAAGGCTTCCATTTTCTTAAATTCACTGTTATGAAGTTTTTTAGAGTGAGGAGGAGTGCTTGGAGGATGTATTGTAAGAATGGTATTAACTTGAGGTCACTTTTGGAAGAATCTAAGGTTGAGGTTAATAAAGCACCCAAAAAAAGAGAAATATTTAGTGAAAAATTCAGGCGAATTTTCATCTTTTCATTCTATTTGATTTGACTGAAGTGTTGTATATGGTAGAACATGCAGATTTAATTGCTTATCTCAAGCTCCTACAAAGAAATTCTAGAAATTGGAAAACTGAAAGGATTAAAAAAATGTCAGCACTAGCAGATTTACTCTTGATAGTCCCTTAAAGAGCAAAAAATTAAGAGTAAAAATTAGTATTCACGAGAAAGGTTGAGCAAAATTTTTTCTGATGCTGACAAATTGGGCACTTGTATTTTATTCCCCTAGTCTTGGCCTAACCATGTCTTCTGTAGTCTTAGGTCTTTGTAGGGTCATATTCTACCTGCTTTTATATTATGAGACTTTGAGAGCTGGCAGCGTCAGACAAAAGTTTGTTTATTCTCTCTGAGTTTGGGTCTCTTCACCTGTCTACGGAAATAATACCTATTTTTCTCGGCGTTGTGTCCATCACCTCGGATGATGCAGGTGAAGTACTGGCCTCATGTCCACACCTGGGTCGGTGCTTGGTCCATAAGAGCGGCCAGAGGAGGTACATACAGATAACCTGTCCTGCTCAGGACAGTCACATCCCAGGGCCTCTTTGAACTGACCAGGGTCCTGAGCAACGTCTGGAAGAGAATAGTTTGAAGTTGACCCAGAGCCCATGATTGCTCTAAATTTGGGAGTCTCGCCTCATTCCAAGTCCCCAATGCTCTGATAGTTCATTCTTCTATATAAAATGATGTCTTGGTTTTTATTTTTTAAATAAGTTTCTGTTGACTTTAGAGATAGGAAGAGAGAAGGAAAGAGAGATAGAAACATCATTGATGAAAGAGAATCATTGATCAGCTGCCTCCTGCACGCCCCCTACTGGGAATTGAGCCCACAACCCGGGCATGTGCCCTGACCAGGAATTGAACCAGTGACTTTTCAGTTCCTTAATGACGCTCAACCAACTGAGCCACTACAGTCAGGTGATGAGTTCTTGTTTTTCTTTAAAGAATTTCTTCTGTGGTATGTAAATCCCATATCATAGTTGAGAAAAGTAAAATATATTTTTAACTTAAATTTTAAAGCTTTGAATATTCTCTTTAGTTTTTTTTTTTTTAATGAGAAGTTAGTCTCAAATGGAGTGAATACTTCATAATCACTTTTCATCAGTATTCACATATTATTGGAATATAGAATAAAGTTTTTATTAGCTTAACTGAATCACACTTATAAAAGAGAAGTAATGAGAAAAGTGAGATGCAAAGGAATTAAGTAATTTGCTTTTGAGTTCACGTAATGAGTGAAGGAAAGGCAGTTATGCATTCATTACTAAGATGTGCTAAGACTGAATTAGGAGAGGGAAGGAGGATTCTGGAGAACTAAATTCTTACATTGATGTACCATCACATGGCTCAAGACAAGGCTTGGAGAATTTTAACTTCTGGGTTTTCAGAAAGAGATTTCAGCTGCCATCTGTCTCTAGAATAATCCGTAGTATGTATTTCCATGTGGTCAACTGTAATACTGCCCACTCCCACAAGAGGAAACAGATTTTTTAAGCTTATGATTTGTTCTTGGTCCCAGAAAAACCAAATACATGATGTATAATAAGGCAAGAATTTTTAATTACTCTTTGTTCTTCCTAAGGAGGTCTGAATGCATGTTAAATTTCTTTATTTCAGGTATAAACATGCAAGATTTCACTTAACTCTGCTAAAGAGTAATTTGAAGAATTGATGAGAATCCTGAAATCAAAAATTTTATTAGAAAGTTATAGTTATAAAAGCTAGTTTATAACTTTTCAAGTGTCAATTCAAGAGCAATTGATTATCATAACTTATTTCATTTTATCATAACCCAGCTCAATATTGCCTAACCAAAATATTTAAAGAGCATAGATTATAGAACTATACAGTGAGAAAGGAAAATTATCCATTTTACTCCTATATAGAAATTTTCCAGTAGCTGGTGCAGGACCCAGAGACTCATCATATGAAAAATATTTAAATAACCAATGTGTATGTTTTTCTTTTTTCTTATGATAGTGACATATTTATTTCCTATCATTTTTAAATATCTTTTTCATTTATTACTAATAAAAACTATCCACATACACACCGTGTTATTTTTATAGAAAAATGTTTGCAAAGGTCAGCCTTCAAACATCTATTTTCAATATAAGAAAACAACACACAATTTATATACAAATTCAATAGATGTTTTAAACTAGGGGTGTCGAACTCAATCAGAGAAGGGGCCAAAATCTAAAATCCAGCCTAAATCGTGGGCCGAATGGTTTACTGAACAGTCATAAACTGTCATTGTGATGGAAATGCAGCGGAGTGCAGTGATGACAGCGCGGTGCGGGCCACATTGCAAGGCCTGGCAGGACGGATTTGGCCCGCGGGCCTTGTGTTTGACACATGTGTTTTAAACCATAATACAGAAGATTTTATATTGTCATAAAATATTTTCTGTGTTTGATGCAGTAAAACTCAGTTAAACTTAAACCTATATTTAAAAACCG
The DNA here is from genome assembly GCF_014108245.1 of Pipistrellus kuhlii. Taxonomy (NCBI): domain Eukaryota; kingdom Metazoa; phylum Chordata; class Mammalia; order Chiroptera; family Vespertilionidae; genus Pipistrellus; species Pipistrellus kuhlii. Next base: position 9,678,898 of record NW_023425524.1, read on the forward strand.
CATTCAGTCATCTAATTAGATATTATGTAATGCGTCGCTTGATGTTACGTCTTTGGAAGGAAACACTGTGTGTGTTTTATCCATTTGCTTTGCAGCGCAAGACTCACCAGTTTTTTGTCAAATCGTTTACGACTCCCACCAAGTGTCACCAGTGCACCTCGATGATGGTGGGGCTGATCCGACAGGGCTGCTCCTGTGAAGGTAAGAATGAAATGGTAAGAAATGTGGCCAAGTCCTAGCAGCTACCACCAAAACTGTAATCACGCAGCTTTATTCTTTTCACAAGGCATGGAAAGGTTTGTTTTACTTAACCATTTGCTTTTCTTTGCATAACAGGAATAGAGACAATAAAATGAGCAATTTGCGAAAGTCCGTTGAATATTAGAGAAACTAGACGGATGGTCCCAGAAGCATTTTTTTCAGGGGAGATACATTTAAATGTCTTATTCATCTTTATTTTATTATTCAGATGATTTTTGTGGTTTCAAAAAACCATTAATATATGTGGCAAAAGACATAAAAGTTATCGTTGATTCTGTTCATTTAATTTTAACCTTGTTTGATCAGATAAATTGTTGGAAAGTAGACAATGCAGTATCTTTTTAGAAATATCAAATGTCTGCCACTATGCCTCTAAGGTATTTTATTTCTAGTATCACTAGCAGAGGTTTTCCCTACCATTCACTGATTCATCGTCACTGTTTATGGAATGGCCGCTCTATGCTTCTGGGCACTGGGCATGCAGTGGTGGATGGGAGGGGATGGGGGTGTCACAACACAGATCCTGCCCTCAAGGAGCCCACATTCTGAGAGATGAGAGAGCAGAGATTGTTTGAAAAGAAAAAGCAGTGTATTTATTTGGGCATCACTTCATTTTTTCTATGAATTCGGAAATGAAAATTATCTAAATTATAACGGAATATAGTATTTGTGTATATTTTAGAAATATGCTTTTTTACAATCACGTGAGACTTACAAATATACTAATACCTCATATAATTTACTGTTTGCTATGAAAAAGATAAGGAAATTTTACTGATTCAAATTCTGATATAGTTTTCATTTCTTGTCATTAGGATTGGGAGGGACCTTGAAGGGAGGTTGTCAGTCTCCAGCAGATGCGTGTAGAGGACCCCGTGGAGAACTCTGGTAGAGGGCCCCGTAGAGGACTCTGGTAGAGGGCCCTGTAGAGGACCTGAAGTGCATACTTTGGATGGGGGATTAGTAGCATCCACACAATGTATTCTGTTTGGTTAGTTCTCCCAACCCAAGTGGCAAATCTCAGTTGCATTATCTTCATTAGTTTGTTGGATGCCTGAGTTTAGAGCCAAAGAAAATGCTCAGTTTGGAAAGGGGAGATTAGAGAGTTTTGAATGAATGAAATGATGGATAATGACTGGCATTATTGAAATTCTTTTGTTGAGCAAATAAATCAGCTCTCCAAATGACAAAGTCGTTTTTAAAAATAAGTCCACAGAGAAGCATTCATTTACCTTGCTTGTAATGAATTCTTGGTGGGTTTTCTTTTTTGTAAGATGAATTTTTATTGAACTTTTGTTTCTTTTTTGTCCTTCCAAAAGCGTGTGGATTCTCGTGTCATATAACGTGTGTAAACAAAGCTCCCACCGCGTGTCCAGTTCCTCCTGAGCAGACCAAAGGGCCCCTGGGCATAGACCCTCAGAAAGGAATAGGAACAGCCTATGAAGGTCACGTCAGGGTAAGTGTAATTCGCCTGGGGTTAGATTGATTTTTTAAGCTTCGTTAATGGATTAAAATGCAGTCCAGTCACCTTGCAAATACAGTCTTTAACAGAAAATTAAATGAATAAATTCACCTATTAATTTTATTTCACCAAAAGTAATGATTTGAAAGCAAAAAATAAACAAACTTGTCTTTGCTTGGAAAGCAATTCTAAAATGTTCTGCTCAGTCTTTATCTTGTAATGAACAAATGATGAAATCTCCATAAAGAGCCTTCAGCTCTTGGCCTTGGAGGAGAGTGGCATATGCTTATGAAGTATCAGGTAGTATCAAAGCATAATCTCCCTTGTAATCTTGAATGACATCTTAAGTGTAAGCTGCATTTCATCTCACTACCAAATTGGACTTTTATGCTATTTAGAAAGAAATCTGTGACTGTTATTGTAATGAATTACTAGTCAATGTTAAAATGGTACCATTTGAAAATGTTCGGAATATAAAGTCATGCAGTGATTGAAGAATGTATTCCCATACTTCATTAATTATGTCTGTGCCCCACCTGCTACTGTGCCAGCCAGAGTGTGGGCTGCTCAGACGTGTTATCCCCAGTTCCCACCGCGCAGGTGCCCGTGCGGTGACGGTCTCTGGGTGGCGTGTTTGAGTTGTTTTCTTGGGTGTTTGCCTAAGATCCCTAAGCCGGCTGGAGTGAAGAAAGGATGGCAAAGAGCGTTAGCTGTGGTTTGTGACTTCAAGCTCTTCCTGTACGACATTGCCGAAGGGAAGGCATCGCAGCCCAGCGTGGTAGTCAGTCAAGTGATTGACATGAGGTAAGCTTTCAAAGGGAAATACTGGTATCTTTGCAACATGGGGATCAAAATTGTGTGATTTTTCTTCTAATTATGTTGCCATGTTTTTATTTAAATCTCATTTCATGTTAATGTTCTAATTTACTAATATTGCTATTCTATATAATAAAAGCCTAATACGCAAATTGTCTCCTCGACTGGGAGTTCGACCAGAGGGCAGGGCCAGCTGGGCAACTGCCTGGGGCTCCTCCCCCCTTGCCAGCCTGGCCCGATCGGCCCCATTAGGGTGGGCCAGCCAGACCCCACCATGCACGAATTTGTGCACCAGGCCTCTAGTAGTAACATAATTAAAAATAGGAAGTAAGGTGTAGTTATAGGACAGGTTGGAGGAGGCACTGGGGGTCAGAGAAAAGAAGCTAATGTTTGCATCCAAAGGACCAGTTCAAAGGTTGCTGGGATATTGGAAGCCTACAGCGTAGTGTTTACATCATCACCTAAAGGCTTAGAATATAACTTCCATGGGAGGAAAGGAAATAAAAGTCTCAGTCAGAGAGGCTCTGGAATATGTAGTAATGATTGGTGAGCATGTAAGTAAACACACCATGACTGTTTCTGGCTTCGGTTTTCAGGTCTTACTGCCCCTTCAGTGCCCTCCTTCCCTCTCCTCAGAGCTCCAGCCCTTCTCCTGGGTCCCGTACTGACTCCCTGCTCCCGCCACACACAGCACTGCTGACCCACACTCCTCTCTCCGCCCAGTCTTCCTCCAGCTCTGACCACGCTGGCATCTCCAACAGCATCGCTAACATCCTCTTCCCCATAAATATGGAATAGGAAGGAATAGGTCCAAGACATATTAGCAAGGAAAATCCGACAGTGTCTGCTAAGGGCCCAACTACAGAAAAAGGGAGAAAGACCAGAGGTAACACTAAGGTGTCAAGCCTCCAAAACCAAGAGGATGATGGTACCAGGAACCAAATTCAGGAATAAATTATTGTGGATCCATCTGTCTAGGTGCTGAAGGAACAGTGAAAGGACAGATGAGCTGAGCTGAGGGCACTTGAGGTGTCTCGTCGGAGGCAAGAGGGCTCGGGGTCATTTGTGAATCCCAGTACACTTGAGCCCACTGGCCTTGGCACTCTGGGTGAGCCGGGAATTCTCTCCAGCTCTTGTGTAACGTGCCTCTGTAGAGCTACCGATAAGTGGTTATGGCACTCTCAGTTGAAATGGAGGGGACGTCAGATTTTTTAAAGAATTCAATTTGGATGTTTTGTGCAATTCAGTTTTGAGTGTTGTTTCATATGTATTGTTTAGATGTACGCCCAGGACCACCCACACACACACACACACACACACACACACACACACACACGCTTATTTTTAACGTCTCACTTTTCTTCAGGGACGAAGAGTTTTCTGTGAGTTCCGTCTTGGCTTCTGATGTCATTCATGCAAGTCGGAAAGATATCCCCTGTATATTTAGAGTAAGTATGTGTGTTACAATTCGATGACTAAATTATTTGTTTTTAATGAGTATGTGTTTTGGCTCTCCAATACTTGAGTAGATAGATAGTGCTAAGTAGATACTTGAATTTGAGAGACCTGAGGAAAGCATCCTGTATAGCTTCTAAGTTAGGTTTCCTCTTGGATAATATTTTTGCATCACAATTGAAATTTCAAATAAATACTGTCACACAGAAAATGGATTGTGAGTTACCCAATTTTTTTTAGTAGAAGTTTTTTCTTTTTAATCTCATTTTTAAAATTAGCATGTTTTCCAGTTTCACTGCTTTGCAACAACCACTCCAAAACTTAGTGGCTTCCTGTAACAGTGACTTACTTTCAGCATTCGGTGGGTCAGCTGTCCAGGGTTTTGGTGTTGCCTGGGGCCGCTCAGGGGCTGCATTCTGCTCACTGGGGCTAGAAGCTCCAGAATGGCCTCCTCTTCACATCCGGGGAGCTGGTGCGGCTGCTGGCGGGGCAGGCAATTCCCTCCGGGAACTCCGTGGTCTCCAGTCTCAGCAGCTGGCCGCGTTCTCCCGGGCTGGCTTCCAGGAGAGCAAAGGGCCTTTTCAGGCCTTCTGAAGAGCAGACCCCAAAAACATAGTAACGCTCTTGCAGTCTGTTAGACAAAGCAAGTCATGATGTCAGCCTGGACTTAAGGGGAGGGAATAGATCCCACTTTTTAAAATATATATATTTTTATTGATGTCAGAGAGGGAGAGGGAGAGAGAGAAACATCAATGATGAGAGAGAATCATTGATTGACTGCCTCCTGCACGCCCTTCACTGGGAACAAGCCTGCAACCCCAGGCATATGCCCTTGACTGGAATCGAACCTAAGACCCTTCAGTCCGCAGGCTGACACTCTATCCACTGAGCCAAACCAGCTAGGGCTAGATTCCACTTTTTGACAAGAAGAATGGAATTCCATGGGAAGATAGTTGATACTCATCTTTGGAAGCTGTCCTCAGTGCCATCTAGAATTGGTGAGTTAAGATAATAGAGGTTAAAAAAGGGGATACTGGCCCAGCCTTATGCCTGGATGCTGAGTATTTGTCGATGAGCCTTGTATCTAAGGAAGGTCAGACAAAGACTACTTTGTCTCAGTTCCTAAAACAACTACTGCGCTATCTCCAGCCTCCCATGGAGCCTGTAGAAGCCCACTTTTCTGTAACTGATACACAGTGGGATTTTATTGTCATGCTGTGTAAATTACTTTTTATAAAGGGTCCGTATACAGTATATGTAATTTAAATCTGCCCAGGTATAGATGCTGTTTGCATAATGATAAGCTTCATTTAAATAGTAACTAAAGTGAGCTGATCTTCTTTAAGATAATGTGAGTTATTGTTATGAAATAACAGAATGTAAGTATTTACGAACATTTCTGACTTTTAAAAGAAGTTGAAAGTCAGTATAACAGTGCTTACGAGCGTGGACAGGGACCCCACTCTTGTTGTGTGTCCTTGGGGAAATTAATTTCTCTGCATCACAGTGTTTTTATGTAAAAGGTCAGGATATACTAACTTTATAACTACCTTATGAAGATGGTGAGAGGGTGATGTGAGTTAATACTTGTAAAGTGCTTTGATCAGTGCCCATGAGTCAGTATTTACTTAAAAATATCAGTTGCGTTTTTTAGTGACAGTGTTCTGGTGCTTTATACAAAGAAAATAAAAATGATACCGACATTTAGAATGGCATCTGCTACGTTTGCTTTGCCACGAATTCTAATGCTGGAACTAATCCTCCTTCTGACGAGGAATGGCTGTCGGCTGCTGACGGGGTCATCAGTGGACGCCCATTTTGTTGGCTATGGACCACTCGTGGTCCGTGAGGTCAGAAGGTTGGCGACCGCTGGGCTAGTGCGAAGCAAACTAATCCAAGCATAAACTGCCCTGAGGGAGTCTGCTTTCTGATTTCATGAATCGGTTTCCATTTTCCTAGGTCACAACATCCCAGCTCTCGGCTCCCAATAACAAATGTTCCATCCTGATGCTGGCCGACAGCGAGAACGAGAAGAGCAAGTGGGTGGGCGTGCTGAGTGAGTTGCAGAAGATCCTGAAGAAAAACAAGTTCAGAGACCGCTCTGTCTATGTCCCCAAAGAGGCTTATGACAGCACTCTGCCCCTCATCAAGACCACGCAGGCCGCTGCGATCATAGGTACGCATTGACAACACCGGTCATGTGATCACAACTGTTTCCTGATTTATCTGGTCCGTGGGGACTGGCTTTCATCTGGGAATTCCAGTGTCCAGCCTGGTCGATGTTCGATCACAGGTGCAACATGTTTGTTGAATGAATGAGACCATTTTAGCGTTGTTTCTCAGTAAACAAGAGTAAGTACACTTTCAAATATGTTTTCTTCTGACAAAAGCTCCACATTGAACATTTCTATCCTCTGCATGTGCACCTGAGAACAGTTGTTTGGTTTTTTAAAGCGTAACCTTCCGTGTCCAATGTGGGTGCCAGTTGCCTTGCAGAAGTTATTGGCAAGTCTCACTGAGGTGCGGGGCCGAACAGAATGCCGTTGTAATCAGAAGCCCTAAACAGTGGCAGCCTGTGTGTCTGGAGCTTTAAATTACCACCATATTCCTGTGTACACATTTAACTCTTTCGTCACTTTCTAGTAAATAATGAAAAGCTGAATGAGTAAGTTCAGTGCCTTGCACAAATTGGTCCAAAACAAGAAATAGAACTGGACCAAGGACACTCATAGACTAGGTGTTAATTTTTTTCACCTGTTATTGAATAAACATTTACTTTTGTAAATGTTGATATAATTTTCTAATGATTATTTTATTTAAAAAGAAATGAATGGAAATTTAATAGTAAAAATTGTTATTGGTATTTTTATATTATTTATTTCAGGTTTTTTGTATCAAATTTCTTTATTATCTATTTTATTCTGTTAGCTTGCAGTTTTTGCCTAATAAAAACGTTTCATATTTGTTTATATCTTGCATAGATCATGAAAGGATAGCTTTGGGAAATGAAGAAGGTTTATTTGTTGTGCATGTCACCAAAGATGGTAAGAAAAACATTATTGTGGGGTAACTTGCACGTGTATGTTGCTAGAAAATTCTAAACTCTATAGTTTCTAAATTCTATAAATAGCAGGATTTGCTTATGTTTTCTATAATTGAAATTACCCTCACCTAATTTGACATGTTTATAAGTCAAAGGTAATTTTTTAACTCCCATAGTCATCCTGAGTTCTACAACATCACGTGTGGTAGATCCTCTTTCTTGTGGAACTGATTTCTGCTGTGGAGCTCAGGTCTCACCGCTGAAGAAGGTGCGGAAAGAAAACGCACTGGCTTTTCCATTGTTCCAATAATCCTCAAAGAGGTGGCTCACTGAAATGTTCTTTTTGTTGGGGTGTTTCCCATAGTTTATCGCAAAAGATCTTTTCCTAAAGATAAATTAAATACTGGGTGAAATAAAAAGAAACCAATTTAACTTAGCATTCTTGAATGCAGAGCTCTAGGTTCTGTATTTATATCAAGTTAGTTCATGGGAAAACAATGCATTAAACTTCACTATCCATACAAATACTCCTAGTGAAATATGAGTTACTTAAAAACTAAAAATAAAACACAACGAACCCCATAGTAAAAAGTTCCCTAGAACTTAGTGCCAGTAAAAAGGCTTGTTGTGGTGTTTTTTGAAGATCTGGCATGCCTGGTCACAGAGCAGCTTATTGCCGTGGCACCAGGGGTCTCGGTGCCAAATGTAATACTTCACTGTAGTGAGTTAGATGGTCTTGTAAGGGATGTGACATCTTCCTCGTCCTCTGTGACTTCTGAGCTGTTCCTCTTTTCTACGTGTGCATCCTTCTTTATTGTAAGTTTTGAAAATATCCTTTTGAGTATGATTGGGATATGATTAATAAATAAACAACATTATTATGCATCTGATTTATTGTGATTTCTTTGCATAGAAATTGTTCGGGTTGGTGACAACAAGAAGGTCCATCAGGTTGAACTCATTCCAAACGATCAGCTTGTTGCTGTGATCTCAGGACGGAATCGTCACGTACGCCTTTTCCCCATGTCAGCTTTGGACGGACGGGAGACAGAGTTCTATAAGCTGGCGGAAACCAAAGGCTGTCAGACCATAACGTCTGGGAGATTGCGTCACGGCACCCTCACATGCCTGTGTGTGGCCATGAAAAGGCAGGTCCTCTGCTATGAACTGTTTCAGAGCAAGACCCGTCACAGGAAATTTAAGGAAATTCAAGTCCCGTCGAATGTCCAGTGGATGGCAGTCTTCAGTGAGCACCTCTGTGTGGGATTCCAGTCGGGATTTCAGAGGTACCCCTTGAGTGGAGACGGAAGCCCGTGCAGCCTGCTCCACTCGAGTGACCACACCCTGTCCTTCATCACGCACCAGCCCCTGGACGCCCTCTGCGCCGTGGAGATCTCCAGCAAGGAGCACCTGCTGTGTTTTAGCAGCATCGGCGTCTACACCGACTGCCAGGGCCGCCGCTCTCGGCAGCAGGAGCTGACGTGGCCCGCTCACCCCTCCGCTTGTTGTAAGAGTCTCTTCTCTTCCTGTCTCCTTCTCTTCCTTCTACTCCATCTCCCAGATGTATTTATTGTTAAGAACTGGTCATTTTAAGCCATCCGTAAGGTTTTTCCTAAGTATTAATTATGTCATTTATGTAAAGTAGTAGTAACCTTGTGTAGTTAAGCCCATTTAATTAAGGAATATTGTACTTAGTTATTGTATTTTGAAAAAAACCTAAATAGTATCTTCATGGTCCTCAAAAATACAGTGGGATTATTAATAGCTGAAGAAGCAGTTACTAAGGCATTAGTTAATCAGTTCTGTGAAAGGATAGTGTAGTATCTATAAGAAGTGTTATTCAGCTTCATGTTTTTATTTAGATAGGTATATATTAAAAATTGTTTCTTTCACTCAGGAAATAATTATGACATAAATAAGTTTTGGAATACTCAGTATATGCTATTTCACTGCCTATCCTATCTAATAAAGCAGGAATATGCTAATTGACCATCATGCCCTCACAAAGATGGTGGGGCCCATAGCCAATAAGGAAGGGAATATGCTAATTGCCACACTATCGAAGATGGCGGCGCCCAGTCCCCTCACTCCGCCAGGGCAGCAGGTGCTCGGCCCGCCTCCAGACGGGTGTGGGTGCTCCACGTGCCTGCCTCCAGAGTCCCCCAGGTCCCTTACCCCCCAGCCACCCAGGGCCATCCCAAGGCACAGGCAAGCCTCGGGTGTTGGCCACCCAGCGGCCCAGGGCCTCCTGGGGCTTGGGTAACCAGAGCTGGCCGAGGCCTGCACTGCTGGCAGCGGCAGCAGCAGAAGTGTGATGGGTCATTGCCTTCTCCTGATCGCCGGGTCACCTTCCAACCTTGAGGGCTCCTGGACTGTGAGAGGAGGCAGGCCAGGCTGAATTTTCATGCACCGGGCCTCTGGTGATATAATAAGTAGGAGTATCCAGCCCAAAACGTTTTGTTTGTAGTGGAAGGTACTTAAACGTGTTTAAATGCTGAAGAGAAGTAGCCGCTAGGGAACTAGGAAAGTGACTCCATAGTAAATGCAGGAACTGGAGTAAGACCCCCAAGGAGGCCAGAGGCCAGGATGTAGCCCCGGGGAGGATGCAGGCAGCAGGAGGAAGGCACCTCCCACCACAACCAGGAGGAGGGCTGGGAGCACGGCACCTTTACGGCTCAGCAGGAGGGCGTTTGGAGAGCATGCATGCTTATTGCAGGCACATCAGGAAATCTAGATAAGAAGAGAAAAGTTTTCCTAACCCACAATCGGAGACACCACTGTACTTATCGTTTTGTTTCTTGTGAAACATATACTCACATCTATGGCATCTTATTCAGAATGGATGCTGTTTTGTAGCCTAGTCAGATGAGTCATCGTTTGACTTACCATGTGGAGTAAGAAATGGAATATCTGGCTTTTATGAATAGTTAAAAGTAACTGGCAGGCCGCTCTCTCCTCCTCCTCCCAGGCTACAATGCCCCCTACCTGTCCGTGTACAGTGAAAACGCGGTTGACATCTTCGATGTGAACTCCATGGAGTGGATTCAGACTCTCCCACTCAGAAAGGTAACTTAATACTAGCATATGGGCTGAGCAAACTAATGTGTATAAGTGAACACTAACATGACTAGTTAGCTAATTTTCACTAATTTAGCAATTTCTGGCATATGTAATGGTAACGTGGGATTTAGCTAAGAATGAAAAAAATCAATCTGGTTAATCTTATAAGTAGCTCAATTCCACACTATTCTTATTACTTTAGTTTTGCTGTTTGGAGTGTGATTATTATAATGAACAGCTAGACTGTGTCCTACGACCTAAAATGTCAGCATTAACTTCCTGACTGGTTTGAGGAGCTTTGGGGGGTTTATATTATTGTTAATTGCGATGTTTTTCACATAACGGTGTTCAGTTTGAAATCCTGTGAGAACAGATTTACAGACCAGAGAATAATTAGAATTAGAACCAAAACTGTGTTTAATCATTCCATAATCCTATGTAATAAAAGGCTAATATTTAATTTGACCAAACTGCAGAATTACCAGTCTCTATGACATGCACTGACCACCAGGGGGCAGGTGCTCAACACAGGAGCTGCCCCCAGGTGGTCAGTGTGCTTCCACATAGGGAGCACTGCTCAGCCAGAAGCTGGGCTCATGGCTTGCGGGGGGTGGACCGAAGCCAGCAGTCGAACATTCTCCAAGGGCTCCTGGACTTCGAAAGGACACAGGCCGGGCTGAGGGACCCTCCCCCCCACACACACACACCCAAGCACACATATTTTGTGCATCGGGCCTCTAGTTAAAACATAAAGCTTTCACATGTTCCCAGTAAAACAATATTTTTCTTTAACATTTCCCTGTGATAACGTAAAGAGATATTTTTGTAAGTAGTATAGAATGGCTATTTTGCAAGAGTAGTATTTCACATCGAAAATGTAGCAGGTGTCGTTAGTTAGGGGCTAGGGTTGGAAGAATAGGTAGCAGAAAGTAGCCAAGGCCGTATTTAAAATCGCCCTCATCATCAGTGAAGAAGCTCCTGCAGATGCCACCACACTATATAGAGCTGCTGAACACAGTCCTTTAGCCTGTACGTTTGGGTTGGTTACAGTTAGTTGTCCCTTTTATCTTTATCACGTAAACTTTACGATATATATGTAGGAAGACATGACCTTGAAGAACCTGACTAAACTGACCTAACTTAAGAGCCAGGAGATTCCCTCTGTCACTGCATTTGCCTGGTGTGATCTCTCTCACCACATACTCCCTCCGGGAAATCACTCCCCAAGTGCTGTTTATCATTTCCTTGCTTATCACAAAATCCGGAGTTTTTTGTATATTTAAATATTTCTGAACAACAGATTGTTCAGTTTCGCTTGCAATTGTGTGTCCCCTTCCGCCTTGCTTTCTCCATGCATTTACTGTGTATCTGAGATGCACCAGCCACCATGTTGTTACACACTGTTCTCTGCCTTCGCTGTCTACAATGTTGTGGGTGAAGCGGTCATCACTGATGAGCACACCTGACTGACTGCCCAGCTTTCTGCTGTTGTGAACATCATTGCGTACACCTGGTGCATGGTGTGTGCAGGGTTTCCCTTAAGTTCTGTGCCTGGGCATGGGTTGGTGGTGCCCAGGAAATGCAAGGACTTGGCTTTACAAGCTGGTGTCAGGTTATTTTACAAAGTAATTATGCCCGTTGGCACTCCCGCCAACAGTGTGTAAGGGTTTTTTCTGACACACATCTTCTCTAACACTGCCATTGTCACATAGTGTTATGGCCCTTATAAGTGGTTATAAAGTGGTATCTCATTAAAGTGTTAATTTGCATGTCCCCCGTTAACTATGTTGTTTGTCCATTTAGTTCAAACAAGGTCATAAAGTATCTGTGTTGATATCTTAGTATAATCATTTGGTCACTAATGGCTTTGAAGAAATCAAATTTAAGGTTTAAATGTATTTCTACATTTTTGTGTGTGTGTGTGTCCAGAATAGTCTTCCTTTATAATGTTATCATTATAACTTTATTCAAATTAGATAATTTTATACCTTCCCAGTCAGAAGTAATGTTAATTTTCTTCCTGATTTTCTGAGAGGGTTCTATTTTGAAGAGGAAGGATATAAATGTGTGTGGTTTATAAATAGGCCAAACGTTTTATGGTTTAATTTTTGAAGGTTTTGTTGAAATACTAATTTTATTTTTTATTATTTTAGGTTCGACCCTTAAACAGTGAAGGATCATTAAATCTTTTAGGCTTGGAGACGATTAGATTAATTTATTTCAAAAATAAGATGGCAGGTAAGAAGATGCACATCAGTGGGACACCTTCCATAGTGTTCTCCCTGAGCTGACTGCCCGCAGATAAGAAGTGGTAGAGCCCAGATTCAAACCCGTTGTGTCTGCTCCGAAGGCTGCCATCTTGGCCGCTGTCATACTCTCTCTATAGATGGAGATAAACTATTCGACAAAAGCCGTTCTGGTTAGCTGGCATAGCTGGAGAGTCGGAATATTTGTTTCCGGCTCGCCTGGTTGTTTCTCTGTGAAACACCCGGATACGTAGAGGAAGTGTGACTAAGTGTGTTCCCTGTACATGTGTACGGGGAACCGAACCAGGGTGTGTGGCACCAGCACTGTGACCGCTCGCCGGAGCTCTGCCTGGGCTATGGGAGTACCTCTCCTGCCATTTGATGCCTCAGGCTTAGAGGCTTTCCTCTCTTCCCTGATGTTGCTCAGAGACGGCATCTACCATGTTGGGTGCAATTGTCTACTTGGCAGTATGTTCACATACGCCAACATATGCTGTTGACTTCTGCGCATTTGGATGGGAATGGAATGAGGTGGGCACGGGCTCACTAGGTGATGTGGACAGGTGTCCTCGCCCCAGAGGAGAGCAGGGAGGTGGCAGAGTCTTGTCTGTAGTAAAGGCAGCTGGTAGGAACACGATTCCTTTCCTGACCCCACACCTCGCAGATGGCATCATGCAAAGGAAATGCTTTAATATGTAAAAATAATTGTAATGATAATGTACATGAGTAATTTACCTTTCATGCCTGATTACTGTGCAGGTTAGCAATAGCTTACCACCCTGAGCCAGTGAGACCAACACCTAGAAGGAGAGAGAGGTGTGTGGTCATTGTGGGAGGGTGGCCAGGGTGACCGGGCACCGAGGCAGCGACATTTTTCTTTCTTCCTAGTAAAATGGTGCTATTTTATGTTTATCCTTTATAATAAAAGGCTAATATGCAAATCGGCCGAATGGCAGAACAACCGGTCGCTAAGACGTGCACTGACGACCCAGGAGAAGTGCTGCTCAGCCAGAAGCTGTGCTCACAGCTGGCGAGCGAGGGGCAGTCAGACATGCCCCAGGGGTTCCCGGACTTTGAGAGGGTGCAGGTTGGGCTGAGGGACCCCCCCCCCACCCCCGAGTGCACGAATTTCGTGCATCAGGCCTCTAGTAATCAAATAAAAGCGAAATTCCCCTTTATAAGTTGTGTTTAATTTCAGCACCTATCTGTTTATGTACTGTTGAAGATTATTGCTTATTTCACTATGATCCTTGACACAACTTTTAAAAATTAGCATTGCATGTACTGTGCGCAATTGATTAAGTTCATACTGTCTTAGAGACAAATGGGTAAAAAGCATTCTAGCACTCTACCGAACATCGTTGCTCTCTGTTTTTTTAAACAGAAGGGGATGAGCTGGTGGTTCCTGAAACCACAGATAACAGCCGAAAGCAGATGGTCAGGAATATCAACAACAAGCGGCGGTTCTCGTTCCGAGTGCCGGAGGAGGAGCGGGTGCAGCAGAGGAGGTGGGCGTCCGTTCTGCGCCCGCACAGGCTGGGGCTGCAGGGCTGTCAGGGACGACATACTTGTTTTGGAAGGAACATTCGATCTCTGAAAATCTGTGGTGGGAAAAACTGCAGTAATGACTGTCCATCCCAGTCACTTTAATTAACACTGTCCACGTTGTGTGAATTAGACTAAAGTACCAGATTTTGATTCATTTCTCTATGTGTGTGGAGTAGTTAGAAGTTTTTAGACTGTGTACCTTGTTTTAATGGAAACGTAGAACCAATCATTGCATAGTAGTAAACCTTATATATTTAAGAACTTAGGTTCACTCTTCTCTTTATGAGTAAACAAAAACAGGTTTATAGTATATCCAATTACATGTAAAAACATTTCTAAGTGTTATCAATTATTTTGAGACGTACATAAATGATCGGAATTATCTGTGAAATAGAATAGAGCTTCTTCTATGTCTCTACTAAAATGCCCTTTTCTCACCAAATATTGTAAGATCTTTTATTTAAAATGTAAAACAAACCTAAGTAAATTTGTATCGATTTTATTATTTTAATCCTATCCATAGTAACACGATTTCACATTTATTTTCATGAAAAAATAATGTATACTTAATTTGTTAGAGTTATCTAGATTGATCATAGAAGTGTCTAAACGGGTGTTTTCTCTTACAGAGAGATGCTACGAGATCCTGAAATGAGAAATAAATTAATTTCTAACCCAACTAATTTTAACCACATAGCACACATGGGTCCAGGGGATGGAATACAGATCCTGAAAGACCTGCCCGTGGTAAGAAAATGAGGAGTGAATGGGAATATGACTGGAGTTAGAGTAAGGGAGGGGCATACGTGTATGTGTGTATGTATGTGTGTGTGACTTAAAAGCAATATTAGGACAATGAGGAAATGTTTATCACAGTGCGTGACGGCACACCTGAGAGAAAAATATAAAGTTTAGATTCTGTCAATCACCAAAGCACAAGTTTATGGCCAGTTGCATAACCTGTAAACGTGTCCTATGCCTCCAGCTTCCAAGAGGGTTCCTACCAACATTCAGAGCTTGTTGACCAGATCACTCAGACTTCGTTGTGTCTTAGTGATTCCGTGCAGATGGGGTGCTCTTCTCCCCCTCCTCGCCTCCCCCACCACTCCCCCCAGGACTGCACTGGTTGTCACAAGGGCTGCATGGGAAAACTATTGTTTTGTTTGACAACATTAAGATGGATTCTTGGACCTGTTATGCAGAACTCAGGCTGTTAGTGGGCTCCACTTACACTTAGCATTCCAGCCTCTGTCTGATGCTCTCTGCTCGCTATGGGAACTTGAGCGTGACCCTGCTGTCAGTGGGGAGCATCTAGACCTGGCACAGAATTCTAAGCGTGATTTATGGACTGGCGATTTGGGAGATGATGGTGAACTGTGACCGCAGCTCCTGCTAAGGAAGTCTGTTATTATCCACATTACTAACGCTGTGGTCATCGCAGATGTGAACTCACTGCCGGGAAATGATAGGTAATATAATTAATGTGTGGTCAGGTTTTTAAAAAATTACCGTATTTTTCGGACCATAAGACGCTCCGGACCATAAGACACACCAGTTTTTAGAGAAGGGAAATGAAGAAAAAAAGATTCTGAAACAAATAGTGTCCTAAAATATTTTATGTGCATTAAAACCCAACATCACAGTCATAAACACATGTAATCAACCCTGTAAAGTAAACAGCAGCATTTAGAACCATTTTAGAGCCGGGCAAGCACACAGAGACCACACAGAGCCGGGCAAGTAAAAAAACTTTTTTTTTTTAAAGTATATGTGTAGGCTATATTTGGACCATAAGACACAGGGACTTTTCCCCCCCACTTCTGGGGGGGAAAAGTGCATCTTATGGTCCGAGAAATACGGTAAGCCTTTATAGGTAGCTTTGCACTTACTTCATGGGAAGAACAAAAAATGTGCACTCATTTGAGTCCAAGTCCCTCGTTGTAAATATCCCAATTAACTAGGTGGCCTGCTTATGAAGGAAAGTGGCATTCTCATTAAGACATTATGTGGTTATATTAACACTAGTAGTTCTGCGCACGAATCTATGCACCATAGCTCTCTGCGGGGCCTGGCCACTCTGCACCCGCTGCCTCAGGCCCTCCACAGTCGGGGGCAGGATGCTTGCCTGAACTCTGACGGGCCTTTGACTGAAAGCCCAGTGTTCACATGACGATAGCAATAGGAGAGAACGGTTTGGTTCATAGGTGGAGGATTCTTTTGCAAATCAGCTGTTTAAGTACCTGGTGCACGATGATTACAAAATGTCACTCCACGGCCTAGAAATATTTCATTAAAGGTTCATTTCTGATGTGAGGTGCTTCTTTCATTTTCCCTACATGCATGTTGTGGGAAATGTCGCATGTAACCAGTGGCTCCATTTCATCACCTCATCACCGTTTTCTCCTCTGTTTTGATAGCCAGGCTTCCCCTCTCCATCCCCTCATCACCACCCCGGTCTGATCTCCTCTCCGGTCAACTTTGAGCACATCTATCACATGACCGTTAATTCTGCTGAAAAGTTTCTCTCTCCTGGTTTCGTAAACCCTGTGTGTTCCTCGTCTCTGCGCTCTGTCCCCGGTGCACCCAGCTTTATGGCTCTGAGGGTATGAACGGCTGAGTCGGTGTTAACTTCCTCACCTGTGGGGCGCTCCTCTGCCTGCTCCTGAGCAACTGCCCAGGCGGCCCTTTTTCCCCTTCTCCTCCCCCTCCTCCTCCTCCTCCTCCTCCTCCTCCTCCTCCTCCTCCAAGTTCCGCTTCGTTTCTTCTTTTGAAGAGAAAGATGAGGACAGAGAGGATGTAATTTTATTTTTGAAACTGTGTTAGAGGTTTTTGTATCCTTCATAACACATTTGCCATTGAGGTATTTCCATTACAGATACCATGATAAGAAATAGCCCCCAAGTGGGTCCTTGTTCTGTTAAAAACAAAAGAGGGGTCCCAGGACTTCAGAGTTTTTCGTAGCTTGTTCGGAGAATGTTCTGTATTTGGTGACATTAAAGGCTGTGGTAGGGCTATCCTCAGGCCTCTCCTCTGGCTTACAAGTCTCCACACAGTGTTGGTGGACAACAGGGAGGTCACAGGAGAAGGTGGGCTTGCTAAGCCTCAGGCTGCTGTGTGCCTTTACTTCCAACCGGGGTCCCGGGTAAGCGCCAAGTCAGAGGAGAAGCACCAGCTGTACAGCCTCAGACCGTCCCTGCTGTCCGGCCGGCCGGCCACTGGGCCTCATGCTTAAAGTGTTTCGTGTTTTCTGTGGGGTTTTTATTGTTAATTCTCACCCAGGATATTTTGCCATTGAATTTTGGAGAATGGGAGGGAGAGAGACAGAAACATCGATGTGAAAGAGACACATTGATTGGTTGCCTCCTGCATGCGCCCCAACCATGGCCAGGGAACCTGTAAGCAGGGTGTGCGCCCTTGAGCAGAATCGAACCCGGGACCCTTCAGTCCACAGGCCAGTGCTCTATCCACTGAGCCAAGGCTCTCACGTTAATTTTACAGATAACAAGATGTTTGGATCATATCATGCAAAACCATTTTCTGTAGTGCCCTTTGGCTTAGGTAAATCACAGCATTAACTGGTTATTTGTGTGTACAGGAAATTAGTTTTCCATAAGAAAACTAGCTGCAGGGTGAGACGTTCATTTTCCTACTTTTGTCTGTATTATAAATGAACTAGAGGCCTGGTGCATGTAATTCTTGCACGGGGTGGGGGGATTTATGTCCCTTAGCCCAACCTGCACCCTCTCCAATCAGGCACTCCTCAACTGCCCGTTTAGGTCCGATCCCATTGGGCAGCCGAACATCCCTCTCACAATCCAGGACTGCTGGCTCCCAACCACTCACCTGTCTGCCTGCCTGACTGTCCCTAACCGCTTCTGCCTGCCAGCCTGATCACCCATAACCACTCCCCTGCCAGTCTAATCGATGCCTAACTGTTCCCCTGCCAGCACGATTGCCCCTAACTGCCCTCCCCTGCAGATCTGATTGCTCCCAATTGCCCTCCCTTGCAGGCCTGGTCCCTCCCAACTGCCTTCCCCTGCTGGCCTGATTGCCCACAACTGCCCAAGATGGCAATCATCTTGTATGTTGGGGTGATGGTCAATTTGCATATTACTCTTTTATTAGATGTGATGTCATTGTCCTTGACCTTAAATTATAATGTCATTTAAGTATCTTATTTAAAATAAGGTGACTTGTGATAAAGTAAACCTTAGTGTGGAAACAGAAGCAGGAAACGGGTTCTAGGAGAAGGTTGTGTAAGTCAGTCAGTTTCTCATAACAGGGTGGTGGGAATGTTGCTAAGTGAGCCGTTGATGTTACACACAGAACACTCACCGAAGCCGTAAGCAGTTTGTCCGTGAAGGCGTCGGGGCACTGCAGGGGAGAGCAGTTAGGGGTGACCAGGCTGCAGGGGAGGACAGTTAGGGGGGATGAAGCCGACTGTTAGCTGAAGGGATGACACATCTGGGGCTGCTGCTGCCTTTTTGACAAAACACGCCTTCTGTGTGTCACCCTCGTGTCACATCCCATGTTGCTGCGGCCCCAGCCGTGCTGTGGGCTTCCCTCCGCAGGGATGGCGGCGGGGGGTTTGGGAAAGGTGCCCCCAGGCTGGGAGCAGAGGCGGGAAGGTGAGGGCGGAGGCCATGGGCTTCCCTCCGCAGGGATGGGGGGTTGTTACAGGAAAGGGTCTCCCAGGCTGAGAGCAGAGGCGGGAAGGTGAGGGCGGAGGCTGCTCCCACCTCTTCCCTTTGTGCACCCGGTGCCTTTGCTGGTGCCGCCAGGTCGCCCCCGGGTGGTGAAGGTGAGACATTACACTGACTGTGAACGTTCAGTCCTCTACTTCTTAGAGAAAGAAGGTAAAGCATTCGCTTCAGACAAATAACACACCAAGAATTACATGCACTTTGCAAATTTGACATGTGGGCCAAAACGGAGGGGGCGGGTTTGGGGCCGGCTGCCCGCCACCGCCCAGTGAGGGCTCCGCAGGGTTCCGGCTCCCCAGGCCGCCAGTGCGGGCCTGGCTGGACACACACACACACACACACACACACACACACGTTCTTCCCACCGCCCGTCCCTGGGGGTGTCAGCCCGACCCCCTTCCGAGCGGAAAAGGTTGGTCCCCAAGGAGGCCACACCCCTCCCGCGTGTGAGACTCCCTCGGGCCCTTCCCCACCCCGGACACAGCATCGCTCAGCAGCGCGATGGGAGCCTCCGTGCCGGGCTCCGAGGGCTCGGGCCCCAGGCCCTGCTGCTTGGACAGAGGCTGGATGCCGGGCGGACGGCACAGGCAGAGGGCAGTTGGGTGTCGCGCCAGCGAAACGTGCTCGAAGCACCTGCTCCTCCTCCCCGATTCCCCCCCAAACGGGCTTTGGCTGCTGTTCCCAGGGTTTTGGCCTCTGACCTGGAGCCGCCTCTCCGCCAGGAGTGCCCCCCACGCAGCGCCCCCGCTGGGCTGGGCTGGGGGTGTGGGCCTCTGGTCGGGATCGTTTGGTTTCTGAAGATTGCAGGGACGGACGGACGGACGGACGTTTCTGCAGGAAGCCGGCTTCTCTCCCTCTCTCTCCCCTCTAGAACCCGCGGCCTCAGGAGAGCCGGACGGTGTTCAGCGGCTCCGTCAGCATCCCCTCCATGAGCAAGGCCCGCCCCGAGCCCGGCCGCTCCATGAGCGCCAGCAGCGGCCTGTCCGCACGTAAGTGGACCCTGCCCCTGCCGCCCCGAGTGCCCCGTGCGTGCGCCCCTCCTGCCCCCTCCCCTCCTGCCCCTCACCCTGCGGCCCCGAGTGCCCCGTGCGTGCGCCCCTCCTGCCCCCTCCCCTCCTGCCCCCACACCCTGCGCCCCGAGTGCCCCGTGCGTGCGCCCCTCCTGCCCCCTCCCCTCCAGCTCCCACACCCTGCGGGCCCGTGTGCCCCGTGCGTGCGCCCCTCCTGCCCCCTCCCCTCCAGCTCCCACACCCTGCGGCCCCATGTGCCCCGTGCGTGCGCCCCCTCCTGTCCCCTCCCCTCCAGCTCCCACACCCTGCGGCCCCGGGTGCCCCGTGCGTGCGCCCCCTCCTGTCCCCTCCCCTCCAGCTCCCACACCCTGCGGCCCCGGGTGCCCCGTGCGTGCGCCCCCTCCTGTCCCCTCCCCTCCTGCCCCCACACCCTGCGGCCCCGTGTGCCTCGTGCGTGTGCGCACACACACACACACACACACACCCGCCCAGCACACCCTGCTGCCCTGTACGCCCTGTGCAGTCCAGAGGCCCTGGGCCCAGCTGCTGCCCGGGGTGGGGTGGGGGGGGGCGCGGAAAGCGCAGGTGGGCAGAGAGCCCGGAGCCCCGGAGCTGCGCTCCCCTGGGACCGGCCGGGCCTCTGAGGCCCTGACAGCCCCGCAGCTGGGCCGGGCTCACGGCGCGCCCCCCGCAGGGTCCTCCGCCCAGAACGGCAGCGCGCTCCGGAGGGAGTTCTCCGGGGGAAGCTACGGCGCCCAGCGGCACCCCCTGCCGTCCCCGTCCGAGGGCTCCCTGTCCTCGGGGGGCATGGACCAAGGCAGCGACGCCCCGGCCCGCGACTATGACGGGGAGGTGAGTGCGGCCCGGGGCGGGCGGGCGGGGCGGCCCCGGGGCGGGCGGGGGCCGGGCCCCGCCCCTGCCGGCGCCGCTGACGCCTCCTTCGCCCCAGGACTCGGACTCCCCGCGGCACTCCACGGCCTCCAACAGCTCCAACCTGAGCAGCCCGCCCAGCCCCGCGTCCCCACGCAAGACCCAGAGCCTCTCCCTGGAGAGCGCCGAGCGCGGCGCCTGGGACCCGTGACGGCCGAGGGGCGGCTCCGCGCAGCCCCGCCCGCCCGCCGCCGAGGACACCGCCCGCCACGGAGCCAGCGCCCCCGCCGCCTCCAGCCCCTGCTCCGGCCGCGCCCTCGCCGCCGTGCCCCTCGGACTCAGCGACGGGTTCCCGGCCCCGTGAGTGCGCACGTGGGGGGTGTACGCGGGAGAGCAGCGTCCTGTACCGACGGCCGAGGATGCATATACACATACGAGCGATCATTGAATGGAGGCCTGTCGTTTCTGTCTGTTCTCGGCCGCCCGCCCGCCCGCCCGCCCTGCAGGGAGAGCACAGCCGCCCCTCTCCCTGCCCCCCTGCCCCCGCCCCCACCCTCCTCCCCGGCCGGTCCTCCACCTGCAGCCGCCTCCGGAAGCCCTTCTGCAGCCTCAGGGGCAAACCTTTTTCTGGGGGAGCCTGAGCCACACCCCCTCTGATCCCTCCCAGCCCACAGGCACGGGGCTGCTGGAGCCTCTGGGTGCGGGAGGAGGTGCTGGAGGAGGTGCGGGCCGGCCTCAGGGGCCGCTGAGTGCTGTCCCTTCCCCGGGAGCATGGGAAGGGGGTTCATCACCGAACACTGACCCCCACGGCAGGACACGGCAGCCTTAACCTTGGCCCCTCCCAGGCCCGCGGGAGGGAGGCGCTGGGCCCCGAGCTGGGCGCCTGGGTGCTCCTTTCCCTGGGGCCGGGCGCCTCCGGGGCTGCTGCTCTGGGAGGGGAGGCTGAGGCCGGGGAGGAGGGGCTGGTGCGGGCTCGGCTGGGCTCGGCTGCACAAGGTGCCGGGAGAGGGAGAGGAGTTCAGTGACGCTGAGCGCGGGCAGGAGGTCTGGGCTGGGTTGGCCCCGTACAGCCAGCTCGACTCTCGCCGGCTGGCCATGGCCGCGGCCAGCTCCCTCTCCAGAATCCGCCCCTTTGGGAAGAGAAGGTCATCACCATAAACATGTCCTGGGCCTCCGGCACCCGGGGCAGGGCCTGGGTCATTGCACAGCCTGGTGGCTCCTAACCCGCCAGCCAGGCAGCCCCCCGCCCCTCCCCCCCGCCCTCTCCCCCCGCGTCCTGGGTCTCAGCCATTCGTTATCCCTTCGACAGCCAAGCGAATCTTGAAAACTGGTCGCCTGTAGGTGCTTGCTTTTAAAGGATGTTTTTAGGATCAAACTCACCCTCCCGGGTCCTTCGCCTCCGGGGGCAGCGAGGGCGGAGGGGAGGGCCTGCCTGGCGGCTCCCGGCACCTCCGTTCCCACGGCACTCAGAGTCCTACCTTTCCCACACCCCCCGCTCCCCCGCCCCCGAGCGGCCCGATGCTGGGCCCCCGGCGGGCCCCTGGGAGGACTCCAGGGGAGACGCCTCCAGGGGCTCCCAGACCGTGGTCATCCGGCCGCTCCTGCCCCCGAACAGCGGCCCCTCCGGAGGCTTCGCGAAGAGGGGCTTGGAGGACGGGGCCTGGAGGGGCGGCGCAGCGAGGGCCGCGAGGGGGCGGCAGGGGAGCTTGCCCTCCGGGGACAGCTGCTCTGGGGTGGCCTCGGTGCTCTGTCCAGCCACGGGGCGCGCTCCCTCGGATCCCGCCTTTCGGGGGTGGGGGTGCGAGACGATGTGCACACGGGGGCTCGGAGCACGGAATCCGAGTGGAGTGGCCTCCCTCCGGCTGCTAGCCGCCGGCTCAGCCCCGCTCCGGCCGCCGCCCGGACCTGGCCGTCAGGGAGGACGCCCGGTCTGATCAGCCCGTCACCTGTATTACCACAGCACGGGTTTCTTTCCGCCGACAAAGCTCCCGGCAGACGGCCCCGGGCGCAGTGCGGCCGCGCACCCCATGGTCTGCTTTCCGAGAAGCCGGCCCAGGGAGAGCCCGCCCTTCAGCGGACACCGAGCCTCCCTCCCGAGGCCAGAGCTCCGTCAGGCGGCCACAGCCTGGGAGGCAGCCCCGTGTGCGGGGCCTCCGTGCTGTAGAGCAAAGCCGGGCGGACAGGCGGACGGACAGCCCCCCACCCCCCGGTGGACGGCCTCACGGGGCACACCGCCCGGCCAGCGGGGCCCGGGCCTCCCGCCCACCTCGCCCATCAGGCCGACAAGTGGCACTCGCAGCGACGTGGCCAGGCCGCTGGCTCTTCACGCCCCCCTCCCGCCCGTGTCACCCCTCCCTTCTGGGCCGCTCCCCCGGCCCGGCCTCTCCCAGCCCCCGGCCCGCTGCTCATGCCCAAGGGCGGGAACCCTGGTCATTTCGGGGGGGACTTGGCAAATCGAGCCTGAAACGTCACGGAAACACGGTGGCCTGCCTTGTATCGGACAGTGTGGTGTCATTTGTCTTGCACGTTTTTAGGGTTTTCCTCGTAGCCTTACAGCGCTGCATGGCCTCCTGTGGTCACTTCCTGTCGGGGTGTGATGCCGACGGGTCCGTGTGCACGGAGGGGGACGTTCTGGCCTTGAGTTACTCGTTTCATTGCGTTCGGTTTGATGTCCTCAGCTCCTGGGGAGCTTTAGAGATTCCTGCGCCGACAGGGGCGTGGTCGCGTCTGCACAGACGTGTCTAAGTGGAACATGTATGTGAGAGACCTCCAGGTGCTGTCCCTCAGGGCTGCCCAGACGCGATGAACCGCAGTAGAACGACTGTTAGCGTGGAGGGCAGCCTTTCTTTCCCTGATGCGAAGTCTGAGACTGTGGTCTCCACGGCCCTGCTCCCTGCCGCCCTGCCGCCCAGGCCCCTCCTCACCCTGTGGAGGCCATGGGGGCGCTCACCCAGGACTCCTAGTTCCCTCATAGCCTGGTGAGAGCCGGTTCCCTCTCTGGAAGCTTCGTGTGCCCGCCTCCGTCTGCTCGGCCAGCGTGTACGGTCCATCGGCTGTTGCTGGCAGTGCTGTGTGAGCAGGGGGGTGTGTCTGAATTTGTGTTCGCATTTCTTTGAATGAGTCCCCAGAGTGGAACTGCTGGATAGCATGGCAGCTGGTTTTAGCTTTCTGAACAATGTTCGTCCCGTTTTCCACCGTTTACAGTCTCACCCGCAGTTTGGGAGGGTCCTTCACGTCCTCACCAGCGTGTGTTGATTTGTTGGTGATAGCCACTCTGACAAGGACGCGTCGGCCTCTCACGGTGGTTTAATCTGTGCTTTCCCGGTTAGCGACATCGCGGTCTTCTCAGACACCTGCTGGCAGAAGTGTCTCTTCGGGCCCTCTGTCCTTTTCACCAGATTGTTTGGTTAAGTCGTGAGTTCCTTGTGTATTTTGTATACTAACCCCCCATCAGATGTATCATTGGCGAATACCTTCTCCCGTTCAGTAGGTTATGTTCCTTTTAATGGTTTCCTTCACTGTCAGATCTTTTGTTTGATGTCCCATTTGCTTATTTTTCATTTTGTTTCCGTTGTCTGAGGAGACATATTCAAAAAGATATTGCTGCCCTGACTGGTTTGACTCAGTGGATAGAGTATAGGCCTTCAGACTGAGGGGTCCTGGGTTCGATTCCAGTCAGGGGCATGTACCTTGGTTGCAGGCGCCTCCCCAGTAGGGGGTGTGCAGGAGGCAGCTGGTCAATGTTTCTTTCTCATTGATGTTTTGCTAAGTGATGTCAGAGTTTAACTGCTTGTTTTCTTCTACCGTGTTTCCCCGAAAATAAGACCTAGCGCATGGAAGGATAAGACATCCCCTGAAAATAAGACCTAGGACAACTTTGGGAGAAAAAATTAATATAAGACACTGTCTTATTTTAGGGGAAACAGGGTAGCAGCTTATGGCTCCAGGTCCTATATTGAAGTCTCCAGTCCATTTCCAGTTTAGTTTTGTACGTGATGTAAGCGGTCCAATTTCACTGTTTTACATGCATCTGTCCTGTTTTCCTAGCACCGCTTGTTGGAAAGACTATCCCTTTCTTTCTTTCTTTTTTAATATATTTTATTGATTTTTTTACAGAGAGGAAGGGAGAGAGAGGTAGAAACATTGATGAGAGAGAAACATCGATCAGCTGCCTCCTGCACACCCCCCGCTGGGGATGTGCCCGCAACCAAGGTACATGCCTTTGACTGGAATCGAACCCGGGACCTTTCAGTTCGCAGGCTGACGCTCTACCCACTGAGCCACACCGGTTTCGGCCCTGCCTCCTTTCTTAAAGGTCAACCGTGTAAGCAAGGCTTCACTCCCCATCCTATCCCATTGATCTGTATATCTGTTGTTTTTGTTTGTTTGTTTGTTTGGTTTGGTTTTGTTTTTCCCTCCCCTCTGTATATCTGTTTTTATGCCAGTACCATACCATGTTAATAACACACGTTTACAGTATAGTTTGATATCACTAAGCGTGGCACTCCTACCTTTTTCTCAAAAAATTTTTTGGCTGTCCAGGGTCCTTTGTGGTTCCATATAGACCTGGTTTCTGGAGGAGGCCTACAGAACTGAAACTCCCTTAGGGCTGTGTTTGCTGGGTCCTACGAACTTCGAAAGTTGTGTTTCATTTGTCTCAAGACATTCTATTTCCTCGCGACCCTCATTGGTGGTTTAGGAGCGTGGTGTTGGTCTCCCCATCTCCGTGTTTCTTCTCCCTCTTCTTCCTGGTGGTTCCTGGTTCCATGCCTCCCTGGCTGCAATAGGCGCCGATGTGGTTTCAGTCCTGAATTCACGGAACCTTGTTTGGTGGCCTCGTGTGTGTGCTTTCCGGAGGGTGTTCCATGTGCACACGAGAGGGCGTGTGAAATGCTGACGGGGGGGCCGGCAGTGGTGCTGGGACCGGGGCCGACCGCGGGGCAGCTGCTGTCGGGCTCATACATCTCAAGGTGCGAGGATTTCCCGACAGCACCTTCGGACCGACCGCGCGAGGACCCGTTTCAGCCCCGAGAAGACTCTGCAGGGGCTGGACGTCCCTGTTCCCTGGGAGTTCGTTCCGCCAGGAAAAGCCCGTTTCTGGAGTTCCCGCCGCTCAGGAGCGCCGACCCTGCGCAGCCGTGGCCCTTTCCCCCTGGGCCGAGTTCTCGCTCCGGAGCAGCTGTGGCTTTTCTGTGTGGGAGGGCCTGGGGGGGGGGGGGGGCGCGCAGGGGAGTTGCTGGGGTGATCAGAGCTGTCCCGTCCCCCGTTCCTTTCTCCCGAACCCCTTTCTCTGATGAGGAGTGTGGGCTAAGCCCTCCAGAACGCTCGCACTGGGAACCTGCGCGAACCGCAGGGACACCTGCAGACAGGGCTGGTGTGTGCTGACCTCAGGCTCCCCTCTCGTCAGGAGGGAAGTTCATGCCGGTGGTAGGATGGTTTGCCCTTTTTTTTTTTTTTTTTTTAAGGGAAGTGTATTTTTCTCTTTTTTTATATATTTTATTGATATTTTTACAGAGAGGAAGGAGAGGGATAGAGTGTTACAAACATCGATGAGAGAGAATCATTGACCAGCTGCCTCTTGCACACCTCCCACTGGGGATGAGCCTGCAACCCAGGTACATGCCCTTGACCGGAATCGAACCCGGGACCTTTCAGTCCGCAGGCCGACGCTCTATCCACTGAGCCAAACCGGTTTCAGCTGGTTTGCCTTTTTTTGAAAATACATTTTGATTGATTTCAGAGAGGGAGAGTCATTGATCTGCTGCCTCCTGCATGCCCCACACTGGGGATCGAGCCTGCAGCCCGGGTATGTGCCCTGACCAGGAATCAAGCCATTACCTCCTTTGTAGGTCGACACTCAACCACTGAGCCACGCTGGTTGGGCTGTTTTGCTTTTTATTGAAACAAGTAAATCAGACAATTACAAGAATTTTACAAAAATTAGAGCCTGCGAGGACCCCGGTCTAACCATGTGACATTCAATCACTCCACAAGGGCCCTGGGCCCGGGGGAAGGAGGCCCCCGCACACACCGTCTACACGTGCCACACGACAGAGCTGTCACGTTCTCCCGGCTGCCCCGGCCGCCCTGGGAGGCAGCGCTTCTCCAGACGCTTCCAGCTCCCGCAGCCGGCAGAGCGCAGGCCTCACTCGGCACCGAGGACCTGTGGGCACTGCTCCCGGCCGACTCTGGGTGCTGGAGGCAAAGGGCAGAAAACGCGCACACACCTTTAATTCATGTTCACTAACAGTCAAAAAGCGTTCTCTATTTCCTGGGTGGCAGGGATTCTCGCCTTCTGGGTTAACATTAGGTAAAACCCCCGTTTTCCTAGAAGGAAATAAAACGGCCTTCATCTAGAGGATTTCAGAGGATGAATAAACAGCAGGGGGGTTCCATTCTCATTCGTGCACACCTCACTCCGGACCCTCTTAGCAGTAAAAACCATGTAAGCGCTGGCCGTGGGCCCCGGCAGCACCGGGCAGAGCCCGCACCTCCCTCGGCAGAGGAGTCTGAAGGGGCGCCGCCCGCCCGCCGGCCGGCTCCGTGCCCAGCTACTGCGCGTCCCGCTGCTTGCAGTAGTTGCTGTAGGCCTCCTCGAACATGTCCTTGCAGGGGATCTTGGCCTTGAGCTTGGAGCAGATGAGGAAGGAGCCGCCCATCTTCCTGTGCAGCGAGTAGGTCTCCTCGGGGGGCGGGATGAGCCGGTGCTTGAGCATGACGGGGATCAGGTTGTGGATCTCCTCCGTGGTCTTCTGGGTGCCGAAGTCGAAGGGCTCGTGGGAGGCGAAGGCCTTCCCCAGCGTGAGGATGGCGTTCACGTGCGCGTCCTCCATGGCCTGCGGGCGGAGAGGGGGTCAGCCTCACGCCCCGAGGCCCGGCCGCAAGCTGGGCTGAACTCTAACGGGAGCTGAGAGCAGCGTTAACGTGTGGCCGGGCTCCGTGGGAGACCACGGGGGTGGCAGGGCCTCAGCCCACGCAGGAGGGCGCCACCCAAAGGCACTCGGGCTCAGCGTGTGCGCACAGACCCTGAGAGTCCTCAGGCCAAAAGGGACAGTCCTCCCGGCCCCGCTCCCACCCCTCAGCTCCAGGCGGAGTCTCGGGCTTGCCAGAGGAGCAGCGCTTCTGACCATCTGGCTGCCCAGGCCCTGCCACTCGGAGCCTCCGGGCAGAGGCGGGCGCTGTCCCCTCTGGTGTCACATTTACTAAGGGAAGTTCTTCCGCTGCCCCCTCCTCCCCGCCCAGGCCCGGGAGGAGCCCGGAGCGGCAGGTGGAGCCGCCAGGCCATGGCGCGCACCTTGACCTCGTAGCCGGTGAGGAACTTCATCTCGATGGACTTCTTCAGCACGGCCTCCCGGTCCTGGTCCGCAGCGGCCCTGATGACCTGGGCACACAGAGGGGCTGCTGGGCCGGAGCGACCCCCGCCCGCCCCCAGACGCTGCCAACCGGCTCCCTGTTCCTCCCGGACCCTGGCCGGAGGTCCCAGCCGGGCTGGGAGCCTGACGGGGCCATGACCGCACCAGCCGCCCTCCCCCTCCCGTCCCCCAGCCCCGCCTCAGGGCAGCACGGCCAGGCCCGCCCCCCACCTGGATGTAGAGGTCGGTGAAGGACTTGTCGTACTCCCGAGTTGCCCCGAAGTCCAGGAGAGCCACCTGGGCAGGGTGACAGCAGGGCAGGTTTGCAGCTGGTGCTGAGCCCCTGACCACAGACCCCGCTCCCGCAGCGGCCTCCGCCCCTGCCCGCCCCCCCATCCCGGGCTCACCTTGTGCTGCTCGGGGTCGTAGAAGAAGTTGGACCAGTTGGGGTCGGTCTGCATGAAGTGGAACTCAAACAGCTCCCTCAGGCACAGGACCAGGATGTTGTGGCAGATCTGGGGATGGGGGGGGGGGGGGGGGTAGTCTGGTGACCCGAGAGTCGAGGGCTGGGGAACTTCTGCCCAGGTGGCACTTGGTTCCAAGGGCGCTGCCTGGGGCTGCCGGCCGCTGCAGACGCACCTCGTTCCGGATCTCCTGGCTCAGCCCCTCGGCCTGGTCCAGGGGGAAGCCAGACACGAGCTCGGTGGTCAGCACGTGGGGGCTGCACAGCTCGTCCACCACCTCGGGCACGTAGAAGAAGGGGTGGTCCTTCAGCAGCTCCCTGCGGGGGGCGGAGTCACACGGGGCCCGGTACCCACACCCGCCGGGGGAGACGGGACACCGGGGACTGGCCACCCAGTGGAGGGCCCTGCTCAGCAGGCCAGACCCCTTCCCTCCCCCGGGGGCTCCCCTGGGAGAGCCCCGAGCGGCACCTGAACTTCTTGGCGCAGGCGGCCTCTCGCTTGTAGTCGCACTCGAGGGCCAGCTCCCGCCTCAGCACGTCGATCAGGTGCTCGGGGAACAGGCCTGGCGGGCGGGAGGGTGTCGGGTGAGCGGAGGGCTCCCCTAGGGCGGGTGCCCAGAGCCCACCCGAGTCCCACCGCCGGCGGCCGGGCGAGCACACCTTCAGGGAGCACGTTGCTCATGTTCAGCACGGCCATGAGGTTGTTGACGTCGCTGTTGATGCTCTGGGCCACGCCGGGGTACTGCGGGGGCAGAGGTCCCGTGAGCAGAGCGGGCCCCACACCTTGGGAGTCACCGCTGTCTGCCTCCCTTCCCACCCGTCTCCGAGCACAGCACCACTCGGCGCCGGCCGCTGCGCAGGCCCAAAGCAGACAATCGCGTCCCGTCCTCGCCCAGGCCAAGCTCCCTGGGACTGTCCCGCCCCCACAGCCACTCCCTGGGCCAGAAACGGCGACACAGACCCACCCGAGGGCCCCCTCGGCCTGGCCCCCCACAGCCCCCCAGGTCTACCCCAGCGCCCACCTGGATCTTCATGGCCACCTCCCGCCCGTCCTTCATCCGGGCCAGGTGCACCTGCCCGATGGAGGCGGCCGCGAAGGGCCGCTCCTCGAAGTACTCCAGCTTGTCCCGCCAGTTGGGGCCCAGGTCGCTGTTGAGAGTTTTCTGGAGGGAGAGGCCGGGAGGCCCCGTCAGCCCAGCCCCCCCAGGAGGCCCTGGGACTCCCCTGCGGCTCCTCCGGGCGGGGAGGCGGCACCGGAGCCGCCCGCGCCCCCGCCCTCCGCCAGGGGCCCGCCTCACCGTCATCTGCTTCAGGGGCATGAAGTCCGCGCTCTGCCTCACGCGCTCGAAGATCTTGGCCAGGTGGGGGTTGATGAAGGCGTCGTCTGGAAGGCACCAGGGAAGCAGGTGGCAGAGGGCTGAGGCCGGGGACAGAGCGGCCACCCACACCTGCCCGGGGGGCTCCTGGGAGATGCTGCTCTGCCCGCCCACACAGCCCGGGTGCAGACACAACAAGGCCCAGGCTCCGAAGGCCTGCCCTGCGTGTGCCTGCCCCCTGGCCAGCCCATGAGCCCCACTAACTGCCCCTGAGGACTCCCTGTCACTGCTCCCACCCAGAGCCAGCCTCGGCGCCCCAGCCTCTGCTCGCGAGGCCCCGGAGCCAGGCTCCCTCCAGCCGCCTTCCCTCCGGGGCCACAAGCTCCTTCCCGCCCACACCAGCTGGCAGGACTGTGAGCCCTCCTCTCCCTCCAACCGAGACAGTCTCAGCATCCCTGCTGGCAGCAGCCAGGCCCCAGCAAGAGGAGCCGGAAGGCCCCCCTCCGGTGGGACTGAAGGCGGCTGCCCGGTCCGCGCACCCGCAGGCACTCACCCTGGATGCTCAGCATCTGGCCCAGCTTGAGCGCGGCCCCGCGCACCTTGCACAGCGTGCTCACGATGCGCTCCGCGTTGGCCTCGGACAGGAAGGGGCTGGAATCCAGCACGGCCTTCTTCCCCCCTGTGGGCGGAAGCCAGGTCACCGCGGCACCAGCACCCGCTCCGAGTGCCGAGGGGCACAAGGAAGAGGCTGGCAGGGCTCGCAAGGGGGCCGTCGGCAGGCGCAGGGCCTGAGGCCCCCCCCCCCCCCCCCAGCACCTGAGGAGACTCGTTCCTCTCTCGTGGGCCTCGGAGCCTGAGTGCACCCAGCCCACGGCTGCCAAGGCCCGCTGGTCACCCCTCCCCTTGGAAACGGCAGAGGCAGTGACATCAGAGTGTGGCATTTCTAAGTGCGACCTGAAGAAGCCCGCACGGAGCCTGGCCAGCCTTCCTCCTGGGTCCCCCAAGAACCAAAGAGCAGTCGCTGTCCCACCCCCACCTCCCTGACACTGCTGAGGCCTCGGGAGCACGCAGCACCCCACCCCAGTGCCCGCGCGCACACACGCGCGCGCACACAGACGCGCACACAAGCCTGGGGCCTGGAGAGGGCATGCTGAAGGGCAGTCAGCTGGCACGAGGGACGGGCACGGAGTGAGGGACCTAGCGCAGTGCCAGGCGAGGACAGAGTTCGCCCAGCACACCCACCACGGGGCCAGCTGGCTGCAGCGAGTGCCTTCCTCTGGGAGGGGAGCTCAGGGTCAAGGACAGCCCTGGCCGCTGCACCTGCCGCTCCCCTCGCTCCCCTCGCTCCCCTCTGCCAGGGGCCTCGCAGCTCCCTGCAGCCAGCCGGCCCCGGGGCCAGTGCAGTGACCTCGGGGGCCGATGACCTGTGACCGGGACACGGGGCGGGAGGGTGCGCGGTGATGACTCCAGAGGTCAGGACCCTCTGCCCAGCACCCCACCTCCACCTCCACGGCCCTGCTAAGTACTGGTTCTGCCCGGTCCTAGGTGGGAGAGGCATGCCCGGCGCCCCCTGCCCTCCCCCAGCTCCTCAGCACCCTCTTCCCTTCCTGCAGCTGGTGGCACTTGCTTTCCTGCCTGCTGGCCTGGGAGCCCAGTGAGGTGCCCGGCCTGGCACGCAGGAGGACGGAGCTAGGTCCCAAGAGGAATCCTGTCCCAGGAACCTGTCCAGCGCAGCCTCTGACAGAGTGGGGTGCACAGGGTGGGGTGCAGTTTGCAGAAGAGAAGCCCCGAAGAGAGCATGTGCATCCGCCAGCTTCTCAGGGCAGCTGTCAGCTCACTCAGGAGTCAGGCTGGGTCCTACACATCAGGGGGTCGGTCCCAGGAGAGTGAGCGATGTCAGCTCCCAGGGAGAGACCGAGCTGTTGGGGGTCAGGGGGCAGCCTGTGGGCCGGGCTCCAGAATGGCTGGACCAGGAAGGGTCCCCGATCACACCCCGGTACATCGCCAGCGGGGACATGGCTAGTTCTGTGGATGAGGAGCCAGCGGTAAAACGGGGTGGGCCTGTCCCTCAGGAGAGAGCCCTCCAGGGCAGGCGGAGCTGGGCCTGGCTGGTCACGGCAGCGCAGAGCCTGTCCTGAGAGCTGGGGCAGAGCTTGGGGCCCGACCTGCCTGGCCTGAGCCCCAGGTCCTCTGGCTCCTGGGCCATCAAGGTCCACTCCAGCTAAGGTCACTGCTCCCTGACCAAGGACACCGACTTACGCCTGAAGCCAGTCCTCGCCTCCCCGGCCCGGACCTGTGGGAGCGGCCGGCCACAGGGGAGGGCGGCTCTCGGGACGGCTGGCTTCTCCCCAGAAAGCCAGGCTCGCTCCCAAAGTGTGTCGCACCAGCACTAAAAATACCCCCGCTAAGCCGTCCCCCGGCCCTGCCAGGACACGTGTGTCCCGGCACCCGGGGCCTGTGGGGACAGCAGTGCTTTCTCTCCGGAGGTTCCCTGACCACGGAGGCCCTGGAGTGAAGAGGGGCCGCCGCTGCGACTGGCAGCCAGGGCAGCGGGCATGGGCAGTGTCACGGGGGTCCTCGTGAAGGGACAGGAGGCGCCAGAAACGGAGAGACCTGACCTGACCCCTGGCTGACCCCAGGAGACGGGACAGAGGCTCGTGACCTCTGCCTCAGAGATGGAAGACCCTATGGGACCTGTCCCAGCAGCACCCACATCCTCAGCCGCATGGAGCCCTGGGCCTGACAGCCAGGCCACAGGCCCAGCCGCTCCGGGGGAGGGGGGGGGGGGCGGGGGCGGGGCCAAACCCCAGCGCCACCGAGGGAGCCGGAAGTGGGGGTGAGCAGGGCAGGCAGCACTGGATAGAGCCGCCCGCAGGCCACAGTGACTGTGCCCTACAGGGGGACGTGGGGTGACCCCAGAACACAGGCGGGACTGGGCTGACAGGCCCACCCCCAGGGCCAAGGGCAGCTCACCTGAGGAGTCCTCCGAGCGGAGGGTCTTCTTGGCGACTTCAGCCAGAGCTCCGAAGCCCAGACCCACAGCCAGACCTGGAGGGAGGAGGGAGGCTGCTGGGCATTTGCCTGGGAGCGGCCTGTGCCTGCTGGCCTCCACCCACAAGGCCCCCCCACACACACACACACACACACACCCCTCATCTTCCCAAGGCCCCTCAGACACTCCAGAACATTTTCTTTAACCCTCACTGGAGGACATGCTGGGAGGGAGGGAGAGAAACAGAAACAGAAAGGGAGAGGGGAGGAGAGAGGGAAAAAGAAAGAGAAGATGGGGGGGAGGAGGGCATCGAAATGAGAGCAACATCCATCGGTTGCTTTCCATACGCACCCCAACGGGGGCTCAGACCCACAGCCCAGTCTGTGCCCTGACCGGGAACTGACCAGCAGCTGTTCAGCGACAGGACGACGCTCAGAGACAGACACGTAGGGACACACTCTCTGCTGTTCTAAGAGAAGATCTGGCAGGTGCATTTGGTGAAACGCTTCATCTGTACCACCCCCATCACCTTTGCTCATGTGCAGGCTCATGGGACACACCCCCCCCCAAGACAACACACCACCGAGAACACAGGCTGGAGGACCCCGCACCCGGGAAGAGGGACCGGGCACCCCCCTTCGGAACGCAGCCACCCGCTGCGCAGCCTGGGAGAGGAGCCTCGTCTTCAGGGCCCTAACTTCCTCCCCGGAGGGAGGGACCGCACGACAGGGACAAAAGCAAAGGCTGGGGTCCCCAGTCCAAACAGACTCCAGGAATTCTGGCTGCAGCCCTCACGCAGGCACTGACAGCGGTGGCAGCCCTCCCTCTCCCTTTTGCAATCCAAATCTAAGTTCAGCTTAACAATAACCCACAACCTTCGGACCAACTAAGTTCCTCAGGGCCTTGGCCCGGAGGCAGGGAAGTGGCCGAGCCCCTCTCCTCCTCTCTAACAGGTCTAGCTGTGGGGTGGGGCGGGGCAGGAGGCACACATTAGCAGGGAGGGGATGAAGAGCAGGTGGCTGCAGGGAAGACACTACAGAAGCCCTCAGGCCTCGAAGAGCACAGCCGGGGGCCGGAGGGCCAGGGCCCAGAGGGGACAGACTCACACTGGGTGCTCCGATTAACATCTCCCCAATTTTACAAAACACAGAGGTTGGTGCCTCCTAGTCTCTGTGGAGCTCAAACAACTGAACAGGCAGAGCCCTCCAGCAGGGCTGGCGCAGTCTGCACC
The DNA here is from genome assembly GCF_014108245.1 of Pipistrellus kuhlii. Taxonomy (NCBI): domain Eukaryota; kingdom Metazoa; phylum Chordata; class Mammalia; order Chiroptera; family Vespertilionidae; genus Pipistrellus; species Pipistrellus kuhlii. The sequence goes on from NW_023425524.1 coordinate 9,712,726, forward strand.
CAAGTGCTTCGGTGGTTCTCCTTCCTCCTGTTCACAGTGGCCAGGCCGGTCCTGTCCAAAGACAGACCATGCCAGCCACACGTGCGGTATTCCCAACAGCAAAAAGCATGCAAAATGAATGCCGACATGGATTTAGGCCAGCTTATCCAGACTGTTACCATTTCAACAAGGACTCAATATAAAAATTACTAGCCCCCTCGCCGGTGTGACTCTGTGGATAGAGTGTTGACCTGCAGACTGAAGGGTCCAGGATAGATTCCGTCAAGGGCGCATGCCGAGGTTGTGGGCTCGATACTCAGCAGGGGACCTGCAGGAGGCGGCCGATCCATGACTCCCCTCACCACTGGTTTCTCTCTCCCCCTCTCCCGTCCTCTCTCCCATCAATAATAAAAATATCTGTTTAATTATTAGACATAGTGTACATTTTGTACTAACTCTTCCACATCCAGTGTGTATTCTGCCTGAGCATGTCTCGGCTGGAGCAGCCACGTTTCCAGTGCGGGCGCCGTGTGGCTGGGCTGCAGCACCGGGCAACCACGGAAAGAGGCCACAGGCAGCTGGTGACCCGGTCCACCAAGGACGTCTTGGTGTGCTGGCATGCGGGTGCCAGGGCCTGTATCCCTCTGCGGTCACTGGCACAGCGCTGGGAGCCTCGTCTCCAATTAATCATTAACTCTCCTGCCCACCCATCACACTATCTGACTTAGGAAAACAAAGATGTTAACCTTCAAACTTGAGCAAGTGTCACCAATGCCTGCATCTAGATTTCTCTCTGCTGATCAAGTCCAAAGACAAAAGAGGCAGATGGCGTCAGAGGCTGTCCAGCCTGGCCCTTGGAACAGACACTACAGGGTGTGTGTGTGTGTGTGTGTGTGAGTGTGTGTATGTGTGTGTCTTTGTGTCTGTGTCTGTGTGTGTGTGTATATAGGTGTGTGTGTCTCTGTGTGTGTGTGTCTCTGTGAATGTCTCTGTGTCTCTCTGTGTCTATATGTCTGTGTGTCTCTGTGCACGTGTGTCTGTGAATCTCTCTTTGTGTGTGTCTGTGTCTATGTCTGTATGTGTCTGTGTGTGTCTGTGTGCCTATATGTTCGTGTGTGTGTGTGTGTGTGTGTGTGTGTATAGGTGCGTGTGTCTCTGTGTGTCTATTTGTGTGTGTGTATAGGTGTGTGTGTCTGTGAATGTCTGTCTCTCTCTGTGTCTATGTCTGTGTATGTCTCTGTGTGTCTGTGCACGTGTATCTGTGAATCTCTTTGTGTGTGTGTGTCTCTGTGTCTGTATGTCTGTGTGTGTCTGTGTGCCTGTGTGTGTGTGTGTGTGTGTGTGTGTGTCTCTCTCTCTCCAGCATGGGGAGGTGGGTGATGAGCCCCCCTTCCTGCAGGCAGAGGCACCCCAGCTCCTGCTGAGCCCCCTAAGATGCTTGGTCACAGTTTTCTGGCGTCCCAAGCTGCAGATCAGAGCCCAGACTGCAAGGCCAAGGGCCTGTCCTTCAATCACTGAACAAAGACAGTGGACACAGTGCCTCAGCTCCTCCTGTGGCCCCACAAGCTCCTCATGACCAGCCAGTGCCAGGCTTCAAGGCAGCCCTGACCTTGGCCTCAAGTGCTCCTTTGAGAAACGCCTGCTCCCACCAAGCTCAGAGGTTCCCAGAACTCTGCTGAGGGAAGGCCAGAACCCAGCCGGCCTCCTCTGACGGGCGTGCCTCCGCCCCGATTCTCCAGGTCCTGGTGCAGACCCAGAGCTCATGCTCGCTGTCACCTGCGCCCCTCGGCCGCTCAGCACCCCAAGCCCTCACGGCACGCCTCTCCACTTCCTCACTCACCGGCCCAGCCTGCTGCAGAGTCCTGAGAACCGCGTGGAGCCTGCTCTGAGGCCCGGCCTGGCCTCCGTCCTGGCCTGTCAGAAGGCGCCAGCACCTTCTAAGAATGTTCCTGACGTTCCCCATCTCCCTCACAAACGAAGTTTACAAACAGGAGAGATGGGGCGGGGGGCTTGGGGGGCGCCCATGGGCCAGCTCCCCCGCTGGGACCCGCTCCTGCGATCCGGGAGCCCAGGCCCCAGCCCGGCCCTCCGCCCGGCGGTCCCTCTGGAGGTCCTCAGAGCCCACGTGGCCTTCCTGGAGCAGCCATCGGGCTTGTGCCCAGACAGGCTCCGGACCAAGAAGGAGACAATAACGCCTTCTAAGAGCAGCGCGTCGGTGAGGCGGCCTGGGAAGGTGCCGCAGGCGGGAGGAAGTGAGGGAATGTTCTCTTGGGCAGCACGGTCCGGTAGCCGACAGGTGCGGGCGGTTCCATGTGGCAGCAGGGGCACATGACAGCTACGTCACACGGCGCTCACACGGGGCCTGACAGCGAAGGCCTGTCTGTGTGAGCTCATCTATCAATCCTGAGCTGACAAGAAGGTCCACAAAGAACAGGCTGGGCGAGGACATGGTCCTCTGCTTCCGGGTTCCCAAGGCTCAGGAATGCAGTCCCCTCTGCATCCCTGTGTCCTCCCGCCCTGCCGGCCCTGGGAGCAGAGAGCCTGTGGGGGCGCAGCCACAGGGCAGGGGACAGGGAGCAGCGGAGGAAGGGGAGCAGTGGAGGAAGGAGAGAGGGAGCAGCGGAGGAAGGGGAGGGGGAGCAGCGGGGGAAGGGGAGGGGGAGCAGCGGAGGAAGGGGAAGGGAAGCAGAGGGGGAAGGGGAGGGGGAGCAGCGGGGGAAGGGGAGAGGTAGCAGCAGGGGAAGGGGAGAGGGAGCAGCAGAGGAAGGGGAGGGGGAGCAGCGGGGTAAGGGGAGAGGGAGCAGCGGGGTAAGGGGAGAGGGAGCAGTGGAGGAAGGGGAGGGGGAGCAGTGGAGGAAGGGGAGGGGAGCAGAGGGGGAAGGGGAGGGGGAGCAGCGGGGGAAGGGGAGAGGTAGCAGCAGGGGAAGGGGAGAGGGAGCAGCAGAGGAAGGGGAGGGGGAGCAGCGGGGTAAGGGGAGAGGGAGCAGCGGGGTAAGGGGAGAGGGAGCAGTGGAGGAAGGGGAGGGGGAGCAGTGGAGGAAGGGGAGGGGAGCAGCGGAGGAAGGGGAGAGGGAGCCTCGGAGGAAGGGGAACAGCAGAGGAAGGGGAGGGGGAGCAGCGGAGGAAGGGGACCGGGAGCAGCGGAGGAAGGGGAGGGGGAGCAGCGGAGGAAGGGGAGGGGGAGCAGCGGAGGAAGGGGACCGGGAGCAGCGGAGGAAGGGGAGGGGGAGCAGCGGAGGAAGGGGAGGGGGAGCAGCGGAGGAAGGGGAGGGGGAGCAGCGGAGGAAGGGGAGGGGGGGCAGCAGAGGAAGGGGAGGGGGAGCAGCGGAGGAAGGGGAGAGGGAGCAGCAGAGGAAGGGGAGGGGGAGCAGCGGAGGAAGGGGACGGGGAGCCGCGGAGGAAGGGGAGGGGGGGCCGCGGAGGAAGCTCCCGGAGGGTGTCCGCAGGTTCTCAGGGGCTGGCCCTCTGTGCCCATAACAGCCACTGGGTAGGGGAGTACCTAGCACACCCTCTGCGGGCTGCAGGGCACTGGGCACTGATACAGGCAGCCGGTCAGACTGCGCCTGTGAGAGGGGTCCTGGGCGAGGGGGTGTGGCTCAGCATGTCACTGTGACTGGTGACAAGAACTGCCTGACCTCCCTCCGTCCTAAGAGGGAAAGGACACTGGAACCCCTAAGCCAGGCCTGCCCAGGGCATAGGACGTCTCGTCCCACAGCAGCCCTCCTGGCTGCTCAGCGGGCGGGAGAGCCCGGGGGCGGGGGGACAGGCTGCACGGCAATCGGGAAGGAAACTGGCATCAGGAAGTGCCACCCACGAGGGGTCAGTCAGGTGGGCCTTGGACACCATCCTGTCAACCCAGGGCCCGGCCTCCACAGCCACCGAGATCAGGTGCCCCATCGGTCAGTACTGGGCAGGGAAGCCTGACCTTAGCCCAGTCAACAAAGGGCAGCGGGCCAGGAGGTCAGACCAGAGTGCTGCTGAGGAGGCATCAACACCCCCTCCCGCCCTGCCCCCGCCCACTGCAGGCTGACCTGCAAGGCCTGGGCTCCCTCAGTGTCTACACGAGAATGGGGGTGAATTCAGCACAAAACCCAGTGACTCCATTTACTATCCTCTATCTTGGAATCATGGCCTTTGACTTAAAAAGATCAATAAGCTGGGCGGGATGGGGGCGGGGAGGGCCGGGCCAGCCACCAGGGCTGCCCGGCAGCACTGTTCCCTCCCCCCTCGGTCGTCTTCATAAGCTTACGGGGGTGGAGGGGGGTGGCATCATACACCGGCTTCACGCCCTCGGCCCCAGCATACTCGGCCCAGTCACCTGTGCCAGGACAGACCCTAACCCAGGGCCCTGCGCCCGATCGGAACATCAGCCTCCGCTGACCACAGCCAGTCCACGCCTCCCACCCACGTGGACTGCATCTCCGGGCTCCAGGGAGAGCAGGGCTTGGAGCGATCAGGATTCACCATTCCTGGTGCCGGCCACTGACACCCGCCTCACCACCTCCTCAGGGCCAGAGAAAGACCCCAAGTGCTGGAGAGACCAAGCTCAGCAAACCCTGAAAAATGCCCTGAGCCTTCAGAATCTCAACACCAACGTGGCTAAGACCATCACGTTCCTGGGAGATGGGATGGGCGACCACCCACATCCTCCAGGGCCAGCTGCCCTAAAACCCTGAGGAGGCCAGGCTGGACGGGGGGACAAGTCCCCGCACATGGCTCTCTCCAAGACACACAACACCAACGCTCAGGTCGCTGACAGCACGGGCACTGCCACTGCCCTCCAGTGTGGGTGAAGCCAATGAAGGCCAATGGGTGAAGGCCATCAGGGTGGTGCAACCCAGAGCTCCCTCTGCACCACCACCCAGGGGGACGAGGTCACCTCTATCCCTGTGGAGCAGGCCTGAGCTGTCAGTCAGACATCCCCTGAGGGCTCCCGGGCTGCAAGAGGGTGCAGGCTGGACTGAGTACATGGACTTCATGCACTCGGCCTCTAGTTCTTTAATACGAAATAAAAAGCCCTGGCTAAGTAGTTCAGTTAGCTAGAGCGCCACCCTGATACACCAAATTTGTGGGTTGGATCTCAGTCAGGACACACTAAGAATCAACCAATCTATATGTATAAAAGGCTAATATGCTAAGTGTCCATCTGGGTAATGATGCCACGTAGCAATGCCCAGCTTCCTCTTCCTAGTGACAACTAGCCTCCTTGAAGTTTCTTCAGCCCAGGAACCAGACTTGCTTTATAGCCAGTTGGAAACACTTTACACTATAGCCAAATGTCTGTGAAGCATTTTCCCTGCCCCATCTCATTTGATCCTCACAGAAGTCCTGGAGTAGGTAGATAGGATACTCAGTGGAATCCCATTTTTGTTTCATTAGCAGAAAACAGAGATTTGAAAGCTTAGAAATTTGACCTGACTGAAAAAAAGTAAGAAATGGTGGGCCTTGAAAATGACTTCAGGTTTTCTCCCTGCGCGGAATATAGTCAAACACTGCCACAGTTACATATTTTACCCTTTGTTCTGCCTTCGAGATCTACAATGATAATCTGCTTCATGTTGATATTTACTGCTGTGTTGCTGACAATTACCTGGAAGGGAAGTTGGGGTGCTTCACTGGGCTGGAACACACTCAGCTACATCAGAAAGCAGGTCTAATTAAGCAAGTTTGTTCTATATCTATAAAAGGCTAAGTAGACTCGCACATGCATGATACATATAACGCTCGCCCTGGCACCAATGGCATGTGCGAGTCTCCATCTGTCATTGTCAATCGTGAATTTGGTTGACACTTCTATTACAGAGAAAGGGCGAAAAGCGATATTAAAATATTTCTTCTAATTAATTTCCTTTCACTGGAAAAAACAAATCCATGTTTCTCCCTCTCTCTCTCTCTGATATAAATTTAAAAAGAAAGTCTTGTTACACAGGTAATAGCCACTGTGCAAAGCAGGGGATGAACTATGCCAAGTCTTCTAGGGAGCAGGGACCACTGGAGGCCACCAAAGCAGTGATTCTCAAACTCATTCTGGTGGTGGAACCCCAGGAACTTACGATGTTCAGTATAACCCACTCTTCTCTTCTGTTGATACTGTTCAATATTAAAATTGTTTTTGCAGAAGAGGAATTGTTAACTAATACGTAACCGATGGAAAAGCAGCATATTTGTGTAAGAGTTCAGAGACTAGCTCCAGAAATCACACATTCCGGCTCCAGGACACTTGCTGACTCTCAACCATAAAAATCGAACCTTGCCCTGGCCAGTTTGGCTCAGTAAGTAGAGTGTCAGCTTGCAGACCAAAGGGTCCTGGGTTCAAATCCAGTCAAGGGCACGTATCTCGGTTGTAGGCTCCTCCCCAGCCCGGGCCTTGATCGGGGCTTGCATAGGAGACAACCCATCTATGTGCTTCTCTCACATCAATAGTTCTCTCTGTTTTTCCCTCACTTCCACTTTTCTTAAAAATCAATGGAAAAATATCCTCGAGTGAAGATTAAGAATAAATAAGTAAGTCCTATATAATAAAAGCCTAATATGCAAATTGTCCCCTTGGGTAGTTGCTCGACCAGGAGTTCCACCGCTCGCTATGACATGCGCTGACCACCAGGGAGGCAGCATAGCACATGGCAGGTGTCGGCGACATGGTGCTGGCAGTGGGCAGCAGTGAAGGCGCTGCCAGCTTCAATGGGCTCCTACAACAGTGGTACAGCGGCAGGAGGCAGAGCAGGTGAGCGGGCAGCGGTAGGCCAACGCAGGTGAGAGCGGGGGTCCGATTGCCCTGCATACAGTGACCAGCGGTGGCAGCAGTGGGAGGGACTGCCACCGGGCTCCGAGACACTGAGGAGCCAGGCAGGGGGGCCAGTCCCGACTGATCACCCCACAGGCAGGATGGTGGAACAGGTGAGGGAGCGGAGCCAAGCCACATTGGGATGCCAGGTGGGGCTGTGGGGCTGCAAGCCTGGGGGAGCAAGCCAGGGCCCAATCCCAACAGGCCACCCTGAGGGACCCCACCCGCATGAATTCATGCACTGGGCCTCTAGAAAATGAATGAATAAGTAAATAAATACATAAATAAATACCTGGCCTCTGCTCAACCAGTTTCAAGATAATCACTAGACTGGACTGCGCTGACTTACCTGAGGAGAACTTTCAATGCCCCATCCTTTCTTTTCCCCCCTCCCTCCCAATAAGAACCACGCCTACACTGAGACATTAAGATGGCTTTGGGATGGGAGTCACTGTCTTCTCAGGCTGCTGGCACTTGAACAGACCCTCTCTCCTTACGCCAGCCCCCGTCTCGAGTACTGGCTTTCAAAGTGGCAGGCAGCCAAACCTGACTTTGGTATCACTATGAAGAACTGACTGAAATGCTAACTCATTAAAGTAAAACAAGGCAATAGCTTTGTGCTGAAATTCAGATGACACTTTATACTACACTGTAGCAACAGATGTGAAATTTTAAGTTAGCAATGTACAAGAACCTAAAGGTTAAGAAAATTCTATCTGATTAACTCAGTCTCCTCTGCACATTAAGACAGTCGCCCCTCTGGATTGGTGCCCAGACACCTCCTGGAAATAATTAAATATATATGAAGCCCCATGCACAAATTCATGCACCAGTGGCATCCCTTGGCCTGGTCTGTAGGATCACGCCAAAACAGGTTCTCCAACATCCCCTGAGGGGTGTCCTGGATTGCGAGAGGGTGCAGGCCAGGCCAAGGGGCCCCACCAGTGCACAATCGGGGCCAGGGAGGGACTGTGGGAGGGCTTTCAGGGCATGTCCGGCTCATCTCATTCAGTCCCGATCAGCCGGACCTCAGCAGCAAGCTAATCTACCGTCAGTGTGTGGTCAGTACACATCATACTGTCAGTGTGTGGTCAGTGCACATCATAGCAAGCGGTTGAGCAGCCTTAGTATATCATTAGCATATTACACTTTGGTTAAATGGCCAACCAGACCACCAGACACTTAGCATATTAGGCTTTTATTATATAGGATTTTTTTTTTAAGATGGCCAGCCATCAAAATTAGGTCTCACTCCTGGGTCTAGCTCATAGAGCACAGAGCCAATCCTAGCAATGAGTAGGATGTGGCTTCCGAAAGAGAAGAGGCAACAGAGAACAGTAGTATGTACATGGGAGGGGAGACATAGAATCCAGCAAAGCAAAGTAAAAGGCAGGGAGCCACCCCCTGGTGAGCATCCATGGCCACTCAGACTGCAGCATCGTGGACAAGCAGACCTGTCACACACCGCCTTGCAAACGACTCGCCCACAGCTTGTGTGTGAATTGAGTTCATTAATTTCACTTTCGGAGAACCTTCGAGAACAGCCACGCTTCAGAGGAAGGTGCCCCCACCACTGTGTCTAAAAGTCACCATTACAAAGGAGATGGTGTTTTCAACAGGGACGTCTTAGTCAGGAATTAAGCAACAGATGTGACAAGACAAAGTCAGAAAGGCAGATACAACTGCCGTAAACCTTCACTATAAAATGATCCTTCAATGCTAATAAAAGGGCACAGGTGTGCTGGGCACGAAGGCTAGGACAGATAGAGCCCACAGCCCTACAGCACCTTAAAATGGACTTTAAACGATAGCAGCTCAGGCCTCGGCACCTCATTGTCATTCCTGATGCCCACAAGCCTGTGGGAATCCGGCAAACGGGTCTCCCAATGGCTGGTTCCCGGAGCAAACACCACTCTGTCTAGTTAGCCAAACAGGCCCAGCGAGGAACTCCCACTCACTGTCGCCTCCTTCCTGCAGAGGCGTCCACAGGGGCTGAAAGCTGGGGAGGCTGAGGTAGTAGAAAAGGCTGATGCTGCAGACATGGACCCCCAAGCATGGCCTGAGAAGCAAAGTTGCAGCTCCCCGTGTGCCATCAGCCACACCAACCCCTCTGGTGAGCTTAGTGGATTCCAGTAACTGCATCGTCCACCGTGGGAAACATCCTGTTCTCCATTCCCAGGATACCTGTGGGCCCGCCCTCTTCCACCTCCATGCTGGGCCCAGGGCAGCCACAGCCCCACTCAGCCAGGACTGGCACTCGGGGGCAGGTGAGGGGCACAGAGACACACAGCCACCTTACCTCCAAAGTTGGCCAGCCGCCCAATCCTTGTAACTGGCACCTTTCGCTCCCGAGCCCGCTCACTGAGCTGGAGGGACGACAGAGAGAGGCCTCAGGGAAGAGCGAATGGGGACAGGGCCAGCCTTCGGGGGCTCCTGCTGCCTCCCACCCCCTCCTCACCACCAAAGGCAGCAGTTCTGCCTGGCAGCCCCCCCACCACCAGAGACCTCCATGCTCCCAAACCCTCCAGACCACAGCCTCCTGAGAACCACCCAGAGCCCCACTCCAGGGCCCTCCCAGACGCACCATCTGCTTGTGGGGCTTGTTCTCGGGGCGCGCCTTGGCCTGCCGGGCCTTCTCGATGTCCTCGGCTGTGAGGCCGCCCACAGGGGACTGGTCCTGGTGGAAGAACCTTCGCTGCAGGCCAGCGGGGGAGAAGGGAGCTCTGCTCTCCACGAAAAGCCTCCCGCTGCCCCTGCCCAGAGGAGAGGCAGTCTGCCCTGGGAGCCCAGCTTCCCTGAAGGGTCCACTGTCAGCATAGGCAGGAGCGGGGCCCCTGCTGCTGGCGTGATCCTGGGGCGCAGACGAAGACTCCTGAGAGGCGGCTGCAGAGAAGTCTGTTGGCCCTGAGAAGTGGAACTCTGATTCTGGGTCGTCAAAGTTCTCCGACATGTAAGATTCTTCGTGTTTGTCCTGCTCCTGCGGGGACAAAAGCCAGCGTGAGAGGAGCAAGAGGCAGCCCACCCCGTGTCCATCCCGCTCTGCACAAGACAGCTCATCCCTGCGAGCCGCCCCCGGGCCTCCAGGGGTAACACGTTCCTCCCGGGCCTGTCCGTTCTGGAGGTGAGCGCCTTCCTGGCCCAGGAGCAGGGCCCAGATTCCAGTCCCGCTTCTGCCAGGGCACTGCCGTGTGGTCGCCGAGAACCGCTGGGAGTCCAGCCAGGCCCAGGCCCGTTACCACCACTCCCAGCGAGTCCCTCATCTAGTCATCAGGGCTAAGACGGGCCTCCAGGGTGCCGGGGTGGGTGAACCAGGGAAAGAGACAGGAGACCTTTGAGAAGTCAAAGCACAACCACAGGCCAGCGAGGGCAAGGGCAGTGCACAGACGGGGACACGCCACCACTGCAGCCAGACCTCGCCGCAGACACGGCTCCGCTCACCAGCCCTGGCTGCCTGAAGAGGCTCTCACTAGACGACCTGGCACCCCAGGTTTGGCCTGGCTGTCCTTGGGAGTTGGGGACACATATTTTCCTTGTAACAAGTGAAAAGACCTGATCTGCAGGCCCAGACTCCTTCTACGTTAGAACTCAGAGTGACCTTGAGTAAGTTCTCTGCTACTTCCTCATCTGAAAATAGGACTACCAGTCACAGGTTTGGGGGGGCCACAGACCGGCCAGGGGAACAGGGCCGAGGAGGCTGGAACTGGAACAGCACTGACTGCTGAAGGGAGGTCAGGAGCCCGATTCCCTGTCCCACTGAAATGGACTCGGTGCACACAGCGCTGCCTGCGGCTCTGCAGACACGGGAGCAGGGCCACAGCCTCCGCACGCTCAGCTCTACAAGCTACGCCTCCAGGAAGGAAGGAGGTGGCTGTGGCTCTCACGGCCAAATGGGAACCTCAGGCTGAGGGAGCTGAGGTGATCCGGTAAAGGCCCACCAGCCGGCCAGTGGCAGATCAGGGTCCAGGCCAAGGTCTGTCCTGCTGGCAACCACTAGCACTTTCCTCAGAGCAGAAGTAAACTGTATTGGATTCTCCCGGCACCTCTCAAGATGGCCAGGAAGCCCTGGGTGAGGGGCCTGGGCAGGTCCCTGAGAGCCCCTGTGACGGACTCCCATGGGCCGCCTGGCCCTGCATTGCCATGGCCCGTTGGTGGCTCTGGGCCTCTGGGCAGTGAAGGGGCCTCCGTGTCTCGATGGGACCAGCCTTGGCGTCTGCGGAATGAGGACGTGAACGAGGGAGGCTCCTGGAGTATCTGGCCCTCCATCACCTCAGAGAGGGGAGGCCTCCCACTTTTACCCCAGTGGCCGAACCAGGGGCTCTGGGGAGGCTTCCGTTTACTGAGACTTGAGCCACCCAGCAGCCTCTCCCAGGGGCCCTATCCACCCGGAAGGGTAGTGGGTTACACTAACCAGTGGGCTGTCTGGCCCTGGCTACCGGCCTCCCTTGCTGTGTCCTCATCTCACCAAGAGCTCCAAGTCCACCTTCCCTCCCACCGGCACCCTCCCGGACCAGCCTCCTTACCTTCACCGTCCCCAAGAACATGCTGATCTGCTCTGCAGCCGTGGACTGCAGGGCCCGGGCCGCCATGATGAACTCCGCTCCCAGGCCGAAGTGCTGCAGGTGGGTCTCCACAGCCGCCTCCGTCAGCTTGGCCAGTCCCTTGAGCACCATGATCGCATCCCCCATGACGGAAGCCATCCTTCAGGGCTGGAAGAGAGCAGGCCTCATCAGGCGGGGGCACCACACTTCCTACAGGCCACACGCACAGTGATCGACTCCCCAGGATCCTGGGCCGACGGGAACTGGTTTGCACTGACCTCCCTTTCGATCCGGGCTGAGAGAGAAAGGAGCAAGGAAGGGACGGGACTCAAGGTCGGCTCTGGGCCACTCCCTGCACTGCAGGCACGGGGCACGGAGCAGAACGCACGGCTCTGAGGGGCCAGGCTGTGCCCCAGGCAATTCCTCAGGAGGCCTCACAGCCACCTAAAGTCTCCCTGATACCAAGTGGCCGGACCAGGACTTGAACCGGGTATACAGACTTAGTCCAAGGCTCTTTCCTCTGCACCAAACTGTAGGCTGGGGAGGGAGCGCCTGTCCCTGCCCAGCTGTGCTCACTCTGCCAGGGGACCTCTGACAGACACCACAGACCACAGGGCAGCCAGAGCCCAGCCTCCTGCCTCAGACTCTGATCTAACTACTGACCAGCCAATGCTTTCAGACCACAGTCCAGACCACAGTGCAACCCATTTGGGAAACCCAAACCAGCATGAAAATGCAAGGACATGACATGAGCAGAAAAGAAAGCGTCAGAGGTCCCGTGGGAAGGGCTCTTATGAAACCTGTTTCCCTTGCGTGTACACGGAGCTGCTCTGTCCCTTTTTTCTCTCCAAGTCCGTCTAAAACGTGTTTCTTCTCGTAGGTCAGGGCCAAAGGGGCTGAAAGTCACTGGACACAGCGGTGCCTCTCAGGGTGCGGAGGGTGCCATCAATCATCCAAGTATTTCTTAAGGTCTGCTGGGGGCTGTGCGCGGGGAGGGGTCAGGTAAGGGCCCTGTTAACAAACGGGCTGAAGAAAAACCACAAAAAGGAAAGCACAGCAGGACACCCAGAGAAGGTACACTCTGCACGGGGCAGGGCAGAGCTGGGATCTGCTGAGTCTCAGAGATAAAGACAGAGCCAGAGAGGAGAGGGCGTGGGAGGCGGGCACTGCAGAACTGCAGGAGGGGACCTGCGTGAACAAACACGTGGAGGCTGAGGAGGGAAGGATACACCCTGGATGCGGGGCGTGGGCCAGAGGAGGGAGAGGACGGTCACAGAGACGCCTCGGGGAGTCCCTCTTCTCTTCACACCAGTTAGCAGCGGCGCATGCTGGCGGTCTGGTAAGTGCACACTAGGACCGCCACCAGGACCCGGGGCTTCTGAAGATGGCAGCAGGCTGTCCCACTGCCCTTTGCAGGGAGCAGCCCAGTGGGCCCAGGATTCCTGTGGGGATCAGCGTTGCTCCTCATTTCTCCTTATTTAAAAGAAAAAATTGTCGTGACAGCCACAGAAACCCACTGATGCCCAGGAGCCTCAGAGAGCTGAGCTGACCCACCGTAACCTGCCCCAGGCACATAAGAACAGTACCAGGCAGGGCGGGTGCTTTCCCTCTTCACCTCCTTTTAACCTTTATAAACAACTGCCCCGTCTCAAAAGGAGAAAGCCACAGCAGAGAGCTTGGTAACTGCCAGTCATTCAGCTTCTGGAGGGTGGCTTGGGCCTGACCCTGGCCCTTGTCTGCCCACCACTCCATACGCCTCCCCAAGTTCTCGGCCTCTCCCTCTGAGAGCACTGCTCACACACAAAAGGGCCGCCTACACCGTGGTCAGCAAACTGCGGCTCACGAGCCGCATGCAGCTCTTTGGCCCCTTGAGTGCGGCTCTTCCACAAAATACCACGGCCTGGGCAAGTCTATTTTGAAGAAGTGGCGTTAGAAAAAGTTTAAGTTTAAAAAACGTGGCTCTCCAAAGAAATTTTAATCGTGGCACTGTTGATATTTGGCTCTGTGGACTAATGAGTTTGCCAACGGCTGGCCTACACCCCAGCTAAAACCAAGGAGGTTTTTAGGTGACCACACCCTTGAAGAGGCAGGGAGAGAGGGAGGACTAGTCCCGCCCTCACCTGGTGCCATTCACACGCTCACTTGATGACTCTAATAAACAAGGAGGAGCCCCCAGGCATTCTCCACTGTTGGAGCTGGGAAGAGATCATGCAACCAGAGATCAAATGCAGCCGGTCCCAGCTCTCCACAACTCAGCAGCCCCTGGCCCACCCCCAACACACACAGGCACACTGTCAAGTCCAGAGAGGAGCATCCACCAAGGCCCACAGACCCGTAAGGGAGGAGACATCGGGGACATGCAATGGCGGGGGCAGGGCCCCTAGCCACATCTTACCAGAAGGGCCCTTGCTGGTGGCCCAGACCATGCACCGTATCCCACTGCCCAGGGTTCCCAGAAACAGGCCTCCCCTCTGTCACCTCTGAATCCAATCCATGTAAGTATTGGCCACGAACCTCAACAATTCCAAAACTTCGTACTCCTGCCAAATCCTCCCTAAAACTTACAAGAATTAATTCAGACTTTGTTTTCAGGCCTTAATTCCTCCTGAATTTCTCACCCTTGTTATCGAAACCACACACCAAAATTTCATTTCATTAGAGCACATGTGTCAAACACAAGGCCCGCGGGCCAAATCCGTCCCGCCAGGCCTTGCAATGTGGCCCGCACCGCGCTGTCATCACTGCACTCCGCTGCGTTTCCATCACAATGACAGTTTATGACTGTTCAGTAAACCATTCGGCCCGAGATTTAGGCTGGATTTTAGATTTTGGCCCCTTCTCTGATTGAGTTCGACACCCCTACATTAGAGCAAAGCTGCTAAGTGTTGGGGGGAGGGGGTTCCCCCTACTCTAGCTTGAAGGCCCACTGCACGGATGGCAGTTCGAGCTGAAAGTCCCATTTCCGGTCCTGCACAGGGCAGGGCAGGGCTGGGACCACCAGAGCCCAGGCCTCCCTCCTCTGGTTTCTGAGCGTGTCAGCCCTGAGCACGGCTCTGACAGGCTGGAACTGCGCCTGCTCCACACTGACACTTTTCTTAAAGTCAGAAAAGGGAAAATGTTACGTTAACCAAACATTTTTACGTTTCCCTGCATTGGGGAAATATGAGCAATAATGGTCTCATTCAGTATCTTCCTTATTTTTTTATTTCTTTATTAAGGTAATAAATATGTGTTCTTATTCCCCCATTACCCTCCACCTCCTATTCATGCTCCCTCCTCCCTGCTGTCTGTGTCCATAAGTCTTTTGGTTGATCTCTCCCTCTCCCTTATTTTTTAGTTTACATATCCTACTTTCAAAATGGCAAATAAGTAAGTCGCTAAAAAAGTACACATTAAAAAGTAATGTACAGCCGACACCAGTTTGGCTCAGTGGTAGAGTGTCGGTCTGTGGACTGAAAGGTCCCAGGTTCGATTCCGGTCAAGGGCATGTACATTGGTTGCGGGCACATCCCCGGTGGGGGGTGTGCAAGAGGCAGCTGGTCTCAATGTTTCTCTCTCATCGACGTTTCTAGCTCTCTATCCCTCTCCCTTCCTCTCTGTAAAAAATCAATAAAATATATTTTTAAAAAAAAAAGTACAGCCTTGACAGAGCAGCTCACTTTGATGTCCCAACACATCAAAGTTGCAGGTTGCATCTCCAGTTAGGCACATACAAGAAGCAATCAGTGAGTGCATAAATAAGAACAACAAAATGATGTTTCTCTCCCCTTTCTTCTCTCTCTTTAAAATCAATTTTAAAACTTTAGAAAACAATGTTATGTGTTTCTTCCTGCCTAAACAGTTGTGTTCTCACACCAGTGAACTCCCAAAGGGCACGGGTCTCACCTGAGACAGTGGGCACTGTTGGGAGGAAAATAACTAGACCATCTCCTCTGGAAGGAAGACCCACCCAGGGGGGAATACCATCACAGAAACACACCTTCCAGCCTCCTGTAGCGCAAACACACGGATGTTGCTAGCAAACAGCCTGTCACTCGTGAGCAGATTCACATGTGAATGTATATTTCAAAACCACAGCCTGTGTTCAAACTCCTCTGACAAAATTACTTACTTAATGTGCCAGGGCTGTAACAGACCTCCCACACATTGCTCGGCTCAAAGTAGTGTCCACCTTCAAAGAGCAGGGAGGGAAGAGGAACAATCGCCAGGAGAAAAGATCTTTCCAGAAAGTTTCTCACCTTCTGGTTTTCAAAGACTGTCCTACTTCTCCTACCAGGATCCCAACGTGACTCAGAACGCAGCCATCCAGCTGTGGGTGGAAACCCACCCGAGAATGCACCCGAGCTTCCCTCAGGATCGTAAACAAACACGTGTAACACACAAATTAGAGACCTACCCTCACCACATCTCACCTGTCAGTCTCAGAGCCCTCACCCGCCCGCTTGTCCTGCTGATGTTTAATGGGTTTTCAGGACCTGGTCTGGGAGCAACACAGGCGTGGAGCGTAGGTGCTCTGGGCCAGTCTGTGCAGGTCCAGATGAACCTGCCCTTGGCCCTGGGGTGCTCACAGCTGTGATGGCATGCAGGCACATCTATAACGGGCACAGACACCAGGGAGACAGCCAGAGGCGAGCTGAGGCTCTCATGCCAAAATGAGGGGTGGCTGAGCAGTGGAAAGACTGTACTAGCAGCTGGGACATGGGGCCCAGCTCCGCCCCTGCTGCTGTCTCACCATCTCTTTCAGGCAGGGAGCACTTTGGGTGACTAGCCAGGCCACTTCTGGTCCTAACATGCTAACGTGCTGTAAGGGAAGTAAATAAAGATGCTGTCTAGAGAGAGAACAAACTGAAACACATGCAGCTCACCACTCCCCGGGATAGGGACTGAGACAGACGCACAAGCAGTGCCTGCCTGGCAGGGGAGTTCTCGAGCTCAGAGGAAGTTTTCCTTTGACATTCACTCTCCAACCTTCCAGCTTCTTACCATCTCATTCATGCTGGAGAACAGACTCACAGTGCTGCCGCCCTGGCAAGATACCATAACATGCAGAAAATCGAGTCGTGTTCTTTTTGCAAAATAAATATAACAGGAATCCTGACAGGCATAAAGCAGAGGAAGGCATCATATATTTGTCCACTCAGTACCCACATGGGGAAACTTACTTGGGAGGAGGGTTCCATGCACAGCCCAATCCCCCTTTCACAGCCAGAACTCACATCTGTCACTTGTCTCTTCTTACTGGGGTGGGAATGGCTAAGCCATGTTCAGTCCCCGCCGTGACCACAGGCACAGCTGGCAGACCAGCTCCCGCCGAGCAAAGCCACGGCATCTGCACCTCTAAAGCCAGCACACCCTCCTCTGGTCTCTTTCCACCCTGAGCTGCTCCCGCACCCTTGGGGTGCCGTATAGAACCCAAAAGCAAGCTGCACAGGAAGCCCTTTGTCTTGGGAAGTCTGTGAAGTTCTTTGAAAAGCTTTCTCCTGGGAGGGCTCTGGCCAGGCGACAGCAGCATGCAAGTCGCCACGATGTTGGATAGGCATCAAGCTCAGCCCATTCAAAATCCACCTCACCACCCCCACCCCTCCCTTTCCAGGACTCACTACCCTGAGCAATGAGTCCACCACCCACTTCTCTCCAACCCTCCTCACATCCCCGTCTGCCTGAATGTTCTCACCTGGGCAACTGCAGCATCCCCTAAGTCTGCGGTTGGCAAACAGTAGCTCAAGAACCACACACGGCTCTTTGGCCCCTTGAGTGTGGCTCTTCCACAAAATACCACGTGCGGGCGCGCACGTACAGTGCGATTGAAACTTCGAGGCCCATGTGCAGAAGTCGGTTTTCGGCCTGGGCGAGTCTACTTTGAAGAAGTGGTTCTAATGCCAGGCCACCCTCAAGGGGCCAAAGAGCCCCATGAGGTTGGTGAGCCGCGGTTTGCCGACCCCTGCCCTAAGCGGTCTCTCTGCCCCAGCTCTGCCCCCTTCTGTGCACTCCCCACTTTAAAGGGAAAATACTATCAAACCACCCCCAGGCTTCTTGACCTCCCCCCCAGCTTCCAAAGAGGCTGAAATAACCTTCATGCCCAGCCCAACCCTGCCTCCCAGCCTTATCTCACGCTTGCTCCACCGACTGTACTCTAGTTGGGCCTACCCAGACTTCCTGCAGGCCTCTGCCCGGAACACACCGGCTCTCCTCCTCACTGAGTCTCGGCTCAAAAGCCCTCCCCCACATGCCCCATTCCTAACCCTTCCCACGTGCCCCCAGCACCGTGCGTACTCCCCATCCCCACAGTGCCCATGCTCCAAATCTGCCTGCGTAACTCTCTCCGCCCCTGGGCTGTCAGCAGAGAAGGGCAAGGTCCATGCCAGTCTTTCTGACTCTGTATCAGCGCCTCGTACTATGCCAGCCTCAGAGCAGCAGAGGTAGCAAACACTGTTACATGAGCTCAACTGGTCTCTCTAAGGTTTGAGAGCCTTGCCAATTCTGGGGCTGGCTCCACCTGCCTGCAGCTTTTAATCTGCATAGGAAATCAAAGCCTCAGAGGAGCCTGTCTGAGGCAGGGTTCTCACACTTTAGTGAGCACCAGAATCACCCAGAGGACTTGTTAAAGCACAGGTCGCTGCCTCCAACTCCTCACCCCCCACCACACACACACACACACACACACACACACACACACACACACGGTCTAGGGCAGGCCTGGAAATCTGCATTGCTAATTAAGTTCCACACGCAGCTGCAGCTGATGGTCCTGGGAACTTAGCCTGAGCGCCCTGTTCTGGAGGAAGAGGGGAGGAGCACAGGTGGCCCACACTCAAGCCAGGCAGCACATCCAAACAGATCCTTACTGAGAGATCTCCCAGGTAACCCCTCCCTGAAGTGCAAACCCCCCACCTACTCCTTCCTTTCCCACTGCCCTTCCCCAAACTGAAAACAAACATAAAAACTGAAGGAGCTTAAAGACAATGATGACCCACAGAGCCAGCCATCCAGGGACTTCCAGCATTCTTCAGAAAGGGCTGTTTAGAGATCTTCAGGAGGCCCTGAGGTAGGGGTTCCCAAGTGACGTGACCGTCTGCCCCAACCCAGCCAAGAACAACCTTTTTTTGCTTTTTAATAAATTTTTATTGACTTCAGAAAGGGAGAGATAGAAACATCAATGATGAGAGAGAATCATTGATTGGCTGCCTCCTGCAAGGCTACTTTTGGGGATCGAGAATGCAACCCTGGGCATGTGCCCTTGTCCGAAATCGAACCCAGGATCCTCTGCAGGCCAACACTCTATCCACTGAGCCACACCGGCTAGGGCAAGAACAATCTTTTTTACTTTGGGCATGAACCTTCTCAATTTCTAGCTTCCACGGGCACTGAAAAGTTCCTTTACATGCTTGAAATTTTTCTTTTACTCTAAGGGAAAAGGAAACACCAGTTGACAGTTTCCTCCAGGATTCAAGAATGTGTGTGTTAGGAAAAGACCTAACCTCCTGAACCAACCCCCAAGCCTCTGTGGACGTGCCCTTCACCTGGGCCTTTAAAACCACACACCAGCCGAGACCGGTTTGGCTCAATGGATAGAGCGTCGGCTTGGGGACTGAGGGACCTGGGTTCGATTCCGGTCAAGGGCATGTACCTTGGCTGCGGGCATATCCCCAGTAGGGGGTGTGCAAGAGGCAGCTGATCGATGACTCTCTCTCATCGATGTTTCTAGCTCTCAATCTCTCTCCCTTCCTCTCTGTACAAAATCAATAAAATATATTAAAAAAAAAAAAAAAAAAAAAAAAAAACACACAACACACACCAGGGGCCACCACTCAAATACCTCAGGCAACTCCAGGCTTCAGTCTAGTAAGGCCTGGCCTCAGGGTCTCTGTCAGCAAGTATTCAGAAATACCCTAATATGCTATCCATTTTCAAAGGCAACTGGGGACATGAAAAAGAACCCAGGAGAGAGAGAAAAATATCCTCTGTCCTTCCCATCGCTGGCCCAGCCCAGGCCGGGTGAGTCAAGCCTTCACTGGGAAATAGGCCTCAGAGTCATTCATTCCCCACAGCCGCAAGTCCCCTCCGGAATGTCCCAAACCTTCCTGCCTACAGAAAATCCTCCCCTTCTCCTCCAGCCAACCTGCCTAATAATTATCCAAGAATCCTGAGAAAATCTGTCAAACTGCATTTCCTTAAAAAATAGAATGTATGATAATTCAGCTATAGAAATGTAAATCACAGCTTTGTGTAAGATTATGTAAATAGTGATATATCCTCAGGATAGAATGCTATGCAGCCTTTAAGTTGACACTATGAAAGGTGTTCACTGACAAATAAGTTTATTATATATTCCCATGTGAAAAAGAAAAAGCAGATTACAAAATAGTATTATCCTTCCCTTTGGAGAGAAGGAGGGGGGGGAAGGGAGTGGATGATGGAGATAGCATGTGCAAAGAGTCAGTGGTTTTCTCTGAGTGTGTCATGATAGATCCTCTTTCTTCATATTTTCTATAATATTCTACAAAGAGGACGTACTACTTTTATAATAGGAAATATATAAAATAACCTTAAATATTTATTAAAATAAAAAAGCAAACACACAAATGTGTAGTTGTAAGAACTGTCCAGGTCCTAAGTATCTGTCCCAGGAGCAATGGGCGAGGGCCAGACAGCAGGTCAGATGCTATAAATAATGCCTCCGCACACCCTGTTTAGCCACCAAACTTCATCAGGAGACAACTGCCCCAGAGGCCACCAGGAAGGTGGAGCATGGCCATCCCACTTCAGGGAAAGAGGCTCAACTGCCCTTCTCGGAAGCTGGTGAGAAACTCACTTGGCACAGGCAGGCAGCAGGTCCAGTGCTGGCCCCTGTGTTAATGGGTACTCCCTCCACCACTACCACCACCACCACCAAAAAAAGTAAATAAATAAAAACAGGGTTCTAGTTTGGAATAATGTAGTTAGTTCAGTGACCACATTTTTTTGCACCAAAGTTTAGACATGTAATATGCCTAGGGTTCTTCCAGGTCAGGGTCAGCAAACCATGACCCTCAGTCAAGTCCAGCCCTGCTGCCTGTTTTTGTAAACCTATATTTATTGGGACACAAACCTGCTTACTCATTTATGTATTATCTACATCTCACTCATCTACATATGTATTATCTATTGCTGTGTGGGGTTTTTGTTGGTTTGTTTTTAGCTATAACAGCAGGGTTGAATAGATGCAAGAGAGACCTACAAAATCCACACAGCCTTAAATATTTACTATGTGGCCCTTTATAGGGAGTTGGCTGACCTCTACTGTAGGGCAACAGAGAAAAACATAACCAGAGCTGTACCAGGAAATCAGGAAAGGTCACTAGAGCTGTACCAGAACAGCCCAACAAGGCTGAAATCCCCAACTACAGCTCTGCTCCTGCTCCCCCACCCCCAGCTGGGCTCACCTCACCAGACACAGAGCTGCCTACCCCAGAGCCTCCAGGCTGCAGCCTGACAAGGGGAGCAGGCTCCCTGGTGACTCTTTACTGGGTCACCCAGCTCAGGGCAGCCCCTAAATGCTCCTTAGAAAGGGGTCAGATCTGGGGGAGTGAGGGGTGTCAGATGCCAACTTCCTTTACATCTCTACTCCCTCCTTCTTCCATTCAGGAGACTCACAGCCATATTCTTGCCTTTCCCTAAACTAACAAATGCCACTGTCGGTCCATAGGTTCAGTCTGAGTAGATATAAATCCATCCACCATCTAACCCACTTTTCATTGGTGCACTTCCTCTGTGTCCCTAACAAGAGCCCCCTGCGAGGCAAGCACAGGTGTGTGCGTGGGGAGCTGAGGTTAGGGTCAGAGGGAGAGGCCCCAGCACACAGCGCTGTGGCTTCTGCCCTCAGTCCCACAGAGGGCCCGACTGCAGGGCATGAAGACTGCCTGGTGAGCCACAGAGCCAGCCTGTCTTCCCTGTCCACACACAGACACCCCCCCCAACACACACACACACACACACACACACACACACACGTCTGAAATCATAGTCCTTGGATGACCCAGATGGGATAAAGTTAAAGATCTTCAAATAAGGCGAGTATCCATGTGGGCCCAATGTAATCACAGGGTCCGTATGAGAGGTTAGAAGATCAGAATCAGAAGACGTGAGAGCCCTAACCGGTTTGGCTCAGTGGATAGAGCATTAGCCTGCGAACTGAAAAGTCCCACGTTTGATTCCGGTCAAGGGCATATGCCTGGTTTGCAGGCTCCATCCCCAGTGGGGGGAGTGCAGGAGGCAGCCAATCAATAATTCTCCCTCATCATTGATGTTTCTATCTCTCTCCCTCTCCCTTCCTCTCTGAAATCAATAAAAATATACTTTAAAAAAAAATGAAGACATGAGAGAAGCAGGTTAGAAGAAGGGGTACAGGTTACCCCCAGAAAAAAAAACTAGCCTTGCTGACACCTGGATTTTAGCCCAGGGAGACCCAGGCAGACTTCTGATCTACAAACTGTAAAATAGCAAACCTGTGGCTGTTTAAACCACCAGGCTAAGGATAATTTGTTATAGCAGCAACTGGAAACAAATACAGTGGCTATTTTTTAAAAGGCAAATCATTGGGTTGGAAGAGGGGCTACTTCCTGAAATAATTTCCAGATCATTCTTCTAAAATAACTTGGTTTGGTCACCACCACCATCCCCAAACAGTACTGACTGCCAACCCAGTGCCAGGCACTGTGAGGTGCTAGAATGCCCATGGTCAGCTCACAACACATTCTTGTTCTTGACGACAGAGCCGGCTGGCTTTCAGTATAAATATGCCTCCTGCTTCTGCAGCCTCTTTCTCAAGTTCAGTTCAACATTCACACCACTGCTGAGCACTTATGGCTGAGCACTGCTGAGCACTGCCAGGCTGTGCCACAATGTCCAGGTAAGAGCTGCTACCCTGAAAAGACCAGCTCATTCGTTTTTTACATTCTTAACTTTTCAAAACACGCTCACTTCAGATCTAATAGCTGAATGCAATAGTGTTAATGACATGAACAACTACCATGTATTATTAGTGTGTGTGCCTATCACTTTATATCACTCCTAATCCTACAACAACCCTATGAGGTATTATTGTCCCCAGCTGCTGAGGAGATAAAGCAGCCAGGGGAAGAAATGCCCTCTAAGCCCCAAAGTCAGGTGCTGGCCTATCCCTGCCTGTCTGATTCCAGGCTCAAGTCCTTACCTCTTATCGCCCAGGCAGCTAAGAGATAAGAAACCTGCCCCAGGTCAATAACATTTTTTAAAATAAATAGTCACTCTCCCGGAGATTGCAGAGAATTATGAGTCATAAAAACCCTGGCGCTGGCCGGGCTCTCACAGGCCATCTGCCTCACTCCCCCTGTGGAGAGCTCCTCGGCTACAGGCTCCTAGAGAGAGCGGAAGCCTCTGCCCAACTCTACATGCCCCAGGGCCTGGCACTGTGCTCGTCCACACCAGGAGCTTAGACCCATTTGCACCCAGGTGCTCCCTAGCTTTCCAAGCTCCTCCACCTAGCGCCCAGAACCAGAGACCCGGGGAGCCGAGCGTCAGGGAACTGTTCTCTCTATGAAGAGCCACGGACAGCAGCAGCAGCAGCCTCCTGGTTTACGAGGTGGGGGCAGGAGAGAAGGAATGGACGAAGAGTGACCGTCACAGGAGCAGGGCCAGGTCAGTTCCCAGTCTGCTGGCCGTGCTCACTCAGGCATTAGGATTTGGGGGGGGGGGGGGGGCACAGGTTGAGGAACCTCTACTGTTTCCTCTACTTCTCTCCACTCCTTGCTTGTA
The DNA here is from genome assembly GCF_014108245.1 of Pipistrellus kuhlii. Classification (NCBI taxonomy): domain Eukaryota; kingdom Metazoa; phylum Chordata; class Mammalia; order Chiroptera; family Vespertilionidae; genus Pipistrellus; species Pipistrellus kuhlii. Next base: position 9,735,799 of record NW_023425524.1, read on the forward strand.
AGAGGACTGAGAGGGGGGGAAGATAGCAGGCCTGCCCCTTTAACAGTGACCTGCATGCAGGCTTGAACAGCAAACAGCAGACCTGACGGTGGTAAAAGCCCAGCCTTTTCGCTTTACCGAATGTTGGCTGTAAACACGTTAGAAAGCAAGAGCCACACACCCTTTTTAATCTTAGAAAGATATAAAATATTTGCTCCGGCACCTGTCAAACAGTAACCACCTGCCATCACCGACAATCTCTCTTACCTTCACCCTCCTGTGAGCCAGGACTGGCGCCGGAGAGAAAGGTGCCCGGCAGAGAGCAAACACTTGGACGTAAAGACCCTGTGTGAGCAGTCCCAGGCCCTCTCATCCAGCCCAGCAGATGGCAGGAATGCGGCCACCAGGCCCTGAGTTCCCAGACAGTGTGAGGAGTGTGATGAGGCTGCTGGACGGACAGCAAGGCGGGGTGCCCAGCCCACTCCCAGCCCCCGCTGGGCAACAGGCACAAGGGCCCTCAGGCACACCAGTTCTCCCCTCTGGGCCTGCACTTCCTCATTTCCTCATGTGAAATGAGGCCACTGACCAGGTGACCACCAGTTCCCAGAGGTTAGGATCCATCCCTCATCCCTCAGTGCAGGCTGACAAAGAAAGCACAGCACGGAGATTTAACGGGGTCTAGAAATAATGGTGCTCAAAAGAACCAAGTACTGACCCTTCTAGACACTCCATGAAAATAGCAAATCGGGGGGCAGACGCTGCTTCCCTGGGGGGAAGGTGGAGCTCACAGGGCAGCTCCCAGGAACAGGCCTCTGGGGCCTCCAGTGCGATGGTGCAGAGCAGTGAGCAAGGAGGGGGCTGGCCCTTCTCACACAGCCAGGAATACATCCCTCCTCTCCACACTCACTCTCTCACTCACCCAACTCCCTCCCCGCTAGGGACAACCAGCTAGGGACAACCAGCTCCTCGGAGGCTGGCAGGAGCGGGACCTCTCAGGCACCAAACGCTGGATACCAACCAATCTGCTTTCTCTTCAAGCTCCACCCAGCCCCCTCACACCAATCAGAGAGCCTCACTCCCTCCAGAGCCCCAGAGCCGTCCTGTTTCCCTCCAAAACAGAGGCAGCCAGATGTGAGCACCTCAAACCTTGGCCTACATCTCAGACCGCCCTCAGCCCTGCCTCCCCTTTCCTACCTCCTCCCCACCCTGCCGGCACCTCCTCCCTCCTCCATAGGACCCTGCCCTCCCCCGGTTTTTCTTTTCCTCCATCTCTCCTTCCACAACATCCTCCACCTCCAGCCCACAACCTTCTCCTAGTGTTCCCACACCAAACATGTTTCTCCTCAGCCTTATCCTGGCCCACATCTCCCAGGGAGAGAGTGCACTCCCATCTTTCCTTCTCCCCAGCACACGCTGTCTGGCCCCACCCCATGCCCTCCTCATGACACAACTGCCGCCTGAGAGCTCACTGCACCTGAGCCACCCCAACACTACCCTAAAACCCTCCACCTGGGCCCCACGATTCTCTCTCACCCCCTCCTCTGGGACTCCTTCTTCAGTCCCTCTTCTTGAGCCTCCTGCAGAGTCCCCAGGCCTGGTCTGACCCCATCCTCCCTGCTCAGCTACACTGTCCCCGGGCTGCTCCATGGGTGGGTAGCGAGACTCCCCCAAGGCTATGCACCCCTGCTCTCAGGCCAAGCAGGCCATCTCAAACACTGAGCCAATTAATTCTGGGACAAACCCTGTTTATGCACACATCACATCACCCCTCAAAATCCCACAGGCACCCATAAGGGGCCCAGGAGAATGTGGGGGTTGAGGAAATGTTCTATGCCTTGATGTGGTGATGGTTATGTGATACATGCACTTGTCAAACTGCAGAACCTTACAATAGATAGGGTGACTTTATCGTACGCAATGATATCTTAGTAAAATAAGATGGAGGAAAACCCCACAGCCACCTCAACCCCTACATTTCTAAAACCAACATCACCATTTCCCCCAGACCAGCTCTTCCTCCTCCTGCACCTCTGTCTTCAGCAGCGACACCACCCATACACACCCGAAGGCTCCTCCTCCCAACTAGACATCTCAGGGGTGGCCAGCCAGTCAGTGTGGAAAGTCTACCTGCACAGACTTATATGCTCTGGAATCTGTGCTGGCATTCCACCTCCCCCACCCGCCCCTGGGCCTCAGGCCACCCTCCCTTCTCACCAAGCACCACCCGGCTCCTTCCCTGCCCATCCTTCAGCCCTCTGCACACACCTGCAGGCCCCAGTGCCTTCCCCACAGCAATGCCTACCAAGTAGGCCAGGCCTCTGCCCCTGCTTCTCTCCCATGGAAGCCTCACTCTGCCGTCCGCTCCAGCTCCCAGCCTCCCAGTGGGAAGCTGCTTTCCCAGCCCTTGCCCATCAATCAGCACCCACTCCACCTGGGTTCCCACAGCTGAGAGGCTAAGGGTCCTTGCAGTCTGCCCTACACCCGCCATCGCCCCGGCCCACAGTGCACCAAAGCCCTCCAGGCTGAGCCGGACGGGCAGTGAGTTGTAGGAGCTGGCCTGCACTGAACTGCCAGCTAACAGTGACCAGGAGCACCATGCCAAGCCCTCCTGACCCCACTGCCCAGATAAAGGTAGCAGGAGCACAGCTGGCAGCAATGCTGCTCAGACTGGCCTAAACTCCTAAGGGCACACCCCACAGGCTGCTTCACCCCAGTGCTCCCCTAGCCCAGCCCCCTACTGCTCCCCTCACACTCCCTACCCTTCAGCCAGCATGCGCTCACCCCCATCCCGGCTCTCACCTACCCCACTGCCTCTGTTCATAGATCCTGCTGCCTAGACCAGTGCTACTCAGCACTGTCATCCTCGGTCACAGGAATAAGCACTTAGAAACTTTAGTACTGCCATGCAGTTCTTCCTGCGTCTTGCAAAAGCATTGATCTGCAACCAATGGGGTGGGGGAGGATGGGGGGGAATAAAACCTGTTCCTTTACCACGGAGTCTGGGAAGCACTGGCCCCTTACTCCCATCCCCACCTTCCGCCTCTTCCTACTGCTCACCCTCAGGGGCCAGCTACCATGCCTTCTCCTTCAAGAAGCCTTTGCCGCCCCAGCCAGTTTGGCTCAGTGAACAGAGTGTCGGCCTGCGGACCAAAGAGCCCTGGGTTCGACTCCGCTCAAGGGCATATACCTCGATTGTAGGCTCTTCCCCGGCCTGACCAGAGGCAACCAATTGGTGTGTTTCTCCCACATCGATATTTCTCTGTCTTTCCCTCTCTCTTCCACTCTCTCTAAAAATCAATGGAAAAATATCCTCAGGTGAGGATTAGAATAAATAATGTTTTAAAAGAAGCCTTTGCAGTGTCCATCAGAAGTGTCTGACCCAGAGTCCCTCGTCCAAACCACACGGAGGGTAGTGAGGTGGTAGCTGCACACCCCTTACTACAACTGCCTGGGGTCAGGGACCGAGTCTTACTCACTTTTCTACCCACTGCCGTGCTTAGGCAGCTAATCAGCTGATATTTGTCCAGCGAGGAGAAAACAGCCAGATCCGCCCACCATCTCAGAGTGGAGGGGCACTGACCCGCAGGGCACACGGGGTTTTTCAGGTTTCTGGCCTCTTCCCCCGCCCGATGGGAATGGGAGGATTGTTGTTTTTAATGCAAGTCGATGGCTCCTGAGATAAGAACTTGGCCACTATTCAATTTCAACAGATTCTCCAGTGCCCTGAAATGGCAATTTGAATGATAACATCACATGCACACGCTAAAAATAAATCACACCCAAGTATGAAGAGCAAAGAGAGGTATTCAGAGTTATTTCCAACTTTCAATATTCTGGGGGACCCTGACCTCAAAACCAAGGGACCAGGGCTCGGGAGCCTGAACTCACACAACAAACCAGATGCTGGTGGACAGGCCAATGGACACCACTCGAGTTTGCAGCCTGTGGAGAGATGCCCCCCTCAGATCGCTCAGCACTAGCAGCCCCCACCCTCCCCCAGGTGCCACTGAATGCAGGATCCAGACCTCACATTCCCCCTACATGGACTCTCCTTCCCAGACTCCCCAGCTCCCGCTGCTGTTCAGCAGGAATGCCGGAACTATTTCCAGACAACACTGTCAGATCAGGACGACTCTCTACCTAAATACCCGTCTAATTCTGCACACAGCTCTTGTTTCAACCAACGAAGATAATGACTCAGTGTCCGTGGCTCCTGACGGAAAATTAACCCGCTAAGTTTGGAGCTTCCCAATATTAGACTTCTTTAAACTTATTTTTGAGAAAGGAGAAGACGTGAACTCCCTGTCTAGATTCTTCTCCGTAAGCAATGAAGGGTAAGAGAGACCCCCTAACTAACTAAGGAGTGTTATGGGAAAATCCTAATACAGCCCCACAGGTTGATTAACAAGAAAGGGAATTCCGAGTTATACACTTGGGACGTTTTTCTCCTCTCTGTACAAGTGAAAAACAATAATCACTTGTTTTTCAGCCTTTTCTACATACCATCCATTTAGGACTCAGAAATTTGGGGCATAAATTCTGGCTTATACTGAAGGCAAAATCTAGACTCCGAATTAAAGTGTCTTTCTCTGCATGAAAAGAAATGGCTCAGTCTTTGTCACGGACGCTTCAATCAAACTATACCAGAACCGCACAAATTACACAGGTGTCCATGCCGCACGGCTGCACGCCAGGTGGCCGGTCCCAGGAAGGTGGCTGGTCCCAGGGAGGGGCGCACGGCACATTTACAGAGACCCACACAAGGGTATGTCTGAATGCAGCCAGACCCTTCCTCCCTGCAGAGGCAGCCTGACCCCCGCCCTCATTACAAGACACAAGGGACGTCTTCCTAAAGAGTGAGGGTGAGCAAAGCATCGCAGGGGAGAAGCCACCGGAGGATCCGTGACCGTTCGGTATTTAAAAGGGCCCCTCGGTTATTTCACACGCACATCTCCAGGCTTGCAAAATCCCGAGACTGAAACCACCGTCTTCCCCTGTGTGTGCACACCGACCGGCCAGCCACTGCCACGCATGCAGCAGGCACAGCAGAAGCCCAGGGTTTCTACCTCCCAGGAGCCCAGCCGGGTCCCCTTTTAGCCCGCCTCCTGCCTCCGATGTTTAGGGAGAGGGCACACCAGCCTGGTCCTGCACCTCTCAGCCACTCCGGCAGGTCCCAGGCGGCCTCTGGAACGCTGGGATACTCTTTTAGCCTCTTACCTCACTGGTTCTGCACGGAGGGCGATGCTGTCCTCTCGGGCTATTCTGGGCTGTCACAGCCAGTATGTGGGTGACAGGGGACGCCCAGTACCTAACAGGCACGGGCCGGGGCCGCCGCTGCGCGTCCTACAATGCTCACGGGTCACCTCCCCTCTCAGAGACATCCGGCCCGAAATGTCAACAGTCTGGGGGAGGAGAAGCCCTGCCTGGCCTCAGGTGGCGCACAGGGATGGCTCATCAACTTCTTCTGCTTGCCTGAGGCCATGCCAAACACTACCACCACCCTGCACCGCCAGCACCGCCCGCCAGGCTGGACACAATGCCTGCGGCTCCCCCGAACCACCAGCCTGCCCCCACCCCCGCGGGACAACTGGCCCCTGGCACGGTGCCCGCTCCCAGCCTCTGGCACCAGGTGCGCCTGGCATGCCCAGCTCCTTGGTCTGCGGCCACGCACGGCCCTGGCCCACCCTCAGGAGCCTGACCTCTCTCACCCGGACGGACGGACGGACGGACGGACAGGCCCGGCCCCGCTCCTGCCCCGAGGCACCTGGGAGCACCGGCCTGGGCCGGGCGGAGCGGCGGGAGGCGGGGGGAAGGCCACTAAGCCCACACCACGCGCAAGGCCCCGGATGGCGCGAGCAGCCGGAGGAAGGACCCACAAAGGGGCGCGGGAGGAAGGGCCCCCCTTTCCCCGAGTCACCCCCAAACCCCGCCTGGGAGCCCTCAGCGGGCCGGGGCCAGGAGAGGAGCGGCTCCGGCACCGACCTGCGGCCGGGGCCGGTCACAGCCGCCGAACCGGGGCCCGGGGTCCGGGAGGGAGGAGAGAGCTCGTCGCGAGGAACGGGGGGGGCGGGAGAGCTGCTCGGAGACAAAGAGCCGCGCGGGCAGCTGCTCGGCGAGCGGCTCGGCGCGTCCCCGGCGCCGGCTCCCGCCGCTCCGCCCGCCCCTCCCGGAGCGGCCCGCGGGCTGAGGGGCGCGGGGGGCGCTGACCACAGGGGCCCCCGCACCCTGAGGGCGAGCCCGGCCGCGCGGCCAGTGAGGCTCGCACAAGGGAAAGCGCGCGACCCCCTGAGGAGGAGCCAGGACGGCCCCGGCGGCCACAGCCCGGCGCGGCCGCGGGCTCCCGGCGCGGCGTGCAGCTCGCGGCGGCGGCGGCGGCATCCTTACCCCGGAGGACGCGGGCCGCGGTCACCTTCGCGCCGCCTCCGCGCAGCAGCTCGGCCGGCACCTGGCGCCCGGATCTGTTTACGGCTCCCCGCGCGCCGGAGACCAGCGCCGACCGCCCCGGGAAGCCCCGCCCCCGGGCCGCTCCCATTGGCTGCGCCGCCGCCGCCGCCGCACGCCGCGCACAGCGGAGGAGCGTGCTCGAGCCGTGCACTGGGCTTGCGGCCAATCACAATCGAGGGCGGAACGAGGGCAGCCAATGGGAGGCCTCTCGGCGCGCGGGGGCCCTCTCTTCTCTCAGCTGCCCTTTCCCCCAGTTGGAAGCCGGGCGCCGGGCCGAGCGGTGGGGCCGGCGAGCAGCCCTTCCCGGCGGCGAGGTCCCGGCCGAGGCCGCGGTGGGAGCCTGCTGCCGCCGCCTGCTCGCCGGGAGGCGGTGGGCAGAGGAGACGGACCGTAGAGAACGCGATTCAGGACGGCGAGGCCTGCGCTGCGCCCGCCCGAGGCGACACCACGCCCTCCCGGCTGTCCGGGCGCCCGGCCCCGCCTCTGTCCTTCCTCTCCGGCTAACCGTGTGGGCTGTTTGCGGGCGCGACCCCCAAAACTGACAGCCTGCGGCCCCAGGACGGGACCCCGAGGAGATGGCCGCACAGCAGGCAGCTCCCCCTGGGCTCGGAGGCCAGCTGCCCTGGCCGCTCCCGGGGGACCCGCCCCACGTGCGGGAGCAGGACCGCGCGGCCCATGCAACCCGGGGCGGGCCCCTCTGCAGTGAGATGGGCCCCAACCTCCTCCCTAACCAGAGATTTGAGGCCAGGGCCCAGGTCTGCCTGGCAACTTCCTCCCAGGCCATTCCCAAAGCCTGGTCTGCAGCTCCGTCCAAGGTTGGTAATGGAGCTGGTGGGGAAAAAAGAAAAATAAGGACAATGTAATGAGTTTTTCGTAAAACTTCAAGCCACAGGATTGCTCTTGCTTCTGAGACTTTTTATTGGGATTTACATTTAACGTTTTTGAAACTTGTTTATTTTAATCCTACCTAATAAAAGAGTAGTATGCAAATTAATCATTACTCTCCTACACCCACAAGCCATGCCCACCAGCCTATCAGAGCCAGTATGCAAATAAACCCCAACCAAGATGGCTACGGTCACAGAGCAAGAGAGAGGCTTGTGTTTCCCAGGCATTGGAGGAGGCCAGACTTTCCACCTGCCCTTGCCGGCCTAAGCCTCCACTCAAGGCTACAAAGTTTCAATTATAGAAGGTAATTACAAACAGAAATGGCGGCAGCCACAGAGCTGGAAAAAGCAGGAGGCTAGGGTTGCCCCTGGCAATGGAAGAAGCGAAGCTTTCGGTACACCCTGGCTGGCCCAGGCCTTCACTCCAGGCTACAAAGTTTCGATTATAGAAGATAAATAAATTCCAGATACCAGGGCCTCCGCTTGGGTCGCCAGGGGCATGGCCAGACTGCAAAACACAGGCCATCCCATGGCCCAAGGGAACCCCCAACCTGATCTAGGACACCCTTCAGAGCAAAACAGCTGACCCCCACCCATGCACCAGGCCTCTATCCTATCTAATAAAAGTGTAATATGCAGATTGACCATCTCTCCAACACACAAGATGGCTGTCCCCATGTGGTCAAAGATCCAGCCCCTATGTGGACACAAGATGGCCACCACAAGATGGCCAGCAGGGGAGGGCAGTTGAGAGGGACCAGGCCTGCAATGGAGGGCAATTGGAGGCAATCAACCCTGCAGGGGAGGGCAGTTAGGTCGGCAGAGGAGGGAAGTTGGGGCAAACAGGCTGGCAGGGGAGCAGTTAGACATCAATCCTGCATGGGAGTGGTTAGGGGGTGATCAGGCTGGCAGGCAGAAGCGATTAGGGGCAATCAGGAAGGCAGATAGGCTAGCATTTGGGAGCCGGCAGTCCTGAACTATGAGAGGAATGTCCAACTGCCCATTTAGGCCAGATCCAGGTGGGATAGTTGACCTAAATGGGCAGTCGGACATCCCTCGAGGGGTCCCAGACTGGAGAGGGTGCAGGCTGGGCTGAGGGACACCCCCTGCCCCTATGCACGAATTTCGTGCACCGAGCCTCTACTATTATTAGAAAAATGAAAAGCCCTTTTATGTTGATGCTTGAAATGGAGGAGGCAGGAGTTTATTATATAGGCACACCTCCCAGGTGTCTGCTTCCAGATCACTGCAATAGAGCAAATACCACAATAAAGCGAGTCATGTGACTATTTTTTGTTTCCTCGTGCAGATAAGTTATACTTACCCTAAGCATGTAACATTATATTTTAAGTTGTTTTTTCTGAAACATTAATGTTTATTGCATGTACATGGCTAATTATTTTGTATCTATGACCTGGTAATAGATTTATTTTTTATATCGTAAAAAAATAAAGGAGAAAAAAAGAACACTTTATTGCCAAAAATGCTACCCATCATCTGAACCTCCAGCGCTCATATTTGCTGGCGCAGGGTCTCGCCTCCATGTTGACGGCTGCTGAAGGTTGGGGTGGCCATGAGCATTTCTTAAAATAAGGCAACAGTGGGGTTTGCTGCATCGGTTGACTTTCACAAACGATTTCTCTGTAGCTTGTGATGCTGCTTGCTGGCACTTACCCACAGGAGAGCTTTTTTCAGAATGGAAGTCAGTCCCCTCACACGGCCACTGCTTTGTCAACTAAGTTTGTGTAACATTCTAAGCTAGGGGTGTCGAACTCAATCAGAGAAGGGGCCAAAATCTAAAATCCAGCCTATATCGCGGGCCAAATGGTTTACTGAACAGTCATAAACTGTCATTGTGATGGAAACACAGTGGAGTGCAGTGATGACAGCGCGGTGCGGGCCACATTGCAAGGCCTGGCGGGACGGATTTGGCCCGCGGGCCGTGTGTTTGACACATGTGCTCTAAGCCCTTGGTTGTCATTGCACCTGTCTCCACAGCCCCTTCACCGGAGTAGGCACCACCTCAAGAAACGCTTCCTTTGCTCGTCCGTAAGAAGCAGCTCTCCAGCCATTACAATGCTGTATGAGAGTGAAGCAGTTCAGTCCCCAGGCTCTGCTTCTGGCCTCACTGTCTTGCTGTTTCCACTTCCTCCACCGAAGCTTGAGCCCCTCGGAGGCGTCAACATGGGTTGGAGCCAACCTCTTCCAAACTCCTGTTAATACTGACATTTTGCAAAGCGGGGGTGGGAGAAATGGACATTTGTAATACTGTCAACAATGAAGTTTTAAAAATGATAGCTGTGCCGAAACCGGTTTGGCTTAGTGGATAGAGCGTCGTCCTGCAGATTGAAAGGTCCTGGGTTCGATTCCAGTCAAGGGCATGCTCCTTGGTTGCAGGCACATCCCCAGTAGGGAGTGTGCAAGAGGCAGCTGATCGATGATTCTCTTTCATCGATGTTTCTAACTCTCTATCCCTCTCTCTTCCTCTCTGTAATAAATCAATAAAACATATATTTTTTAAAATGACAGCTGCAAGAGCGGATATATCAGATTTTCAGTTAAAATGTAAGTAAAAGATAGTAAAACTAAATGACATGTACTTAACCAGCACCATTCATAAGCTTCGTATGACTTTAATGTAACTTCTACCATTTTATGCTTGTTTGGGGGGCAAAGGTAATATACAATCATTAAAATAAAGAAGATTCGGAAAGGAGAAAAAAGTTGACATTTTGACCTCTTCCCATGAATCATGAATGTTTTTAATGGCATCTGGAATGGGGAATCCTTTCCAGAAGATTTTCAATTTGCTCGATGCAAGGTCACCCCAAACATTGTTTTTGAAAACGCAGTTACTGCAAAGCGCAGCGCTGTGAGGCGCATGAGCCCTGGCCGGGCGGCTCCTTCGGCGGGAGCATCGATCCCAAAGATGGCAGATTCCATTGCTGGTCGGGGCACTTACCCAGGCTTCAGTCAGTGTCCAGGCCGGAGGCATCGAATGGACGTTTCTCTCCCTCTTTCTAAAAATCAATTATAGCCAAAACCGGCTTGGCTCAGTGGATAGAGCGTCGGCCTGCAGACCGAAAGGTCCCAGGTTCGATTCCGGTCAAGGGCATGTACCTTGATTATGGGCACATCCCCAGTGGAAAGTGTGCAGGAGGCAGCTGGTCGATGTTTCTAACTCTCTATCCCTCTCTCTTCCTCTCTGTAAAAAAATAAATAAAATATATTTTAAAAAATAAAATAAAAAATAAAAATCAATTATATATCCATATATCTATATATCCATATATATATCTATCCTCGGGTGAGGAGTTAAGAAAAAAGCAGGATGAGCTGAGACTGGTTTGGCTCAGTGGATAGAGCGTCAGCCTGCGCACTTAAAGGTCCCAGGTTCAATTCCAGTCAAGGGCATGTACCGTGGTTGTGGGCACATCCCCAGTAGGGGGTGTGCAGGAGGCAGCTGATTGATGTCTCTCTCTCATTGATGTTTCTAACTCTCTATCCCTCTTCTTTCTTCTCTGTAAAAAAAAAAAATCAATAAAATATATTTTTTAAAAAAAAGAAAGAAAGAAAGAAAAAAGGATGGAACGAGTATGCCTGTGCTGCTTTAAGTACGTGAGTTTCCCTGCCGCCTTCACGGGCCACTGTGTGGGGAATTCTGGATTAGGTAATCGCTAGCGTTCCCCTTCTGCTAAAACATTTTCCTAATTTTAAAAACGTTTGAACATTTTAACTAGTTGATCTTCACCTCTCTCTAGGTAATACATTCACATCACTTTTTAAAAACCAATTTTTAAAAGGTTTGCAGTGGCCCTAACTTGTTTGTTTCAGTGGATGGAGCCTCGGCCTGCGGACTGAAAGGTCCCAGGTTCAATTCCGGTCAAGGGCATGTGCCTTGGATGTGCAGGAGGTGGCTGATCGATGTTTCTCTCTCATCAGTGTTTCTGATTCTCTGTTTCTCTCTCTTTTTCTCTATATAAATCAAAATATATTTTTTAAATAAAAATAAATGAAATAAAAGGTTTGCAGTGAAGTCTTTCCCTATTTCATATCTCTCCTACCCACTTCCCAACCCCAAGGCCCCACTCCCTCCCCCACAATGTAACAGTTGGCCAGCTTCTTGTCTCTTTTCAAAGTCCCTTCAGATAAGCAAACGCACACACACACTCATATTTTACAGAAACAGTCACTCCGTACACTTTGTCCTGGTTTTTTTTTTTTTCATTTAGTGACATAGCTTGGAACTCCTTTCCAAATTTGTACATAGAGAGTCCTCATTCTTTTTTCTGTTCTTTTTTTTCTTCAGGATTATATCATGTGAATAAATCATAAGTTATTCAGCCAGTCTTCCCTCGATGGTCATGAGGACTGTTTTGATTCTTTTGCTGTTCAAACAGAGCTGCGGTGAACAATCCTGTTTGTTTTCCACACGTGACTGATTGATTGGACGAAGGCGAGGCTGGGCCGGTGCCCAGAGAGAACAGCACAGCGTGGAGCTCATACTGTCTGCCCTGCTCAGTGGCCTGATTCGTCACACACCCCCAAAACCCCAGTGGGGAGAACTAGGTCACTTTCAGAGCTCCTCACAGGCCAGACTCTGAGGAGGTCTCCAGACTCAGGAAATCAGACCCAGTTCTACTGAGAGAATGACTTCAAGGAATTCCGCAGCCAGTTCAGCCAAGGCCAGACTAATGACTGCAATTATTATAGCCCGCTTCACAATTAGGAGTGACTAAGGGCAGTAAAAGGAGCCAGCTCCCCCGGCTGCCACCCGGCTTAGCCCGTCAACAATGTCTGCTCCTCGCTCTCCACTCCCTCCCCATGCTTACAGCTCGTCTGCCTGCGCATTGGGGTGTTATTTATTGTTTTCAGATTAATTTCTTTTCAACATGCTGCAGCCTATTGAAATTGGCCACGTTTACCAAATCATTGGCTTAACTCTCCTATTTTTCAATTGAGATATAGTTTATTTGCAGTTAAGTGCACAGATCTTAAGTCTATCGTTCAGTTCATAGGCTTGACAAATGAATAGATCATATAACCAACACCTCAATTAAAATATAGAACATTTTTAAAAAAATAAATTTTATTGATTTTTTTTTACAGAGAGGAAGGGAGAGGAATAGAGTTAGAAACATCAATCAGCTGCCTCCTGCACACCCCCTACTGGGGATGTGCCCCCAACCAAGGTACATGCCCTTGACTGGAATCAAACCTGGAACCGTTCAGTCCGCAGGCCGAATGGTGGGCGCTCTATCCGCTGAGCCAAACCGGTCAGGGTTAGAACAGTTTTTTCCCTCTAAAAAGTTACATTACGCCAAAACCGGTTTGGCTCAGTGGATAGAGCATTAGCCTGCGGACTGAAAGGTCCCGGGTTCGATTCTGGTCAAGGGCATGTACCTTGGTTGCGGGCACATTTCCAGTAGGGGGTGTGTAAGAGGCAGCTGATCGATGATGATTCTCATCAATGTTTCTAACTGTCTCTCTTCCTCTCTGTAAAAAAAAATCAATAAAATATATTTTAAAAATAAAATAAAAAGTTCCATTATGTCCCTCTTTCTAATCACCCCCCACCTTGCCCTAGGCAACTGATCGAAGTTGATTTTGTCCAGGAGAGAGAACTGATTACATGACACAAAGTGGGAAGCAGCACGCTCTACGTGGAAAATGAGTACATAATTCATGGTCTTGTCCTTAAATTCTCAAGTGGAAAGACATCAGTAACTGAATACATATCTTACTTCGCTCTCTCTCATAGAGCCGCTGTACACGTTTATAGAACATCTTTTTTATTCACTTAAATTTACGAGCACTTTCCAAGTTTGGGCCCCAAACCTGTAAACAAGAGAAGCAGCACACACACTGAGGCTGGGAACCCTGGCTGAGCCTGTTTGCACGTCAGTCTCTTGCTCCCTTTCCTTCTGAGATGTCCAGAAACAGGGCTGCGGGGGTGCGGCTGCAAAGGGGACTTTGGAAAAGAGGGGAGCCCTGTGCCCCCCAAAGAAAGAGCCCTCTGCAGCAGGATAGGGTCCAGGCAGGCAGGGAGCTGCGAGGAAAAGGAGCTCACTTGCAGGGAAGGACAGACCGAAGGCACACACAGACTCCGCTTGCCCTTGACCAAGCAAGTTCAAAGTCACTGTGAACTTTCAGTAAGAGTTCACGGAGGGCCTGCTCCCCGGGGAAAATGGGCCGTTTCTATTGTAGAAGAGACTGAGAAGCTGGAAGGCAGGATGGCCCAATGGTGACTGGACTTCGGGCTTTCTGTTCCTTGTGCCAAGACATTTCCCATCATTCCCACCCAAGGACCCCAGGGCTGTGTGTGGAGGGGCGAGGGTGCGAGGGGGGCCAGTCCCAGGTCGCTGTGTTGTCATGGGGAGGGTGCCTCCTGGTGCCGTGGACCCCAGGGGAGGACCGAGGACAGGAGTCCTGCTTCCCCAAGGAGCCCCGGCTACCTCTCACCCAGAGCGCCGGCAGAGCTGGGAGCTGACCTGCCCAGCGCTGAGATCACGGCCAGTCACCAGGGATGAACTGTGCTCCGAGCTCCAAGCGGCCATTGTGGGATCGTCCTTTCTGAGGAGCCACAGAGTCCTGGGCTTGCATGGCCACCAGACTGACCAGAGGCAGTGGTCCTGCTTGCATGGGAGAGTCAGACAAGCCCACCTTCACTTTGAACTGTGCACGCCTCTGGGTTTGGGGACAATGAGTGAGAAAGATACTGAACTTCCTGTTAACCAGACCAAAGGGGAGTGAAACCAGTTTCCTCTAGGGGAGAAAATCCCAAAAGACAGGATCACCTTTGTATCCTAACGGGGTGGGACCACTCATCCTACGGACTCAGGTATTCCCGAACTCCGAGATACCTGTGCACGGGGGTAGCATTTCCTGCCTTGGCAACGACTTCTAGAACTTGTGCTCCAGCTAACCTGGCTGCCACCTTCCTCCGAGTCCTCTGGGCGTCCGGCCTCTAGGGGCCCCCTTACCATCTGCAATCATTCAAGCCCCACTCATTCCTTAAGACTGAATTCCAGCCGAAACCCGTTTGGCTCAGTGGATAGAGCATCAGCCTGTAGACTGAGAGGTCCCGGGTTCGATTCGGTCAAGGGCATGTACCTGGGTTGCGAGCACATCCCCAAGTAGGAGGTGTGCATTGTGGGTTCACACACCTGCACGTGTGCATGCAACACACAGACACACGACCTGAATCTTACTAGGGAGAGGGGCAAACACACACACACACACCTCCAGTTCCTGAGGGGTTGTAACATCTATTTTACAAAATTACACATTTTAAAGCTTTTTATAACTATTACCAAGACGTGGAACTGAGGTTTTTGGGTAACTTTTCATTGATTTCCATATTAAAGAGTGACTTTGCAATTTTAACCTGAATTCTTAAGAATATCCCAGACACTAGCAACTACAATAAACTAGAGGCCCAGTGCATGAAATTCACTGCACTTGGGGATGGGTGTGGTCCCTCAGGCCTCTTGTAGTCTGGGAGTCCTCAGGGGATGTCTGACTGCCAGTGGGGACCGGGCCTAAGCTGGCAGTTGGACATCCTTAGAGCTGCCACAGAAGCAAGAGAGGCTCCTGCCACTGCCTTTGTGCTCCCCAGCCATGAGCCCAGCTTCTGGCTGAGCGCTCCCCCTGTGGGAGCTCACTGACCACCAGGGTATAGCTCAAGCATTGAACATCTGCCCCCTGGTGGTCAGTGCACGTCATAGCAACCAGTCATTCCCCCGTTCCATCAATTTGCATATTAGCCTTTTATTATATAGGATCATTTGTTTTCCTTTTAAGAAAATAAGACTAGACTTCAGGTGGGGAGCATACAATAGAGTACACAGATATTGCATTATAAAGTTAGTTATATCCCTGAAGTGTTTTTTGTTATTAGCCAATGTTATCCCCATAAATTTAATTTAAAAATTAACCTAGCCGAAACCGGTTTGGCTCAGTGGATAGAGCATCAGCCTGCGGACTGAATGGTCCCAGGTTTGATTCGATTCTGGCCAAGGGCATGTACCTTGGTTGCGGGCACATCCTCAGTGGGGGGCTTGCAGGAGACAGCTGATCAATGTTTCTCTCTCATCGATGTTTCTGACTCTCTATCCCTTTCCCTTCCTCTCTGTAAAAAAATAAATAAAATAGCCAAGACCGGTTTGGCTCAATGGATAGAGCATCGGCTAGGGACTGAAGGGTCCCGGGTTCGATTCCGGTCAAGGGCATGAACCTTGGTTGCAGGCACATCTCCAGTGGGAGGTGCGCAAGAGGCAGCTGATCGATGTTTCTCTCTCGTCGATGTTTCTGACTCTCCCTTTCCCTTCCTCTCTGTACAAAATCAATAAAATATATTTTTTTAAAAAAATTCAATAAAATATATTTAAAAAAATAAAATAAAAATTACCATAGTGTGGTAATAAAAATTACCGTATGGTAATAAAAATTACCATACTCCTTTCACAGTGCCTAAAGTAGCAGAGCCAAATGGCTTTAGCGTGAGGTCTGTGTCCCAGCATTCTCCCCGGAAGGTGAGCTGGGTCCCGATGACGGGCAGGTGGCAGGGCCTTTCTCCCCGCCGGCCCCACGCCGTGACCTTTACACTCTGCTCCATCTTTTCCAACCTGCCTGTTTACTGGCGTTCTTGGCGAGCAGCCCTGCGCCTGTCCTCCAGGGGCCTCGCTCCTTGGGAGCCGGGACCACGTCCTGTGCCACTTTCGTAACCGGTGCCCTCCTGTGTGGCGCCCCGCGCGTCTCCGGAGCCGGGGGACAGACAGCCCGTGGAAATTTCCACGGCAGCTGCTCGGCCCCGCCCCCGCCCGCGGCCCGGCCTCCGAGGCCACCAGCCCAAGGACACAGGCCTGGCTCGGGGTCAGCTCCCGGGCTATTTATGACTTTTTATCTCAGGGTTTGCGCCTTGGCACTTTGCTCTCGGGAAACCTCCTTCCCTCCTCCCCGGTCAACACACACGTCCTTCTCCGGAGGAGGACAGGGGTCCGGTGAGCGCTCCTGTTCGCGCCCGCCTGAGGGCCCAGTCTCCCGCCTTCTTCTTCGTTTGGGGCCTACATCCTTAGAACTGAGGGAGAGGGAGAAGTTTCCAGACATGCCAAAGCTGAAGGAGTTAAATAAAATACAATTTAACATTACAACTACCGCCCTAACCCGTTTGGCTCAGAGGATAGAGCGTCGGCCTGTGGACTGAAAGGTCCCGGGTTCGATTCCGGTCAAGGGCATGTACCTGGGTTGCGGGCACATCCCCAGTAGGAGGTGTGCAGGAGGCAGCTGATCGATGTTTCTCTCTCATCGGTGTTTCTAACTCTCTATCCCTCTCCCTTTCTCTCTGTAAAAAAAAAAAAAAAAAAAAAAAAAAAAAAAAAAAAAAATCAATAAAATATATTTTAAAAAATTAAAATTACAACCACCATTTGACAATGCAGTTTTCAGTAATTCAGCTGCGGTGGCACTAGCCTCGTTTTAGGTGCTCCATAGCCGCCTGTGGCCAGTCGCCCCCACGATACACAGAACAGAGCACGTCTGTCGTCACAGAATGATCCACCGGAAAACCCTGGTTTAGGGGTCATGCTTGTCAGTTCACAGAGGCCAAAGGGGAGTCAGCCGCCCAGATGGCCACAGGGGCTGACATGATGGGCCAGCTCTGACCAGATGAACCTGAACAGATGGAAGCGCAATACCCGCCGAGGGCTCCACAATACAACGGCAGACGTAGAGCCCTAACTGGTTTGGCTCAGTGGATAGAGCGAAGGCCTGCGGACTGAAAGGTCCCGGGTTCGATTCCGGTCAAGGGCATGTACCTTGGTTGTGGGCACATCCCCAGTTGGAGGTGTGCTGGAGGCAGCTGATGTCTCTCTGTCACCGATGTTTCTAACTCTCTCTCCCTCCCCCTTCCTCTCTGTAAAAAATCAATAAAATATGTTTTCAAAAAAGAAGCAGAGCAGAATTGTGGGGGAAGTGATTCTGCTGGAAGACAAGCTCCCTGGGCAAGGCAGCTGCCCACAGCGATGAGATTTGGAGCTGAATTCACGAAGCTCGAGTTCAGAACAAAAGAGGGCTCGTTCCAAGCTATATTTGGTCAAAACACAAGGAGAGTTCAAGGGATCTTGATGCTGTGGTGTTTTCAGAGCTGGAATTCACTGTGATAAAAGTGATTAACTAGGCCCTAACTTTTCCCAAACTTTTGGCATATGTGTACCCCTTCTATAATTTTCGTAACGCTGAGTACCCCTTGTACTCATGAGAACGTAGAATTAGGCACCGCTAAGCATGGTGCAGTGCATATCCCCACCAAACTCCGGTGCCACGCGTACCCCCACCAGACTCTCCCCATACCCCTGGGGGGACGCGTACCACACTTTGGGAAACACTGAACTAGGGAACAATTTCCATCACTGGGGACTGCTATTGGTTATAAGGTGATCACAACCGGGAACTAGCACAGAGGTACAGGAGGAGGACACCGTTATGCATAGCCCAGGACTAGGTTTTACCAAACAATTAGTCACACAGGTAACAGAAGTGGTGAGGCTGGTGAGAAACTGTGTCAACATGGTGCTGCTGTGGGGAGAGAGGGCAGAGAAAGAGGGGGAGAGGGAGAGAGAGAGAGAGGAAGGAAGGGAGGGAGAGAGGGAGGGAGGGAAAATGACTATCACACTTGAGCAAAAGCCGGCGGTAATCACAGGATGTTGAAGGTGTCACAGCAATGCCACAAGAGCTTTGAAAAACAGCTTTGTGGTCAAAGTTCCTGCAGGAGAAAATCATTGTGTTATTGTACATCTAAAATTTTCTATTCCCTAACCCCATCTAAAGAAATCTTATATTAGACTAGAGGCCCGGTGCACGAATCCATGCACCGGTGGGCTCCCTTGGCCTGGCTGGTGATTGGGGCCGATCAGGGCCATCTCCCACCTTGAACAGGGCCCAGGGCCAATTGGGGAGGGGCTGCAGGAGGTTGGTTGTGGGACCGCACTAATCACTAAGGGGCAGCTCCTGCATTGAGCGTCTGCTCCCTGTGGTCAGTGCACGTCATAGCAACTGGTTGACTGCTTGTTCAGTTGCTCGGTTGCTTAAGCTTTTATATATATAGATTTTAAAAAAAGGTATATTTTAGAGAAGGTATGATTTCCTAAAAACTCAATTACCACCGAAACCAGTTTGGCTCAGTGGACAGAGCATCGGCCTGCGGACTGAAAGGTCCCAGGTTCGATTCTGGTCAAGGGCATGTACCTTGGTTGCGGGCACATCCCCAGTAGGCGGTGTGCAGGAGGCAGCTGGTTGATGTTTCTCTCTCATCGATGTTTCTAACTCTCTAGGCCTCTCCTTCCTCTCTGTAAAAAATAAAAATAAATAAAAAGGCAGAGGTCGTTCTGAGTCACCTGGCCGCGAGGCCTCCTTTCCCGTTGCTGGATGTCCATGACCTGTTCTGGCACCAAGGAGGCCCGAGTTTGGAGCAAATGTCGCACGTGCCCTTCACCTCCATCTTCATGTGAGATGAGCTGGGCGGGAAGTGGTGACCTCTGCCCCTCTCGCGCCTGACCACTTGCTTGCATGAGAACTACAGGCCACTGGCAGCTGCGGACAGAGATAGGCTGGGCAGGTGGTTACGGTGGTGGTCACACCCCAGGCACAGAGCTTACCTTTGCCTTCAGCTAGTCCTGCCCGCTGTTCCTGTGCATCTGTCTTCACACTCCTTGGACAGAAGTTAAGAGAACACGTGATGCCGAAACGGGTGTGGCTCAGTGGACAGAGCCTCGGCCTGCGGACTGAAAGGTCCTGGGTTCGATTCCGGCCAAGGGCATGGACCTTGGTTGCGGGCACATCCCCAGTGGGGAGTGCGCAGGAGGCAGCTGGTCGATGTTTCTCTCTCATCGATGTTTCTAGCTCTCTATCCTTTTCCCTTCCTCTCTGTAAAAAAAAAATCAATAAAAATATATTTTTTTTTAAAAAAAAGAGAGAGAACACGTGAACTATCCTGCCATTCCATCTCTGCCTTGCTTTCTCCCACTTGCATGTAATCGTCCTGAAATCCCTCCTCAAGTCCCAGTGCGTTAGTGGAACTGCTCACCGTCATTCTCCAGAGCAGTGGAGACCTGGCTGCCGGCCGCTGCCCAGCTGGGCTGACAAGCTCTGATAAAAAGTATCTGGCCATTTCTTATGTCAGCACAGCGGAGAGCACAGGTACCGTCCCCCGACCACCATCAAACAGGAACAGACACGTCCAGGGTAGAGCAGCTGGCTTCCTGGGCACACAGTACTCCGTCCGCTGCTGGCGGATCCCTGAACCTGGGCGAGGCCCGCAGGGTGGCCCCGGAGGAATCTGCCGCCCTCGTGTGGCCATCCTGGCTCACACAGGCAGACGGAGTCCCTAGGACAGGCCAAAGCTGGTAAGGACAGCTGAACTGCAAGCCTCCGGGCGAAAGCAGCAGCCTTCCTGGGGGCTGCCTCCCACCCTTTGGTCTCAGGACCCCTTTCCACGCAGAAAATTTGAGGCCCCAGGAGGTTGGGCTCCGTGGAGAGAGCGACGGTCGCGGACTGAAGGGTCCCAGGTTCGACTCTGGTCAAGGGCACGTACCTGCGTTGCAGGCAACCCATCAATGTGTCTCTCTCACATCGATGTTTCTGTGTCTCTCCCCTACCCTTCCACTCTCTCTTTAAAAATTAATGGAAAAATACCCTAAGGCGAGGATAAACAAACAAAATAAAATTATTGAGGGCCCCAAAGACTTTTGTTATGTGGACTGTCGTATATTTAAAAATATATATACAATATTTTATTGATTTTTTTTACAGAGAGGAAGGCAGAGAGAGGAATAGAGAGTTAGAAACATCGATGAGAGAAAAACATCAACCAGCTGCCTTTTGCACACCCCTTACTGGGGATGTGCCCAAAACCAATGTACATGTCCTTGACCGGAATCGAACCTGGGACCTTTCAGTCTGCAGACCGATGCTCTATCCACTGAGCCAAACCGGTACCGGCCGTCGTACAGTTTTTCATACCTGGGTACCTGGTGTGAATGAAGGCCCCCTCCATTTGCAGCGTGGCCCCCAGGGTCTGGAAGGTCAGCGTCCCCTCGGGTGCCCAGGCCTCAGGCACAGGCTCCCTGACCAGCCCCCTGCTGCTGTGGGGTTTCCCAGCGCAGTGCCCGTGGGTCTGACCTGTGCTTCTGGAAATGAAACATTCTTTCAGGGAGCCAGACCCCAAGACCTGGAGACAGTCTTCTCACTTCCGTATCTCCTCGCGGCCTGGAATACACGCTGATCTGTAAGTTCCCTGTCCAAATCCGTCCACTTCCTCCCAAGTTCGAAGCAGACTGCGCCCCGGAGTCTGTGGTGACAACGGAGTCCGCTCTGCACTGCCAGCCCCTCCACACGCTCAGAGCACAGGCCCCGGACCCCACGTGGGAAACAAAACTGGGTCCCTACTAGAAATAATACATAAAGTAAGTTTCAGGTGGATTAAAATCTTAACAAGAAAATTAAAGTTTTTAATAAATCTTTTTTTTAATATATATTTTATTGAGTTTTTTTACAGAGAGGAAGGGAGAGAGATAGAGAGCTAGAATCATCGATGACAGAGAAACATCAACCAGTTGCCTCTTGCACACCCTCCTCTTGCACACCCTCTACCGGGGATGTGCCCGCAACCAAGGTACATGCCCTCGACCGGAATCGAACCTGGGACCTTTCAGTCCGCAGGCCGACGCTCTATCCACTGAGCCAAACCGGTTTCGGCAGAAAATTAAAGTTTTAGCTTTTAGAAAGCATCGAGGGTTGTGAGATCTCTTAAAGGAGACTCGAAGGCACAGCGTACAGGTGAGGGGCTGACACACGGAACAACGCTAACGTTTAGAAATCACCGTGGCACCGTAAGACCCCTACGGGAGGGGAGACAAGCCACAGCCGGGAGAATATCCGAAACGGACCTAATTGGCCAGAGATTAGCATTGCTCCAGAGTATGTATCTTAAGAGGCCTAAATATCTATACTAGTGACAGGATAATATGCTAATTTGCTGGACATCCTTCTGGACAAAGCCATGGTGGCAGGGCTGAGGCAGAAGCAGTTAGGGGCAATCAGGCCAGGAGGGGAGGGCAGGTGGGGGTGATCACACGGCGGAGGGAGAGGGGGGTAGCTGGGGGTGAGTAGACCGGCAGGAGGGGGGCAACTGGGGGCAAATAGGCTGGCAGGCACAGTGCTTAGGGTATTCGGTCTTCTCACATTTACTTATTGTTTCCCATCTCAACACGTACCATAACCCTTCATTATGGGACCACCATCTCCCTCCCTCACGGCCCAGCTGCTTCGGACGGGCCCTGCCTTCTGCTCCACCCCCGAGGGCACCTGTCGGCCTCTCAGAGGACCTCTGGGAGCCTAACAACCCAAACTCGGTCAGGTCTCCTTCGAGCCCGCGCTGCAGCCTCTCCCCGATACACGTGGCCCATCGAGTGAGCGTCTGTGCTTCTTCCCCTCACCTCCTGGGAGCTTCACGCCAGGGACCAGCCCCACCTCCTGAGAGCGCCCTGCGCTGGATGCCGCCCCCTGGGTCACAGCCCCTCACAGCCCAGCTTCCTGCTGCAGGCCCGGGAATGCCACCTCCGGCCCAGGGCAGAGAAGGCTCCCATCAGACGTCAGAACACATAGTTCCTATCCCTCTCGCGGCCAGCAGCCAGCTCTCAGCGCGCATTGTTTCTGGGACAAGGACACAGAGTCTGACCGGAGCACACACAGCGCCTGCGTTTCCGCAGGGCCTAACCGCCGTGGGGGGCCTGACCGCCGTGGGCGCCCTGGGGCCTGACCGCCGTGGGCGCCCTGGGGCCTGATCGCCGTGGGGGGCCTGACCGCCGCGGGCGCCCGGGGGCCTGACCGCCGTGGGCACAGGGCTGCCCTGTGCAGCTCCGAGGTCCTCGCAACCGTGAACCCTTTAGAGAAAGGAGAGCAACCTCTACCCCACCCGGTCCCAGGCGCACGCTGGCCCTCACCCCACTGCGCGCTGGTACCGAGGACACTGCCTTGCAGGTTTCCGGCGACAGGCACGGTGGAAGCCAGCGCAAGGCCCGGGCTCGGCGCTGGCAGCTGGCACAGCTCTGAGCTGCTGGCCCCCGGCCTCAGGCACTCTGCACACCTTTGCTCAGGGAACTTTCTAGTTAAAGAAACGACTGCAGAGATGGAGGTGGAGGTGGGGGGTAAGTCTCTCTCTCTTTTTAATGTTTTTATTGATTTCAGAGAGAGGGGGAGGGAGAGAGAGAAACGTCAACAATAGAAACGTCGGCGGCCTCCTGCGGAATGAGCCACACACCCAGGCGTGGGCCCCGAGGGACAGAACGAGGCTGGTTCACAGGGACGCTCAGCCAGAGCCCCCGGCCGGCCCGTCTCTCCTCCATAACACGGGTCTCCTTCCTGTGCCAGACGGGGCCCCAGGAGCGGCCGCGAGGGGCGGGGACGGGGCCCACGCTGACGAACAGACCACAGACACTCCACCAGGATTATTTTATTGAGGTTAACATTAAGCCACTTCCCAGCGGAACTGCTGCACCACGATTAGGTCTTGGTTTCTAAGGTAACAAAACGACGACGTCCCGGACGAGCAGAGAAGCGGGCCTTTCCTTCGCCGCAGGGCAGGTGCCGGTCCGCCCTGCGGGGGCCGGGCCTGCTGCGTATGCGCCTTCCTTCCAGCCGCCTCCTTTCCCGTCGCCGCCCGGCCGTCTTGAGCTCGGGAAGGCTGATCTCGGCCTGGTGGCTGAACGAGCACGGAGAGGGGTTCTCCATGGAGGGAACACGGTGCTCCATTCTCGTCTACGTTCCCTCGGGAACGAAGCCCTGCGGAGACGGCACTGGGTGTGGGCTGCACGGCGGCGGCCGTGGCCTCAGATGTGGAGCTGGTGCGAGGCCAGCGTGTCCATGAAGGGCCGCACCAGGTTGTCGGTGGAGAAATAGAAGATGAGGCCGAAGGCGATGGAGATGGGCAGGGCGGGCAGCGCCTTCTTGAACACGGCGAGCAGCAGGAGGGTCAGGCACAGGCCCTGCGGACACGGGGGAGGAAGGGGGTCAGTTAGACGGCCCGGCCTGGGCGCAGGGCTTGTCAAGGACACGCACAGCCTCCCGGGTCCTCCTGACAGCTGAGGCGGAGGGCAGTTCCCCGAAACTCCCTGCTCAGTGGGCGATCCCCAAAGTGGCTCCTGACTATGGCGCTGCCGCCAGACCACCTGCCGCCTGCTCACAGCAGGGACACAACAGGAGGACAGCAGGCGCCACTCGGGACACAAGTTTCTAGAATCCGATGGGCTCGACTGAGTGCTGGCACCGCGGGAATCAGAGATGGCGTGTGCCTCCCCCTCGGTGCTGCCCTGCCTGTCCCGCCTGGCAGATGCAGGCACGGTCGGGGTGGGGGTGGGGGGGGAGGCAGAGCCAGCGTCGGGGTGTCAGGTCCCCTGGGCAGGGGGCAGAGGTCCAGCACCCTCCCTGATACTCTGTGGACACAAACCCCCAGAGAACTGGACCTGAGCCGTAATAAGCCGCGTGGTTTTGGGGTTCGCCCCTCAGAGCCTCCGCCCTGAGATGCAGCCATCATAGCCCGTCTGGCCACCCTAAGTGACTACAGGAACCTGATGGCGTGGTGTCGGGGTGGCACAGAGGGAACGCACCCGCCCTGGAGTCAGAGACCAGAGCTCATGGCGTGGACGCCCAGGCTGGGCCGTGTCCTCTGCCAGGACACTCAGGTCCTGACCCCTGACCCAGCGCCCAGCTCCTGTGCCCCCTGCGCGCCTGCTCAGCAGCATCCGTGCCCCGCCCCCCCCCGCTGCCCCCCTGCCCCGCCCCCCGCACTGCCCTGCGTCTCATGGACGCCCAGAGCCTGTGCCCCTCGGTCTGTGCTGAGGGTCTCGGGAACCCTGCGGGCCTCCAGGGCCCACGGCCCGAGCCCCGGGAAGACACTCACGATGAGGATGGCCACGAAGCAGGCCAGCGTGGTGTTCCAGTCGCCGCTGCCTGTGGCTGCCGCCTTGCCCACCAGCACGCTGTAGAAGATGAAGTCTCCGAGGCCCAGCTTCACGCCCCCTGTGCGGGCAAGACAGAGGCCGTCGTCCCCGAGGCCGCAGCCAGACGCCGGGACCCGGAGAGGCCGGGGGCTCAGGCCGGCTGCGCGGAAGAGACGCAGCCAGCGGGAAAAGGGGGACCCGGGCCGGGCGGCCTGCAGGCTGGGCTGCGAAAAGCTGGCGTGTCTGAGAACTCAGGCAAAACAAAAAGCCCTGGTGCTTGGCACTTTCTTAGAAAAGTATCAAATACAACGCACTGTCCAGGTGGGAGGGAGGCCGCGTGCCTATCTCAGTGCTGCGTCCGAATTACAAGGCCCTTCGGGAGCTCACTTCACTGCGTGTGAGAGCACGCACACGCCTAGCGGTCCTCGGCAGACCGTCCCTAAACACGGGGAACGTGCTGCAGGCAGCCCACCCCTCACGGAAAAGCGAAGGAGAGCTTCTGGGCTGCTTTCGCGTTGGCTCTTACACCACTGCCCCTGGACACACAGGACAATGTCTTCACACAGACGGTGAGAATCTGTATCTACATGTAAAAGCCTAATAAGCCCCTCAGGAGTTCAACCGACCGGAGTTCAATCGCTTGCTATAACGTGTGCTGACCACCAGGGGGCGGCACAGAATGAAGGAAGGCCCTGGCCCTGGCCAGCAGCCAATAGCTGGGGAAGGGAGGCCCCAGGCAGCAGCCGACCACCACTAGGGACCATAAGCATGCATGAATTTCGTGCACAGGGCCTCTAGTGCTTCTGTAATAAACTCGAGTCGAACTGCATCGAAGGGAACTGCTGGCCTCCTCTGCCCAACACCCTCCCATGCCCTCTCCCGAACCACGCCCTCCTTCCCCCCTCCCCCCTCCCCCACCCTCCCCGCCCTCCTCCCCCACCACGCCCTCCTCCCCCACCACGCCCTCTTCCCCCCACCACCCCCTCCTCCCCCAACCACGCCCTCCTCCCCCACCCTCCCCGCCCTCCTCCCACCACCACGCCTTCCTCCCCCACCCTCCCCGCCCTCCTCCCCCCCCATGCCCTCCTCCCCCACCCTCCCCGCCCTCCTCCCCCACCACGCCTTCCTCCCCCCCCCTCCCCCCCCCCACGCCCTCCTCCCCTCCAGGCTCCAAACAGGTGGCTCTCCACCTGGTCAGGGCAGGGTCTGTCCTCACTGAGCTGAACCTGGGAGCTCAGCAGTCACTCTCAGTCTCCCTCTCTGACCCCCAACCCCTGGTGCCCATCCCGTGTTCTCCTGCACAGCTCCCCGCCCCCTCTGAGCCGGGCCCTGCACGGAGCAGGCAGGCACAGGCCGGGGCTCGGTGACCGGGGTCCAACACCTGCTTCAGCCGGAGGGAAAGCCGCAGCCTGCCAACAGGACCCATTCTCGCGGTTTCTCCTGGACGCCTGCCAGGCCACCCCTCACAGCCTCCTCCCGGACTCCCCAGCTCCCCCGCCCGGGGCCCCCAGACCGTCTGGACACGGGTGCCTTACTTTCCTCCTCTTCCTCCAGCTCCTCCCCGGGGGAGCCAGGCAGGGGGGGCGCGAGGACTTCCGGGTACGAGGGCTCCCCCAAACTGTCACAGGAGTCTTCTTCTGGGTCCAGAGACCGGCACCCCGCGGGCGGGAGGGAGAGACGGACACTGGTCAGAGGCTTCTCCGGAGCTCGGTCCCTGCCCGCCCCCAGCCGGCGCCCCCATCCCCGGGCTACGTCAGAGGGAGGGGCTGGGCAGAGGACCGGAGGCCGCCCTCCCTCCATCCCCAAGGTGCCAGGGGGCTGGTCTTCCCTTCTGCCCCCCGAGCGGGGAGCAGGGAGGGGCCGCCCCAGGGCCCTGGGCACCAGCCCCCAGCACTCACCCATCTCCGGGTCGTACGGGAGCTGAAGGGCCCCCTGAGAGGAGGGGTCCAGCTTGGCCATGCCCACCGTCCACACCATGGCGGCTGGGGAAGGAGAGGGGTTCACGCCTCAGGCGGGGCTGACGGGCTTCCGGGGCCTAGCGGCAGGGGCCCATCTGTGTCCCCAGAACCTCGCCATGGCCCCGGGCAGGAGGCCGCTGGGTGGGGAGGGGGTCGGTCCAGACTCCATGACCAGGTTCAGACAGACGACGTCTTTTCCTGTCTTTTCCCTCCTCACAGGAACAGTGGTAACAATACCAGCGACAGTTGGATGAACTAATGGTGTTTTTGTTTATTGTGTAGAGAACATGTAACACACTAAGCCAAAGCATCTTAGCCATCGTAAGTGTGCTGTGTGCCATGTGCCCCGTTAAGTCTATGCACATTGTTGTGGAGATCTCCCCGCTCCCAACTCGCAGCGCTGACTTCACCCCCGTGACCAAGCCCTGCCCCCCTTACCCCTGATCCCCCCCACCCTCGGTCCTTCCACCTCCTGTCTGCGAGTCTGACACCTCACACGCGTGGAATCTGCAGTATCGGTCTCGTGGTGACTGGCTTAATCTGCTTAGCATGTCCTCAGGTTCATGCGTGTAGCACACGTCAGAATGGCGTTCCTTTCTAAGGCTGAACAGTATCCTACTGTGTCACTGCCACGTTTGGTCTATCGGTCACCCATCAGCGACACCCGGCTGCTGCCAGCCCTTGGCTGCTGTGAACAATGCTGCTATGAACATGGCTGCGCGCGCGCGCGCACACACGCACACGCCCAAGACCTGCTTTCAGTCCTCTCGGGGCCCTGTCCAGAGGGGGCCGCCGCATCACACGGTACTAACCGTGTTCTCTGGCCGGAAACTCCCTCCTGGACTCCCGCCCAGCTCTCCAGCTGCATGTGCTGGGGCATCTCACACTCAGTATGCCCCCGCTGCTCCCCACAACTGCCAGTGCCACCTTCTTGTTGCTCAGGCCCCAAACACCGCCGTCACCCGTGACTGCCTCCTGTCACATCCCAGCCACCCGCAATCTTGCCAATTCTGCCTCTAAAAGGCTCCGGAGTCCAACCATGACCTAACGGCACTGCAGCTGGCCGGAGCCAAACCCCTCCTCCTCTCCTGGGCCTCTCTTCAGCCCCTAATCCAGACCCGCGTCAGGCGGGGGAGGGCGCACTCACAGGAGTAAATCAGCGCAGGAAATATGGGCTCGTTTCGCTCCTGGGCGGTCTCCACCAGCATCCGCAGCGGCCCCTTGGGGCAGAGCACAGCCATGAGATCTGCAAAAACAAAGTTAAAGGAGAGCTTTATCCCCAAGCACCCCAAAGAGAGGAGCCAGCCCCTAACACCAGCATGGGGGGGCCCCCACAGCCCGAGTGTGAGGCTCCAGGATGGGCCTGCGTCCTGTTACCCAACCCCCAACCCCAGCCCTGCCGCCCCCTGCCCGGGGGGAGTCCCCTGCCCTGGAGGAGCCTGCGGCCTGGGAGGCCGATCAGGAAGAGGCTGAGCCTGGAGCCCACTCCTCTGGGCCCTGAAACGGAAGGAGAACTGGGCACGGCCCCCACCCTGATGATAATAAGACCGTGGCTAAGGCTTCGGGTGCCCATTACAGATGCCGTGCACAATCCGTGCCCAGCGACTGGCAGCGCGTCGGTGTGCAGGCTCAGCAAACGTTTGCTATTAACAAACCGCGTCCACAGTCTGAGCCCACGCAGGAGAGTCTCGGGAGGGAGGCCCCGGCCGCGGGGAGGGACGTGTGCGGCAGCGAGGCTGGGCCCGCTGCTGACCCCTGCCGCCGCCAGGCTCTCCCGGGGGTGCCCACGCACCGTACACGGAGATGGCGCCCAGGATGACCCAGGCGGACCACTCGGGCAGGTACTTGATGAAGACCAGGGCCATGAGCGCGCTGATCATGATGAGGTAGGCCTGCTGCAGCACCAGCGGGCCCTTCCAGTGCACGCACACCATGCCCACCGCCCCGAAGTTCCACACCACCAGCAGCAGCGTGGGGTAGTCCATGGCCACGTTGTAGGTCTTGAGCACCTCCCTGCGGGGCCAAGGCAAGCCGGGCGGGCACTCAGCGGAGGCAGCCCCGACGGTGCCACCTCTCAGCCTCCGCCCCCGCCTGGGCTCCAGCTCTGGTCACTGACCAGCACCCCCGCCCACCCCCGAGAATGACTTCCGGAATGAGGGGGGACCGGGAATGACTTCCGGGATGAGGGGGGACCGCTGGCTCATGCTGGGCATGGCTCGCGTGGGCACAACCGGAGCCCCGACCCCAGACATTCCAGGAGGAGTGCACTCCCCGCTCCCTCCTGTCTGTGCCCCTCCCCGCTCCCTCCCGTCTCTGTGCCCCTCCCCGCTCCCTCCTGTCTGTGCCCCTCCCCGCTCCCTCCTGTCTGTGCCCCTCCCCGCTCCCTCCTGTCTCTGTGCCCCTCCCCGCTCCCTCCTGTCTGTGCCCCTCCCCGCTCCCTCCTGTCTGTGCCCCTCCCCGCTCCCTCCTGTCTCTGTGCCCCTCCCCGCTCCCTCCTGTCTGTGTCCCTCCCCGCTCCCTCCTGTCTCTGTGTCCCTCCCCGCTCCCTCCTGTCTCTGTGCCCCTCCCCGCTCCCTCCTGTCTCTGTGCCCCTCCCCGCTCCCTCCTGACTGTGCCCCTCCCCGCTCCCTCCTGTCTCTGTGCCCCGGGCCAGCCGGACATCCCAAACCAGGGGCAATGGAGACCCTTTGCCATGAACTAGGAGAACCAGGTCCCGCCCAAAGCTGAGAATGTAAACTCCAAGCGGGCTACCCTCCGTGGGCTCAGAGAGCCTCGTCCCTGATGGGTCTGATCGTTTGTTTTACCCTGTTTCCCCGAAAATAAGACAGTGTCTTATATTAATTTTTTTTCTCCCAAAGTTGTGCTAGGTCTTATTTTCAGGGGATGTCTTATCTTTCCATGCACTAGATCTTATTTTCGGGGAAACACAGTATTTATTTATTTTAATATATTTTATTGATTTTTTACAGAGAGGAAGAGAGAGGGATAGAGAGTTAGAAACATCAATGAGAGAGAACCATCGATCAGCTGCCTCTTGCACACTCCCTATTAGGGATGTGCCCGCAACCAAGGTACATGCCCTTGACCGGAATCGAACCCGGGACCTTTCAGTCCACACACTGACGCTCTATCCACTGAGCCAAACCGGTTTTGGCATCTGCTCATTTGTTTTAAATCAGGAACCACAACGAGACGACGTGTGGCCACCATGGAGACCACTCCTGCGTCAAAACAAGGCCTGCAGGCCGGCCAGTGCGGCTCGTGGCTGAGCACCGACCTATGACCAGGAGGCCACGGTTCGATTCCCGGTCAGGGCCCGGGCCCGGGTTTCAGGCTGGATCCCCAGAAGGGGCGTGCAGGAGGCCGCCGATCAATCATTCTCACCACCGATATTTCTATTTCTCGTTTCTGCTCCCTTCCTCTCTGAAATCAATAAAAATGTTTTTAAAAAGGTCTGTGGGAAGAGGGGCCGGCCTCGGAGCAGAGGCCCGAGGAGGGAGCGGAGCCCCAGGGCGCCTCCCCACCCAGTCCTCAGGCCGCTCGTGCCCGGGGACGGCTGCTCCCGCTGCCACTCACCCGAGGTAGATGTAGGTGAAGAGGAACAGCAGCATCAGCGAGGACATGATCAGCCAGCCGTGGATGAACTGGCAGAGAAGGGCAGCGTGAGCACAGGGCCCACCCCCGCAGCCTCGGCCCCGCTCTGACAGCCACCCCGAACCTCCGAACCTCTCCCTCAGGCTCCTCTGGAGGCCGGGGCAGGGGGGGGGGCATTTCCTGGGCAAACAGGGCACCACATTCAAGGTCTCTCTAGGTTGCTCCACAGGTGTATGGAGACCAAGTGCTTTCGGTCTGACCCTGGACCTGGATCCCCCCAAAGTGCACGCCGGGCACTGTCCGCGCCAGCAAAGCCTGCCCACGTGTGCTGCCTGCCAGGTGAGGCCACGAGGGACACGCCGATATGGTGACCGGTGGCGGCACGGGCTCCGAGGACACCAGCGCAGGCTGGTCCCCGGACGCCATGGGTGCCATGCAGAGGAGAGGGTGGACCGGCCCTTGAAGAGGCGTCTTCTGGACGGAGTGGACCAGGGAGCCCCTTCCCACCGGAGGGCTGCAAACACTCCTCTCCTTGCCGAGCTGGGGCGGGGGAGGAGGGGGCTGTTCCTAAGCCAGTCTTGGGCCCCGCACAGGGCACGGGCACAGGAACAGGGCTCAGGCACAGGGCACAGGGCTCAGGCACAGGGCATAGGGCACAGGACACAGGCATGGACATGGGCACAGGCACAGGGCACAGGGCTCAGAGCACAGGGCTCAGGCACAGGGCACAGGGCTCAGGCACAGGGCATAGGGCTCAGGCACAGGGGCACGGGCACAGGCCACGAGCACAGGGCACAGGGGCACGGGCACAGGCACAGGGCACAGGGGCACGAGCACAGGGCACAGGCACAGGCACAGGGCTCAGGGCACAGGCACAGGCACAGGGGCACGGGCACAGGCACAGGGCACAGGGTTCAGAGCACAGGGCTCAGGCAAAGGGCACAGGCATGGGCACAGGCCACGAGCACAGGGCACAGGGGCACGGGCACAGGCACAGGGCACAGGGGCACGAGCACAGGGCACAGGGCACAGGCACAGGCACAGGGCTCAGGGCACAGGCACAGGGGCACGGGCACAGGCACAGGGCACAGGGTTCAGAGCACAGGGCACAGGGCTCAGGGCACAGGGCTCAGGCACAGGGCACAGGCACAGGGCACAGGAACAGGGCACAGGGCACAGGGCTCAGGGCACAGGGCTCAGGCACAGGCACAGGCACGGGCACAGGTCACGGGCACAGGTCATGGGCACAGGGCACAGGCACAGGGCACAGGCACAGGGCACAGGGCACAGGGCACAGGCACACGGTTATGCTCCTTCCAGCCTCCACACCTGCAGACAGACCCAGCTCAGACCCGGCACCTCGGGCAAGACCTGGTTCCCAGGAGGGAGGTGTGCCTTGCTCAGGGCCTGGCTGCCTCTGGAAATGCCGACACTTTACCCTAGCCAAGCCCACTTGGTAAACCCCAGTGCACCGCCCAGGACTGCCCACCTGATGCCTCCGGACCACAGCCGCGCTGGCTTCCCAGCTGGGTCTCTGTGCGGGATCCTCTGCTCCGGACAAGCTGCCTCTCCCCTCTCCCACCGTCCGCCGCCTCCCCACCCAACCTACAGCTCGGCTCCCGTGCACAGGTCATTACTCATTGCTAAGCCTCAGCTCCGTGCACTTCCTGTCCGCTGCCCTTCACGCACGGGGAGGGGCATCTCTTCAGGCTGCGCTCCTCACCCCTCCGCCCGGCCCTCCTCACCCCTCCACGCCCAGCGGACAGTGCAGCCTGAGGGAGCGGTTTAGGTAGGTGCCTAGTTTAACTTCCTCCTGGTCCTCAGGGCGTCAGAGCTCTGAGAAGCCTGGCACCGAGTCTACAGACGAGGGCCTCTGGGGGCACCCGGGGGCAATGCCCAGGATGTGGGCCAGGGACTCTACCAGCCCGGGGCCACTCACAGCTGGGGGAGGGGGAGGGGCCTCCCACCCAGGCCTGGAGCCCCAGCACAGCATCTGCAGTCCCTGCCTAAAGGGGAACAGAGAGTAGAAGCAAGCCTGGAGGGGAAGCATGGGGCAACGGGAGCCTAACATAGAACACGCATGCCTTCGGAAGGAGAAGCAAACTAAATTACCCTTGAGTGGGAGAAGTGACATTCGAATGTTGCAAGGAGGGACTGATTCAGTGACATTGCGAGGAGGGGCTGATTCAGTGACATTGCGGGGAGGGGCTGATTCAGTGACATTGCGAGGAGGGGCTGATTCAGTGACATTGCGGGGAGGGGCTGATTCAGTGACATTGCGAGGAGGGGCTGATTCAGTGACATTGCGGGGAGGGGCTGATTCAGTGACATTGCGGGGAGGGGCTGATTCAGTGACATTGCGGGGAGGGGCTGATTCAGTGACATTGCGGGGAGGGGCTGATTCAGTGACATTGCGGGGAGGGGCTGATTCAGTGACATTGCGGGGAGGGGCTGATTCAGTGACATTGCGGGGAGGGGCTGATTCAGTGACACTGCGGGGAGGGGCTGATTCAGTGACATTGCGGGGAGGGGCTGATTCAGTGACATTGCGGGGAGGGGCTGATTCAGTGACACTGCGAGGAGGGGCTGATTCAGTGGGCAGAGCAGAGGATAACCCACGGCGGGGGCAGGAGAGCTGGTAAGAGCACCAACAATCAGTCTGTTGTGCAGGAAAAAGGAACTCTGGTTGTTTTTAGCCAACGGTTGCAGCCCAAGAGGTCCCGCGAGGGGGTGGTGGTGGTAGTGGGAGGGCGGTGAGCGGGCGGCTCACCTTGTAGCAGCGGTACTTGTAGAGCACGACCAGGAAGATGGTCATGACCACGATGACACTGAGCATGATGAGGGTGTTGAGCACGGAGTTGAGCAGGCGCTGGCCCACCGAGGGCGTGTCTTCGGTGAAGGGCGTGTAGATGCTGAGGAGAAGGCAGGGCTCAGGGCTCGGTGCCGTCCTGTGGGCCCCCAAGCCCTCCATCTCCCCCGAGGGAGCCTGGACGCCTGCCTGGGGGAGTGCTGTGGGCCATCCCACCTGCTGCCCTGCCTTCCAACCCATCGCCGGCCCCGCCCTCAGCCTGAGGACCAGGCCCAGACCAGGGGGCCCAGACCAGGGTGCCCAGACCAGGGGGCCCAGACCAGGGGCCCAGACCAGGGTGCGGACCCTGCGTCCCAGCTCCTTTCTGCCGCGGGCACGCAGCTGCGGTGCCATGGCCGGGTGGTCACCACCCGCCCCAGCCCGCCCCGGCCACTCACAGCTGCCCGCTCTTCTCCGTGTAGAAGCGCACGGACTTGATGGTGGCCACCACCACGACCATGCACAGCGTGACGGGCACGAAGAGCATGATCACGTGCTTCGCCCCGTACTTGAGGGTCAGCTCCTCCTCCAGGCCCGGCAGCCGCCCGGGCACCCCGCTGCAGACGTAGCGGTCAGGGTCCTCCTCCGGGTCCTCCCCGGGGTCCTGGCTTCCCTGTGGGAACACACGGTCAGGGCCACGGAGGCCCAGGTGGCCGACCACGCGGTGCCGGGCGTGGAGGAGGGAAGGAGGCGTGACGGCTGCTTCCCGAGGTGAGGGCAGCCACGGCCGCAGCACAGGTGCGGGGCTGGGAACGCCAGCACACCGAGTGTGTGTGACAGTGAGAGCTCAGAGTGTGAGCACAGCTGGAGCCGGCGTTCTCCACCACAAATGCAGAAGGGAGGCCATGGCAGCCAGAGGAGGGGTCCCAGACCCGGGCCTAATGGCCACTGGGTGGGGCACATCCACAGAGCTCTCTTGCTCAGCACAAGGCACATGGGCCGAAGCTCTATCCACTGAGCCAAACTGGCTAGGTTGAGCAAACATTTTTGGTTCACAAATCACAATCTAGAATGGTCAGCACACATAGGGATGGACTTTCTTGGATTATAAATAAGACACTGGGAATGTGCAGAGGGATAAATTACTTTGAATGTTTGCACCGCAAAATCAAGCATGCAAATTTGCAGCTCTGAACCAGAGCGGCTAACCGAGAGCCAGCGTCCGTCTGGGAGGTCCTGGGAGAGCAAAGGAGTGAGCAGCGGTGAAGGAGTGGGCAGCACGCCTGCCAGACGCAGGCACAAATGAATCCACAGAACTTCCGTTTTGGAATTGTGGCAACTCAGGGCCATGGGCTGCTCCGGTAATTACATAACAGCCAAAGCATGAGGCAAATGAAGCAAAAATAAAAAGCGACCACTGCTTCGGTAGGTGCTTCGCAGAGATTCCCATCTATTATATCGATAGATCCTCAGCTGAGAACAGAAGAAACTGTTCATGAACAAGAAGCGAAGTAACTAAAATGCACAAAAACTCCAGGAGCCGAGATGAAGCAACTCGCAAGGACAGGCTGAGGGGTGGCTGCGCGTGGCCTTGGGCTGTGAGATCTGGCAGGGGCACAGAGGACAGAGGACAGAAGAAATGAGCAGGGAGCGGGGCTGGCTGGAGAAAGAATCCTTTTCGCTCCCTGAAGCTGCCTAAGTACAGAATGGGGAAACAAAGGAGACTGTTTTCCCTGAGGGGGAGGGTAGCTTGGCTGGAGCCTCTCCTAGAACACTCCCACTTTGTGACCTTGTAACCTCCTGCCCCGTGGCTGCAGAGACCCCCCTTCCTGCACGAACTGGCTGTCCCCCTACATTTCCTGTGCTGAAATCGCCCCCCAGTGATGTGTCAGGAGGTGGGGGGGGGGGTCTCAGGGAGGGGACTGTCATGGGTGGGGCCTCCTGAGCAGCATCAGGGCCTCATAAAGGGCCCTCCACCCCGAGGACAGGCTGCCGAGGAGCTGGGAGGGGCCCTCCAGACACGGGGATGCTGGGCTTAGCCTCGGGGCAGGGAGGGTTAATTGGGCATCTGGGCCATTTCTGTGACCACAGCGGGAATGGAGTAAGACAGCCCCCGCAAAAGCCGAACACGACTCAGGACCGGCCCGCTGGCTCACACGCTGCCATCTGCCATCCTGGAGCCGGTCACCGCTCCCGCATCAAACTCACGCCCGCTCTCACCGGGAAGGAGGGTGAGGGCAGGGGCGGGCGGTCGCTCTAAAGCCCTCACAGCACCCGCCCAGCCACCGCCTGCCAGTCCTCACGTGCACCCCCCCCCCCCCCCCCCCCCCCCCCGGCACTGGGCACGCCGGCTCCCACCGGTCGGTACCGGGACCCGGCCATTCCAGGCCTCCCGCTGGCGGGAACCTACCCGCCGGGCGGCATCCTCTGCGTCCGCGGGGCCCTGCCTGCCGTCCGGGCAGGAGCGCGGCACCGGGCTCTCGGCCGACATCAGGGACGTCCGCTCGTTGCACGCGTCGTCCTCGCTGTCAGAGGCCATGAACGTGAGCATGGCCCGGCCGCTGGACGCCTGGGGAAGCAGACGCAGGAGACTCGCTGCCCGCCCTGGAGGACCGAGGGGAGGCGGCTCTGAGGCCTGGACACAGGCCCTGCCTCGCAGCAGCCCCCCGGACGGCGTGTCCAGTGACCGCTGTACAGCGCAGCCCCGCAGCCGCCACGGATGCTGTCACGCCGAGGGCACTGCCCAGGCCACGGGGAAGCACCCGCCGGGAGGCAGCCACGCCACCGGCAGCAGCGCACCCGCTCAAGCAACAAGCAGCTGCTGAGCACCTCTGGGTGCCAGCACTGTGCTGGGCTCGGGGTACAGAGATGGGTAAGACACACTCCATCCTTAAGAAAACAAACAAAACCACCCAACGTGACAGCTTCATGATGCAGCTGCTCCCCACGTGGTGCAGAAGCACCGAGGAGGGACTGCCCCTTCCAGAGAAGGCGACAGGGACTGATGGACGCAGCCTTTCCGGGGGGGGAGGGAGGCACAGGGAAGCCCAGGGCCTGCACTGCCCGCGGGGCGTGGTGGGAAGGGTCTCCCGCTCTCTCCGCCTCCAGGCAGCAGCACAGACAGACCAGCTCGGTGTTTGGGGATGTCAGTCTGGCCTCCGCCTGGAAAAGGAGGAGGAAGGGGCTCCCCAGAAGGCGTCAGCAGAGGATACAGTGAGGGGACAGGCCCAGGAGGGTCAGGACGGAAGCAGATCGGACCGGCTGTGGGCAGAACAGAGGAGAGTCTGGGGGGCCAGGCTGGAGGAAGACAGGGAAGGGAGATGGTCTCAGGGGAAGACGGAATTCAGTCCAGGTGCCCGAGTGTCTGTGGGTTAAAGGGAGAGCACCCAGGAGGGGCTGAGTGCGCGGAGGGAGATGCCAGTCATGAGTGAGAAGTGAGACCACGTGGGGTGAGCATGGGTGCGTGTGTGTGTGTGTGTGTGTGTGTGTTGGCGGGGGAGGTGTACAGCTGAGGCAGGGCCTATGGGAAGGCCCAGGCTGCTCACTGGCGAGGCAAACTGGGCTCATCCTGGCCAGGGGCCCAGGCCCTGCGCTCCGAGGAACGAGAAAGCCCCAGGTGGCTCTGCAGCGAGTGTCAGACCTCTCTGGGCTGCCTGCCTGGGAACCAGAGGCCCCATCCTGGGCCCAGCTCAGAACTGCAAGTGTCCAGGCACAGTATGCCTCCCCTCCATCGGCCTCCCCTCTCTCCCCTTTACCTCTCCTTCCCCCTCTCCACCTCTCTTCCCTGGGCCTTGCCTGTCCCTCCACCCCCTGGTGACACCCCCACTGCTCCGTGCTCTGTGCTTGGTGAACGGGGGCGGGGCAGAAGGAACGGGCCTTTCTCTGGAGTCCTGAGTCTGCTCGGAGCAGGGCGGGCAGAGGAGCAGCTTTCAGGCCCAGAAAGCTGCGGGGCCAGCAGAGTTCTCAGGCTGGGAAGGTCCCCAGGCCATGCCCACCGCGAAGGGGGGTGTGAAAAACCGGGACTCCGACACCCCTCAACACCCCTTGTACAAACCGGACCCACCTTTCTTTCTTTTTAAAAAATATGTTTGTGTTGCTTTTAGAGGGAGAGGAAGGAAGAGGGAGAGAAACATGGATAGGCCACTTCCTGCACGCCCCTTACTGGGGACAGGGCGGCTGGGAGGACTCTGCTCCCGGTCTCTGAAGCCCTTGGGGGGAGTCACCCCAAGCCTGCAGATAAACCGCCTCCTCTCGCACGCCTGTCCACCTCAGCAGCATGCGCATCCCCACGGAGGCTGGCTCACGGGCGGGGGGGGGGGGGGTGTGTGTGTGTGCCAAGCCTGCACCCACACAGCAGCCAGCGCTCCTTTCACGGTGGGCGGCAGGCGGCAGGACGGTGCAGGGGGCCATGGGTTGGGGAAGGGGTGTGCCCTGCAAGAGACTGACTGTTGTTCTGGAAACCGAAAGCTGCCTGGGATTAGGATGTAAAACCGACCATCCGACGTGGCCACTGCTCACCCGTCCGTCCATCAGCGGAATGGGACAGGAACGCGGAGCAGCAAACCGGGGCTCTGGCCCAGAGAATCCCCCAGCGCGCCCGTCAGCAGTTCCCGGTCGTCACCGAAACCCGGTGACCCGTTTCTCCAGCCTCCTTTCCGGTTCGCAGAAAGGGAAATGTTCGACCTTACAATTGAAGGCCAGTGCCTCGGCAGGAGACGGATTTAAAAATGCCACAGTGAGCCCCGGTGCCTCCTGGGAAAAGGAGGAGCTGCAGCCCAGGAGCCACTGGGCGTTCCTGCACGTCCCACAAGCGCGGGCTGCGGAGGTCTGGGTCCCGGACTCGGCATCGGTCCGTTTGCTCGTCTGCAGCCCGGCAGACGGGCCCCTCTCCGGGGTCACACTCACAGGGGTTCCCAGTCTCCCTGATACTGGGGAAGGGTTTGCTAAGGTAGGAAATTCCCTTGGAAATCTCTGCAGCTTCCCTGCCATCTGTGTCCCGGCCTCTGGGCTGGGTCCCAGGCCACGTGAACCTTTTGTCAGACAAAGGGCACGTCCATGGCACCTCTGTCAGAGCCAGCAAGCATCTAACGGCCACGAGTCGCACCCTATTTTACGGAAGCCCAGCGGGACATAGAAGTCCCAAGGCCAAGAGCCCGTTACAATTCAGGTCCCCTCCTGCCAGGGAGGAGCTCTCCCTGCCCTGACCTGTGAGGGGCACACGGGGGGGGGGGGGCGCGGAGGGGGGCAGGGCCACGTTCACACCGTGTGGCTCTCCGCGCACACACCCACCTTTACCCGGCAGGGCCTTTTCCACGGGCACCTATGTGTCCTGTCTTTAACACACAGCTTCTCCGACACCGACAAGAGGCCAGTGAACTGTAAATACTCACAGATCACCTGCTACCTTGCAAACCCGGGTCTCTCTCCTGGCCCCACCTCCCAAGCCCTGCCTAGGAGCTCCTACCCCCCACCCCCCCTTCTCCCTCTGGTCTTAGTGCTCCACGTGGGGCGTCAACATGGGCGTGGCACAGGGACGGGGAGTGAGGGCGGGCACTGCTTCTCTGGGGCCATCAGAAGGGGGGTTGGAAAGGGGCTGTGGCGCTGGTGAGATAATGGATGGTCTACACACCATCAAATCCGGTTTTCTAAGAACGCTCACGCAGGGAGAATCCTGAAGGCATCACGTTCGCAGGAAAAACAGGTCCCATGGCTTCATCTCGTTTCCTACCGCTAATACCTTAACGGTGACTGGACACGGCTGTGCGCGGAATGCTACAGGGAAATGCCTGTGACTGGCTGTCAGCCCTGGATTGAGGGCTAAGGGGCTTTTACAACGTATTGCCTGAATTTTCTGGAATGCACACATATTACTTTTATTTTTAAAAAGTCAGCGGGAAGGGGAGCACCCTTTCCATTTTTCTCCCGTGTTCCAGAAGACGACAGCAATCCATGCTCCCAGGCAACGAGGAGGCGGGGGGAAACTGACTCCTGCCCTGACATCTGTCTTGACTAAGGTCTGACGTGAAATTCCTCCTTTTTTCAGATTTTAACAAGGCACCCTGACCGCTTCCGGGATCTGCAGCCCAACACTGGTGACACCAGGCCTGGAGCCCAGGCCAGCCCCACAGCCCGAGGTGAGGAGAGCCTCCGGCCTGGGGGTGGCAGCGAGCCAGCCTGGAGCCCTAACTCTCCTCCCCAGCCCCTCCCCCAGCTGCTGGAGCCTGAGAACAGGTGGAAATAGTCGCAAAAATGTGTGTCCTAAGTCAGAACAACAGCTGAGCACCAGCCAAAGATGTCTTCAGTAGAAACACACATGTGACTTTGGTTTCTTTTTTAAAAGTTTATACATATATATATGTGTGTGTGTGTGTGTGTGTATATATATATATAATATATCTTTATTGATTTCAGAGAGGAGGGGAGAGAGAGAGAGAAACATCAGTGAGGAGAATCATTGATTGGCTGCCTCCTGCATGCCCCACACTGTGGATGGAGCCTGCAACCTGGGTGTCTGCCCTTCACTAGATTCGAACCCGGGACCCTTCTGTCCATAGGCCGACACTCTATCCACTGAGCCAGGACACACACACACACACACACTCTATCCACTGAGCCAGGACACACACACACACACACACACACACACACTCTCCCTCTCTCTCTCTCTCTCTATATATATATATATATTCCCCCCCCCCCAATATACTTTGATTTTTTACAGAAAAGAAGAGAGAGGGATAGAGAGTTAGAAACATTGATGAGAGAGAATCATCAATCAGCTGCCTCCACATACCCTACTGGGGGTGTGCCCGCAACCAAGGTACATGCCCCTGACCAGAATCAAACCTGGGACCTTTCAGTCCACAGGCCGACGCTCTATCCACTGAGCCAAACCGGTTTCGGCTATATATATATATTTTTTTAATTTATTTTTTGCTGTGTCAGGTAGTCAGGAGACCACACAGATTTTCCAGGCAGGAGGGCACGGACACGGGAGGGGAAGGATGTGGGAAACCTCTTTCCCAAACGCTCCAAAGATTAAGAAGCCACATCATAGGGAGAGTCGCTCAGCTCCCTGAGTCTCGGTTTCCCCTGGAGAAGGGTAAAAATCATGGCTACTATGGAATAGTTGAAGTTCTTAAGATAATTGTGAACTCCTGTACAAAACGGCTTTTCATTGAATAGGACCGACTCATAAAGTAAGGTATGTTATGTCATGGTCGTCATCAGTAACTCGGAGAGACAGATGTCAAGATGCGTAGGGAGCGCGCATTGGGCAAACCCTGCTGGCACCGGGGCCTGGGGAGCAGCCAGAGGCGCCGAGGGCTTGGTGACAGGTGTGGCACCTGCATTGGGCCTCCGGGCACCTGCGAGTGGCAGCCTGCTCGGCCCTGTCCTCCACCTTCTCGGTCAGGAACACTCATCCCCAAACATACCCTCCAGGCCTGCGCTGGCACCCCAACACCGAAAGATCCAGAACGCTGCCTAAAAGCCGGAAACAGCCTCCATTCCACTCTGCGGGTCCTGGGAGCCCCCTTGGCCAGCCTGCCCGCCTGAGGGGTGGCGGAGGCTGCAGCCAGGATCCCCGCCCGGTCACCAGCTGGGCCCCAGACACAGCTGCTGACAGGTTTCCCACGCCCACACAGCCCGGTTCTCGCCGAGGGAACCCGGGGCTCACACACCTGCAGAGACTTATCCAGAGCCCGTGATTCCTGCCCAAGGCCTTGGCTGCCAGCCTGGGAGGCTCAGGTGTCTGCAGAGGGAGCGGACCGCAGGGCCTCCGAGCGGCAGCAGGTCCGCCGGGCCAGGTCACCCGCACGCACGCGGGCCTCGGCAGCCCAGGATGCCCATCGGAGTGCAGCTGGCTCCGCAGGGTTCGGTGGGTGCTCCCCGCTGCCCACGTGCACACGGCTGCAGCGAGCACCACACCAGCGCATCGCTCTCACAGGGGCCACCGTTAGGTCAGCAGGCAGGAGCCTGCCACCAGCTGCCCACGGCTGAGCGATGGCTCCAGGCTGGGCCGCAGGACGAGAGGCCAGGACGGGGCCTGGCTCTGCGGTTCCTGTCTGGGCGCCTGGACAGTCGGTTCAGCTCTGCGGGTTGAGTTTCTGCATTAACAATTCGGGCTGGAGACTGGCTACTGTGTCCGGTTCCTCCGGCGTCAAATGCTGGATCCCGGGCGCCTCCCACCGCTGTGAGCGCCGATAACAGCCCCACACCGTCGGGCACAGTCGCTGGCTCCGGGCCCCGACCTCACACACACCCGGGAAGGCTCATCTCCCTCCTGTCTCCCCCCCATCTCCCTCCGGTCTCCCCCCGCCCCTGCCACGCAGCGCCGGCGCCGGTGCCGGGGCCACAGGCCTGAACGCAGGAGACCCGCCGGAGGTTCAAGAACAAACGCCCCGACCACAAGCCTCCGAGCCCACGTGCACGGCCCCTTTAAATGCTCCGGCCCTTTAACCTCAGCAGGGGCCGGCGGCGGAGACCCCGCCCGGCGGAAGGCCCAGCCTGGGGGCCCCGCCCGCGCCCCTTCAGCCGCCAGTTCCCGGCCAGCCCCCGCGGAGGCTGCCCCGGCGCCCTGCCCTCTGCCGCCCCCGCGCCGGCCGCGGAGGCCCGGACCGCGGCGCGCGCAGCGTCCGCCGCCCCGGAACTGGGGAAGGGACCGCGAGCGGCCGCGGCGAGGGGCGCGCGGAGGGCAGGGCTCGGCCCGCGGGTCGCGGCTCCACTAGGGGCCTCTGGGCCGCGGAGGACTGGGCCTCGTCCGCTAGCCCCGGCCCCGCCCGCCGGCCGGCTCACCTGCTCCGCCGCGACGCTCCGGCGGTGTTGACGCGGCTGGCTCTGCGCCCGGCCAGGCCCGGCGGCCGCAGGACGTCGCCCCGCCCCGCACAGACCACGCCTCCTGGCCCAGGCCCTTCCTCCGCTCAGGCCACGCCCCTCCCGCTCAGACCACGCCTCCCGGCCCAGGCCCTACCCCGCTCCGCTCAGATCACGCCCCCCTGCTCAGACCACGCCTCCCGGCCCAGGCTCTACCCCGTTCCGCTCAGACCACGCCCCCCTGCTCAGACCACGCCTCCCGGCCCAGGCTCTATCCCGCTCCGCTCAGACCACGCCCCTCCTACGGCCAGGCCCCGCCCCCGGCGCAGCCCGGTCCCTGCCCCGCCCGGCAGGACTCCGCCCCTCGCCCAGCGCAGACTCCGCCCGGTGGGTGACGCCACGTTCCGGAGCCCCAGCCCGGCCCAGCCCGAAGCCTGTGCGCACTGGGTCGGCCTGCCCGCCGCCCTCGCGGGAAGGTCGGGTTGGACCTGACATGACACTACCGGGCACAGACCTGACGGCGCGTGGAGGCCGGCACCGTGGCGGCACCGTGGCGGGCGGCGGTGCGTTTTCGGTTTCAGGTCCTGCGTTTTCTGGATTCTCTCTCTTTTTAAAAAATATATTTTATTGACTTTTTACGGAGAGGAAGGGAAAGAGAGAGAGTTAGAAACATCGATGAGAGAGAGAAACATCGATCAGCTGCCTCTTGCACACCCCCTACTGGGGATGTGCCCGCAACGAAGGTACGTGCCCTTGACCGGAATCGAACCTGGGACCTTTCAGTCCGCAGGCCGATGCTCTATCCACTGAGCCACGCCGGTTTTGGCTGGATTCTCTTTTAAAGCCAGAATGGAAGGGATAGTGAACGGGCGTGTGTTAGGGCTCAGTTATATGTGCTTTATGGGTCTTACTCAGGGATGGTGCACACACACACACAGTGTTTCCCAGTGGGCTGGGTCACGGTGGCAGTGAGTGAGGATCAGTGTGACCCGAGGCAGCAGCCGCCTCTCCTGAGGGGGGCCGGGTCTGAGCTGGGCTGTGGCTGATGAATTCCTTCCCTCCGCGGTTCTCCTTTGAGGTCACCGCTCAGCTGCTTCTCACATGCTGGTCTGAGGGATGGGGAAGGCCCTGCTGACCTGACCTCAGTCTGGGAAGCGTGGCCTCTGACTCAGGCTTTGGGGTGTGTGTGTGTGTGTGTGTGTGTGTGTATGGAGGGGGGAATTGTGTTTTAACACATGTTAGAGATCAAACACTGCGGGGTAGCCAGTGTGGGGTCGTGGGAACGCTCTGAGTGTGAGAGCCAGATGCCCTGGGTTTGCCATCCATCTCTCCCCCTTGTTGGCTGCATGCTCCAGGCAATGACCTCACCCGCGGCCTGGCTTTGCTCACCTCTGAAGAGATGGTGACAGCCCTCCGAGGGTCCTGGAGAGGATTCAGAGAAGGAAGGGGAGAAGTGATGGAAGCTAGCAAGGTGAGCTGTCTTCCTGCCTCAGTCTCTCCAGCATCTGAGGAGCCTCTGGTTGGCTTGGCGCTGAGAGGAGATGCTGTTACTGCTCACGGACACCCCCCACCTCTCCCTCCTGGGGTGTCACACACGTCTCTGTCCAGGAGCACAGGCCTGGGGGTCACACAGGTCTCTGTCCGGGAGCACAGGCCTGGGGGTCACACACGTCTCCACGGGAGCACAGGCCTGGGGGTCACACAGGTCTCTGTCCGGGAGCACAGGCCTGGGGGTCACACACGTCTCCACGGGAGCACAGGCCTGGGGGTCACACACGTGTCTGTCCGGGAGCACAGGCCTGGGGGTCACACACGTGTCTGTCCGGGAGCACAGGCCTGGGGGTCACACACGTGTCTGTCCGGGAGCACAGGCCTGGGGGTCACACACGTGTCTGTCCGGGAGCACAGGCCTGGGGGTCACACACGTGTCTGTCCGGGAGCACAGGCCTGGGGGTCACACACGTGTCTGTCCGGGAGCACAGGCCTGGGGGTCACACACGTGTCTGTCCGGGAGCACAGGCCTGGGGGTCACACACGTGTCTGTCCGGGAGCACAGGCCTGGGGGTCACACACGTGTCTGTCCGGGAGCACAGGCCTGGGGGTCACACAGGTCTCTGTCCGGGAGCACAGGCCTGGGGGTCACACACGTCTCCACGGGAGCACAGGCCTGGGGGTC
This sequence comes from Pipistrellus kuhlii, assembly GCF_014108245.1. Lineage (NCBI taxonomy): Eukaryota > Metazoa > Chordata > Mammalia > Chiroptera > Vespertilionidae > Pipistrellus > Pipistrellus kuhlii. Next base: position 9,779,433 of record NW_023425524.1, read on the forward strand.
ACACACGTGTCTGTCCGGGAGCACAGGCCTGGGTGTCACACACGTGTCTGTCCGGGAGCACAGGCCTGGGGGTCACACACGTGTCTGTCCGGGAGCACAGGCCTGGGTGTCACACACGTGTCTGTCCGGGAGCACAGGCCTGGGGGTCACACACGTGTCTGTCCGGGAGCACAGGCCTGGGGGTCACACACGTCTCCACGGGAGCACAGGCCTGGGGGTCACACACGTGTCTGTCCGGGGAGCACAGGCCTGGCCCGGTGCCTGACCCGTGTGCAGAGAGCAGCTTCATGGCTGCTGCGCCCAGAGAGGCTGCTCCGAGCTGGGTCCCGCCCCCCTTGGAAGGACAGGTCCAAGGAACAACCAATGAACCTTCCTGGTTCCCAGCCCCGGAGCCCCAGAACCACTGTTACTGCAGCATCAGCCCGCTCGATCTGATCCATACATTTGTCCTTCAGCATACCACAATTTTCTTAAAAAAAAAAAAAAAAAAAAAAATATATATATATTATTGATATTTCACAGAGAGGAAGGGAGAGGGATAGAGAGTTAGAAACATCGATGAGAGAGAAACATCGATCAGCTGCCTCCTGCACACCCTTTACTGGGGATGTGCCCGCAACCAAGGTACATGCCCTTGACCGGAATCGAACCCGGGACCTTTCAGTCCACAGGCTGATGCTCTATCCACTGAGCCAAACCAGTTTTGGCAGCATCCCACAATTTTAATGCAACATTTTTCTTTTTAAACTTTCCTAAAAAGGTGTATTTACTGCATTTATGTGTTTGGTGGTGGGTACTTCACAAAAAAACTAGTTATTTTTCTTATGCAATTTGTATGCTGTGTAGAAAATACAGACATACAGAAAAATGAAATGTTAGTATGTAATTTTTCTTTATTTGAAGAAAAGAAAAAATTACCCACTAACCTTTTCATTTTAGTCTCTCTTTTCCTAGTATTTTTTTGAGTGATTTTCTTAAATGAGAATTTGGTGGGCATTTTTGAAGTTGGAAACGCTGCTTGTTGTGCACAGGAATGAATAGAAGCTTAGATGAACATTAATAATGTCAGCCTTGCCGAGACCGGCTTGGCTCAGTGGATAAATCGTCGGCCTGCAGTCCCGGGTTTGATTCCGGTCAAGGTCATGTACATTGGTTGCGGGCACATCCCCAGTGGGGGGTGTGCAGGAGGCAGCTGGTCGATGTTTCTCTCTCATCAACGTTTCTAGCTCTCTATCCTTCTTCCTTCCTCTCTGTGGAAAATCAATAAAATATATTTAAAAAATAATAATAATATCAGCCTTTTCCCCGGCACACCATGGGGTGTGTCTGGCGTGGCTCCTTTGTCTCCCCCCTGAACCACGCAGAGCCACATCCTGTGACGTTCCATGTCTGAAGTGTCTCACCAGTCGGGTTTCAGGACAGCCAATCTGCCAGGCACGAAACCCAGCCCTGGGCACTGGTGACAGATCCCCGGGTGCTCCCGGTCAGGGGTGACACTATGGGCAAAGGGTGCTTGACGGATGCCCTGAAACAGCCCTTCTGTTGCCTGGACGTTGCCATAGGTCAAGGCATGGCCAGCAATTGCCTTAAAGGTTCCAGTCAATTCAACTGATGGCATCCCCGCTACAGCCTTGTCTCTCTGTGACAGCTAAGATGGCCGAGACCCTCCTTGGAGGGTGTCTTGAGGCCAGGAATTCTCAAGCTTTTTGGTTTCACTACTCCTTTACACTCTTAAAACTGATGACTTAAAACTGAAGGAGCTTTGTTTATGTGGATTATATCTATAAACATTTACCGTATTAGAAATTAAACTACGAAATTTAAAATATTAATTTATTCAAAAGTATTAACAACCAATTAAATGCTCACATAACATTTTATGAAGAAGCACTACATTTTGTTGTTTTTGTTGTTTTTCTCTGCCCTTGGCCAGAATCCAACCTGGGACCGTTCAGTCCACAGGCTGACACTCTATCCACTGAGCCAAACCAGCTAGGGCAAGAACTACATTTTACAAAAAAAATAATTTAGTGAGACAAATAGAACCATTTTGTATTTGTGGTAGGCAGAATAATGGCTCCCCAAAATGTCCATATCCTAGTCCCTGGAACCTGTGAGTATGTTCCTTTAAATGGCAAATGGGACTTTGAAGGACTCTTTTATGATTTTGTAACATCAGGTATGGACCATTTAGGAAAACATTGGTTCATTGACTTAAGATCATCCCAAGGTTGACACATTTTCATCATCCAATAGAAAGACTACACCAGCATTTGTAAAAGTCACCGCCAATCACGTCTGAAAAGTCTGTAAACATTGGAAGTTATTAAACTCACCAGATACAAATATTCTAGAATTCTCGTTGTCACTCAAAAGCCCAAATTATTGACATGAGCAACAAATACCGTCCGTTGTTTCCCTTTGAAAGGACAAGCTCTCTCTGTGCAGACAAGTGGATAAAAAGCTGTGGTGCATTCACACCAGGGAGCACTGTGCAGCAGTAAGAAAGAAGGACCTCTTACCCTCTGAGACAGCTTGGAGGGACTGAGAGTATCATGCTGAGTGAAAGAAGCCAGTCAGAGAAAGACAAGTACCGCATGAATTCACTCCTATGTGGAATCTAATGGACAAAATAGATCCAGGGCCCTGGCTGGTTTGGCTCAGGGGATAGAGTGTCTGCCTGTGGACTGAAGGGTCCCAGGTTCGATTCTGGTCAAGGGCACATGCCTGGGTTGTGGGCTTGATCCCCACATGGAAGCATACAGGATGCAGTCTATCGGTGACTCTCATCATTGATGTTTCTTTTCTCTCTTTCCTCCCTTCCTCTCTGAAATCAATAAAAAAAGTATATATATATTTAAGATCCAGAGACATAGAAGTGTGGAACATACTGTGGAAATCTCAGAGGGAAGGTGGGAAGAGAATAATCAAAGACCTTGTAAGCATATATGCATAACCCATGGACACAGACAATGCTGTGGTGAAGGCCTGGGGCAGGGGCAGGGGCAGGGTGGCTAGAAGCGGGCAGTGGAGGGACAATAGAGACATGTAAGACTTTCAACAACAGAGATTAAAAAAAGGAAAAGCCTACTTCTTCAAAATAGACTTGCCCAGGCCATGATATTTTGTGGAAGAGCCACACTCAAGGGGCCAAAGAGCCGCATGTGGCTCATGAGTCGCAGTTTGCAGACCACTGCCTTAACCACTCCCTGCCAGCCTAATCAATGCCTAACAGCTCCCCTGCAGGTCTGATTGCCCCTAACTGCCCTCCCCTGCCAGCCTGGTCGCCCCTAACTATCCTCCCCTGCTGGCCTCGTCATCCCCAACTGCCCTCCCCTGAGGCCCAGTCACTTGTAACTGCCCTCCCTTGTCAGCCTTGTTGCTCCTAACTGCCCTCCCATGCAGGCCTGGTCACCTCCAACTGCCCTCACCTGCATGACTGGTCCCTCCCAACTCCCCTCTCCTGCAGGCCTGGTTTCCCCCAACTGCCCTCCCCTGCAGGCCTTGTTCCCCCTCCTAATACCCTCCCTTGCAGGCTTGGTCCCCCCCCCCCTCCAACTGCCCTCCCTTGCAGGCCTGGTCTCCCCCAATTGTCTTCCCTTGCAGGCTTGGTCCCTTCCAACTGTCCTCCCCTGCCACCATCTTGTGGTGACCATCTTGTGTGTTGGAGTGATGTCAATTTGCATATTACCTTTTTATTATATATTGATAGATGGTTTGCATGCACATACCCTGGGACCTGCAGGTCACATTTGGAGAGCCTCCGATGGGGGCTGTTTTTTCTCAGGTTCACGCTGCCTTCATTCCATAGTTCTGTGGCATGCTGGATGGCTTAGCATGTCAGTGTTTGTTTCTTTACCATTTCAAGGATGTGCATGTGACCTTGTCATGTTTCTGACAAGACTGATGAAACTCGCACGCAGCACATACTGTTCAGACAATTCAGCACGTGTTTTTCTTTTAAAATATGTTTTATTGTTTTTTCTTTTTTTTTCTTTTTAGAGAAACAGGGAGAGAGAGAGAGATGAAACATCAGTGATGAGAGAGAATCATTGATCGGCTGCCTCCTGCACGTCCCCCACTGGGCATCGAGCCTACAACCCAGGCATGTGCCCTTGACTGGAATTGAACCTGGGACCCTTCAGTCCACAGGCCACGCTCCATCCCCTGAGCCACACCAGCTAGGGCATGCTTCCTTTTAACTAGCCTGGCTTCCTCTTTCCATTTCCTTTGGTTCTGTGTGCCACTCTGGCCATGCTGGTTTATGAAGGCGAGTGGTAGCTATCAGACCGTCAGTCCCAGTTGGTGCAGGATTCCTGAGCTGGGCATGGAGGGAGGACAGAATACTGGTTAAAGTGATAAATAGAAGGCCAGTACACGGAACTGGCTCTAACGCCTGGGTAGTCTGTGCCAGCAAACCAAAACCTAGGCCAGAGTCAATGCCTTTGAAACTGAGAAAATGAAAGTGAAGAACAACCAATCAGAGACAGCCAACTTGGCTTTGCCAAATAAGGCAACTGCCTAAAGTATGGCCCCTGAAATAGCTTCCTTGCTTCGCTCTGCCTGTTCTCTACAAAAGCCCCTCCCCAGCTCCTGCCACTGGTGTGATCTGACCTTGGGCTCGGTACTACCCAGTGGGGATCATGTGTGCTCAGTAAACTCCTGGAGACACGTTCATAACACGCCTCTGTCACCTTTGTCATGCGTGTGCCTGGCCAATATTCACTTCACTACACTTTGTTTTCCTCCGCCTCTGCATCAAAAGGTGATGCTGGCTTATGATCTGCTTATTAAGGCTTGTTCTCTCTGGCCTTGCAAAGCTATGAGAGTAGTAAACTTCTATGGTGAAAGTAGTAAATATCCATTAAAGGAGAAGACAGCAACTAGTTGACCCACCTCCCAAGCTGACCAATGAGAGCATTTTGGTGCATTTCCTTGCTATTATTTTTAAAATACAGGATGAGAACCAGTTGGTGGCCTCCATTTCCCCCACCTTAACATTGCACTACCTTCGTGTATTATTAACTAGTCTTTACAAGCATTATGTGAAATCGGGGGAGAATATTCCAGTGAAAGGATAGGCCGCAGTACAGTTAACCACCCACTTACTGTTATACTTTTTAGATTACTTTCGATTTTAAACAATTTAGGTCATAGAGGTTTTATTTCTGTTTTTAGAATTATTTCCTCAGGCTAAGTCGGCAGAAATTAAATTATTGGATGCTTTTAAGGCATGTTATCTATTTGCTTCTTAAAAGACTTGCATTAAGGCTTACTCCCCCACAGTGAGGCATGAGAATGTTTCTTGCCTGTACCCTGGCCATTTTTAGATATTAGCATTTTTTAAAAAATACCTCTCCATTGAAAAATAAAGAGAAAAAACACACAAAACACCAAAACCAAAAACAGAAGCCCCACACCCTCTGCATTGGCATAATTTACGTCAGGTAGCAGGAAGTAGGACTTTTTCTACGTTTGCTTACCATTTATATTTTCTCTTTGTGAATTGCCTGTTGAGCCGAAGCCAGTTTGGCTCAGTGGTAGAGCGTTGGTCTGCGGACGGAAAGGTCCCAGGTTCGATTCCGGTCAAGGGCATGTACATTGGTTGCGGGCACATCCCCGATAGGAGGTGTGCAAGAGGCAGCTGGTCAATGTTTCTATCATCGACGTTTCTAGCCCTCTATCTCTCTCCCTTCCTCTCTGTAAAAAATTAATAAAATATATATTAGAAAAGAAAAGAATTGCCTGTTGAGTCCTCAGCCTGGTATCTTTTTTTTTTTTTTTTGATGCTTTTCTTAATATTTTATGTGAACTTTTAAAAAAATATATTTTATTGATTTTTTACAGAGAGGAAGGGAGAGGGATAGAGAGTTAGAAACATCAATGAGAGAGAAACATCTATCAGCCACCTCCTGCTGGGGATGTGCCCGCAACCAATGTACATGCCCTTGACCAGAATTAAACCTGGGACCTTTCAGTCCGCAGGTCGACACTCTATCCACTGAGCCAAACCGGTTTTGGCATATGTAAACTTGGGTAACAAACGTAATGGCCCCATTTAGACACTCGCTATAAATGCTATTTGAGCGGAGAAGAAGGATCAGGTGTAACCGTGCTCACGTGAAGCGGAGGTCTCGCAGGCATGGAGGTCTGTGAACACACACGTGGGAAGACACACGTGGGAGGCGACACACGTGGGAGGCGGGCAGGGCTGTCCTTCCGGTGCTCAGAGCACAGGTTCCCATTCTCATTTGGCCACTTCGCTTTTTTATTTATTTTTATTTTATTTTATTGATTTTTCACATAGAGGAAGCGAGGGGGTCGGGGAGAGTGCTGAGGTTACGGAAATCGCCATCTCCCATCCCGGTTGAACGTGACCTTCTCCGGTTACAAGTCCCTGGAGTCTGGGGTTGTTTACCATGAGCGACTCTAAACCAGAGACCTCGGGCTGGAAGGATGTCACTAATAAGCATCTCCTCCCAGCAGATACCACCCAAAGATCAGACTAGGCGCTGGCCTTACTCGCCCTCGGCGTGTCCCCTTAGTGATCGGAAAAGGAACAGGTTACACTGGCCAGCGGCCATCCCCTCTCTTCGCCATTTCCAAGGCCGCTGTTTGCATTTCAGCTTTCTCTCTTTTTCCTTCCTTCCTTCCTTCCTCCCTCCCTCCCTCCCTCCCTCCCTCCCTCCTTCCCTCCCTCTCTCCCTCCCTTCTCCCTCTCTCCCTCTCTCCCTCTCTCTCTCTCTCCCTCTCTCCCTCTCTCTCTCTCTCTCTCTCTCTCTCCCTGTTTCACGGTAGCCTTCCTAATGGGTATGAGGTGGGGTGCATGTTTATTTGTAAAGCTCTTATTAAGAGCTAAAACCGGTTTGGCTCAGTGGATAGAGCGTCGGTCTGCGGACTGAAGGGTCACAGGTTCGATTCCGGTCAAGCTTAGCTGCAGGGGCACCTGCTCCCACGGAGGGGCCTGGGTGCAGCCGGGCTCCGGCCTGGGAGGCGCCTTCCTCTCCCGGACCCTGATGGCCTGGGCTGAGCCCTCTGTGTGCCTCCCCGCTGGACAGCCTGGTCCCTGGATACACGTACACAACATCCGTCCCGGGTGCGAACGTACAGCAGCCTTCATCTCACTGAGGAATAATGAAACGATTGTAAAACCCCGGGTAATGGAAGGTGCTCACTGTTAAAACAGTATACCTTTAGAAATCGCGTGGAAGTTATAAATGCAAAGTAGCACAGTGTTTCCTCTTCCTCTGTCCAATCAGGGATCTTAAGAAGGTGTGTTTCGCCGAAACCAGTTTGGCTCAGTGAATAGAGAGAGAGTCGGCCTATGGATTCAAGGGTCCCGGGTTCGATTCCAGTCAAGGGCATGTACATTGGTTGCAGGCACATCCCCAGTAGGGGGTGTGCAAGAGGCAGCTGGTGGGTGATTCTCTCTCTTCAGTGTTTATAACTCTCTATCCCTCTTTCTCTTCCTCTCTGTAAAAAAATCAATAAAAAATATATATTTTTTAAAAAGGTGTGTTTCCAAGGCCTCACTCCAGGCTTTGGTTACTCCCTTTCCCTGACCCCTCCCGCCGGCTCAGCACCAGCCCCGGCAGCTGGGCCTTGGCGAGGCCTGCAGAGCAGCGTCTCTCCACTAGGGGGCGGAAGGCTCCTTTGTTCAGATGGGCCTTTGACAGTCCCTGGCGGCCTCTTGCTCTCTGGCTGGGCTCTGTGTCTCCGCCCTCTGTCTTGGGCTTGGGTTTTCAGGCCCAGAGACCCAGCGGAGTCAGGGACCTTGGCCGTGACCCCCTCTGGATGGAGGAAGACAGACAGATCACCTTTTTCAGAGCATTCAGGGCCCATTGGGGGAGGTGGGTGGGGGGGGGGCGGGGGGCAGAGAATTGTCCTCCTCACATTTTGGATTCTCAGAACTAAAGTAAAATGTTAACATAAAATAAAAATTGCAAAGCCCCACGGAAACATTCCTTCCTGCGGGGCACTTCCTAAAAAGCTGAGGAGTGTGTGGGCGGCAAGGGAGCCAGTTCCCCTCTGCACGGGTCGCCTGACCTCCTGGGGGCACGTGGACCGTGTCAGCGCGGAGCCGCCAGCCAAACCGCGAGGTCCCGAGTGGGGCCCAGAACCCGGCCTTTTGGCCACCACCCCATCTGATTCCCAGGCGGACAGATGACCCCCGACCACACTCTGAGAGCTTACATCCCCTGCTGTTCACGTCCTCTTAGAGTTCTCACGTAAATTTATATTCCGGGTGGGAAACACCCACACATTTATGGATCCACAAAGTTATCGATTCAATGAGAGATCCATAGTGTTCTGCTGAGAGTCCATCATTTTAATAATATATATATATATATATATTATTGATTTTTTACAGAGAGGAAGGGAGAGGGAGAGAGAGTTAGAAACATCGATGAGAGAGAAACATCGACCAGTTGCCTCCTGCATACCTCCCACTGGGGATGTGCCCACAACCAAGGTACATGCCCTTGACCGGAATCGAACCTGGGACCCTTCAGTCGGAGGCCGACGCTCTATCCACTGAGCCACACCGGTTAGGGTGGATTCCATGAATTTTAACATTTCAGTTAGAGACCCCCCCCCCCCCTTTTTTTTTTTTAAATAACTCTGAGCCTCCTGCGCAGGCACTACCCTCCGTTCGGACATGGGGTGTCTCCCAGCAGCACCCCCAGTGCAGACCTCAGCCTCCTGCCAGGGAAGCTCTGTGACCTCCCTGCCCGCAGCCTGCGGATTGCCTTTGTGGACGGCCTGAGCCTGGAGGAACCTCCCTCCCAGAGAGAAGCCCCCAGAGGGTCTGGTCGCGCCCCTCCCGGCCCTCCGGCCTCCCTCAGCCCCAGCCTCACACTCAGCACTCTGCGCGCGCTGACAGAGCTGCTCTCAGAGCCCAGCCAGGGCTGAGGCGGCTCAGCTACAGGCCCCGCAGGGCCTCCCGCCCGATGGCCTCGGTAAGTGACTGTCAGCGAGTTTGGGCACCGGCCATCGCCCTCCACGTGGGGGGTGGCCGGGT